>NW_023603184.1:137359217-137959217 GCF_014898055.3 Talpa occidentalis
TTGAGGAATCCAGCAGGAAATAGACCTTGGGGTAAAAACCCAAGTTGTGGCCAATAGTGTCTCTTCCAGATTCAGTCCTTCACAGAAACCAGATGTGAGACAACCCTCCTCAGTCATTAACTTGTACTTCTCCAAAGTTACCAATAAATTTTGAGAAGGAAAATTTCCAGACAGGAAGCTTTATTAGTTAGGATTTTTTTTTTTTTTGCTTATAAATATTAGACTTATAACTCAAATTACTTTAAGAATAAAAGTGTGGTAAGAGGGCCTCCCTGGTGGTGCAAGGGGTTAAGATGCAACCTAAGAAGCTATCCGCAGCCACGGCAGCACGAGTTCGATGCCTGGCCAGGGAGCTACTCACATGGCGCAGCAGACCTCTCCTGATTCTCCCGCTGCTCCCCTCAGCAGGGTATTTCACTAGATCTGCCTGTTCTGTCCCCCACTCTCTCTCTGGTGAATTTTCACACCCCCCACACCTCTGGTCTGTACCCTAGTTCTTGTATGTTTAAATAAATAAATGTAATTTTTTTTTTAAAAAGTGTGGGAAGAGTTTTTGACTCATAGATCCTGCTGGAACCAGCAGCTAAATAAATGTCACGAATCCGACCCTCCGGCTTTGTGTCTGTTTTCCTGTGTTTTGGTTCAGAAGACCTCTCTCCATGTGGTGACAGAAGAGCCACCAGTATCCTTTATCCCGCCAGCTTAGAGCATCACAGGAAGAAAAGCATTTCCTTCCCTGTAGTTCTCGTAAAACTCCAAGAAACCAGTCTTCTGGACTATTTTGGCTTACCAGCCCATCCCCAATCCATTGTAACCAGGATGGTCAGGTTCGACTTGAATCACCTTGAAGACTTAGGAAGAGGCTAACCCCATGTAGCCACATGGATTGAGAGTGTGGGAGAGGTGGTTTCCCAAAGACAAATTAAGGTATTCTCACCAGAAAGAGGCTGGATGGTCATCAGAGTCATGTGGTACAGCCATCTCTCAGAGTTTTCTTCTCTCTCAATTTTTTTTAAAGATTCATTTATTTATATGAGAACCGGGGTATAGGCTAGATGTGCAGGAGGGTGAGAGGATTCTCCAGAGACAGAGTGGGGAACAGAACAGGCAGACTGACAAAATACACTGCTGAGGGGAGCAGCGGGCAAGAGAGGGGAGGTCTGCTCACCACGTGGGTATCTCCACAGCCGGCGGGGATTGAACTGGCACTGCAGAGGCTGCGGACAGCTTCCCAGCATTGTACTCAACCGCCCGCGCCACCAGGGAGGCCCTCTCAATTTTTTCTTACAGAGATGTCATCTTGAGCCCAGCTGAAGAAATGATGATTCCATAGGTCTGAGGCGGAGCCCAGAAGTTGTATTTCTGTAACTTTCCCCTTTATGCCCCCTAGTTAGGCCAAGCATATTAGTGAGTACTAATTAATCTAGTGGACCACCTTCTGACTTCTCTGCTCCCTACTGGGGTGCTAGCTTATATATTTAGGTTTCTACTGGTATATTTGCCTTTACCATTATTCTCATTATCTTCATCTAAGGTTTAAAAATGCAAGAAATAGAATCCAATCCAGACTCTCACTAATATGCATGGTTAACTATTGATTGCAGCCAACTGACCCCAGATGTAACAGTGCCAGAAGAGCAAAAGTATTGCATGTATTGATTTGACAGTTCAAGAGAGAAATAGCATATCAATTTTAATTTCACTGAGAAACAAATACAATTGGGAATGCCTTTTTATTCAAAGGAGGTCAATATAAAGGCTTTTCTTTATGTTTTGAGATTAGGGAGAGGAAAGTGTAAATGATTGAACTTATTTCAAAGCCCATCCCCCACCTACCCCTGATCCTGGACTAACAGCAGATAAACAGAAGTGGCTCCTGTTCGACTAAGACTCTGGCCCAGTGAGCAGGCCCACCAGCTCTCGCACAATAGTTACTTATTAACCTTCGTGCTCAGAGGGCAGGAATCTGTCACTGCAGACAAGGGGTCACTGAGCCCTGCCTCTGCCTTGGCTACCACAGCTTGGGGTAGGACAGGGAAGGCCATGGATGGAAGAGTACACAGTACCAGCAAAGGAACTGGACTGCGTTTAAAAACTGATTTGAATTCTCACCTAGAGGTTTCTCAGCCGTGAGATTTTGGGACGAGCTGGAGATGATGGATTACCTGTGGTGGTGGAATGTGGGTGGGGGGGGGAGGATGGGCAGGATTAGCCAAATTGTCCAGTGCCCTCCTCTGCAATTGATCAGGGGACACTAATCAGTTTACTACTTATTATTTTTCATATCTTTGCCCCCTCTGCAGTCTGTCCTTTTGAGGACTATTGCCTACCTCACACCTTTTCATGGTCCGAGCCCAGTATCATGTAGGTGACAGTTTCCCAAATAGCACTTGCTAATATGATTTTGTAATTTTGCAGAACATTTTCTCAAAGTCCTCAAATAGCAGAACTCCCTACTTGATGTCTGAAGCACTGGAGAGACAGCAGAGTGTGGGATGAGTAGTCAGAGCGCGCCCCCTGAAAAGCAGAGTCACAATGTGGGATCAGCAAGGTGCCTGGCACATGCAGCTATGTAGAGGTTCACAAAATGAATGAGGCCTGCAGCAAACCAGAAATGAGCTAGAGACAAGGAACAGCAACAGACCTGCTGCCAGGTCGTTTTGAACCCGAGTACCATGCACACGTAATACATTGTGGAGCTTTGGGAGATTCGGTAAAATCTAACTACAACCCCATGACAGCCCACTTTATAGACCTCGCAGAAACTTGCACCAACTCCCCCAGCTCTTAAGTGGAGGCACTGGATTTGAATCCAGACCTACATGACTCCAGAACCCACACAGGTACTGCAATACTCTCTCTTTTCAGGTGACAAATGTTTTCTGAGCAATGTGTGAGTCACCTCTCTCTCTGGCCCCTCTCTCTGCTAACAAAGGAATCTGGACTAGTGGAGCCTTGTTCAACCTCCAAGGAGGACTGGACCCCTGGGCTCAGAGTCTCAGGAGGCAGCTCCGTGTACTTGAGAGTCCCTGAATGAGCCCTGCAAGTCAAAGCAAGAAAGGCTCTCTTGGACAGGACAAGAGTCTAAGGACCATAACTTCTGTTATGCAGAAGTTGTTGAGAGAGATGAAAGTGGGTCTTGGGGCAGGGAGGCAAAGGTTGTGCAGGGATCCAGAGAACACCTGGGCTATAGTTCTCCAAGGCCCTTCTCTTGTCCCAGATTCCCCAAGAGGAGAGTTTTCAGACCTCACTGGCCTGGGCCAGCGCAGCAGAGGGAACCTCTTATCCCAGGGCTCAGGGATGGGAAGGGAGGACTCACGTTGGGTCTGTGCTCCCAGGGTGGAAGTGAGGCAGAGGAGGACACAGGGAAAGGGACTAGATTAAGATCCAGTCAAGCGGTTTCCCTGCAGCCACCTGCCTGGTTGAGATGGAAACGCTCATTCCAACTCCAGCCCCCAGACAGGCTAAGAATATCCCAGAAAAGCAACAGCCACCACCCCCGCCCTTCTTGATCTGCGCCTACATCTGGAGTGCTATGCTGGGAGCCAGCAGGGGCAGGGAGGATACAAGAGTGGGGGTGACATTTGGGGTGGGGAGCAAAGAGGCAGAGCAAAAAGGGGCTTGATAGAGGCAGAAGGTGAGCTGAGAAATAAAGTTACTGGAAAGTGCAGGAAGGATTGGGCAGAGAAAACTGTTTTCAGGAGGCAACAAAGGGAAGTAAAGGCAGGAGCCAGAGAGTTGGCGAGGAAGGATCCATGGATGACAATGAGGGAGGGCTGGCATCAGTAACCTAGAAGGGAAACCAAGACTTTATTAAGGAAGGAAGCAGAGCTTATGGTAGAGAAAAGGAGCCCCCAGCTCGCTCTTGTCCTCCCCTGACCCTTAGCCCTGGGCCCTCCAGCATCTACAACTTCTCTCCCTGCCCAGGACACTACTGCCTCACCTGCGCTCCCAACTCTAGTCTCTGTTGTAAAAAGAAAACTGTTTTGGGGTTCCTCAATTAAGTCCTTCCAGCAAGGGCCCTGCTGGAATAGAAACACTGTGAGAAAGTGGGGACTCCCTCCGGGAAGCTAGCTGCACCTCCACTGTCAGTTTCATCTCTTCTCTCTGCTCACCTCCTTTCCCCACTCTGTTGCCTGTGAAGGGGTTCTGCTTCCTCCTCTGGCACCCTACGGCCTTCCTCCTGCCCACTCCAGCTCCCCTGGGATAGGCCCTCAGGAGAGAGGGAGTCCCGGGCTGGTGTATATCCTCCCTCTTTGCACACTTCAAAAGCTGGGACCCTGGCATGGAAGTATTGGCTCAGAGGAGAGGGGAGTTGGGGAGCATAGGATCCTGATATCCAGGCTCAATCTCCATTCTGGTTATTTTAAGAACCTGAATTGTCATCAGCCTCTTTCTAGGTACATCTTGGAGACAGGGGGGTACAATGATCTTGGGTTTTGGGGTCTCTGACCTTGGTGTTTTTTGGGCAGACCCTGGACCTTAGTTCTCTTGGCCTCCTGTCCTTTGCCTCACTACCTTTCATGGGTTTGGTAGGACCTGGGGAGATTTATGTTGCTGAGAGTCTGAGCACAACTCTCCTTAGTCTCCTGGGCTGCACTGTGCGTGTATAGGCCTCACACAGATGCTGTGCACACAGACTGAGCCCATCAGGCAGAAACAGATGAGGTAGAACCAGACAGGTTGGAGCTAGAGAATGAAAGGGATTCACAGGACATGTTTTATTTTTATTTAGAATCATAGAAATGAGACTTTGGGAATCATTTTTAAGTCTAAGCCCCAAGATGTTATCTTATTCTTTTGTCTGATAATAAATTTTAAAATATATAGAAGCTCTACCTTTTAAAACAAAGAGAGCTGAAATGATTTCCTGAGTCAGTTTTTTTTTCTTTCTTTATTTATGCATACAAGAACTGAGATGTAGGCCAGAGGTGCAAGGGGAGAGAGGATTCACCAGAGCAGAATGGGGAGCAGAACAGGTGGACTGAGAACTGACTGAGATACACTGCTGAGGGGAGCAGTGGGCGAGACAGGAGAGGTCTGCTGCGCCATGTGGGTAGCTCCCTGGTCAGTCGGGAACGGAACTCGTGCTGCAGTAACTGCAGGCTGCTTCACAATGCCTACGCTTAACCTCTTGCTTAACCAGGGAGGTCCCCTGAGTCAGTTTTTAAGTCTTACGCTAAAACTCATGCCTTCCAGACTATGACTACTCAGAGGAGATAAAAACAGCCAAAGGGCAGCAGTGTCTGAGCAGCATTGCCTGGAGTTGTTCCCTTAAAGATGGGACTCACCTTCTCAAGAGGGTCAGTGAAGGCCCATCGCCAAGGTGAAACTGGGGGTGATCCTCACAAATAAAGCTGTGTTCCTACACAGGCTACAATCTTCTTGGTCTAGTTTTAGAGCAAGTTCTTAAACCAGCTTCTACAGTTCTTGCCTTAAAGAGCCTTTCAGAATAACCACTTATCTGGACAGCGCACTGTTCTAAGTAGCCTACAAAGTGATAGAAACAGACAAGGAGTCTAGCCCAAGGAGAGTCTAACAGAGCCAGCGCTGTCCCAGAGGAACTCGTAGGTCCATGGGAATGGACAGGTGAGAGGCAATACACAGACACTAATAGAGGTAAACAAGTCAGATCTAAACATAAGCCAATCAGAAAAATGCACTTACAGACGTGGCGGGGAAGTCACTGCCCTCTTGTGAAGCCCACCTTCTCTTGAAATCTTTCTGGTGTCACTATATTTATCCCCCTTGGCCTCCACTCTGTAGCAACAGAGCATCCCTTCCCTTTCCTTTCATGTCCCTAGCTTTTTAATAACAGAAATGCTGAATATTGGTGGATCTGTTTTAATTGTCCGTCCTTCTAAAATTCCATCCATAGCCATCTTGCACATCTTGAACTGGGGACTTGATGCTCTGACCTTAACCAAATTGTTTTGTAGTAGTTGCTGCTGGGAGGGAGAGATTAGACAGACTGATGTCAGAAACAGGGCAAGGTCCCTTCCATTCAGTCCAAAAAGACTTCTTGGAGGAGGTGGAATTTCAACAGCGAGAGAGAAGGCAGAGTGTAGTCTGAGTGGGGCCCAGTGGGAAGAGTTCAGAGATTCAAGGAGGATAACTAGGGTGGGATACCCAAGACAAAGACAGACAGAGGCTCTGAGGTGGGTAAGGTGAATAAGAGGGCTGAGACCCTCTGAGGCACCTGGTTTGGGGACCCTGAAGCAAAGGAGGAAATTCTTGATTCTGATCAAAAGGACAAAAGGTGACAGCAGGGGCCACAGTGGAGGTATGTGGCAGTAACATCTGTGGGGGCCACATGGAAGATCTTGTTCTAAATGACACCAGCAATAGGTCCTACGTCAGTGCGGGACTCCTGGGAGCAGAGCTGGGAGGACCCACGTGCCATTCAGTTCCACGTGCCCGTGTTTCTGCCAGTGCAGCTCCGTCTCTGTGGGGCTTGTCCTTAACTACCGGTGAGCCGACTGTTCTTTGGGTGTCAGATAAAGGCTGACTCAGAAGGTCTTGTAGGAGGAAGTGGTACCAATTACAGGAGTTGAAAAGAGGGAACATTTTTCTGCAACTATGGGGAGAATGAGAGGCTGGGCAGGTCGGCTCCTGCTTTGAGAAGACAAAGCTTCCATCTAAGGAGCAAGAGAGACCCCGGGGAGAAAGTGCACATGGTTGGGGGAGGGGCGCCTGGTACCGAGGTGGGAGCCCAGGCAGCCAACTGCGAGGCTTCCCAGGAGGTGTGGGTGAGCGGGGGCTGAAGGATAGCTGCGAAAAGCTGCAGTCTCTGGTGGCAAAAGCTGCAGCCCCAGGAGATTTGGGGACACACACGTGTATATACACACCAAGCCCGATGCAGTGGATCCTTGGAGCTGTTGTGGTGATCTCTGAGGAATGTGGAGTGATGCCAGGGACCATTCTAAGGATTTTGCTAAAGCCACAGGCAGGGGCTGCTCTCCCCAGGAAACCTGAATCCACCTCCAGAACTCACTTAAGAAGCTGGAAGACTCCTGTGTTGGGGAGCCATGGAGAAAAGGCCCATGAAAGGTTGGACACAGTCCTGCAAGATAGAAAGAACAGCTCGGCACTAGCTGGGCTCAGGACCTGCCAATAAGGCTGGGCGGTTCAAATCCAGGACAAAGGACTTATGGGTGCTGAGGAGGGAACAGACAAACCCACAGACAAACAGGATCCAGCCTAATAGCTTTCAGCTGGAAGTGGGGGCAGCTGAGACCTGGATGGCGGGAAGAATTTAACGGGTAAAAACTCACTTCAACCTGGACCCAGGGTTGGGCCAGAGGTGGGGCCAATCCTTTTGGGCCTACCTTAGAGTACTGTAGGCCCCATCTGTTGTCCCAGCCCAGGGACACCAACGGATCCAACTTCCCAGGGACCAACCATCTACCAGTTCACCTAAGATCAGGCATCAGGGTGGTTGGTGGGTACCAAGAGCTCGAGAGGAGCTGCCCAAGGACCAGAGCCCAGGGTCTCGTTCCTCAGACTCGGCCGCGGAGAACCAGATAGCCAACAAGCCGCTTCAGGGGCATAAGCGAGGGTCTCCACCCCACCCCCAAAGCAAGGTGGGTTTTGACCTGCAGGAAGGCAGGGGTCCTGCCTGCACTCCAGGATTTTGGGGGGGGGGAGGGAGCGAAGAGATAACCGACCCTCCAGCCAGGCCGAAGGAGCCAGCACAGGGTGCACGGGGAACCGCAGAGGGACACTCCCCGCCCGAGCTGTTGCCCCCCTGAACATAACCAAAAGATGCGGGGAGCCGTTCCCGTGGTTCTTCTGCTCCTGCTCTCCAGCACATCAAAGCGCGCTGAGCCAGGCCTCCAGACAAGGCGGGAGAGATGGAGGGGAGCCAGCCCACCCCCGCTCCAGCGCCGACCCCGCGGGAGCCCCTGGAGCGGAGGCCACCCCCCTGCCCCTCCTCCTTCCAGCCAGGGAGAGGGATCCGCGGCGGCGGGTGGGAGACGGGGCGGGACCTCAGGTGGGCGTGCGAGAGCCCATTGGCCGGGGGGGCTGCCGCTCCGGGGCGCGGCTCGCGCGCGCATTGGCTGCGGGGCCGGGGCGCGGCGCGGCGCGCGGGGGCCGAGGGGTGGGGCCGGCGCTGCAGCTGGCGCAGCTCAGACTCGGCTCGGCCGCCGCGGAGCCGCCGCGCAGCCACCTTCCCCCGCCGGTCCCCGCGCCCGGGCCGGGGCGAGGCCCCCCACCGCCGGGTCCCCCGGGGCTGCAGCAGCAGCGCGGCGGCAGCGGCGCCGCCCGCGGCTCCCGCCGGGGCCCGGCGCCCGCCCCGCTCCGCAGGATGGGCACGGTGCTGTCGCTGTCCCCCGGCGCCGCGGCCAAGGGCCGGAGGCCCGGCGGGCTGCCGGAGGAGAAGAAGAAGGCGCCGCCCGCGGGGGACGAGGCGCTGGGGGGCTACGGCGCGCCGCCCGCAGGCAAGGCCGGCAAGGGCGAGAGCCGGCTCAAGCGGCCGTCCGTGCTCATCTCCGCGCTCACCTGGAAGCGCCTGGTGGCCGCGTCCGCCAAGAAGAAGAAAGGCAGCAAGAAGGTGACGCCCAAGCCGGCGTCCGCGGGCCCCGACCCCCTGGTCCAGCAGCGCAACCGCGAGAACCTTCTCCGCAAGGGCCGGGACCCCCCCGACGGCGGCGGCGCGCCCAAGCCCCTCGCCGTGCCGGTGCCCACCGTGCCCGCGGCCGCCGCCGCCTGCGAGCCGCCGTCGGGGGGCAGCGCGGCCGCCCCGCCGCCGGGCTCGGGCGCCCGGAAAGCGCCGCCGCCGCCCCCGCCCCGCAGGCCGCGCCGCCCGCGCCCGGGGGCTCCCCGCGGCGGGTCATCGTGCAGGCGTCCACCGGCGAGCTGCTGCGCTGCCTGGGCGACTTCGTGTGCCGCCGCTGCTACCGCCTCAAGGAGCTGAGCCCCGGCGAGCTGGTGGGCTGGTTCCGCGGCGTGGACCGCTCGCTGCTGCTGCAGGGCTGGCAAGACCAGGCCTTCATCACGCCCGCCAACCTGGTGTTCGTGTACCTGCTGTGCCGCGAGTCGCTGCGCGGGGATGAGCTGGCGTCGGCCGCCGAGCTGCAGGCCGCCTTCCTCACCTGCCTCTACCTCGCCTACTCCTACATGGGCAACGAGATCTCCTACCCGCTCAAGCCCTTCCTGGTGGAGCCCGACAAGGAGCGCTTCTGGCAGCGCTGCCTGCGCCTCATCCAGCGCCTCAGCCCGCAGATGCTGCGGCTCAACGCCGACCCCCACTTCTTCACGCAGGTCTTTCAGGACCTGAAGAACGAGGGCGAGGTCGCCGCCGGCGCCGGGGGTCCAGCCGGCGGGGGCGCGCCGGGGGCTCCCGGCTCCGCGTCGTCCGCCAGGGACAGCTGCGCGGCCGGAGCCAAGCACTGGACTATGAACCTGGACCGCTAGGGAGCGCCGAGGGCCGCGCCCGCCCCAGCCCCAGCCCCCGACACACTCTGGGAGCCCCCGGGACCGTCTCGCCGTCCCCGCCGCCCGGCGCCCTGGCCTTGGGGGGAGCCGCCCCCGCCCGGCAGGGGAAGGTGGAGGCCAGGACGCCCGCGGCCGCGGCGCTCGGAGGTGCTGGGCGGCGGGTGCGCGCGGCAGGAGGACGCCCCAACCTCATCCTTGCCGTCCGTCTGCGCCCCGGTGTCTTCAGTTCTGCCCTGGCTTCTCCCTGCCCCTCGGCGCACCTGGAAATCTCCCTCCCCGCGGTCTTGTCCTTCCTCCCGTGTCTTCACCTCCCTCTCGTCTGCGCCCCACCTCCCGCCGCCTTCTCTGCCCCCTCTCCTTGGGCGAGGGTCTCCATCTCCATCTTGCCCGCCGCCCGGCTGCCCCTTCGCGCCCCCGTTTCTCTCCCTGCACCTGTGCCTCTCTTTTCCCTTCTCGTTCTCTTGCCCTCGCGCCTGTCTTGTGTCACCATCTTCCCTGCTGGCTGCCTGTCCCTCCTCTGCCTCGGCCAGCTTGCAGGTCTCCCCCCGACCGACCCCCAAGGCCCTCTTCCCAGACCAAAGGGAACATAAGTCCTGAATTTGGATGCACTGAGGTGCGGCGAGAACCTGCCGCCCAGAGCCCGGGCAACCATCGGGATGGCCCTCCGCCCCACCCCCACGGCCTCTCCCTACCTTTTCCAACGTGTTGCATGCTGGGAGCTGGGGGGAGGGGGGTGCCGGCTTCAGGAGGTTGAAGTTTGGGAGCAGAAGCAACCTAAGAGGCCACCCCGGCGGCAGCGGCGGCTTCTCGGCAGAAGGGTGGGAAGAGAAAACTCTTCTTACGGGGGGGCGGGTGAAGGAGCACCCCTCTTCCTTGCCCTTATGGGTTTTTTGTTCCCCCACCCCCCATCACCACCCTTGAATTTATTTGGTTGTTTCCGAAGGGAGGGCGGGGCGGGTTGGGCCGGGAGCTGTCTGAGGTGCTGATCTGAGGTCGGCCTGAATCTTCCCGCGAGGGTACCAGGGACTGGGGTGGGCCTGGTGCCGTGTCCAAGGTGCCAATGATGCGGGCCGGACGCGCGGGCCGCACTGTCTGTCTGTCCGTCTGTTCCGGAGAGAACTATAAAGCGCTGGAAGCGCCTGCAGATGGTTTTGCGCCCGCCTTTCTTTGGGCCCTGGAGGGGGGAGGGAGGCAGGGGAGGAAGGGAGGGGGCAGGGGTGAGTGGAGTTGGGTAGAGATGGCCCCCATGGGCCTAATGGGGACAGTGGGGCCCCTGAGAACTGTTAGTCCCCCCCACACACACGTTGGTTTCTAGTTTCCTTCTCTAGAAAGAAGAGCAGTAGCCCAAAATTAGGCTTGGTAATAAAGCTAAAGTCTACCCCAGTGGCCCCCTTCCCCGCCATCTTGTCTGACCTGGCTCCCCATTAATACCCAGACCATTTAATGATTAAGTGGTGAGGACAGCAGAAGGTGCTCCCCTTCTACAGAGTGGTCCAATGAGGCAGAACTAGCTGCTTATTGTTGTTGCTGTTTCTCTTCCTCCTCCATCTCTATATCTGGTTTCATATATCTGGCTAAGAGTCCAGTCAGGCTTAAGTCTGTGTTTAGCACGCTCAGGTGGGACCTGACTGCCACATACAGCCCCACAGGTCCCTCGCCCATCCACTGGGCTGTTTCAAGGCTACTTCAGCTACATGCCCACTCAGGGAAGCCCTGGGAGATCTAACTTGCTTGAGATTCACGCCTGCCCCTCGATGTCCAGGAACTTTAGGAAATAGGCAGCTAAGGACATGGGAGCCATTCTTTGGGCCTGAGAGAAGAGAAACAATTTAGCCTTAGGTCCCTATTCACTCCTCATTGCCGTCTGAGCCACGTGGCCAAGAGGCCTGGCTCCAGCAGAGTCCTGGTGTCTCTGACCCTGGTCGCCACCAAGATCTCCATGATCCAGGGAACCCTTCCCGGCCGGAAAGACAAAGCCCGGGTTTGCTGTCCGTGGTGCTGACGGGTGAGCTCAGGCAGGGTGGGGGCCTGTAAGGGCAGGAAGTGTTTCGGGCTCGGCCTCAATTAGGTTTTCCGGGATAATTTGGGAGTAGGGTGAGGGTGTGAGCTTTCCAGGTGGGAGGTTACAGGAGTTTGGCCCGAGAACCCAGGAATTCCGGCGTCCACTTGCCCTCCCAGCAGTGCAAACCCCGACTCTTGCCCAGCCTCAGCCCCTCGCCCTTGCAGCGGTCTTGGAGCCGGAAATCTCCAGTCCAGATTTGTGAATCGAGTTCCCAGGGGGAGGGGGGAGAAAATTGGCGGAAGGGAAGGCGGGAGCAGCCGCCCATTGGCTGGAATTTGGCGCAGTCAGCGCGGTGGCGTCATCTCTTTCGGTTTGGGAGGAGACGGGGGGAGGACAAGGGTCAGCTGCGGCTGTCGCCATAGTAACCAGACTGAGCGGGCGGGGCTGCCTCTCCGCTCTCCCACTTCAAGCTGGGGAAACAATCCTGGTCTGCCTTGTTTGGTACTAGTTATCGGAGAACACTGATTGGAATTTCTGCCTTAAAAGAGCCAAAGGGGGGTGGGAAGTGACCAGAAAGCCTACAGAGACTGCCAGACATCCTGGGTGGGGGGATGCTCTGGGTGAGGGGAGCCACTAGATACTACTCCTGGACCCATGGACACAGTACACTCCCTTTACTACACACACACACACACACACACACACACATCTCCAGGAACCTGTGACCTGGCACTTGGAGACCTAGAATGGGAAAAAGCCTCAGTGAACGGTGTTAAATTAATTCTCACTTTCCTTACCATGCCCCAAGATAGGAGATGCTGACATAATCGGATTAAGGGGTGGAGGATCAGCATGCATACATGGAAGAATTAGCCTCCTGGGTCAAACTTGGCCAGAATCTTGTTTTTTCCACGAGGGAGCCAGGGAGCCATCCTAAGAAGGGGTCAGAATAGGCTTTTGAGAAGGCAAGGTGAGGAGGCAGTAAATGCAGAAGCAGAGGGAAGGGCCTTCTCTTTACTTCCCAGTGAACCTCAAGGAAATGAGTCCGGGCTGAGGAGGGAGGTAGTGAATAGGGCCCCAATGCTGTAGAGAGAGCCCAGCGGGGGTGAGGAGTGGACTGAGGAAAGAATGGTGATGAAAGACAGAAACCCAACTGGAGCCATGACTCAGCACTTCCCCTCCCTTCCAGCACAGGGAGGGGGGAGGGGGAGGAGAGCAGGAAAGCAAATGGGCAGATAAATGGTGATCCAACCCTTCGAATTATACATGCTCATACATGCATTGGTGTATAACCAAAGGCACATGTTTTGACCCAGAAGCAGGGTGTGTATGTGCATACATTTATATGCATCTACACACTGCTGAAGGTTTGTTCAATCATGACACATATACATCTCTACTCCCCACTCCCCTGCGCCCCTGGAGCAGAGGACATTCTGTCCTGAAAGCTATGCAAAAAAAAAAAAAATTGCAGCTGGTGGGGGTTGTCATGGTAACCTCTTTGCCTGCCAGTCAGGGTGCCCAGCAACCAAGCATCTGGCAGTATCCGAGGGGACATCCTGTGGCTTCTCCCCACCTGGACTCTGCCTCAGACACCCAGATGGGGGATCGCTAGAGGATTTTTACAATAGAGGCTACCCAAGCAGCCACTCCAACCATGCCGCCATGACCAGGGACAGTTGGCAGCCAGGTGTGGGGGCCTGACCTTCGTGTGCATCACTTTAGCCAGGATTCATGATCACTTTATATATCACAGTATCTGCTGTGAGTGGCCTTAAGTCAGCAGGGGTTAGCAGTTTAAGGACTTTTATTTAGGGCCATTACCTTCCCTTTCAGCACCTTGAAACTTACCCTACAAGATCAACAATATCCACAAAAGCTAGGTGTGTAAGCGAGGGTAGAAAAATAGTTTTGTTACCAGAACCCAGCCGCCTCGGCAGTGGGAGCCAGCAGGAGCAGTGGTGTTCTTTCACCCTGCTGCTCTACCACAGGTCAGTTGAGGCAGTTGCTCCTCAGAGACCTTTAATGTAACATTGTACTTCCTGGATTGTGGAGTGGACCAATCAGGTACGAGCTATGAGCTGATTGGTGCTAAAGGAACCATCAGCCACAGGATTGAAAAATGGTCCAATCAGATTTGTGGGTGGGGCACCCTGAAAGAGGATATAAGCCAGAATCAGAGGGAGCTGAGAGACATGTTGCCAGCCCCCAAAGAAGAGAGGTGCCACCAGCCTCCTAAGGAAGAAGAAAGACAGCAAAGACTCTGTTCCTGGCCTCCAAAGAAAGAGGAAAAGAAGCATCCAGCAGCCAACCTCCAAGGAGGGAAAAGAAGCTGAAGATCTCTGTCTTCAGAGAGAACAGAGGTCCTGTCTCTGACATTGCCTGATAGGAACACCGAAGGCCCTGGGCCTGGTGTCTCAGAGTGTTTGTTGTTGGTATCGCCCAACAACACACAAGGAGCTGTTAACAAAGGGTGTCTCTGACACCGCCTGAGGGACCAGTAGTGACCATCACCACTGGCCAGTGCTGTCCAGCACTCCTGGTGACTGGTGGCGACCATCACTGATGCTATCTGGGTGAGACAGGCGCCACGTGTGGATACAGTAAACTCTTTGTTCCCCAGTAAGTAAAATAAACCTCGTGGTTGGTGTAAACTCCTTGTTTCCCATTTGTAAAACAACCCATCTGGAGCCTGAGGTCTCTTGCAATTGTGTGCGTGGGTGAGAACCCACAGACAGTGACCTGTCCTCTTAGCAGGCACTGCCCTTTGTTAGGTTGTAGCCCTCGGTTTTCATTTTTGGCCTTTTGGGGCTTTTTGGCGGCTCTCTGGTCTCAGAGCCTGGGCAGGCGGGTGGTCGTTCAGTCCTTCCATCCGGCCTTGTTGCCCTTTTGCCCTGTCTGCCCCTGTTTCACTTCTAGTTCAATGTGATTAAAGATTGGGTATAAAGCAGATAAAATTTAGGGCACAGTCTTGGGCTTCAAGGTCTTTTGACCTTGGTTTAATACATTGATGAGATTTTTAGAGGTCCTCTTTCTGCTGTATTTGCAAACTTGCTGACTCACTTTCACTCCAGCCACCCTCCACATCCCCCCTCAGTATTCAGGTTTAACCTCTTAGTTTCTGGCTTAAACTATCCCCGACAGAGTTTGAGCTTTCATGGGCTTCCTGCCCACCCCCCTTCCCCCCCCCACCATTCTTTCCTTCATTTCTTTAGAATTAACTCAATCTGTTATAGGACAGGGAGAGGGGCAGCCCAAACCCCGCAAACCTGCCTATTCTAAATGGGTTCTGCCATCCGCCGCATCAACACAAAACATAGGAGACTTTAATGGGAAGGAACTTTAATAAAACTAGGAAACAATACAGGTAAGGCAAAGAGTCTAGTTTCTAAATGAAGCACCCAAAGTTACCCATCCCCTCGTGGGTAAAACTCCATCCATATGGGATCGGCCCAGAACAAGGCCCCAAAGCCTGCCACAAGTCTAAAGCATCTTCCAGTGGGGACCCACAGAAAAGGGCCAGAAACAACCAGACAAGCCCGGAAGGAAAAGAGCAAAATCAAAATCAAGACAAAAGCTGCCATTGTCACCTCCCCACGGGTCTCACCCACATCTGTGTCACCCAGTCCACGACCAAAAGACAAGCGCAGTTTCTTCACGTGTCTCTAGGCTCCATGCGCCTCCTCCAGGTCTCCTGGGTCCATCCTGCTCCTTCCTCAGTCTCTTCTGCAGCTTCTCCTCTTCCTGCTCAGCTCCACCCTCCCTTGGGTGGGGCAGGGAACCTCCCCCTTTCCTTGGGACCACCCTGTTACAATCCCCCCTTTTAATTTTTATTCCACCATATCTATGGTGGCACAGATCTCATGGTGTAATATTAGGAGACAGTCTTTTTTCAGGGTTACAATGTGTGTAAGAGAAGCAACAATTAGTCAGCAGCATTGTCCATGAATGTCCAGTATGACAGTTTTACATTACTTGAAAATAGTCCATTATCCAAGCCAAAAGAAAAAAATTTGGAGCATTGGCTAAAACAAGATAGCAAATATATCAAAATCACAGGGAAAAAATGTTAAAATGGTTCAACTTATGCAAAAACGAATTCTCTCAACCTTGATCCCAAACTTTTAACAGCATAGCAAAAGTTTGCAAACTAAATCTACTTTAAAACCATTTTTCCTATTTTTGCATAAAATCACAGGGCAGAAAATAACTAACAGCAATTTTTTAGCTGGCTTTGTTGAAATATTCCATACAGGATCAGAGCGAACCGGTGGCATCCAGTCGATGTATGCTTCAGGTATAAAGTTGGTCTCATCAGACTCCATCTGGGCTTTCCTCTTCTCGAGGTTACCAGGGCATTTTCGTTGGCCGGGTTGTCCAGTCCTACCAATGGAGGCAAGCTTCCTCACCTTCTTTGGAGGTCTCTGGAACCCTACAAACAAGGCAAACAGGTTCTCCTCTTCTTGGTTCAGCTCTTTTTCAACTTTCTGGAAGAACTCCACACAAAGCCACACAATCAAACTCACGTCCAATTTTTTTGTTAAAACAGACAAAATCCCTATGGAAGTTATGCAAAAACAGACTCTGAAATAAGTAGCAAAAATTACCACCACTATTTGTATGCTGTGTTGGTATCAAGGGGAGAGAAAATGTGACAAGTTAGCTTTGCTGGGAAAAAAATTGCAACCTTTCTGCAGATCCTGGTTACTTAAAACAAAACAAAACAAAACAAAAACTTCGTGGATTCAGGACAGAATGCATAAAAAAATTTCCAGTATTATGTCAAAGAAACCTTAGTAAATGTCAGGTGTATTTCCAGGTCTATTCAGTCCTTTGTAGGAAAGTTTTTTCCTCTCAACAGTTCCATCAATAGGAATCTGTTGAGACCTTTTCTCCCTATATTTCCAGAAACAATTTCTGTAGATGTGAAACAATTGAATTATACAATATTACAAGGTGACAATCACCATTGACAATTTACATACATACCAGATACTACTGTTAACATTTTGTACATACCAAAGTTTTACCATTTTCCCAAGTGACAATGCTTCCCTTCCAGTTTTACTTCATTAGGTAAAAGCCAAATAGAACAAATTCATGTAATGCCTTCCCAGGAGGAAAAGGAGAAACTTCATGGAGTGTCTCAGGAGCTCTACTGCGATTCCACAAAATTTCCTTGCATCAGTCAAATGACAGGCTACCAAATTTGTACTTGAATTTAGATTTCTGGGAAGCTTTGCCATAAATATCAGAAAATTAACAGAAACAACAATATTCAATCTCTATGAAGGCACCGGCTTAGTTCAGTAGCACAACGTTGACAATCAAACCATAACTTTTTGTTTTTCTCATAACTGGAGACTCTTTTTTTTCCTTTCCAACGTCTATGGGCACCATGTATATCAATTCGTCGATCACTGGAGGTCAAGACAGTTAGACACAAGGACATAAAGACATACAACGTATAGACAAAGACATTTTTTTTTTTTTTAGTTATGTCACGTAGAATATGTTATGTAACTGCAGTTTTACTCCATAGGCTCAGAAAAAAAATGTCAAAGTCCAAAAAAAAATGTGGAGTGTTGCTGGCAGAAAAATTTCCGGTTGTCATCCTACAAACCTAAGACTTTGGAAATAGGAAGGAAAAGTTTTATTAATCACAAGAGTTACACGACCTTGTTTATCACATTAGGGTTTTCAGTGTTGAAGACTTTTTGTTAGAAGTCAATCCTGGGGTATCCTGTACAGCAACTGAAAGAATAAAAATAACAGTTAACTTTTAAGCAAAAGGAGTCATTTCTTGTTAGCCACCAAGCAGGCACTCCTTGGGTTTCCTGGAATAGAACCTGAAAAAGCAAAATCAAATTATCAGTAATTAACTTTCAATTAAAAGGAGTCATCTCCTTACTTCTGTTAGCCACTCTGGGACAGAAGCTGAAAGAGCAGATTAAACATCTAAGCACAGATTACACCTCCCCCACACTAGGGAGGGACAACAACAACACAGGTATGAAAACCTGGTACAGTTACATGATGCACCCTAAAGAGCGCTTTCCATAACAGACCTTCCTCAGTAGGAAGCAGAAACTTAGAATCTTGTCTTACACCAGCAATTGAACAAATTCAGGATTCAAAATGGCAAACATGCCCAAAACAAATGTGTAGACAAAATTCACAGCAGCAAATCCTTTCAGACTCAGACAAAATCTTGTTAATTTTTCTGATCCAGACTTTGCAAAAATTCAAGTTATCTCCAAGAATCCATCAAGGCTACCAGCAATTTCCAGTTACTGCTTAAGGCTACTCTTTACTTAACACCCAGGCATACATTTGCTAATTTAAACACCACTGCTCCACAATTGGCTTGCAAAATCCATCAGGCAGAGAGCAGGAAGTAGCCAAAGACAAAGCAACATACCACTGAAGAACCATTATTGCCTTTAGAAATGCTAATGAGACAGTAGAGATTACAAAAAAGAAAGAAAAAAAAAAAGTTCCAAAGTCCTAGCAACAAGAACCTCTGATTTTTACAAGAGCCCGCCAAGTGGCCTCAGACGCCATCTTTGATCTGGCCACATGGTACAATGTACTGCCTAATCTTTTGAGTAAAACTGGCACAGAAAAAATTTCCACAAATTAAAACCTCTTAGCAAGTCACTACAAACAAATTAGACACAGACACACAGATCTTCACAAAACCCAAGCCAGTTTTTCAACAGCAAATCGACATATGAAACAAACACACTGGAGAAACCAAAAATCACAATTGCGCTTATGGTAGCCAGTGCCATAGGGAAGCCCAATTTCCCCATGGGGCTGACTAACCACGGATGGCTGTCCTAAATCACGTTGGACGCCAAATCTGCTATAGGACAGGGAGAGGGGCAGCCCAAACCCCGCAAACCTGCCTATTCTAAATGGGTTCTGCCATCCGCCGCATCAACACAAAACATAGGAGACTTTAATGGGAAGGAACTTTAATTAGGAAACAATACAGGTAAGGCAAAGAATCTAGTTTCTAAATGAAGCACCCAAAGTTACCCATCCCCTTGTGGGTAAAAGTCCATCCAAATGGGACTGGCCCAGAGCAAGGCCCCAAAGCCTGCCACAAGTCTAAAGCATCTTCCAGTGGGGACCCACAGAAAAGGGCCAGAAACAACCAGACAAGCCCAGAAGGAAAGGAGCAAAATCAACATCAAGATAAAAGCTGCCATTGTCCCCTCCCCATGGGTCTCACCCACATGTGTCACCCAGTCCACGACCAAAAGACAAGCGCAGTTTCTTCACGTGTCTCTAGGCTCCATGCGCCTCCTCCAGGTCTCCTTCTGGCTCCATCCTGCTTCCTTCCTCAGTCTCTTCTGCAGCTTCTCCTCTTCCTGCTCAGCTCCACCCTCCCTTGGGTGGGGCAGGGAACCTCCCCCTTTCCTGGGGACCACCCTGTTGCAAGTTACCCACGAGGGGATGGGTAACTTTGGGTGCTTCATTTAGAAACTAGATTCTTTGCCTTACCTGTATTGTTTCCTAATTAAAGTTCCTTCCCATTAAAGTCTCATATGTTTTGTGTTGATGCGGCGGATGGAAGAACCCATTTAGAATAGGCAGGTTTGCGGGGCTTGGGCTACCCCTCTCCCTGTCCTATAACACTTCCAGGGTTTCTTTCTACTTGGAGATACTGCCTACTATTTACTTCCCATCTTTAAGACTTCCCCCATTTCCTTTCACCCTTCAGTTATAGTCTCCTATGATTGATATTTAGCTTCAAGCCCATAAATTGTAAACTTAAATCTCTCTGTGTGCATTTTTATATGACGAACTAAAGGAAGGAGAGGTGATGATAAACCATATAAATGGGGAAAGAGATATATCTTTACATTACAACCTGTCTACGTTTTACTCCTTTTAAAAGAGCATTTACATGGGGCAGAAGTGATGACTTAGGCAGAGGGAGGCTCAAAATTAAGATGCTCTGATTTCAAGGAACTGGCGTCCAACTTGCCAAATATTCCCTTGGACTCCTCTTGAGAAATCCCTGCCATGAAAACTGCTGTGCCTGTTAGGCCCTGACTCACAAAGGATCATTGCCCCCTTTGTGATAAAGCCAAGGAAGTGCTGAAGGTGGGGTTTTTTGTTTTGTTTTTTTTTTTAATTAGAAATCGCAGTTCCAGAAAATTCTGCTTGGTATGAAATTTGGCATGATGATGCTATCTCAAAGCTTGAAAAAATCTCCAGAAATTTCAGCAGAAAAGTTCTGGAGGCTTAGTGTCTCCACATTTTCTGCCCTTTCTGCCCAAGAGACATCTTCCTAAGGAAATGACCCTTCCCTTTGTCACTTCCAGCAGCCCTAAGAATGTTCTGAATTCAGTGGTGCTAAGTAAATGTTGACATTCCTCTTTCAAATGATGGAAGAGGAGGGCAAGTAATTTACATATTTCCCCAGAAAAACAGAATATTGTCTGAAAAAGAAGAGTAGTGAGGAAGAGCTTGCCATACTGGATGTAAAATGTATTCTAGAGCTATGGTAGTTAAAATATCTGACACTAACACAGGGCTAGACACATCAATGCAACAGAATACATAATCCAAAGCTAAACTCAGGCATATGTGAGATTTAATATGTAATAAAGGCACCATTTCAAATCCATCAGGAAAAAATGGATTAGGTAGTAAGTTATTTCAGTACAACTAGGTAGTAATTTATATGAAGGAAAAAAAAATGTCATTCTCTATACTCCAAAGTGATTTTAAAAGTTAAGGAAAAAAGAAATCATGACAACCTTAGAAAAGGGGACAATTTTAAGGTGTTAAGAATTTGGTGGGCCTCGGGGCCTCCCTGGTGGTGCAAGGGTTAAGTCTCAGTAATATGAAGCTATCTGCAGCCACTGCAGTATGAGTTTAATCCCTAGCCAGGCAGGTGACCCACATGAGGACTCATCAGAGTCCTCAGGCCTTAGCCCCTAAGCCACCAGCAGGCCCACAAAACTCTTTTATTTAATTTAATTTTATTTTTAAGATTTTTAAAAATTTTATTTGTGCATACAAGAGCTGGAGTACAGGCCCGAGGTGCAGGGGGCGGGTGAAGGTGAAGGGACTCAACAGAGACAGAGTGGGGAGCAGGATAGGTAGATTGAAATACACTGCTTAGGGGAGCAGGGGGTGTGACAGGAGAGGTGTGCTGTGCCATGTGAGTCACCTCCTTAGCAGGGCATCGAACCTGTGCTTCAGTGGCTGCGGACAGCTTCACAGTGCTACAACTAAACCCCTTGCACCACCAGGGAAACCCCAGAAAAATACACTATTAATAAGTGACTTCTGGGAAGGAAATAGGACAGATGTTGTGTAGGGGACTTTCACCTTATATGTGAAGTTAAATTTTTTTACAATAAAAATGTATTCACACATTGCCTGCATAATGAAAAACCTAATTCACATATGACAGTAGCCAAATATTAAATAAAAACACTTGAAGAAAATATGAGTATTGGGTTGGGTTGAGAATATCTTTTCAGAGAGAGGCCTGAAAAAGATTCATTCATCTGACGCCATTTAAGCTTTTGAATGTAAGAGAAATTAAGAAAAAGAATGAGCACAAATAAGATTGAAAAGACAAGTGAGAAAAAGAGAACATATTTGTAGTGCAATATATTTTCCATGGCAAAATTGTTAAAACTATGAAGAGGTAGCTCACATACACAGAACTGTGAATAATTAGTAAACACATAAAAAGATACCTAACTTCAGGGGCCTCCCTGGTGACATAGGCAGTTTTCTTGCCCGCTGCTCCCCTCAGCAGTGTATTTCGTCAGTCTGCCTGTTCTGTTCCCGGCTCTTTCTCTGGTGAATCCTCTCACCCTCCTGCACATCTGGCCTGTACCCCAGTTCTTGTATAAATAAAATAAATCTTTAAAAAATAGATACCTAACTCACTATTGACCAAAGAAATACAAGTCACAATCATAACTGGCTATTGCATGTCTTATGCGGATAATGATTATAAAAATGGAAACTCCCAATTTCAGTAAAAACATGAGGCAACATGCCCTTTCTCACACTTTGTAAGTATGCGGCATGTCAGCTCAGTGCTTTGGGAGAACCACTTGGCTATACATCACAGTGTGAAAGGCAGCATGGTTTTTGACTCAGCTACCACATTTTAAGAAATGTGCCCTCATGGGACTCCCTGGTGGCGCAAGGTGTTAAGATGCAGCCTGTGAAGCTGTCAGTGGCTACAGCAGCAAGAGTTCGATCCCCGATCTGGCCATGGAGATAGCCACATGGCACAGCAGACCTCTCCTGTCTCCCCTGTTGCTCCCCTCAGAAGTGTATTTCAGTCAGTCTGCCTGTTCTGTTCCCCATTCTGTCTCTGGTAAATCCTCTCACCTCCCCACACCTCTGCCTGTACCCCAGTTCTTATATGCATAAATAAATAAATCTTAAAAAAATAGAAAAGAAATATGCCCTCAGGAGACAAGTGGGAAAGACCTGACATATGGCGCTCACCACAGCACTGTTTATGATCATACAGTACAGAATACAACCTGCATAAACAACAGCAGGAGATTAAGTAAACTGTGACAAGTCATTTTATTGAAATATTACAGACCATGAAATGGATGCAGGGATCTACATTTACTGACATAAAAAATAACCATAATAATGTAAAATAGCAGGTTAAAATGTTAAAATATGTCCCATTTGCATAAGAGGGAGAGAGACTTGATAGAGCTGTCTGCTTCCTGTCCTTCACATCTCAACTTGTAGCCATCTCTTCTGAGGAATTCATCTGAGCCTGCCCCACAGCGCCCTTAGCCACTTACAATTTCTTCATAGCATTTGTTCCACTGGATCCTTTTCTTGTTACTTCTTTATTTTGTATCTTCTCAGTAAGAGGCTACGGTGTTCACTGCTAGACCCCCCAGCACCTGCCATAGTGCTGTGTATGCAGTAGGCGGTCACTAGATACACATGGAATGCGTGTATGTGTGGATGCAAGAAACTTTTAGAGTGTTTACTAAAATGTGAATGTGGTGGGATTTAAAATAATCAGTTTGACTCTTCTTAGTAATTTTCTGAGTTGTCTAGGTGGCTACAAGAGGGGGGATGCAGGGAAGGAAGAAGGAAGGAGAGGGAGAAAATGAGGCTGAGTAGCTGGAAAAGGAGGACTGTACGTCTACAGTCCTGCCCAACTCCACCAGACATCTCCAGAGTGTCTTCACTCCCTCCCCCTTCAAAAGTGGTTTCCAAATCCCTAGGCTTTAAGAATGTTTCTTGCTGGACAAGGGAGTTTAGATGCCTCTGGAGGCCAGCCAGCATGTGTGTGTACGCACACACAGATCATAGATCCACCTGTGTCCACACACTCACAGCGTCCATCCAAGAGCATTTAGAGAGCACTTCTCTATCATTTGCATAATGGCCATTAACTTGCTCATGTCCTTTACTTAAGTAAGGAGAACTAGCATGGAACCTGATATGTTCCCCCTCCATAAATGTTTTAAAAATTAACCAAAAAAGCAACCATTTCCATGTTTGTCTTGGGTTGCCAATAAGAGTACAACTAAATACATAAGACACAAGTGTGGCAACTAACTCCTCCTAAATGTTTGACATTTTTCTTTTCAAATGTTCTTGTTTGGGGCCTCCCTGGTGGCGTAGGGGTTAAGCATCAGCACTATGAAGCAAACCATAACTGCTACTGGGATGGACTTCAATCCCGGCCAGGGAGTTACCCACATGGTGCAGCAGACCTCTCCTGTTTCGCCTGCTGCTTCCCTCAGCAGTGTACTTCGGTCATTCTGCCTGTTCTGCTTCCCACTCTGTCTCTGGTGGATCCTTTTACCAACCCCCACCCTGCACCTCTGGCTTACACCCAGTTCTATGGAAAAATAAACAAAATCTTCAAAAAAAACCCCACAGAGCTGGCATTTGCCTCTCTTTTTGGCATTGTCGGGGCTCTGGCAAGCATCAGGCAGGATGTTCATGCAACATTACGGCAGCACGGAAGATGGCAGAAAGAGGACTTCCAGCTGAATTTCTTGGATTTTCTAGGTAAGTGGTCATATTGTCTATAAACAAGGACATTTTAATATTGTCCTTTGAAATATTTGCATGGAGCACATATCTTATTGCATTGACTAGGACCTCTAATAGAATGTTCGGTGGCAGCAATGATGACAGGGTTGGGAGAGATAAACACATCCTTCCTTTGCTCCTGACTTATGGGATGCTCATATTTCACCAACTGCTTTTTCATTTGTCTTTCAAAATCGAATGTTCTGTTTTATGTATATTGCTATGTGATAAATCACCTCAAATCATTTCTTTTTGGAAACTAAAAAAAAAACTTTAATCAAATTAATTATTCAAATCGCCTGTCTTGTGTGGACTACTAACTGAGCCATGTTGGCCTCCACAGCTCTGGGCATGTGCAATTTGAGGATAGAAGGTTGGGGGGGCGCTGCTGAAAGTGCCCCTGAGACTCGTTTCTTCTCCTGATATTTATTTATTTATTTAAATATTTATTTATTTATGCATATAATAACTGGGGTATAGGCCAGATGCATGGGGAGGGTGAGAGGATTCACCAGAGACAGAGTGGGGAGCAGAACAGACAGACTGAAATACACTGCGGAGGGGAGCAGCGGGCGAGACAGGAGAGGTCTGCTGCGCTATGTGGGTTTCTCTCTGGCCAGCTGGGGTTCGAACTCGTGCTGCAGAGGCCGCGGAGGCTGGCTGCGGATTGCTTCATAGTGCAGTGCTTAACTTGTGCCACCAGGCAGTGTGATGTGATATACAGAACAAAAGACGAGAACGAAGTTGGAGTCCCTACTCTCCCATTTACTAAGACAGCTACTCCATCTCTGGGTGTCGGTTTTCTCATCTATCCGATGGAAACAAGGGTCTTGGATCTGTTGTGTCTCTCAAACGGCTGTGATGAGAAAGACCATATGACTGAGGCTGGGGTAACAACCACAGCATTATTAGTAAATCCCGCCAGAGGGGTCCGCGAAGTGAAACAGAGTCTGTGGGCTGCTCTGACCAGCTCTGACCAGCTCTGCTGGCCCCTGTGGCAGTGGAGGCTGCGAGGCCTAAACCTCCCGGGAGCCCAGTGACCTGGGCGACATGTGTTTACTCCTTGCTGCCAGGCCTCAGCCCCAGTGGGGCCCAGCGCCTCTCTCCAGAATGCCAGCCAGGGGACTTGTTTTAGTTACTGGCGTAGAGATACTGTGCCAGGCCGACCGCGCACAGCAGCGTTCTTCATTTTAAGCCTTTGAGCCAGCAGCCTAGACCCCTCTTGGGACAATGCTTTCCAGGGATTCCCCTCCCCAGACTGGCTGGGGCCAGCAGAAAGGAAAGCTGAGCAGCCTCCACAACTCACCTACTCTGTGCCCAGTGTGGGGAGAGGTCATCTGAGGACACTAGGCCTGAAGACCCTCCAAACTACTTGTGAGGATGTGGAGTCATGTGCACACATGAGTGTCAGTGCCTGTACTAACTCCCACGCCACAGCGGTGGTGGAAAATTCCTGAGGTCTGTGGCAAACCGGGGCCCTGTGATAGGCTCACTAGGGGACCTTGAGACTTTCCCTCCTCATGTGTCCTCTGTCATACAGGAAGGATAACCACCCTGCTGTTAAAGAGGCCGTTGAAAGTCGCAGGTAAATCTATGTCTATCGATGTGCTTTGCAGGCTGTCCAGCACAGCACACAGCACACACATAAAGCAGTCTGGACCTGGCCTGGCCCTCGGTGTGTGGTCACGAGTGTCCCCTAGAAGCTGTCTTTCTGCCAAGGTGTGTCAAAGGCAGGAAACCAAGAGGAGAGGGCCGGGAGATTAAGAAGGTGATCCTAGGAAAGGAGGCTGTGACCCAAATGTTACCATCAGACCGTCTCTGAATTTCCTATTTCCCCACCTGGTGTCACCCCAGATCCATCCAGGCTGCGAGATTACAAAAAAAGGACTGCACTGCCTGGAGCCTCCCTGACAACCTCCTGCTGTGTTGCTAAGCAACTTGGCCTCTTCCAGGAAAAGGAACCAC
This sequence comes from Talpa occidentalis, assembly GCF_014898055.3. Taxonomy (NCBI): domain Eukaryota; kingdom Metazoa; phylum Chordata; class Mammalia; order Eulipotyphla; family Talpidae; genus Talpa; species Talpa occidentalis. Next base: position 137,384,695 of record NW_023603184.1, read on the forward strand.
ACGCTCAGGGTCTGGCCTTCCAGTCTCCTTTAGCTTTATCCTTCTTCCCCATCTCAAGAGAGGAGCTTCTCTGACTCGTGGAAGACAGTTGGGGTGCAGAGGTAGAGAATTATACTGGTGAGAAATGGTTTGCGTTTGCACCAGGTCTCTGACGTGAGTTTGTCAATGCCGGGGGAAGGACGCTTAGGGAGCAGCCCTCAGTGCTGGGATTCATATAAATGTCACCCCTGTGTAGGGCCACCCTCGTGGTGCAAGGGGTTGGGCACAGCACTGTGAAGCTATCCATAGCCTCTGCAGCACGAGTTTGATCCCCCGCCAGCCAGGGAGGTGACCCACATAGCGCAGCAGACCTCTCCTGTCTTGCCCGCTGCTCCCCTCAGCAGTGTATTTCAGTCAATCTGCCTGTTCTGTTCCTCAGTCTGTCTCTGGTGGATCCTCTCATCCCCTGCACCTCTGGCCTGTACCCCAGTTCTTGTATGAATAAATAAATCTTTAAAAAAATGTAACCCCTTTGTGGGCCTCCCTGGCGGCACAAGGATAGCCTATGAAGTTATCCACAGCCACTAAAGCACGAGTTTGATCCCTGGCCAGGGAGGAGACCCATATGGTGCAGCAGACCTCTCCTGACTTGCCCGCTGCTCCCCTCAGCAGTGTATTTCAATTTGCCTGTTCTGTTCCCCACTCTTCTCTGGTGAATTCTCTCATGCCCCACACCTCTGGCCTGTACCCCTGCTCTTGTATGCATAAATAAATAAATCTTTTAAAAATGTAACCCCTTTGTGCCTCAGTTTCCTCATATATAAAATGGGAGAAAATCATAATGTCTACTTCAGAGGATCGTTGGCAAGATTGAGCGTGATTTGGGTGGCATCGCTAATGGTAATATAAATTGCTGTAACAAGAAAACCTCCAAATACCATTCAATAGTCCAGTGCACACTGGTGGGTGCCTTCTCTCCATGTGAGGGTGTAAGTTACAGTAACCTTTCGTATGCAGCTCTGCCTTTGCTTTGGAATCAGTGCCTCTCTGGATTCAAGAACAGAAAGGGAACAGCATGGAGGAGGCACATCCTCTTCTAAATGCTTTGGCTTGGAGACAACACAGGTTATTGTTTCCATCCACACTTTGCTGACAAAAAAACAAGTCAGAAAGCCCTATGGAGATGCCAGGAGAGCTGGAAAAGCAGCTTCTGGTGGCAGCTACAGAGTTTACCAAACCCCTTCCCGATGGCAGCTGTGCTATAAGAAATGAGAAGCATGCAGCCTAGGGGGAGAGGGGCCATGTCTACCACTTTGAGAAAAATCATATATAGGATAATAGTGGGGTATTACTGAGTGTGAGAAGTATGTTAAGTACGATTGTTAATATTATTTTTATTTCATTCCCACAATAACCATAGGAAGTAAGCATTACTATTATCCACATTTTAGAGGAGAAAACTAGGCCCCCAATGATGTGCTATTCCCAAAGTCACACATTTGGTAATTATCTGAGATCCTATAATTCTAAATTCAGCACCTTCTCTTGTTAATACATAGCGGCCTGAGTATGGGAGGCTGGCCAGTCAGCAGGGTTGTTCTTGGCAAAGTTGAACAGGTGGGCCCAGAACTGGCCTGGAAAAGTAGGTGTGATCATTCTAGTTCCTTCCCAGGGTACATAGGAGGCATCTGAATGGGGCTAGAGAGTAAAGAGGCAAAGCTTGCTCTAGGGGCTGTTTTTGTTTGTCTAATAGTAGAAAACACTGTTGTATGTACCAAGATACTTATTTTTTAAAAGAATTATTTATTTCGGCATACAAGAACTGGGGTACAGGCCAGAGGTGGGGGTAGTGAGAGGATTCATCAGAGACAGAGTGGGGAACAGAACAGGCAGGTTGCCTGAAATACACTGCTGAGGGGAGCAGCAGGCGAGACAGAGGAGAGGTCTGCTGCACCATGTGTGTAGCTCCCTGGCCAGGGATCAAACTTGTGCTATAGTGGCTGAGGATTGCTTCATAATGTTATCTATGCTTAACCCCTTGTGCCACCAGGGAGGCCACTGTCATTTCATTTAAAGATCTAAGGAAGGGCCTCCCTGGTGGCACAAGGGGTTAAGACGCAACTTATGAAGCCGTCCGCAGCCTCTGCAGCATGAGTTTGATCACCCTGGCTGGCCAGGGAGCTACCCACACGGCACAGCAGACCTCTCCTGACTCGCCCCCTGCTCCCCCCAGCAGTGTACTTTGGTCAATCTGTCTGTTCTGTTCCCCATTCTGTCTCTGGTGAATCCTCTCACCCCCCACACCTCTGGCCTGTACCCCAGCTCTTCTAGGCATAAATAAATAAATCTTAAAAAAAATAAAGATCTAACGATAGGGCATCACAATCTTTGCCAGGAAATTTCACCTGTTATGTTCAGTCTGTAGTAGTTAGCTGCCTAGATCTTTCTGAATCCTGATTCTGTCTCTCCAGGGCATTCCTTTGGCCTCCCAGCTTCCTGCCCCTTTCATAGATACCCTTTACTTCTCCTTCCCAGTCCCTGAGATCTTCACTGGATTGGACTCCTCTCCTGACTCCCCTGCTCGGTGGAATACATGGGCCTCGCCCTGGAATGCATGGGACTCAAGGTCTATGGGGCATAATGGCTTGCAGCGCGCTTGTGTCAGAAGGTTACGTGACTGAAGCACAGGGGAAAGGCAGGAGATTATAATGGGACTATGGGTGATTTCCCCATACACTTTTTATCCCGCTAATATTTAATGGAGGCCTTATAGGTGTGTTTTCCAAATGTTCTCTACTGAGTGTGCATTAGATGAAAAAAGAAAAAAAATAAAGTGAAACCCAAATGAAAAGGAATAAAGACTCTTCCCTGTTGGGGCCTGGATAAACTCCTCAGCACTCCTTGGGAAGGGGCAGTCAGGCTCCGCAGTCACATTTCTGTCCTGCTTTCCACCTGCACCTCCCCACAGTGCGCAGGGCAGTCTCCACGGCGCATTCTCCCACCAACAAGGGAAGAGGCTTTGGTGCAGGAAGAACCCCTTTCCCCCCAAGACTTATGGGGGGAGAACGCGCCTGAGGCGTGCCTGGGTGTGCAGCTCTCATTTCCGCTACCACTTCAGGCACCTTCTCTTCCCTCCCCCTCGACACGTGTCGTTTCCGCGTCAGGGAACTTGCTTGAGGCCGTCTGGGCCAGCGGTTTCGCGGGAGGCTTGGGGAGCGCATAGGATGACACGACGGGACCCCCACGGGCACAGCATGCGGAACAGGTGGGAACCCACAGGGCCCAGCCTGAGAAGCACCTACTTGGCCCAGTTCCCCGAGTCCCCGAAGCCAGGCCAGATGCAAGGCCGGGCTTATTGCTTTCACCCGTCCTCTGAAGGCCAAAGCAAGCCTGCAAGCTTCCGTCCATGCACTCCTGCAGTGCCCCGCCGCCGTGCGCGTCGTGGGTGTGAAGCCCGGCCCGGGCTGGCCTCCTCCCGCCAGCAGAGGGCGCGCGCCACCCGCAGAAGGAGGGGCCGCCCCGAGCCCGGACGGGGAGCTCCGGCCCCAGGCGCCACGGGAGGGGCCCGGGTGGGGTGTGGGGGGGCTGGGAGGGTTCCCTCTTTTGAAAATCTTAATAACGTGGGGGCGGGGCAGTTGGTGAGTGTGGCGAGAGAACAGCAGAGCGAAGCTGGGATGCGCGGGAGGGAGGTGGGTGGGGGAGGCGCAGAAGAGGGTGCGGGAGCGCGGAGCGGAGACGGGTGGGGTGGGTGAGCGGCCCGGGTGCGACGGGGGAGGGGGAGGCAGGTGCGGGCCACGGGGGCGCGGGGGGAGCTGTGGGCGGAAGGCGCCGCGCGATTGGGCGCCCGGGGGCTGCAGCTGGGCCTCTCCCTCGGGGCTGAGCCCGCCCCCCCGGGGCCTCCCGACTCCGCTCGGGTGCGAGCCCCCAGCGCCCTCCTCTCTCCGCGCTTCCTTGGCAGCCTCTCTGCTCCGGCCCGAGCCGGGCAACTCCCTCGCCCCCTCCGCCCCCCACCAAAGGTTCTAGAGCAGCAAAGAACCCAAAGAGGAGGCAGCGGGAATTTGGCAGCTTTAATGGCTCTGAAAGGACGTGAATATACACCAGGCCGTGCTGCGAGGGGCTGGGGTGGGAGGGAGGCTGTGGGCGAAGCGCGTCGAGGCCGGAGGGCAGAGGCCCTGGGCGCGCCCGCGGGGCTCCCGGGGGCGCAGCTGTGCGGTGTGCGGCGCCAGCGCGCTGGGCGGGGCACCCGCGAGGGAGACCGAGAGTGAGAAAAGATCTGGAATTCGAAAGACAGGGGCAGAGAGCGCGGGCGGCGGCCTGCGGGAGCCAGGCCCGCGCACAGGTGGCCGGGCGGGGAGACAGGGCGGGCCGGGCATCTGGGGTCTGGAAGAAAATGGAGATTCAAGGACGCGGGGCTGGGAAGGGAGGCCACTCACCCTCCCCCGCGGCTGAGGGGGACGAGGCAGGCCAAAGTCGGGGTTCCTGGAAGATTGAGGGGACTTATGACCCTCCCCCCCGGGCTGGGCGCCGCGGGGGAGCAGAATCCGAGGTCAAAGAACCGGTGGGGGCGGCTCGGCCCGCTCTCCGGACGCGCGCAGGCCGGGGCCGGGTTCCGTCTGGGGTCGGGGCCGCCCGTCTAGTGGTAGTGACCCCCAAGTGCGAGGCGGCGGCCACGGCGCCGAAAGGCCCGGGCGGGGGCTGCAAGCCGGGGCTGGGGTACAGCGCAGCGGTGGCGGCCGCCGTGGCGGCGGGGCCCGGGCCGGGCCAGTAGGAGAAGCCGGCGGGCGCGACGCCCGCCGAGGCGGCCATGAGGTTGAGCTTGGAGAGGCCGGGGAAGGGCAGCGGGGCCAGGCCGGCGGGCAGCTTGTAGAGCGCGCCGTCCTGGGCGGCTGCCGCGGCGGCCGCGGCCGCGGCGGCGTGGGCGTGCGCGGGGGGCGGCTGGCAGGCCTGCGCCAGGCCCTGGAAGTCGAAGCGGTAGGCGTAGCGCTTGCCGTGCACCTTGCTCATGATGTTCTTGTCGTAGTAGTAGCGCAGCGCGCGGCTGAGCTTGTCGTAGTTCATGTTGGGCTTGCTCTTGCGCTCGCCCCAGCGCCGCGCCACCTCGTCGGGGTCGGTGAGCTTGAACTCGCCGTGGCCGCCCTCCCACGCGATGCAGCCGGCGTTGGCGCGGTCGGCCAGCAGCTCCAGCAGGAACTGCCACAGCTGGATCTGCCCGCTGCCTGTGGGAGGGAGGGCGGTCAGCCAGGGCGGGGAGGCTGGGGGTGGGGGAGAGGGGAGGCAGGAGACGGAGCCGGTGTCCAAGAGGGAAAAGGCTGGTCCAGCCGCGCAGCTGGGCACCGCTGGGGCGGCGGGCCAGGGAGGAGTCGGTGGGCAGAGCAGCCCCTGGCCTTTACCGCGCTTTGCCCAATGCAAAGACCTTCCCGCTTAGGACGGCTTGGCTCCTCCGCTGCCGGGCTTTGTGAGAATGGGGGAGGGAGGCGCCCTTATTCAGACAACCTGCACCACAACTGCACTGACTGCCCAGCCCAGGTGGCTGGACTGCCCCTTCCCAGCTGGACCACATCCAGAAGGTCCAGGGGAAGGCAGGCGTGCACAGCAAGACCACCTGCCCACTGGGAAGACACAGCCCCAAAGGCGTACAGGTGCACCAGCCCCACCTGAGATGGAGCAGAGGTGGTGGCTGGCACACAGGATGGGAAGGGAAGCCCGAGGCCCTGTGAGTGAGAGGAGGGGCAAGCCCTGTGTTCCCTACCCACCTCTGCCTGGCGATTTGGAGCGCTGAGCCGGCTCTACACCAGTTCTGCCTTTTTTTTTTTTCCCCCCTTCGGAACAGACGGGTTTCCTGGAGCGAGAAGGTGTCCTGTTTCCTAGGGGCTTGGTGCACGGCTCTGAGAATGGAGGTGCGCCCTGGAAACCGCTGTGCCTGGTTCCCTGCCTCCCCACTTCTTTGGTCTGACTACCAGTTCTTTGCCCCTCCTGATTTAGGGATTGCTGGAAGCAAAAGATTTTTCCCAGAATGTGCAGGTGCTGAAAGTGGGACCCCTCCACCTCAGAACACCTTCTCCCCCATCTTGAAGCGTCAGATGTTGAGAAAAATCTTGATACAATTATTTCCACAACTCTTTTAGAATAAGATGGATTTTCTTTAAAGACATCTGAGTATTGCTTCAAACCTAGTGAAGCTTTCTCCCTTTTTCAACTACTCAGAACCAGACACAGCCCTCCACTCTAATTTCACCCCCAACTCCACACCAGTCCAGCAAGGCACTGTCCGGCTCCAAGTGAGGAAGATCGAATTTTAGGGTCAGAAGCAAGGGACAGTTTGGATGAAAAATGTGCAGTGGCACTTATGGCTGGGCGACCTCAGTGGCTTGGAAATCTGTTCCTGTTTGACTTTGTATTTCCTTTTGGATAAAGCAATCACCGACTTTGTATTTTGTGGTTTCTGTAACTTGGTGAGGTCTAGGATACCAACGGGATCATGGGCTGTGGGGAGGTTTTGCCTGGAAAGCCAGCTAGGATTCAGTCAACAGGGCAGTGCCTAGAATAATTTACCCACCTGCGGTGCAGCGGTGGAGAGCCTGGAAGCAACTGCACTGACCCAGCAGACTTGGGAGGGGGGTCAGTGAGGGACTAGCGGGGCAGGGCACTGGCCCTGGTGCTAGTGATGACCCAGACAGGAGTGGCCAGGGTGTAATTTTCCTGTCCACATACTGGGCAGTGCTGCGGCCTCTCACTCCTGCTGCCAGGGTCTCAGCCCGGAGCCCACAGCATGAGCACTATTTGCAGTCCCTAGGGACCAGGGTCTAGGAGCCTCTCCATCTGGCCTGTCCTGCAAGTCCAGCCCCAGGACTTGGAAAATGCAGGAAGCAACACCAAGCAAAATTTACCCCCAGTTTCCCACACAATCATGCCCTGGACCCTCTATCCGAGAGATGGTTGTCACCTGTCCTTCTGGACGGGTCCCTCAGACCCTATCCATTGTCCTTGGCTCCACCCGTCCGCTGCGCTGGCCAGCTCACCTTTCTGTACCGCGGGACTCAGCGGCCCCCAACCAGGGCTCTTCCCTTCCTTGAAGAGACCGTCTCCGACGGGATCTGCAGCAGCAGGAGAAAACAGTCAGGCGGCCCGGGCAGGAGGTCGTGGGCTTGACGCGAGGGGCCCCGGGACAAGGCTCGAGGCGGGTGGGAGTGCCTGGGTTCCCGGGCGTGAGACTGGGGCCCCGAATCGCGGCTCCTCCTCCTGGAGCCTAAGCCCGGAGCGCGCGGCGCAGAGCCCCTCCAGAACGCCCGAGTCAGGAAACGCGTCCAGGAAAAAGGAAATCCGCTTTCCGAACGGGCCGGCGGGAGCCTTATAAAGCCGAGCGAGTTTTGCGCCAGCCGAGCCGGATCGTGCGGAGCCCGTCGGAGAGCAGAGGCCGGCGCCGCGAGGGCTGGGGCCGTAGCCACACTCGGCGCACCGAGGTGAGGAGCCACGAGGGCGCCGGGCGACGCCCGCGGACCCGGCCTCCCGGCACGGCCCGCGCACCGCGCCGCCCGCCGACCACGGAGCCTGCGCCGGGGCTCGCCGCCCCTGAGCCTGCGCCCGGCCCCCGGGTCCCCAGCCTGCTCACTTCGAGTCCCCTGGACCCCACACTAACATCTCAGAGCTCTGCATCTGCCTTTGAGGTTCCCTAGTGCCCCGACTGCTCAGTGCTCCCAACAATTCGAGTCTCTGGGCCGCGCCCCCCTTCCCTTGGGCCCCTGCACCCCCTTCCCAAGCCTGAGCCCTGACTGCCCGCCCCGGGCCCGGGTGCCTCCAGCTCCCGGCTGGTCCCCGGTACCTGGCAGGTACATGTTGATCAGCAGGGGCTGGGAGGCGCCGCTCTGTCTCATCGCCGCCGGGGACTGGGCGGCGGGGGTGGGGGACGAGAAAGGGGGGCGCGTCAGGCTTTGCGCTCCGGGGCACCGATCCCCGCCCGAGGCGACCGCGGGTGGCAGGGAGAAGACGCGCCGGGTCCGGCAGGCCTGGCGGGAGGGGGCAGCCTGGGTGTGGTGGGGGGGGGGCGCGAGCGGGGGGTGTCCTGGAGCTGCGCTCCCAGCTACGGGCTGCCGGGAACCCTCCGGCCCCCGCGCGGGCAGGGGCCGCAATTTCCGTTTTAATTACAGCACCGCCGCCTCGGCCCCGGCCCGGCCCCCGCCCCTCTTATCGCCCCATCGCAATAAAGTCTAACGCGCCGTGTGGCAGCCAAGCGCACCCGGCAGCCCCCCGCGCCCCGCCGCCGTGGAGACGCGCGGGGGATGGGCTGGGCCCCCGCTGGGGTCGGGTCGGGTCGGGAGAGCGTGACTTTTCCGCCTCCCCGGCTCTCGGCGAACGGCGACGGGGCGGGCGCCGGGCCCCACCGCGGGCCCCGGGGCCACAGCGCCCCCCCTTTCCGCACTCGCCCGCCCCCCTCGCTGCTTCTCTCTCCTCCCCCTCCCCCCGCGCTCCCCATCCCCAGCCCGGGTGCCCGTCTCCAGGCTGCGTTATCTGCATCTTCACTTTTAAATTTCCGCTTCCCTCCCTCTCGCCTGTCGCTGCGCGCCCGGCCCGGCAGCCGTTGCTCCCTTTATCTCCGCGCGGCGCCCCCCTTCTCCCGCTTCCTCCTCGCCCGCTCCCCGCGGCCCTGGAGACCCGGCCTCCTTCCCCGCCCCCCTGGCCCTGGCCGGGGCCCTGCGGTTCCCGGGATCCCGGGCCCCGGGGGCAGCGCCGGGGCCTCTCCCCGGCCACTTCCACAGAGCCTCCCCCTCTCGCGAGGCCCCGTCCCCCGGCCCCCATCTCCCCGGTCTTCTGTCCCCGTCTCCTTTCTCTCCCGGTCCGCGCTCGGGGTTGCTGTCTTGCCGGGGCTGGCTGCCCCCCTCCCGGCCCGGCGCACCCTCCATCTCACAGCCCCTCCCATCCCGGTTACCCCAAACCCGGCTGCTGTGAGGCCCCGGGGCACCTTTGCTTAAACCCCGCCGAGACACTGTCTTGTTACACAATGGATGCGGTTTCCTGGGTGGCTTAGGGTCTCTGGGTACTGGGGTGGGGGGGCTTTCTGGCTCTGCAGAGGCCAGAGAAAGCAGGATGCTGGCTGAGGACGGGGTTCTGGGTCAAGAACCCACTTTCCATAACCATGCAGCGCCCAGTGGCTACAGTCAGAATTGGGCATCTCAAAGCCTGTCTCACTGCTTGAGCCCAGGGGTTGAGGAGGCCTGGGCTATGGGGCAGCGGATGGGAGGCCACATTCTCCGCAGGATCCCTGCTCCGGGGCCCTGGCAGAGGACGCTGGGGAATCTGACTACGGGGCTCGGCTGCGGCAGGGGACCCTGTTTGTTTCTCCTTCTGTAACTGAGTGTTCCTTCCTCCTTGCTGGGGAGGGGGGTGCAAAAGTCTGAAGGACTCTAGGAGGAGGGCTGAGTCCTGACTCTAGGAGGAGACCCCAGGAACCCAGAGAACCCTATTCTCCCTAGGGGGAGCGGGGAGGTCCTTTACAAGTTGCGGTAGGAGATGCCCCAGCGCTGCCCCTGAGGCCTGGGATCCCGGGAAAGGCAGGTGTGGGGTCAAAGATGAGAGGTTCATCTCTTCATCTGTAAAATGGGGTTACACGCCATATAGAACGATGAGGCTCCTATGACCTATGCTGGGTCCTCGGACAAGCCTCTGTACATGCAGCTGTCATTCCTATTTCCCACGGGACACTTAGGGGTCAGTGATCAGCCAGAAAGGCCAGGAGCCCATAAGGTTCAGGGCTCTGCTAAGATCTGAGGCTTTTAGCTTCAACTCAGTTCAGCTTCCACTTCACAGTATGACTTGGGGTCAGGAACTCTGACTTCATCACCAAGTGAGTGACCTCATCAGGGCTTCTTCCTCTCAAAACGCCAGTTTCTTCTTTGGTGGAATGGATGAAGTGTGGAAGGTGCTAGGACGGTCAAATGCAACAGGGACCATAAACCTTAGAACCCAGCCAGGTAAGAGCAGAATTCACACCTTACCTGGAGCTCTGGTCCTTGGTCTCCTGTGCAAAGCCGGGGTCCATGGGGAGGGGGTGGCAAGGGAGGACCTTACATTGGCTGGCCCAGTGCTTTTCCATAACATCACAAGCATGTTTAGGAGGTTCTCATTGAATCCTCTCAATAACTCTGTGAGAAAGATAAGGAAGGAGAGCCTCCCTGGTGGCACAAGGGGTTAAGACGCGGCACTCTGGAGCTATCCACAGCCACTGCAGCACGAGTTCGATTCCCAGCCAGGGAGATACTCACAGGGTGCAGCAGACCTCTCCTGACTCACCTGCTGCTCCCCTCAGCAGTGTATTTCAGTAGATCTGCCTATTCTGCTCTCCACTCTGTCTCTGGTGAATCCTCTCACCTGCCCCCCCCCACACACCTCTGGCCTGCACCCCAGTTCTTGTATGCCTAAATAAATAAATCTTAAAAAAAGATAAGGAAGGAATCAGTCACCCCAGTTTATAGGCAGGAGACTTGAGACACTCAGGAATGCCATGCACCTGGATCCCAGGGATTTTCTCAAGGAAGCAGGTGCCTGATTTTGCACAATTGGGCCCCTGGGGACTGCCCAGCTCCATGCCTGACTGTTCAGCATTGCCTGCCTGCTTTCCTGGGCTGGGGGGGGCAGTGATCAGGACCACTGTTCCCCATCCATAGATCCAAAAGGGCTTGAAAATACAAGCATCCCTAAGGGGTAGGATGAGGGGAGTCCCAAGGAGACCCTGTCTAAGGAAGATTGGGGGCATCATTACCTGGCCCACAGAGGGAACTGAAGAGAAATGATACTGGTGCCAGGGGCTCTGATGGCTGCTACCACACTCCTCCCTGCCATGCCACCCTAGAACCCAGCTCACTGTGGGCGGTGGCTGAAGGGTGGCCACTCCACCTCATCAGGCCTTGAGGAGGGAGGAGGGAGGAAGAAGGAAGCTGAGAAGAGGAGAGTGAAATGTTTGTAAACGCGGAGCTCAATACCAGGTAAAGGATTTTTATTATTCAAAGGGTGGGGTAGGGCATTGGACTCAGAGAGGCAGTCTCCCCCTTACAGGCCTGGGGAGGCATGGGAATTGCTCCACCCACTCCCTTCTTCTTCTGTAAGGCAGGCCCTGGGCTGGATAGGGAGCCCGGGTGAAGACAAAAACTAGAAATGCCCTGGGGGTGGGAGAGGAGTCAACAGAGCTCTTGCAAGAGTTAAAAAGATCTTGCCCTGCATGGTGGTACCTGGTTGTGTGTGTGTGTGTGTGTGTGTGTGTGTGTGTGTGTGCACGCGCGCGCATGCGCGTTTCTAGGCTGAAATTCAGCTATGAGCCAGGGCGCATATGGGGGTGAGCATTCCAATCAGAGGATGGCAAAGCTGCCCTTGGTACCCTTATCCTGAGCTGCTGGCTTTTACCAAGGACAGGGAATGAATGTACTGGTAGTACCGAGCAGGATCCCCAGGAGGTTGTTTTCTTTTTTTGTTTTTTGTTTTTTTTACCAGGAGTTTTTTTCTCAACCCCATCAGGCTAGCGTCAGACACCCTAAGCAAGTTTCTATTCTGCAGTAAGGTCCTAGAGCTTGAGGGATGGGTCAAGTTGGCAGGGAGGGATCATCTGAAAGATAAGAAAGGGGATCATAAAGCAAGACACTGAGAAGAAGGTAGAGGGACAGGCAAGTTCAAGGGACATTTATTAGCATCTCCAGGGGAGGTGCTGGTGCTGCAGGGTGTAGTGCTGACTATTGTGGGCCTGTGTGCCAAATCTACTGTACAGAACTCCCTACAGTGCTGGTCCTGCTCCAGTACATACTGGTAGCCCTGGTAGCCTGGGTACTGATAGGCCACCCCCCCCAGGCCAACGAGGGTACAGGGATGGTAAGTAGACTCTGCCCTCACCCTCACCTATGTCCTCCACTAGTGACTGTCCTCTTGCTCAGACCCCAACCCCCAACTCCAAAACCATTCTTCAGGTTTCTGTACTTGGATCTCTCCCTGCCTGCTCATTGCTCCTGGTCTTCCTGTCACCTTCCTAGCCTCCTCATTTCCTATTCCCACCCTCCACTGCCTCCCCATTCATGCTTTCAGTCTCCCTCTCTATCCCATATTGTCCCCCTCACTAATTTTCTCCCATTACCTGCACCCAGTCTCCTTCCCAGTCTGTCTCCATCACCTCACTTCCCCTTTCTCCAGGGGGCTGTCTCTCATCACCATGGCTCTTGGCCATGGTCCCTACTCTCCTCCCTGGTCTCCAATGCCTTCCTGCTCTTTTCATTTCCTCTGTTCTTACCCCAGGAATCACGTGCTAGAGCTGACTTTTAGGGAACCCACATCCTTGTGGGTCCAGCACATGGAGGACAGGGATGGGTAGTCATCACTGAGTTCAGACTTGCAACCCCGGAAGTTGTCCTCCTCAAACAGTGTCACATGACTGTCATTGTGGTTCTGAGGCACAGGAATGTGGAAGTGGACAGGTGAGCCCTCTAAAGAGGTGTTGATGGGAACATTGTCAGCTCCACTCCCCCCTGCCCACTGCCCAACACAAGCTGTGCAGACAATTAGGTTCCATAAGAACTCTTAGCGTTAAAAATTCAGCTCCCCAACTCCCTAAGCAGTCTGGGAAAATGGGATGCTCAGGGTCCCCAGTATGGTTCCTTTTATGGATTTGGGTTGAAGTGATGAAATTGGGAATTGTGGGGGAAGTTATCCCAGAGACCATTCCAGGTCAGGCTAGAAGGCCTCTTTTTAAAAAATTTTATTTTTATATTCCCCATACAATTGCAACCCCCTTATTTTGACCCCAATCCCTCCTTTCCCTGCCCCCACCCCCCATAGTGTGTCTCTGGTTCATAGTTGTTTGTTGAGGCTAGAAGGCCTCTTGCAACATGGTCCTATTTTGCAGGAGGAAAACCAGAGGTCCTGGGATGAACATGGTCCATTGATTAAGACAGTTTTCCTAAGTGTTCCGCTGACTTTCCACTTCCCTGCCCAGCACAAGGGCACAGCCTCCTATGGGTCCAGATAAATGGTGCTGGATGGCAGGATCAGAACCCACAGGTCAGAACATCAGAGTTGGTTTGGTCTTGACTTCCACAATCCCAGGCTCTTTCCCTTGCAGGACTCCTTGGCCTCCGGGCATGGAGATTCTGGGCTGAGTCAGCACCTGCTCTCTGCCTTCCACCTACAGCCCCAGGCCTCACCAGTGCAGCACATAAGTTGGCGAAATGGGAAGTCAGATCTTCCCCTCCAGTGCATTTGATTCATTACAGAGCCTTCCTCTCTTCCCATGCATGCATATAGAGACTGTCTTCTCAGCCTTGATCCCTGGATTGAGGTCTAGGCTCTTCTTCATGTTAACTATTGTGACCCAGGGGGGCGGGGGGCGATTTGCCCCTCTGAATCCCATTTCCACACATATGTATGGGGCCAACAGTAGTCACCCCGTGCTGTGTCATGACAGAGGCACTAACACGAATGAGGAACTAGTGGGTGTTCGAGACTGGTGAGGTCCTGGTGCTGTCCGTGGTGCTGATTTCAGCACTTGTCTTATACTCTGAAGCCCCTCTGGTTCTGAACAACAATGACATTACCATCCATTTAGGAGTTGTGTTTACCACACACACCCCACACAGTGGTTGGATGATCTTCCTGGGGAGCCATTATGGGGCCGGGGCATGGAGCTAGGAACTAGGGAGTGGGGTGGGCAGAGGAGGGATTATGATCACTGCACAAAGCACTGGCCAGTAGGAGAGCAGCTGACCACTGTGGTGGCTGCTACTGCCACTCCAAGCATGCCAGTGAGTATCGTTCCCTTCTCCTGGATGAACTACTGTCCCTGGAAATTGGGATACTTAAAAGTGTCCTAACCAGAGAAGGGTAAGGGGACTAAGGGACATCTGCCCCAGCTTGCCTCTCTCCTCCTCCCTTTGCTTACAATGATCAAAAAGAATCGTTTTATTCCCCTCCAACCCCAAGTCCTTCCCCATGTACCTGTCACATGACAGTTCAGCCCCTCTAGAGGCTAAAGATCCTAAATCAGTCTGAGCGCCCAAGCTTTCAGTTCAGGGGCGCAGGTTGGTAGGATTTTTCCAGGTTATGAGGATCATCTGACCACACTCTCCTAACTTAAGGGTTTAGGGACCTGCAGAGGTAAGTATAGGAGGCCCCCAGGCTGTGGCAGAAGCCCCAAATATCCCAGAGGCTTCCACTCTCCCCAGCACCTTCTGCTCCAGGAGACCAGGTGGAACAAGCAGCGGGGATTTGTTTCTGGTGTTAAACGAAGCACAAAACCATCTAACTCTCTACAGAGAAAAACTTCAGAGAGAATATAACTATATTGGGAACCCCTTTGGGGTTCAGATTGGCCCCACGAAGCCAGTGTTCTTTCTCTCCTTTATCCCTTCAGCTCACACATGATACATTCCTACGATCTGCCTTGCAGTAGTTGAGGAGTTCTGAGAGGTCAAGGATTTTCCCATGTTGGTGGGTTTCTCTCGGGGGTTGCAGTCTGGGGAACCGAGGGCTGGGAGCTGAAGTTGGGCCAGGACAGCGCTCTGCCTCCCAACTCAGTCCATGTGCAGCCAGCGATCGCTCACGCGCCGTTTTCCACCTTGGCTGAGCGCACCCTGCGCAGACCTCCGCGCTCCCTGATGTTCCATGTTCGCGCAGTCGCTCCGCAGTGGGCATCCATGGCCCTGGAAGCGCCTCTTCCCAGAGAGCGAGGCAGGCGGGGGCTTAGCCCGTCGCGGGAGCACAGCTCGTGCCGCTGCCGGCAAAAAGAAAGGTACCAAACGCTCGGTGCCTCGTGAACCCCTCTTTGGCCGAGGCCCGCCCCACCCGCTGAGGGGATGGGGGACCTAGGGGCTGGACCCGGGCTGCTGGAGGCTCTCCCTCCCTCCCGCCTCCTCTAAATGAAACCCGCCCCAGCTGTGAGTGTGTAGCGGGCTGTGAGCGCCGTCCTGCCGGGAAACCGAGAGGCTGCGGGAGGGCGGCCTGGAGCGGGGGGGGGGGGGGGGGGGTGTGTAGCTGAGTCAGCAGGTCGGCGTCTGTCAGCTCTGGTGTCCCCGTGAGCCGGAGGCCCTTCCCGCAGCCCTCAGGGATTACAGTGGAAACTGCCCAGGTACAGTCGCGCCCCGTCGAGCCGAGGTTGACTGCTGTTTATTTTGTGGGGCGGGGAAGCGCGCAGCCCGGCAAGGCGCACCTGACCCTGGGGCAGAATTCGCCCACCCTGGTCCAGACCCTCGGGGACGAGGTACCGGGACACTCTGGGATCCCCAACTGGGCTAAGACGGCACATTCTTCCCTCGAGGCGCCCAAGTTCTTTCCCGACGTCTAATCTCTTAGGTCGAGACCCTCTTTTGGGTGACACGAGGGCGGAGGAAGAGAATGCTCTCCGCCAGCGACTTTCCTCGCGCCCCTCGGCCCTTTTTCCCCTGGAAGACCGATCTGTCGCGGCCCCTTTCCTCTCAAATGGGAGTCGCCCGACCAGGCGCTGCGCCCCGGGAGTCTCCAGCGAGGAGGGGCCGACAGCGCGCCGTGGACAGCACCTGCCGCAAGGCGGCGCAGGGACCGTGAAAGGCGGCAGGTTGGATTTTGTCAAGTGCTTCGAAATAACAGCAACTAGGGGAGCAGCTCCCGGTAATGAAAAGGTAGACGTTTCAGCCTTAGGCGGGAGTGAGCTACGACTCCGTCAGCCGCCAGACAAAGCCCCAAGGGCAGCACACTCAGTCCGACGTCTGCCTGGGAGTTAGCAGCAGATTGCTGAGGGCCTGGTTCAGGCCAACTGCTCTTCTCAGAACTTTTAGGTTCATGATCTCAGCTAACTCTCGCAACGACCCGGTGAGGTAGGCACGATTACTCTCCTGCGTTTGGTAGATGAACAGAGGCCCACAAAAATTCCAGACCGTGGTCGAAGAGGCGCCACAGCTGAGAAATGGCCTAGTAGAAATGTGAACCTGAGCTTTTCTTTTGACTGAAGATCTTAAGCTCTTGCCCCCAATCTCTGGGCCTGTGCGTGGTGGGAAGGGTGGGAGAGGGAATGGGAAAGTCTTGGGGCTCCAAGGGAAGCTCCAGGGAGGACATATCCCCACAATATGCAGCAGAATTCTCTAACCACCATAGCTGACAAAAATACAGAAGGCTTCTGGCAAAATTATGTTTTCCTTAATAGGGGAGGGAGTCTCCCAGCAGGAGTGGAGGGGTGCTTGAGAAGGAGAGTAACTGCTGCTCTGGTGAGTCAAGTGTGCTTTCTTTATAGACTCAACAATCCAATGAGGTAGTTCGAGTATACAGATGCGGAAACTGAGGTTCAAGGCTCAAGCAGGGCCTTTTACAAATTCACATCACTAAGCAGTGTCAGAGTAAGATTAGGATTTAGACCTTTCGACTCTTTTTTTTTTTAAGGATTTACTTATTTGTTTATGCATACAAGATTTATTTATTTATGCATACAAGAACTGAGGTACAGGCCAGAGGTGCAGGGGGTGAGAGGAATCACCAGAGACAGAGTAGGAGGCAGAACAGGCAGACTGACTGAAATACACTGCTGAGGGGAGCAGCAGGCATGTCAGGAGACATCTGCTGCGCCATTTGGGTAGCTCCCAGACAGCTTCATAGGTTGCATCTCAACCCCTTGTGCCACCAGGGAGGCCCCTAGAACGACTCTAAAGCCGGTGCTGGAGCCATCTGGTCTCCTGGGACTAAAAGGCCTCAAAGGCTAAATGCAGCTACCTCAGCTCTGAGAAGCCTATTCCTTCTTCCAAGTGTCAACCTCATTCTGTCTTCAGAACCTTTGCATTTGCTGTTCCAGTTTCCTGGGGTGTCTTAGTCACAAGATCTTGGTGTGGTGGCTCCTTTGCTATCTCCTGGGTGAAGCTGTCCCAACACATCACCCTCTTTCTTCTTTATAGTGCATATCACTCTGTAGTGTTGTCTTTTTCATCTTCTGTTTGTGGGTGTTTATGGGTATGTTGATGCCTTCTTTACTGGTGTGTAAGCTCCGCTTAAGAGTCAGGGGCTGTGTCAGCCTTGCTTTCAATTGCTATCCTCAAAGCTAGCCAGTGTGGAACACACAGTAGATGCTCAATAAACTCTGTGAATGAATGAATTAACAGAGTGTTTAGGTTGGGCCAAATATCCATGGGGAAGGGCGCAGAGAATGTGCTCCAGTGAGAGTGGAGGGGTGGTGGTTTGCCTATCCTACTGAATTCCCCACTCTTGAAATTCTGGGTGCAGCTGGGAGCGTAGGGGGTGCAACTGGAGTCTTCCTTAGCTCTGTCTTTTTCCGGGCGAGGAGTGCTATTGAGGGTGACATATCCGAAGCTGAGTACCAAGAGTACAAGGCCTGAGAATATGGGGCGTAAAGTCCAAACTAGGAGGATGCAAGTCAGAGCAGGGACAACCACAGCCAAGTTTACTTGGGTACAGGATCAGACCATGACCAGCCCTCTGGCTCCCTAACTAGAGTGGGTTTAGACAAACACAAATAGAGTAAATTTCCCCCGAAAAACATAAAGTGGAAATACAAACTATCCAGTCCTGGGCCCTTGGTGTCTCGGCCCTTGGCCTGGGCTTCACAGGTCGAGTCTGTGGAGAAACCCCTTTTCTCGGTTTCTCTCTCCACCTCTGTCCGTCAATTCTGCACTGGGCCGCCAGGGGGCGCGAGCGGACCGCGCGGGGTGGAGCGCGGGCGCGGGGGGCCGGGTGCTCGGGGGCGTCGGTGGGAGGCTGAGGTCCGAAGGGTGGAGAGTGAGTCAGGCTGGGTGCTGGCGGGGGTCGGTGACGGGGGTCCAGGGTGATGGTCTCCAGGGTGCGTGGTTGTCCGTCAGAAGCTGCACGTCGTATCTGCGGGACCTCTGGGCTGGGGGTTTGGGCGGGTCACTGAGGTCGCGGCCCCACCTGCGAGCGCAGTTTCCAGTCCCAGTGTTCAAACGACGGCCACGGCAGGAAGTGCGTGGGGGGGTTTGGGGAGCGGGGAGAGAGATAGCAAAGGCTAGGGGGGCGTAGTGGGGGTAGGTTGGGGTGGAGACCCCGTGTGGGAGGAGGAACTCTAACTTCTGGTCTTGGCTCCGCACTCAGAAGCTGCGGGGCACTCACCAGCCTCTCCCCTCCTCTGGGCCTCAGTTTCCTCATCAGGACACGGTGCAGGTCCTGCCCCTGCTCTATAGTCTATGGCTTTTAGTTCTAGTTGTCTGGGTCCAGCAGTTCTCAGAAATGGGCACCGGCACCCTCACAGAGCACAGCCTGATGCCCAAAGACCTCTAGGGCTCTCTGAGGGCGAGGTCCCCTCCCGTACCCATCCCAGGCTCTGCGACTCGGGGTCAAGAGAAAGGGAAGAATGAGCCCCAGAGGGGAAAGAGCCAGAAGGGTCTGTCAGGCAGCCCTATTTCGTGTGCTGGAAAGGGACTCTGGGATCCCTGTCCCTTTTCTGTAGTACCCCCCCATCCCGGCCTCCTTTGTCTACCAGGCTGGTCCAGCCCCCCAATCTCCCTCCGTTCAACCTCTTCCTCGCCCCCCACCCCCACCCCCAGCAGCTGGTCCTGTTTGTTTTCCCAGATCAGTTGTGGCTCAGAGCTTCCTGAAGGATGGATGCACAGGTGGCTTTGTTTGCCAGCTCAGCACCCTCACCCCTACCTCCTCCACATCCTCAGCCTCTGCCTTTGGGCATGGAAGGAAATTAGGTAGACAAAAACCTGGCATCCCCAAATCTACACCTCAGAAACCTGAAAGCCTCATGGAGACCCCTGCCCCACCCCACCAAGCCTTCATCTATGTAGGGACTTCAGTTCCACGGGAAATCCTCCGGATCCTCCACCACAATCGGTCAAAATACCCATCCCATTAGGGACCCGAAATCCTAGAGAATCCCTCACTCGGGCATATTTCCCTCAGATCCCCGTCACATTATGGGGACATGCAGATCTATCTGACACGGAAACCCTCAAACCCAGTCCTGAGCTCAAACTGCAGGTTTCCATCCCAGAGAAAGGCCCTGAGAATCCCCAGAAGTGACACTTCCCTCCCAGAGAGCCCCAGGAACAGCTTTGCTGCTCAGTCCTGCTGCGCCTTAGCGGCGGCTCTGAGACCAAGGTCCTCTGCCCAGGTCAGCTCCCCTCCCCCCCACACTCCTCATTCTCATTTCACTGGGAAATCAGCCCGGGCTTAGGTGCCTGAAGATGCAAATTCTGTGACTGGCGCCCTCCCTCCCCAGATACCAGCGGCAGCCCCTCCTAGGGCACCCAGTTCCTCCCTCCCCTCCCCCACCCAGGTCTGGCGGGAGGAACCGACAGATGAGCACCTTCCCCGGGGCTGTAAGGTCTGGTCTCCCGGGAGACAGAGATAATGAGGTGCGGAGACCAGCTCTGTTCTGGTGGGGTCCAGGGACTAGGCTGGAAAAGGCGGGTCCCCAGGGGGCTGGGGCACCAGCCAAGCAGACAGTGGCCCTATCCCACTGTAAACAGAACCCCTCTTCTCTGCCCCTCGGTGGGGATGGAGACCTGGCTGTCTTCCAGGTCGGCTGCTTTCATCACGACCCACTCACCCAGACCTGGGGCTTGCCGGGCGGCAGGCAGAGGAGACGGGCATCCACACAGTTACAGGCCCACAGTGGATCCCACCTGCCTCGTCGAGGCTCAGTCTAGGATTCAACAGACACCTCGGCGTCTAACTCATGGACTGGCAGACATTTGTTTTCTCATTTATTCCTCCAATATTTGATACATGGTATTGCGAGCTGGGGGCGGGGCCCGGCGTTAGGATCTCACATCAGCATGGCCTTCAGCACAAGGCTCTCTGCCAGCCAGCCACCATCACACAGACCCTGAAGCGTGGGCTCTGGGGGCACCCAGCTGCCTGGGTTCAAATCCAAGCAACATTGCTTCTAATAGAAGATGAACTCGCTGTCTGTAAAATGGGAGTAATTCTCAAAAACTGTTGTGAAGATTTAAATGCATGTAACACACGGAACTGGCCTGCGTAGCCACCCAATAAATGTCAGCTGTTCCTGGAGCTGACTTTGCTATTTGTTCCAGACCCCAACCCCTCCAGCTCCCTCACTCCCTCGCTCCACCCCCAGACCTGGCCTGGCTGGGTTGGGAGAGGAGTCTGGCCTGAAAGCATGGCTCAGGGATCTGTATCCACTGGCCCCACAGGAGCCAGTCTTGCAGTCAGTGCGGGGATCCTTCCGACTCACCCCATTCCAGCCACCCTGATGGTGGATTTCAGATTGGGAGAGTGGGGGAACAGGAGGTAGCTCAATTTCCTTTATCCTTGTTCAGGGCTTTACTCTCTTGGAAGGTTAACGTGATACCTGACTTCCTGTCCCAGTGCTTTTCCTGGGTCCAGATGTGGCCTTGGGCAGGCCACGCCCCCCCCTTGGGGCCTCCGTTTTGTACCTGTAAACTAATCGAACTGCCCCCTGGAGGGCCTCTCAGTTCTGACTCCTGAGAAACTGGGTGCCTCAGATAGGCTCCCTCCTCCCTCTTCTCCAGTCTATGCCTCCCCCACACTCTCACCTGGCCTCGCCAGAGTGAGGGGGCGAGTTGCCACTGTCGCCATGGGGACTAATCTCCAAGAAGGTCAGAGAGGCGCTGCCTCCGCCTTGGCGGATGGGGATTAGCACCTGGGTACCACCCCCCAGGCAGTAGCCCCTGTCTCACACGAGCCCTGGTCGCCTTCACACCCAGAATCCCAAAGCTGAGCCAGAATCAGAGGGTGGGTAGTGGGAGCAGGGCCGCTGCCACAGCTGTCTGTCCAGCTGTGGCCAAGAGAAAAAGGGGAGTGGTGGAGTCAGATCAGTGTTCCTCACCACTCAGGCCCGTTGCCTGAGCCCTGCCCTTCCTCCCTGTCTTCTCTTTAATAGATGGCTCCCCCAAGATAGGGGCATCATTCCCATCCACCGCCCCCCAAACCTAATCGTTCTCCTGTGTGTGTGTGTGTGTGTGTGTGTGTGTGTGGAGGGGGGCAATTTCCCCATCCCAGTGTGTGTATGCCTGCCCCCCCTTCCTCCACACACTGTGCCTGCCACCTCTGGGTGTCCTGACCTCTGACCCAACATCTCCAGATCCCTCCATCTCTCATCTCCTGTCACCTCTGCGTATCTCTCTCACTCCCTCCTTTCTGTTGTCTGCGCCTCTGTCTCTGTCTCTAGCTCTCAGTCTTGGAGGGCTTCCTTACCGCCTCTCTGGGCTCTCAAGTCTCCCCTGTGGTGCTCCCAACCCTCTGGATTACATCCAGTTTGTCCTGCTGTCCCGCCTTCCTTCTGTGAGAGTTCAGGGTTCTTCCTCATCCTCTCCTCCCCATTTCTCAGCAGTTCCCCCTGGCCATCACTGCTCCAAGTCCAACTCCTCCACCCCCACTTCTTCCACTACCTGTTCCCTTCCCCCCAGGGTGCTGACAGGGATGACAGGAAGCAGAGTCAGGCCCAGAGCAGGACAGGGAGGGGGAGCAGAGGGGGATGCTCCGAACACCAGCTGCTGAGCAGCCCCTCCCTCCCCCAGCCTGCACCTGCAGGCTGTCCTGGCGCCTGGAGACTCCACCCCGCCAGGCAGGGGAGGCGGGACCTGGACGGGAGGCCAGCTCTCAGCTAAGCCAGGAAATTCGGGTCATTATTGGGGGAGGAATCTCACCCTGGAGGGAAAAGCAGTGATTCTCTGTCACAAGGGCAGACCCCAGCCCACAGGGTGACCTCATTCTCCACCCCCCAACATTGCTCTGTGTGTGTGTGGGGGGGGGGTAGTCATTCCAGGGGAGGCCTCTGTTGCAACACTCAAAGATCTGAAACCCCATCAGAGGAGGTTGGGGAAGCTCCAGCCCCCTCCCATGATTGAGGGCGGGGAGAGGCAGCCCTCCCAGCCTGGAAGACAGTCGCAGCCAGCCAGCGGGTGCCCACAGTGGGGAGGCAGTACAAAGCCAATCTGACCAGCCTGACAAGCAAGTCACCCGTTGCCAGGTGAGGAGCACAGAACTGGGCCTAGGACAGAAGCCTGGGCTGGGAAGCAGGGATGAGCGCTGCACACACCCTAGCCAGGGCCACGTGGATCGCCCCTTCCAGGGCAGCCACATGCAACAGCCCACCCGCAATCCATCCTCTCTCCAGACCAGCCTGGGATCTGTCAGAGCCTCCTCATCCCCTCCTCCTCCTCTTCTCAGTGCCAAGGACTCAGCAGATCCCTTGAGGCCTGCGGGTAGTTGGGTGAGGGGTGGAGTGGAGTTCAGGGGGGAGGGGACAAGACAGCCCTCCAAGAATATCCAGTTTAGAGGCAAAGGGACCAGTGGTTCCTGACCCTTGCTTCCTCTCCCGGACGCTGCCTCTGTGGGGGTGGGGTGGGGGGCGCAGTGCCGCCCAATGATGCTTTCTCACCCTAAGGGGAAACGGGGGCTCGTATTCCTGTGTGGGAGCCTTCCTTCCACCCCCTGACCTACAAATGGCTCCACCCTCTGAAACAGGCTCAATATCATCAATTGGGGGAATGGAGAACCCCTGGAATCACAGGCCAAGGACTCAGCTAGGGTCTCAGGCAGGACCCAGGCCTTGTAGGAAGCCTCAGTTCTGGGCTCTCTTAACAGGAGGCTGGAGTCGTGGGCTCTTTGGGCCCCCCTGTCATCCACTCTCAGATATTAGCACTTTGAGCCATTGGGAAAGCAGATGGTCTGGCTCAGGTTTGGGCTGTGGTTAATGACCCATGGCTTCCTGCCTAAACTGAGGCCTCTGAGACCCACCCTACCCCACCCTGCTGAGAAAGAAGAGGCTAAGTAACAAGGCGGGGCGGGGTGGTGGGGGCAGAAAGGTTGGGAAAGGTGGTGGTGTTAGCCCTTTTCACTGTCTGAGACAAGGGCCCCTGAAATAAGGGCCAGGGCGATGGCAGAACATGAACCCCTCGAGATCTGGAGTAGCAGACTTGACCCCATTGGGCTTCTCAGCGGGCCTACGGATATTTTCCACACCTGGAAGCTACTGCCCAGCACCTTGAGGGGTTTGGGGCCTCAAAGGTATAGGTAGTTGCCCAGAACTAGGCAGTGGGGGCTGGGGAAGCCCTTGCAAGGAGGCCAGACCAACCCCCTTCATAGCGCTAATGGGAAAGACCAGGAGAGGCCCAGAAATGACTTGCCCAAGGCCACAGAAGTCGCTGGGAGAGAGCCAGACCAGAAGCCAGGTTTCCACCTCCAGAAGGGCTCCTGTTCCGGCCACAGCCCCCTATGCCACCGGTGGAGCCTGCTCGGATTACAGGGAATCGAGCAAGGCAGCTCTGGAGTTGCAGGCAGGGCAAGGCAGGGCCGGCGGGGCCGGATGGGAACCGGATCTCCCCTGGGAGCAGCGCGCGCGGCCTCTCCGACCCGTCTGGCTGCGGCGGCGGCAGGTGCCTGCGTGGCGGTCGGGCCGGGCCCCTGGGCTGGTGCTGAGAGGCCGCCCCTGCCTCACGCGAGCCGAACGAACAAAACGCTCAGGTCCGGTTTGTGCGAGGGGCTCGTCGCGGGGCGGGAGCGGAGGGCCGGGGGCCGGGCCTTGGCCCTCGGTGCGTTCCTGGTCCGGGTCTTCCGCGCGCACAGGGCCGGGGCGCCCCGCTAGCCGCCGCCTCACCTGCGCGCCTCTGCCGCTTGACACGTCGGCGGCCGCGGCGGCCGCCACAGGTGCACCTGGCCGCCCTCCCTTCCGGGCCACCCGCCACCCGGCACGGCCCTGCTTGGCCGGGTCCCCTGCCCACGCCCCGGAGCTTGTGCCGGAGCCGGGTTTCAGCGCGCTCTTATACGGCCGGTGCAGTCCCCGCCCCTGGGCGCACAGAACACACACACACTCACACCTGTCCGGGCGCCCGTTTGCTCGGGGCAAATATTGACTCAGAGGAGGCGGAGCGCCCCCCACCCCCCCACGCCCAGACGCTGAGGTCGGAGCTCCTCCGAGGCCTTGGCGGCGGGGGTGGCGGGGGGGTGCCGGGGACCTGGGCGCCTCTGGAACAACACCAGATGTCACTTTTCCACCCACCTGCGGGGGAGGGGGGAGCCGCGCGGCGGAGAACGGCAGCTCCTGGCCGAGGTTAGGGGGAGCAGGCAAGTGCGCAGCCTAGGCCCGCCGGGACACCCTGGTCTGGGACTCAGGTTCAAGGTAGAAGTCACACAGGTAGGATCTGGGGCCCGCTGTCCAGCGGCGACCTCCAGCCCGTCTCAGCGCCGAGGTCTCGGCCGTCGAGACGCGCCAGGGTTTCTCCTCCTCCCCAAGCTCTGAGCAGAGTCCCCGGAGCCCGGCAGGTGCCGGGGAAAGGTTGGCTGCGGAGGGGCCGAGCCCCCGGAGCGGGCACAGCGGGGTCCGGGGAGGGCCGGCCTCGGCGCCCGGGGCCACCTGCCGAGACGACGGCGCGGGGCTCCCGTCCGCGCGGTTTCGCGGGGGCAAAGGCGCGCGCGCAGCGCCCTCCGCCGGCCGGGGCAGGCCCCGCGCCCACGGCCGGGCGGAGAGGCGCCGCTTCCCAGCCCCGCATCTCGGGGGAGTCGCTGCGGTGCACCCCGCACCCCTGTCCGCCTCAGAGCCTGCGCGCGCGCTCCTCGCGCCGCGGAGAAGCAAAGCCAAGGCAGATGGAGAAAAAGAGCAGATGCTTTACTGGCGGGGCGGTGGGAGGGCCGCGGGGGCTGGGTGCGGGTCCGCAGAGTGACTCGGGAGCGGCGCCCCGGCTGGGGGGCGCGTGGGGGGAGGGGGTCGCGGGGCACCTCCGCGGGCTACGGCTCTAGCGACACCTCCAGCAGCGGGTCGGGGGTCACGGGCCTGAAAGACAGAAAGCCCCCGGCAGGGAGCGGGGCCGAGGCTTCACACCTCGCCCGGCCGCCCCGTCACCCCTGCCGCGCGGCCGCGGCGGACCCGGGCGCCCCCACCTGGGCGCGCTGAGCGGCGGGAGCGCGATCACGCGCGGCCGCGAGGTGAGCACCACCTCCCCGCGGCTCGCCTCCACCAGGATGTTCTGGATCACGTTCTCCAGCAGCGCCTCCTGCAGGTTGGCGAAGGCCGGGAGCCTGCGGGGCGGGGAAGGGGCGCGAGCGCGGAGGGTGGAGCGGGGCGCGGCTGTCGGCGCCCCAGCCGGCCCCCGCGCGCGTGCCCGGCGCCCCGCGCACCCCCGCCCCGCCGCGGCCTTCCCGGCGCCGCGAGGCCGCCTGCGGGTCCCGTTTACACCGCCCGCGCGGCGGCCTAGAGAGACCAGCTGGCGAGCGCCGGTTGCTGGACGTGCAGGGGTCTGGGCCGCGGCGATCTAGAGTTTGGGGGCGCGCCAGGGGCGCATTTGAGGAAAGGCCAGCGGCGGCGGCTGCGAGGGTACAGGAGGGCCGGGAGGAGCCGGGGGCCGTCGCGGGACAGTCCCGGGGAAGGCGGCCCGGGGGGAGGCCACACTCTCCTCCTAGCTCGAGGGACCCGTCGGGAGGCCTTGCGGCCAGCACCAGCGCCCAGGGGGGGCGCTACTCAGCCAAACCCCGGGCCTTGCGGAGAAGACTGAAGCTCAGGCCGCGTCCTGCAGGCACGTGCCCAGCGCCCGCCTCGGCCCGAGGCCCGAGGGACGCCGCAGAGGGGGCCGGGCGGCCTCCCGGGGCCCCCAGCCAGCCCCGCCCCGGGCCGCGGCTCACCGGCGCGCGGCCTCCTTCTCGTCCTGCTCCTGCTCCTCCTTCGCCATGACCTTCAGCTGCTGCTGCCACTTCAGGGACTCCTGGGACTTGGGCAGCCGTTTGGGCTCGATTTCGGCCCAGGTCAGCTTCTCCTCCTTCTCCAGCTGCGGGGCCTCCTCGCCCGGCCCTCCCGGCCCGGCCCGGCCCTCCTCCCGCCCCGGCCCCTCCCCCTCCTCCCTTCCCCCTCCTCCTCCTCCTCCTCCTCCTCGTCTTCCTCTGTCTCCTCTTCCTCCTCTTCCTCCTCCAGCAGCTCCTCTTCCTCTTCACTCTCCTCCTCTTCCTCCCTTTCCCTCCCCCCCCACTGGAGCGGGTCCTCCTTGTCTTTCCTGCTGGCGCAGCTGTCCCAGGATGGGGGCTGGACGGGCCCCAGCTGCAGCTTACTGCTCTGGGCCTTGAACCTGACAGACTCCTCGTTCCAGAATTGGCAGAAGTAGGGCATCTGCTGCTCCACCAGGCTTTGATCCACAGCCTCGTGGAAATTCTTGTCTTCCAGCAGGCCCCTGGGTGGCAGGGAGGAGGAGAAGGTCCTCGCTGAGAGGCCGGGCAGCTCCCTTTGGGGCCCGCCGCCCGCCGGGGGGTGTCCTGGCCTGCTGTGTCCACAAAGAGGTGCTGGGTGGGCGAGGGGAGACCTTGGCTCTACCACCCTTTCAAGGAGGCGCTTCTGATGGTGCGCATTCTTAGCGGTGATCATGATACAGTGGAGGTGGAACCAGGAGTTACACCCAGGGAGGGGACGGGTTCCGGGGAGACAGTGACCTAGCTCACTATCCTGGGCAGAGCAGAGCCTGGCACCTAGCCCGCAGCACCCCTCCAGCCCGCTCCATCCGACCTTCGCCATCCCGGAGGGCCTGGATCTTTTGAGCAAGTTCTATTTTTCAGAAAAGGAAGGGGTAGGAACTCAAGGGCTGTGGGCAGGTGAGGCCGGCTGAACGCACAGGAGAGAAGGGGGGGCTGGGGTGAGGGCCCAGGGAACGGGTGGTCACCTAATGATGGTGGTGAGACAGTCTACTAGGAGCTGCTTCTCCTGCTTGGAGACAGGGTCCCACTTGTCACGGGAGTCCTCCTCGGAAGTCCCGGCCTCCGCCCTGGGCTGCTTCCTCTTCGGCAGCTCCCTGAGGTAGGCCATGACATTTTGAGCAAACCGGGCAGACTACCACGCTGGGCTTCAGAGCAGTGGCAGTGGGGGTGGGAGCCTGGTCATCAGGACACGGGTGAGTATGGGCCTTAGCCAAGTGCAGTGCTGCTGCTTTCTGGGAAGCAAGCCAACCCTCAGAGGCCCCTGGAGAGGCTCCAAGTTGGGAAGGGAAGGCAGGGGGAGCACAGGGAGGTCTAAGAGGGTTCTCCAGGGGACTCTGAATTCATTGATCCCTCCTCATTTGCACAGACGCGTGGGGGCATCCCTGTCGCCCCACCGCTACTGCCCCTCAGCAAGGGTTGGGTCTGGGCAGGCCCTGTTCTGGGGTGGGAAAGGGCATAAAGCAGAGGAAGGAGACCCCCTCACTCCCGCTGAGAGTGTCACCGGAGCAAGAAGTGGGTGGGAAAGTCGGAGAAGAAGTTGGCCAGGAAGTAGTCGGTGGCATGAGCGCGGGCAGTGAGGTCCAAGCAGAGCGTGCCCGGCTGAGGCGGCTGGGGGCATGGCCAGGCTGGCTCTTCCTTTGGGATCTGAAGGTTCCAGCTGGCAGGTCGGTTCAAAGACTGCTCATTCTTGATGGGGGGCAGCGTCTTTAGGAAGGGGGGGCATGGGTGACCAGGGTTTGCACTCCCATCCCTGAGGTGTCCCTATCCCCATAATGAGGCTTTTGGGCCATACAGAGGTTTGAGCCCCACCCTATCTGGACCACTTTTGTCCTTCCCTTCTGGCTGGAGATATCCCCGGGCTTGGGCAAGGACCCTCAAGTTCTGTCAAGGAGATGGGTCTGTTCTCACCTTGTATTTCCTCATAGGCTCACCAGCTGTGTGGTTCACCCTTCTCTGCGGACACAAAGAGACCCCTGCTTAGATGCAAGCGCCCCAGAGGGACTCCCTTCTTCCTTGCCTTCCTGCTGACCCATGGAGCGCATGAAGCCAGTGCCAGGACCTGCAGCTCTCTTGGTTCTGCCCAATGCCCTCCACACCCTCTTCCAGAACCTTCTCTAGGGAAGCGCTGCCTTAGACAGAGAAAGTCTGGTTACCCAACTGAAAGAAAGAGGAGATGCCACCAAATTGTGCAGGCTGCCTCAAGGGTGCTTGTGCCCTGGGGCTTTGTGGCAGGTGATAAGGAAACAGCCTCCCTTATTAAGACACAGTCAGAAATCCCTTTTCCCAGGCCAGCAAGTAATTCACATTCACAAGCCAAGTGCTTGGGGTGGGGGCTGCACCTCCCCAGGGGTTCAGTGTGGTAGACTCAGGGGTGATGGAAGTACAAGAATATCAGCGGGGGGCCTATGAAATAGAGGGAGAGCCAAGATGGATGTTTTGTCTCGTGCTTGTTATCGATCTCCCCCACAAACACCAACATGTTTAGTAAAGGTTTACTGGGTGCAGGTTTACTGTTGACTGCGCTAGGCACAAACTCATTTACTCCTCACAACGCTACAACGCAAATAATATTTTACTTGCATTTAAAAATACTTTTTACACTTTTGTTTTTAAAAAGGTTGAATTAAATTAAAGTTAAAATATGGAAAACATCATGTGAGAACATACAAAGAATCCTCCATGGCCCTCTACCCAGCTTCAAAAATAGCAATTCGTGCCTGAACTTGTCTCATCTATGCCCCTTCATTTTGCTGGTGAGGAAATTGAGAGATTAAGTAACTTGACCAAGGTCACAGAGCTAGAAATCATCAACGCCAGGAATCCAAACCTGGCCATCTGTTTCCAGGGCCTGCCCCTGACACTGTCCTCCATCAGCAGGTGAGCTCCGTCTTGTGGGCCCAGGCCCCCAGTGCCAGCACTTAGCAGGCACCCAGTGAACACTGGCCACGTGGGGGTGGCCAGCCAGCCTTCGGGACCTAGGGAGACTCTTGGGGAGATGCTATGCTTAATGTAATGAAAGAAATCTAATCTCCTGGGGAAGGCTGCCTGATTCTGCATGGAGGACCCCCTCAGGTCTCCATTTTTGACAGCTCAGTATCAAAGGAAGGCCGATCAGAAAGCTCTGTGGTGCTCAAGGTCCGCTCTGCGTGCCTCACCTTCACTCTCCTATCAGTGATGGTGAACTCCTCTTCCTGCCGCGACTGCTCGCTCTTCCACTCCTGCAGCTCCTTGTGGTACTGCTGCAGGAGCTCCTGCTGGTACACCTGTGGCCCAGGACCCCGAGACTGAGGGCTTGTACCCAGGCCTTGCTGTGGGCCTGAGCTGCGGGCCTCTACCCCTCCTGGGGCTGGGCCCTGCCTCTCTTTGGGGTCTGAGGATCTCATAGGCCACTCCACCTCCTGGACAGAGAGATGTGCTCGCCCTTCCTACCTTCTGTCCGGGGCTGATCCTACCTTGCACACCAGCTCCATGCTGTAGAAGGTGGCGTGTACTGAGGCCTTCAGGGTCACCACGAATGGCACCGTCTCTTCAGGAGCCATCTTCCCTCTCATGGGGCTTATAGACACCTGTTAATTTGGGGGAGTCTCTGGAGCTTCTCAGGGATGGGATGGGATGGGGTGGGATGGGGTAGATGGGGTGGGATGGGATGGGATGGGGTGGGATAGGGTGGGGTGACATGGGACAAGTTGGGGCAATATGAATTAGGATGGGGTGGGATAGATCTGCAGTCCTGCTGGAATTTCTGATTCTGTGGACACAGAGCACACTCACCTCCCCAAAGTCCAGAGGCCTCAGCTGCCAGACAAAGATAACTGTCTCGCTCTTGGAGATGTTGTTGAGGAACAGCAGGCGACTGCACTTGCTCTGCACAGGAATGTTTCCCAGGGAGATGTGATACTGGGACAGGAAGACATTCTAATGGTGGAGAAAACATGACAGCAACTTTGGAAGGTGAAGAAATAATTACCATGAAAACCACTCCAGTTACCGAGCGCCTTCAGCAGGCCGGGTGCCACGGAGGCAATCTGCAGGCATACATCTGTATGATAGGACACCACGACCCCTACTCCAGAGGTGCTGCTAAGGTTCAGAGAGCAAAACTCTTTTTTCCAAAGGTCTCTCACAGAAACAGCTTTGGGCTACACTGAGATAGCCTCACTCTAAGTCTATGGTTTTGACCATTTATAAAATGGGCTTGGAAAGGTTGGGGAAGCAGAATTGTCTTAGAGAGATAGACCTAAAACTAACATAATTTCAGTCACTGAAGGATGGCTGCAAATAGGTGATCAGCTGTTGGCATCTTTCCTAGGCATAGAATAGGAACTTGTTGGGGGTTGTTGGGGGGGGGTCTAGAAAGACAGAAGCCACATGGAAGGGGCATTTTCTCTGGCCAGACCCTGGGTGCCTCCAGGGCTGGGGCTTTGTCTGACTCTTCCCTGGATCGCCAGGGCCCCACAGTGCTCATCCTGCTGTAGGAGCCAGTGAGGATGGAAGGGAAGGGCAGACAGGCAGGTGTGTGGGTGGATCATGACCGGGCGGCACATAGAAGGACAGGTGGATAGAAACGTGGGTAAGCAAATGGGCGTGGGTGTCAACAGGTCAACAGTGCACGCAGGTAGGTAGGTGGATGGGTGGATGGACAAATGGGTCAGTTCCCAACAGGGAGGAGTGTGTAGAACTGAAGGATCATTATTCACCCCAAATATCTTTCAGCAAAATCCATCGAGGCCCACGGAAGGAAGCGTTCTGTATGAAAATGATACCATAGAACCCTAGGATGGGAGAACTTCTTTCTACCCCTTCTAAGAGCCCCAACGCCCAGAGAAGAGGGCCGGCTGGAGGGGAAGTAGCTTGAGCAGGAACACCTGCCGGCACTAGGTGGCAGGGCAAGCCTCTCATGAAGCTGCTGCTGCCTCCTAACCTGGAGGGCTGGTTCCAGGCTTCGCCTCTGCCTCCTTTCCTTCTCAACTCCATCTTGTTTCCTTCCTAGTCTCCCTGTCCCTCTACATTGGCCACCCTGGGCCCTCAGGCTTCTCCAAGGCCACAGGCCTTCCCAGCTCCCTTCTTCCTACCTGTCCAGGAACCATTAGCCTAGCTTGTATGGAGCTGTCATCCCATGAGGCGATGTTGTGGAATGGGGCGGTGTCTCCCATGACATGGGGGTCGTAGCCCACTCCCTCAAAGCGGATGGTGGCTGAGTTCCACCCCAGAATTTGTATGGGCACGTCCACCTAGGAAGTTGAGGGGAGAGACAGGTCAGAGCAAGGCCCTCAGAGGCGGCCAGCTCCAACCCCTCATCCCATATTACCGCATATCTTGACTCACCGTGTAGGTCTTGGCTTCAATGGGCGAGAAGATCCACAGGATGCGAGCAGTCGTGCCTGGCTGGATCTCCCCTTGGGGGTTGAGGCAGGTGAAGATGGGGTGATCGAAATTTTTTTCCTGAACTTGTGACAGGATGTTGGTCTGGATTGTGTATGTCACTGGCACCGAGCCACCATTATACATCTCATAGATCTGCAGGAGGCAAAAGCAGAAATATTCCACACTGGCTCAGCGCTGCAATGCAGAGAGCTTGGGACTCCGTGTCCACTGCAGGGGGCAGGTGGCTCACTCTTACAGTTCCAGAACTCCCCTAAATGCCTCTGATTTCTCTTGTAGCTTGGTCACCCAAGAAGTATTCAACTGTTTTTTTTCAGCCTGTGCCATTTTAGGATAATCTGTAACCCTTATATGATTTGCTCTCAGCTTACCTTTCCCAAGTAACGCTAGCGCCCCTAGTGTTTGCATTTAGGGGGTGCACACACACGCTCCCTAGTGGCCCAGCATCATTTTCTAGCCGCTCATTCTGATCGCCTGTGAGGCTGTCACTTTCCACACCTGCCATTAGAGGCAGTCCTGCTCAAAAGTAGGTAAGGGAGCAGAAAAGTCTGAGGTCCTGAGACTTAACCCCAAAGGCTGGGGATCACAGAACATGCTGAAAGAAACCAGAGCTTTTTCTGGTCCAAATCCTATAATTTAGAGGTGAGAAGATGGAAGCGTTCATCCAGCCCTCCCTTTCATCATTCCTGGCACTCATTCCTGAACATGCTGGCTCCTTCTCAAGCCCAAGCTCTAGACCCAGTATCAGCTTCTAGTGATGATCGCTCTTGGTTATCTCATAGGCAGCTCAAATTTGGCCAAAACCAAATTCTTCACTCCAAAACCTATTCCTGCCCCTAGTTTATCTCTTTTCAGCAAACCTTTCGCATTATCTTATTTCTAAAATCCTATCCCCAGTAAGTCCTAAAATGATTCTGCCACTAAAATGTTGGCTGAATGTTGGCTAAGCCATCCGGGATTGGACCAGAAAGTCGCTGGTTTCTTCCAGGCCCTTCTGTGGTCACTGGCCTTTGGAGTTAAGTCTTGGGAAGCTCAGACTTCTATTTTCATTGCTCGCTTGCAGTCCCAGGACCCCACCTGTCATCACCTCCCCAGTGAAATGGGAAGCTTGTACAGTTGTGAAGTTTGGCTGGAGGCACAACTGAGTCTCCTGGCTTCAGATTTGGGGCCTATTTCCACTGTCCACGATCAGCCCAGGGGAGTGGGCTGATCTCTTTGGAAAGTTCTCCCGAGGGCACATGAGATTTTGCCTTCCTTTTCTAGAAAAAGGTCCTTTGCAGGTTTGGAAATAGCTTAGCTTTGAAAAAGCCTAATGAGGCGCCTCCCTGGTGGCACAAGGGGTTAAGTTTCAGCACTATGAAGTAATCTGCAGCCACTGCAGCAGGAGTTTGATCCCCAGCCAGGGAGGTGACCCACATGGTGCAGCAGACCTCTCTTGTCTTGCCTGCTGCTCCCCTCAGCAGTGTATTTCAGTCAGTCTGCCTGTTCTGTTCCCCACTCTGTCTCTGGTGAATCCTCTCACCCCCTTCACCTCTGGCCTGTACTTCAGTTTTTGTATGCATAAATAAATATATCTTTTTTTTTTTTTTTTAAAGAAAGCCTAATTCGATTTCTGGGCATCCAGCAAGGTGGAGGCTGGTATAGGAAAGTGAACAGAGCTCTGGTGAGGGGAGACTCCATCTCAGCTCTGGGAGTGCAGGCCTCTGCTTCTAGGGCTGGATGGCCCCAGGCCCTTGGCCAGAAACAAGAGCTTCTAAATAGTCAGAAACATCTGGTTCAGGAGCTGCTTGGGAAAATACTCTGTCCTCTTCTTGGAGATTTCTAAAGCATAATTTCAGAGCAAAGCAATCCGATTCCTTCCAATGAGAAAAGAAAATTCTAAAGCTTCATAAGGATTCACATTCCAGTTTTTCACATTTCAGAACATCTCACTTGGAGGAGACCTTTTCAAAACTGTGGCTGAGGCCTATTCATGGGTAGGTGATAAAACCAATTTTGTGGATCATGTCCAGAATATAAAAAATGGAACATGATAAAATTTAAAGAAGTTATCAGAGTATTTTGCACATCACTGTGTTTGTATTGAGTTGGGATACTTTTGTTTCACTTGTACGTGTGTATATGCTCTGAGCTATTATCCAGAATATATCAGTGTAGTTCATTGTCCATGGTGTTTGAAGAATTCTGTGCTAGAGAAAAAAGCTCCTGCTTTTGTGTGGGAGCAAGGCCTGGCAAGGAGCTTTGCACTGGGCTCCAGGGCGCTAGAACCCTCCATGGGTCTCTACCTATTACCCAATCTCCAGTCTCAACCCACGGCCCCCCCTCTTAAGAACGAGGGCTTCTGGAGGGCAGGGTTTTTGTCACTCTTTCAAGGGCTGATGTGAACAGAGATCAACCCTCAGGCCTCTATGTGACCGAGACAATGTAGACCACTGACCTGTCTTGGGGGCAACGTCTCCCCGATCGGGACAGGAATGAACTGGTGACTGGTGGAAGTGAAGTGCACGTACTTCTGCTCCG
The DNA here is from genome assembly GCF_014898055.3 of Talpa occidentalis. Lineage (NCBI taxonomy): Eukaryota > Metazoa > Chordata > Mammalia > Eulipotyphla > Talpidae > Talpa > Talpa occidentalis. The sequence goes on from NW_023603184.1 coordinate 137,418,199, forward strand.
GCTTCACTGTCACACCTATGAAATTTAGCTGGAAATAGGAAGTCCATGAGTAGGAAACAGGAAGTCCTTCTCTGGGAGGAGTTAAAGCCCCCATCAGAGACATTGGACCCCGGCTCCCGGGGGCTATCACCACCACCCCCCCCCCCGCTCCTCTCTTTGTTGTCTGGAACAAGACCAGGGTGTTGGGGCCTCACCAGGATCTCCCGGCCATGGGACACCTTGAAGAGCACCGGGAGGCGATCAGTGCCGACGAATAGGTGGCTAGAAGGGAGAGGACAAGGCCAAGGGTGAGCACAAGTAGGAGAACAGATGGTCACGGCAGACCTATGGTTTGGAGGCCGCTAGTCCCTGGAATGATGTGGGAACCCAAGTTGGGATAGGCAGGGAGGAGGTTAAAGCCCTTCCATCCCCGTAGGTGGGAAGGTGGAGTCCTTCCGGGTGGTGGCAATTCAGGGTGCCCTGGAGTTATGAAATACAAGGTCAGACTCCCCCATGGGTCCGGGCAAGGGGGAGGAGGGGTGTCTTCAGGACCACAAGAGCAGGGTGGACAGTAGGGGGAGCACCTGTATTTGAACTCAACCATCTGCTCCTGTCCAGGACTCAGTTTCCCAGCCTTGGGGTTGATGGAGAATATGGAATTGTCCTGCACACGCATTTGGTGCAGCTCAGTGAAGTCAAACTCTGCTTGCTCTGCCCACAGCTCCAGGTCGATCTGCTGGTCACTTGGAAAGAGGAAGGCCCTGCAGAGGGTGTGGAGCAGGGAGCGTGAAGCCACACAAAGCACCATCAGAAAGAAGAGGTGGGAAGTCTTGTCGCGGGTGGGACGGATGAAGACCTTCTCTATGCCTCCCGCATGTCAGCCCCATTTGGCAAGCAGTCCCATGGATGGCTGAGTATACGTGGCTGTTGTGGATCCTTGTTTCATAATATCCCCCAGCCAGGAACTGAAGCAGGGCTCTGATGACTAAACCGGAAGTAGAGACTAGGGCTTCCATTGTGGCTACCAGGAGTCCTGGGGTTCACTGTGTATGCGAACCCCCTGCAGGGGGTTCTGTGACAAAGCTCTCAGGGTTATTTGAGACACCCAGGAATGCCAGCAGCACCAACTAGGGGCCCCAAAGCTGGAGAGTATCCAGGCCAGTGTGGCACAGGGCAAAGAACAGATACGCCAGCAAAGCAGGCCCAAGGCTGGGCATAGAGTGAACGCACCTGACGTGACTGTGGCCAAGTAATAGGCAAAACACGTGATCAAGGGGTCCAAGGTCACAATCTGAAAAGGAGATCCCTTCACCTCACAAGGTGGCACAGAACTGGCCCCAAACAGGCAGAGGATATGAAGAGAGACCAGCCAGAAAGGGAAGACAGACAACACACACCTGAAAGCCTCGGGGGAAGTGCAAATCCACACTCTCTCAAAGCAGCTCAAACATTTTCATATCAGAAACACGAACACGAGTTAGAGGCCTCCTCAAGCATAGGGAGGGAGAGAAGGAACTGCCTCCCCTTGTACTGTGGGCATTCAGGAGGCACCCGCAAGAATAAAAAGCGCATGTACCCTTTAACTCAAATTCTATTTTACAGAGAATTAAAAAATAAATGAAGAAGTAAATGTACGTCCACACACACACGTAGGCACACACACACGCGGGCATGCACGCAGAGGATGTTATTGCAACTCTTTGTAGTGGCAAAAAAGAAAACCATAGAAACAACTAAAGCCATCCAATAAGGGAGGGATTTAATAACTGAAGATTTCCATACAATCCAGTTATCCCAATTCTGGGTATTTACCTAAAAAATGCAATTTGAAGAGACATCTGTCCCCCCATGTTCACCGCAGCACTGTTTACTATCGCCGGGAGCCGTCCAAGTGCCCGTGGCTAGATGACGGGGTGCAGAGGTGTTACACACACACTGGGACGCTCTAGTGCAATTTAAAAAATGGATTTTTGCAACAACATGGATGAACCGATTATGTGTAGTGAACTAAGTCGGACAGAGAAAGACCAATACCACGTGATTTCACTCACCTGTGCTACATAGGGAAAACAAGCAAATGCACCCAATGAACAGCCACAAATTTTCAGACTATAAGGCCAAATCAGTGGTGACCAGAAGGAGAGGTGGATGCGGGGGGAGCGCAGGGTAAACAGGTAAAAGGAGTGAGCTGCACGTAGGGGACGGAACTGGGCCTTTGCTGGTGAACTTAACACAGTCACGCAGACATCGATTTGCACGGAGGTACGCCTGAAACTTAATACTGCTATAATAGCATTACTGCAATAAAATCTTTTAAAAGGTGGCTCAAAAAGAAAATAATTGAAGGTCTGTTCATATTACAGAGTCAGATCTGTGTGTATTGACCTGAAGGAGATGCACTGACTTAATGCTGAGTGATGGTTACTGAGACGATGCCAGCGGGCAGGGATGGGCGTGGTGTGGCGGCATTACTGCAGAAGAAGCTACGCTAAGTGAAGCAAGTCACACAGAGGTGAACACCGCACGATCTCACATCGATGTGGAATCTAAAACACAAGCAGAGGGGCCTCCCTGATGGCGCAGTGGTTAAAGACACGGCGCTGTGAAGCTATCCGCAGCCTCTGCGGCATGAGTTTGATTCCTGGCCAGGGAGCTACCCACATGGCACAGCAGACCTCTCCTGTCCCTCCCGCTGCTCCCCTCAGCAGTGTATTTCAGTAGATCTGCCTGTTCTGCTCCCTACTCTGTTTCTGGTGAATCCTCTCACCACCCTGCCCCGTGCCTCTGGCCTGCACCCTAGTTCTTATATGCATAAATGAATAAATCTTGAAAAAAAAAAAAAACACAAGCAACAACCAAAGCTTGCAGATATGGAGACTGGATTGGTGGCTGCCAATGGTGGTAGGAGGCGGAGGGGGACCGAAATGGGTGCAGGGGTCCAAAGGCACAAATTTCCAGTTATGGAATCACTAAGCCGGGGTGGGGGGGTGTGGTGCAGGCATGGAGACTCCAGTTAAAAGTTGCCCTCATCACAAGGGAAAAGCTTTTATTGTAAACATGTGCGGTAAGGGCGTTACCTGGAGTTACCATTATCCTTTCACCACATACGCAGATGCTGAATCGTGATACAAATATCAAACCTGAAACCAATGTGATGTGTCGATAATACCTCAGTGAGAAAATATGAAAGAGAGAGAGAACAGCCCATAACCGCATCTGTGTGTCTGATGAGTAAGTGCTGAGGGTGGAAGCACCCTCCAAACCCTGTCACCCCGGCAGAAGGGACCTGAAGAGAAAGCCTGAGTTTCTGACTTTCCTCCCATCACTCTAGTATGAATCGATTTGTTTCAGGCAGATAAATGGTGTTTGTATTTTATCTGGGGGATACTGACCAACCGCTGACCTGGAGATCTTGCTGTGGCAGTGCCCTCTGGAAGTCCCAGTGCCTCCACTTCCCTTACCATCTACCTGGTCTCTCTCCAAATAATCCCAACTCTCTTTGCCCCGACAGTTCTCTAGTTTGGGTGTGGGCCCCACATCTGGGGACCCCAGCACCTCCTCCCCACCCTACCTCAAAAAGCTCATCCATTTCTCCCCTGCCCCCACCCCAGAACAGAGTGACACGTCCCGAAAGTCAATGTGTCTTTGTCCCCATCCCCGCCGACATCCCACTGATGTCCCGGGAAGAAGCCCAAATCTGCAGGAAGAGGACGGCAAGGCCCTGCAAGCCTCAGGCCCTGCACATCCCAGGTTCTTGCTTTCCTTCCCGTCAATGCTCCAGACACACTGGGCCCTCTGACCTGGCTACCCCCAAGGCGCTGTATCTGGAAGGCTCTCGGTCAGCTGTCTCTTCTCTGGAGGTCCCAGGTCCAGCTTAGTTGGAGATTTCTCCAGAAGCCTGAATGATATGTCCCCCCATGTCCCTCCCATGCTGCACCTGGAAGGCTCGGCCTGGGCTCCTCCACATCTCTGTTCTGAGGGCCTGGTCAGAGCCTGCACCCCAGCAAACCAGCACGGGTCTGGCCATTGACTTAATGAGTGCGCGAGGGAGCAAATGACTTTAACATCCTATCTGAGGTCTGTAAGGGATCTCCCTTTGAATGCAAGGCCCCCCCTCTCCTTGGGCCAAGAACAGAGGCATTAAAGGGGAAGGCTGGAGGGAGCGAGGCAGCGGTTTGGCTCCCCATTTCTCCTATATTCCCCTCCCACTTGGGGTTCTCACTCCCTCCTGCCTGCCCCTGCCTCCAGGCCAAGTCCACACTCCCCGTTTCTTACTGGTCTTGGCAGGAATAAAACCTTCAGTTTGTTCTTATGAGCTCAGCAGAAGTGGGCTAGAATTCTCAAAAATAGCCTTCTAAGAAATTGAGAGGAAACCCAACAACACAAAAAGCCTAGGAGAGCCGAGCCTTCCCAGGAAGGCTCCCTGTGCTCGGAATCCTGGAAGAAGCACAGACGGACCAACTTCCTGAACCTCAAACGCTCTCCTGATGGATGGGCCCAGCTCAGCCAGCTCTGTGCGGCGTTTCTTCCCGCCTTGGTTGCCAGGAGGACCTGGACCCTCTCCACCCAGAGTGTGAGCTGGCTTGCTCCTACGCAAACACACACGCGTACACAATCCACCAAAACACCCCTCCACGCCAGGACTCAGGCCAATGCCACATTTCCTTCCCCCACCCCTGAGCCCCGGAGGGCCTGGATCCCCGCCACTCAGAGTCCAGTGAATGGCGAATCCAGAACGCAAGGCAGGCCCTGGGCCTTCCCCACAAGGCCAGCAGCCCTGCCTGCCAAGCTTCCTCACTTGCTCAGCCTGGAGCCCACAATCACAGCCCCACCCTTCCTGGACTGGAGCCCCCGAGTGACCCCCCCCACCTGCCTCCTCCACAGGGAGGGACGGGACAGTCCAGGGCACGCGGGGCGCCACGGCAGCCCTCTCTCCATCCCACCCCAGCTCTCGCTGGCAGAGCTCCTGAGGCGGCAGGCGCCCCTGCCGCACACTTTCATTCTCCTCTACCCGCTGCCATGCCCAGGCCGGGCCTCTCGCTCCCCTGCCCAGCCCAGGTGGGGACACTTCTCTCTCACCTCTGTCTAGCCAAACCAGGTTGGAAGTCATCAAAAGGAAGCTTACTAGGAAATCAAGGCAGGAGGCGGAGGCCAGGGGAAAAATAAGAAAAAGCCCTGGCATGGAAACCAGACGCTCCCTGGACGTGAGCTGGGCAGTGCCCGATGGGAGGAAAGCCCAGCACAGAATGGGCCAGGTGTGGCAGCCTCAGGTATCCGGGGCCTGGGGAAGGGCTGCCTGCTCCGGGCCAGTCTTGACTTTTCCCGCAGCCCCACAAGACTCTGCTCAGCCATACCCCTCCCCTCAGAGGCTGGCCAGTCACCCTAACACTGGTTCCCCCTGCCCTTCCCCACCAGACCTTCACCTCCCTTTAGCAGGCCCCACCCCACTGGGCAGGGACTCTGTCAGGGGTGCCGAGCACAGGGGCTGACACCAAGGAGCAGCCAGAAACCTCACTTGGAGGTGGGGCCTGGGGGTGGACCTCTGGGTGTGAACCTGGCTCTGCCAGCTAGTGGTCTAGGCGAGCCCTTAGCCTCCCACCTGAGAAGGAACCAGAAGGAACCAGTCGAGGAGACTGTTTAGAGGAAAGGATATGAGGCTTGGGGGAGGGGTTATAAAAGGCGATGCCTGGACCAGTGATCCCCCCACTTCCAAGTCTACTGATAAGTCTGAGCCAGTGACAGACCCTACCCTAACCCTATGTCCTGCTGGGACCCCAGCCCAACCTGGCCTCCCTGCCCCCCCCTTTTCTCAGACACCAGGCAGCACCTGTCTCCTGGGTCCCCCAGGCGCCCCCCGCCATGGCCGTCATACCAGTCCAAGGGCACCACTCCCCTGTTCTTCATGCCCAGAAGCACCACAGAGGGTGGGGCCTTCAGTGGTGCTGCCCCGAAATTGAAGTCGAGCTTCAGAGGGGTGAAGACCGGGGGTATCTGGCTTGTGCTGCGTGGAGGAGGAAAATAGGCTCAGAGAGGGGGTGAGGGTAGGACAGGCCCTTGCAGGGTGGTGGCTGGGCACTCATCAGAGAATTGGGACTGGTGGGTGGTGTGGGCTTGCACTTCAGGCCTTGAGTTAACCCCTGCCTTCTTAGTTAGGCCCCTCCAGGGCAGGGTGTGGATTTTTTTTTTAAAGTTTTATTTATTTATGCATACAAAAGCTGGGGTACAGGCCAGAGATGCAGGGGGTGGTGAGAGGGTCCACCAGAGAGAGAGTGGGGAGCAGAACAGGCAGACTGACTGAAATACACTGCTGAGGGGAGCAGCGGGTGTGACAGGAGAGGTCTGCTGCGCCATGTGGGTTTCTCCCTGGCAGGCCAGGGATCAAACTCGTGCTGCAGAGGCTGCGGATTGCTTCATAGTGTGGTGCTTAACGCCTTGCGCCATCAGGGAGGCCCGGAAGGGTGTGGATTTGGGGGAAGGAGCCACTTTTGGGATGGGCCCGGTACAATGTGTGTATACAGAAAGCCCCAAGGACAATCCCAGAACGGCCCTGCCTCTCCCAGGTGCAGCTCACCTGTGCCGAGTGGGGACCCTGTAGGTGAGCTCCCAGGGGGTGGGGTCACGCTTCAGGTAGCTGTTGAGCATGTCCAGGGAAAAGAGGCGCCACAGTTGCTTCCGGGGGATGCCCTCGGCGCTGCCCATGGAGCAGACATCCAGGAAGGAGAGTAAGGGGTACACGGCCACCAGGAAGACACGACACAGCTCCCGCTTCTCGCCAACCTTGTTATCTGGGGGAGAGGGGAGCGGAGAGACAGGCGTGGGCTCACGTCCCAGCTCCCCCAGGTTCACATCCCAGCTCCCCCGGAGCAGGGCGCACACATGGGACCTGGTCGGGAGCAGGTGGTGCCTGGGCTCTGGGGCCTTTCCAGCAACAGGCCGCTCTTGTCCGATGCTCCCTTCCTACCTGTTCTAAGTGTTCGGACGCCCACTGCCTCGACCGTGCACCGGTATTTGATTTCCAACTGATCACTAACAGCTTTGTTGAGATACTTATTATATAATTGTATATATATAATCTTACTATATAATTATATGCCTATAATTTTACATACTGAAAAATCAACCCTCTTATATACTGGAAACCCCACAATTCAATGGTTTTCATATATTCGCAGTTTACCACAGTTTACCCTCATCGCTATCTACTTTGAGAACATTTTCATCACCCCAAAAAGAAACCCAGTACTAAGTAGCTGTCCCCATTCACCTCCCACCCCCACCCCTGGCAACCACATATCTGCTTTCCGTTGCCATGAATTTGCCTGTTCTGGAGATTTCATGTGAATGGAATGACACATTATGTGACTTTGGGGCTGGCTTCTTTCTTCTGCCCAGATGTTCCAAGGCCCACCGTGTGGTAGCGGGTCGCCGCTTCATGCCCTGTTCTTACCTGTGCACCGCTTTACAGATGAGGAAACAGTGTCAGGGAGGTCACGCAACTTGCTAAGACTAGAGGGCTTAGAAATGCTGGGGCCAGGATCCTGCCCAGAGGGCCTGGTTCAAGTCCACACTTGGAGGCGCTCTCTGTGCCTCCCCAGACACCTGAGAGCAGGCTGGTGACAAGCCCATTTTACGGAGGAGGAAGCTGAGGCCCAGTGAGTCAGTGCAGCCTAAACTCTTCGCGTGTGGTTATAGATGCACACGGACACCCCCACACACGTGTGGTTGTGAGGCCTTCCCACCGGACACCCAAAGGCACACCCACCCTGCTAGCTGCGTCAGGACTCACACAGCCCTCCCCACCCCTCCCGCTCCTCCCTGGAGGCTCAGGTACCTCTGAGGGAGAAGAGCGCGCAGCTGATGGTCCAGGAGTACTGGGACCGGCGCTTGGGACAGGCCGTCAGGGAGATGGTGTCCTGGGACCGCGGCGGCATGCTCCCCTCCATCCTGTCCAGCTGCAGAGCTGTTCAGAGATGACCCAGATTGGGGCAAGGGCAGAGGAGGCGCTCAGTGCAAGTCAGGGAGGCCCCGGCTCTCCTGCTCCTTCCCAGACCCCTCCCGTGGGCCAGGAGGCCACTGAGTGGAGAGAAGCCCCTGCATCATCAGTAATGAAGCGTCCCTCCTCCCAGTTCAGGACCGCTCTTGTTTGTGTCCTTGGCACCTCCGAGCTCTGTGCTCCATTCAGCAGCCCTGTTTAGGAGCCACCATTACACAGGGAGGAAGCTCAGGCTCAGGGAGGGCAGCCTCCGGCTCGGCGCCACAGTTAGCCAGTGGAAGCACCGAGTTTTCAGGCCTGCTCACTGACCTCCGAACCATGGTCTGGTTAAGCAGCCTTAGCCAGATCCCTCACTCCCCACCTCTCCAGCCCCGTCCCAGCCTGGCCGAGTACCAAGGGGGTCACCATGGACGAGCTCGGGGCTGCTTTGCTCCAGGTACAGGCGGTAGTGGAGGGTGCAGTGGCCCTCGTTCAGGATCACCAGAGGCCTGGACTGAGAGCTGTTCACCAGGATGTTCCCAAAGTCCAGTTCCTTTTCCTGCACCTATGGGCCAGAGTCAGCCAGCCCAGGGGGAGGGGCGCCCCCAGGTCCCTGGCCTCGGCCCCACCCCTGGTCTCGGAGAATCCCCAAGGAAGGGCAGGACCAGGGTGGGAGCCAGGGAGCCAGCAGGCAACCATCCCCTGCCCTCTTGGCGTTGGGCACTCTCGTGCCTTCCCTTCCACCTCTGCCCTGACCCCCGATCACCCACCCCCAGCCGCCAGGGCTTGCCCACTCACAGAGAGGTTGCTGGTGATGCCCACGCCCACAAGCCGGAGGATGTAGTGGGTGATAGCGGGGGGCTTGGTGTTTGGGGGCAGGCCAGCCTCCCACACCCACATCCCCACGTGGAACAGGTACTTGGTCTCCTCCAAAGGGCTGAAGGTCCAGGTCAGTGTCTAGGGTCACAGAGATGATCCTGCATGGGGGCCTCCAAGAAAGCCCCCCGCCACCAGAGGTCCCACCGCCAATGCCAACCATGGCTGGCCCTTTGAACCAGGCACCTCACATGTCCTCTGTTGTTACCTCCCTAAGCTCCTCAATCTGCTCCCCAGGTAGGTGGTATTTTAGTGCCTTGCTTTCTCATGAGAAATGGAGACTCAGAGAAGTGGAGTCCAGTGCTTGAGGTCATACTGCTGGCGAGGCTGCTTGGCAGGAGCTGGGTATGCGCTCCTGCCTCACGACAAGGTCCCCTGAGCTCTCACAACCACTGTGTGCTGGTGGCTCCTGTCCCAAGTTTGGTCTCCCCAACTAGTCTAGAAGGTTCTAGAACAGGGAGGGGGCCCTGCTGGTTTGGATCACACCCCTGCCCCCTCCAAACTGCACCTGGGATCTCTGGAGTCCCCTTCTTTGCTCCTTAATGAGAGCCACCCATGTGGGCCCAAATCCAGCTGCTCCAAAGCACGTCCTAGTTACTGAGCTCTCAGTGCTGGGGATCATGGGTGGAGAGAGGACCCATGCCTGGGCACCAGCATATCTTAGCAAATGCTTTTTCTCCTCTAAGTAACAATTCTCCTTTGTAAAATGGGGGTGATGGTGAGAGTAACAATCACAGCTCTTTCTGAGGCTGGGGAGGTGGCGATGGATTGAAGAGGCGGTGCATAGAGTAAGCCCACCCCTTGAGAAGCAGGAGTAAGCGATGCGGTGAAGGGTCAGTGGACAGAAGCCCCCTCTACTCAGGCCCTGGCAGTGGACGGGCACTCACGAGGCTCTCGTTGGGCTGGATGAGCCCCCTGGAGGGCTGGACGGCCAGCATCTTTCGGTACTGCTGGGAGATCCTCCACTCGAACTCCAAGGGCAGACGTGAAGGGTTGCTGAAGGTGAAGAGGCTGGTGGAGGGGCAGCCCACCCAGGTGGGCTTGAAGAAGATGTTTTTACTGGTGTCCAGCTTCAGCTGCAGTGGCTCCTCCCGGCTCTGCATGCTCACCTCCTGAGGCCAGAGAGTGGGGGGCAGGCCTGGACATTATCCCCTAGCCCTGGTTCTCCCAAATGTCAAAGAAGGCACAGAGGGGTCCCTTTTCCCCTTGGAGAGGGCAGTTCTGCCAACCTGGGAATGGGCAGTTTCTGCCAAAGGCAGAGTAGGCAGTAACTTTTCTTTTCTTCTGGAAAAGAACCCAGAGACTGAGGGAGGAGGTATGGATTATGTTATGGGCCACACACGGGCCACACACAGGACCCTACTCCTGGCCTGACACCCCTCTGCCACCTGCAGATATGACTCTGTGCCCGCGCTTGTCTTTTGGAGCTCTGAACCCCTTTTTCTGTCTCAGACCCCATGAAGTGGACTGGGAGGGTCCTGAGGGGTGGGAGAGCTGTTGACAGCTGTGCCTGAGGAGTCTCTCCCTGCTGTGCCACCTCCTGCAGAAGAAGCGGCCTCTGTGCCACTGTAAGGGAGCTTTAGAGACCAACCTCTGAACGTGGCTTTGAAAAGGGAAGCCACGCTCCCAAGGGCCCAGTTCCCAGCCCTGCCTCCTACCTTGAGATACAGGGGACAAAAATTGAACTGCAAGTAGAAAGTGTGTTGCTTCCAGGCAGTGCCCTTGGGGTAGGTGCAAATGAGGAAGATCTGGTGGGCCCCAGGGGCCAACAGGCCAGAGCTGGGCCGTAGGAAGATGTCTGAGCTGCTCTGAGGGGTCAGGTTGAAGGTCAGCAACATGGAGCCCCTGTTGACCAGGAGCAGGCTGCAGTAGGAGGGTTCACCCGGGGACACTGCAGGAAACAGCTGGGGCACAAGAGCAGAGGAGAGAGAAGTGCGCTCAGATCCAGGCCCACATTATGTGGACTCAGTGGGGACCCACAAAGCCTTCACATGTTCCAGTCAATACCCTGAGAGCAGGGTTGGAGGGAGCCCATAGCCTGGCACCAAAAAACACTTCGGTCCTCCAGAGACTTCCAGAAAGAAGAGGGGGCCACAGGAGCTGGTGCCGGGAAACTCAGGCCTCCCAAAACATTCCTCAGGTTAAGTAGAAGTTTTAGCACTTTTAGGGTGGCTTTGGATAACCTACTTTCAGAGATCCTGGTTCCAGAAGATCAGGGGTATGCCAGCCCCATCTACTGATTCTCCTGAAGGAGTTCCACTTTAAGAAAGAGAAAGCCCCAGGCACCCTGGCTTCCAAACACTCCTTAGGTGTGTGGAGAGCAGTCAGCATGTGCTGAGGGCTGAGCAGGCTGCACACCACCAGGCTGACATCGCCGACCCGGTTCCCAGTCAGCTGGGGCAATAAGCACGCATGCGTAATGCAGCGTGAGACACAGGTCCAGAATCCACTGGATGACGGTAAAGGCCACAGACCTCGGGGAGGAGTTGGCCAAGGGAATGGGGCAGGGCTGGGTGGGAGTAGGACTGCTTTGCCCGGTGCCGGTGCCGTCACAGGGGCTTCGGGGAGGGGCACCCTTGAGCTGAATCTCGGAGGTGGTGCAGGTTTGGGGTTGGGGAGGAATACAGCTGGGTCGGGGGAGCACGATGGCCCCCAAGCACTTGTCCAAAAGTGGGGTGTTTCAGCAGTGTGAGGAGGAGAGTGAAGACGGGCGGAAAGATGAGCAAGGGCAATGGAAGCTGGGAAGAAGAGGCACGGGAGGAGACGGGGGGCTGGAACCGGGGGGACTGGCTCAAGGTCTGTATTTTGAAGCCAGCGTGATCCTGCTGGTCGAGGCAGACAGGACTCCAGCGACAATTTATGAGGCCTGAGGAAGGGGCTGGGCCAGGGCGCCCGCTCTGCGCGCCCTGCAGACATGGTGGTCCTCGAGGGCAGGGGCCGTGGCGGGTGGTCAGATCCTTAGCAGCTTCTCGGTAAACAAAACACAGACAAATGGAGAAGCTGGAGTTTTAAACCTGAGGGTCTTAGAACCAGGGAGTATTTCGGGTGGAGCCAGCAGTCCAAGTCCGAGACTCTCCGTGACCCGGCGGAGAGTCCTCAATGACCCAGAGCCCCAGGACCCGGCGGTGGGGAGGTGGGGAAGGCCAGAGAGGTCACTGGCTGGGGTGTTTCTGAGACCATCAGAGAGGAGAGGGATGTTCTGGCCAAGGCAGAAGCTAAGCTCCCCTGGGGTCCCCGCTCACCTTGGGGGCGTCCAGGGAGTAGATGGGGATGTGGTGTTCCAAGGCAGCATAATAGCTGTGGCCTCGAGCGTGGAGCGTCAGGCACCAGGACGGGCACACTGTGCAGTCCTCCTCGATGTTATTGTAGCTCTGCAGGACCTGCAGGGGGCCGGACCCGTGGACAAGCTCCTAGTCCTGTCTCCCACTCTGTGGGGCCCCCTGCGCTGTAGGAGTCCCACACTGGGCACAGCACAGAGGGCCTCCCTGAAGAGGGTGCCCACAGTCAGTTATGATGCAGCCCCTCCTACTGTGCGCCAGGTCCCGACTGAGCACCCAGCAAACACACACCCTGTGTGGCTACAACAGCCCAAGGGCGGGCAGGCAGGATGTGAAGGCAGCCAGCACCTTGTAGAAAGAGCCTAGAGACGTGGAGGCCGATACAAACCACCCAGCCCCAGCCGCAACCGTGATTTTAAATGTCCCAGTAGCCACACCGCTGAGGAGGAACACGTGACATTAACCTTAATCGATTTTATTTAACCCCAAAGGATCAAAATCTTATCATTTCAACATAGTCAATATCTAAGTGATGTGTGAGACAGTTTACACTCCTTTTGGGCTAAGGCTTCCAAAGCCAGTGTGTGGATGTGCTTAGACCTTTACAGTGCTTCTTTTTCTTTTTTTTTAAATGCTGCTGATTTTTTTTTTTTTAAAGATTTATTTATTCAAGCACTGGGTACAGTCAGAAGCACGGGAGGGTGAGAGAATTCACCAGAGCCAGAGCAGGGAGCAAAACAGGCAGACTGATGAAATACACTGCTGAGGGGAGCAGTGGGCGCAGCAGGAGAGGTCTGAGCACCATGTGGGACCCTTGCTGGAGGCCGGGGATTGAACTGGCACTGCAGAGGTTGCGGGCAGTTTCACAGCCCAGCCCTCAACCGCTGCACCACCAGGGGAGGCCCTACAGCGCTTCTTATTTCAGACTCCCCGCATTTCAAAGGCTCAGTGGCTACTTGTGGCTGGCGGTTACCATGCCAGAGAGCAGAGGGATAGAGCCTGCAGCCTAGAAGTCTGACCTGGGCAAAGCCAGGTGTCCACAACCTTACTCTTACAAACCTCCACATTCGCCCTCTGCGGGATATTAGAACACAGCCAACTGGAAGCTCGTCTTGGGAAAGTTTTCTCAAAAGTTTGGCTACGACCCCAAGTTTATAGATGAAAATGCCAGGTATGATTGCCACGAGGGGTCTTGCTCAGCTGGCAAGGGGCTCTGATCTTGACTGCACGGCCCCACTCTTCTCTGGGCCCCAGCCCCCCAACCCCTTCACACCGATGCCCATTCCCCAACACTGGGGCCTGCCCACGCCCCCTTTACAGGCCCCGCGTCCTATTTCAAGGACTAGCAGGAGGCAAGGCAACCACAGCAGGGGTGGTGGGAGGTGGGAGGTGGGAAGCTACATATGGGCAAGCCTGGGGCAACCAGTAGGTTCACCGTCCAGCCAAGGAGGTAAAGGAAGGAGGGAGCAGAGCCTGGCAGGGAGGCTGGACCATACAGCACCCCTCCGTCACCTCCGCCAGCCCACCCAGTAGTCAGGCTCTGCCTTCCCCATCTCATGTGCGTGCACACACCTTATAGAGAGCGAAGGCTTCCAGCTCTGCGGAGTAGAAGCCGTTGGGATGAGGCGGGTGGAAATGCAGGCGCATGGACATGGACTTGAGTGGGGGCACGACACAGGTTTCTGGAGTCACCCAAAAGGGGCAGTCAGACCTGTGCGTCCAGACCACGGTGATCTTGCCCTTGGTGTGGTTCATCAGGCACAGGGGGACGGGGTTGGGGTCCTCAGGCGGGGGGCAGGCACCAAAATCCACCTCAGTGGGCTCTATGCTAACAGGCGGGGGAAACACGGCCACATCGCTGGTGCCGTCAAAGAAGTACTCGGTCATGGGGGGGACGTGGGGATACTTCGGAGCTGGCGTGTCCTCCGGATCCTGCATGGGGGAGAGATGGATGGGCAGGGACTCAGCCGCCATTCCTTCTGCTGCTGTCCTTTCTGGAAGAGCTCCACACAGTCACTAACGGTGCCCGCAGGGCTCTGGGGGAAGGGGACTCCCCAAGAATTTGCTAGAGAAGGGGGCATGAACCTGGGGTGAGTAGCCTGGCCCCCCAGGGGGCCAACGGGGTGCTCTGTACCTCAAGGGGGATCATGAGGGCCCCATTCTTATCCTGCTCCAGCTTTTTTTCCTTCAGCATGATGCCCAGGATGTCAGGGGGGTAGAGCGTCAGGCCCCGCACCAGGTGCGTGCGGTACCAAGCGACGTGCTGAGGTCTCAGGATGGCCGGCTTGGTGCTGTCTGAGTGGCAGGTCCCCATCAGGTCCAGGAACATCGGGTCCTACAGTATTGTGCAGGAGGCCAGAGTTCAGCTCCCACTCAGCACCCGGGCCCAGGCCCAGCCGGGCAGGGTGCTCTGCCTGTGAGTGCTCAGGGAGCACATGCTGAGTGGGGGAAGCTCCCAATCGTCCCTCTCCCCAGCCCATCAGAGACAGTGGCAGGGAGCCCCCAGCCTGGCTGCACTCAGGGTGAGGCTGGCATGCCCACAGGTTCAGACCCTGGCCAGACCCGGGCCCTGGAGGAGTCGATGCAGCAGACAGCCCCAGAAGTGCCAGATGCAGGGGAGGGAGCCCCAAGCACAGTTTCACCCCTTCAGCTCCCAGGGAGCCCCTCCTTACCTCCTCCCACTGCTTACCTGGTGGTGGACAAGACAGGCCACCCTTCGGAAATAGATGATAGGGTGAGTGGGCTGGAAAGCACAGTGCAGGGTCATGCGGGTTTTGCCCACCAGGGTCCCGAAGGCGGGTCTGATGCTAAACGCGCTCTCCTGGCAGTCAATGGCAAACTGAAAGCGGGCCGTGCAGTCTGACTTGTTCTCAATCCACAGGGGCTGCTCCGAGCACTCCCCAAGGGTGACCCGAGTGAAGTCAATGCAGTCGTGCTGCAGGGACACGGCGGGACCTGGGCATAGGAGATGGGGTCCCTCTGAGTGGGCTGTCCCCAGGGTGGAGCTGGGGTTATCAGCCTCCCTGAGGATGTCTCAGAAAGGGTCCCATTCATGGGAGGAGGCGCGGCGTAGAGATGGAAAACTAGGCTGGAAATGCCAGAGCCCCAGGAGCCTGAGCAGAACTTGGAGGTCACCAAGGTGAACAGGATCTCCAGGTGTCCCTGATTTCTCAGTGAGCCCACCAGGGGGCAGCAGACACCCAGGCAGAAGGGCAAGGAGGTGGCCTAAGGCAAGGTGCATTTCCCAGTCCTAAGTAAGAGTGGGTCCTGCTCCTGTCCCGGGGTAGTGCAGCCTCCTGCAGTTGCCAGTACCTCTACAGAAACCAACAACTTTGAGCAGGGTTTGGGTGGCGCAGCCAGAGGGAATGATGGAGAAGTAGCCCATAGTTCTGATGTCCAAAGTCCTGGGGTGGAAGAACACAGACACGCATTTCTTCCCTCCTGGGGGCACGACGCCCTGCACCTTGGGGCATGAGAAGGCCGAGTCTTTGACCAACATGTCTTGGGCCACTTCGATCCTGAAGGGGGCGCTCACCTGTGAGGCCAGGTGGGGCAGGAGAGGGTAAGTTAGAGGGACCCAGCCCAAGGGGGTAAGGGCAGCTAGTGCCCAGAGTGTGCCCCACTTATTAGCTTTGATTGTGGGTGAGGCAACCCCTACCAGGAGGAAAGAAGAGGCCAAGACAAAACGTGTGCCCTGAACTGGGGCTGCTCTGAAGGAACCTTCTCTTCCCAAAGGGCCAGCTCTGGTCCTGAGGTCAGGATGGTCATATGGTTGCTCTTTGGGGAAACAGGGGATACCCTAGCCCCCAGAAGAGAGGAGAAAGGGACACATGTATGTTTCAACAGACATGGGTTAGGTGAGGCTTGGGACCAAAGGAAAAGGAGGGCCATCTGTAAAGGGGTGGGTTTTAGGAGTTCCCGGCTCAGTGATCCCCAAATCCTGCCCCCACTCCCCCCAAGTACACAGGGTGCCTACCACTGATGGATTATACAGCTTGATCTGCCTCTCAGCGGTGCAGCCCACAGCAACAGAGCCGAAGTGCAGCACTTTCTGGAAGCCCTCCACATCCTGGTCTCCTGGGCACTTCTGCCTTATGCTCACCAGCAGCTGTGCACACTTGCCTGGGGCAAAGATGGGGGCATCTTGGGGAGAAGCTCACCAGGGCTTTGCCCTTAGAAGCTCAAAAGACCCAGCTGAACCGTCCTTTGAAATAGGCAGGTGCCCCCAGGGAAAAACTGGTCTGTGACACCAAGGAAGGCACAGAAAAGGTACAGCCAGTGGGGCTGGCAAGGGTGGTGGGGGGGGAAGCTGGTGCATGTGCCATGGGGGCCAAGTCAGGGAGCAAGCTTGGGAGAGCACATGTAGCTTTGAGAGCCAGGGGCGTACAGCAGGTGGGAGCCGGGGACAAGTGAGAGGTGGGGCTCACCCACAGCCTGCAGCTGGATGCTGCACTTCTGCTGGCCCCTCTCCCCATACCAGCATGAGGCCTGAACTTCGTAGATGATAGCCATCAGGGGCTGGAAGGTCACCTTGATGCGAGAGGACTGGCCTGGCTCCAGCAGCCCCGTGGTGGGCAGCATCTGGAATGGGTTGGGGAACTCCCAGTTGTAGCAGGAGGTCAAGTCCCTGGGGGAGGGCGAGGGACAGGGGCAGGTCAGAGTCACTGTGCTCATTCTGACCACGGGCTCTCCTTAGAAAGGTGGGGACCCTGGGCCGCCCTCTTTATATCCCCATTACCCCCTCCCCAACAGACATGCCAGTCTCTCCTCTCCCAGGTGCCTTCCTCAGAATTCTCAACTATCCCCCTCACCCCACATTGTCCAGGCAGAACCAGGCTTCGACCATGTCCCCCACGGCACACATGGGCAACTGCAGGGACAGCGGGCAGATCAGCATGTGACAGGGCAGGGTGGCCCGCAGGTGCACACTGAACACTCCCTCTTCTTTCTCAAACCACAACTGGTCCAGGTACTCCTTCTGCAGAGAAGTAGGGTGGAGAGGGGGTGGGGAGGGGGTAGGGAGAGAGGTAGAAGCCATCACTGATCAGTGGCTCCTAGCTGGTACTGGGGGCCACATCCCAGCCCAGTCCTTGGCCGCACCCCCAACACAACCACTGAGGCCTGGTCTGGGCCCTGGCCTGCTAGTTCAGTCTCAGAGGAGCAGGTCAGTTATCTGCCCACCAACATTACCTTGGTCTCAGAGCTTTGGGGCCTCTATTATAGCGAACAAAGTATTTGTTTCGGGGGAGGCATTTTGAGAGCAGGAAGAGGTCAGGAAATAGCAAAAACAGTAGCACAGCCTTTGCCCCCCAGCATTCAGTTGGGAACGCCCCTCTGTCCAATGAGATAGGGCCTGTGTCTCTCCAGGATTTCCCAAGCTGGAGTTTTGGCAGCAGCTGGTAGGGTGTGTATCGGGTAGCGTGTAATTCCTTGCTGCTCTGACCTGATCTTGTCCAGGGGTTCCTGTTCCTGTGTCCCTCCCTGCCCTCCACTCGCCATGGTGGGCCTTACCTCCTCCAAAGGCCGGAAGATGATGGGGAGGGTGAAGGTTATGCCTGGGCTCAGGAAGATGGGCTGAGGAATGATTGTGAAGAAGAACTTGCTCTTGGGGGGCCTGCAGGTGAGAGCCAGGGGGGAAGCACCTAAGGATCAGGGCTTAGAAAACTAGAAGAGGCAGAAAGATTAGGAAAACCCTGGAAAACTGAGGGGGCGTGAGTCCCTGGGACATAGAAGAAAAGACCCTGGGAATGAGCCCGTGGGAGTTGTCACAAGAGGTCTTGTCTCCCTCATCTTACTGTTCTTGCCACCATCTCCGCAGGATGGCAAAGCATCAGAGAGACACAGGGGTGAGGAAGTAGCATTTGTATCAGTGAAGTCTGTGGTAGTCCCTGGGGGTGGGGGTAGGGAGGCTGCCCTGATTTAACCAAACCCCTAAGCACTCAGCTGGGGGAAACCAAGGCTGAGAACAAGGGTGTCAGGGGTGCCTTTCCAAGCACAGACCTTGGCAGAGCTGTAGAGTTCCAGGGTTGGATAACTATAGATACTGCAGACTTTAAGAACATTAATAAGGGGCCTCCCTGGTGGTGCAGGGGTTAAACACAGCACTACCAAGCTATCACCAGCCACTGCAGTACTAGTTTGATTCCCTGGCTGGCCAGGGAGGTGACCCACATGGTGCAGCAGACCTCTCCTGGCTGGCCCGCTGCTCCCCTCAGCAGTGTATTTCAGTGGATCTGCCTGTTCTGCTCCCTACTCTGTCTCTGGTGAATCCTTTCATGCCCCACTCCCCTGCACCTCTGGCCTACACCCCAGCTCTTGTATGTATAAATAAATAAAATAAATCTTAAAAAAAACTACACACAACATCCAAATTAATGGTGAAACAGTGAAATCTTTTACTTTGAGATCATAACCAAAAAAAGGATGACTTCTAAAACCACTATGTTCAACACTTTTCTATTCAACATACACTAAGGAAAAACAAAGAAAGAAAAGATATTAAAATTGGAAAGAAGGAAGAAAAATACCATTTCCATATAAAAGATGAGTGTGTAGATGGAAAGAAGAATTAACAAATAAATTATGAGAACTGATAAGAGGGTTTACTAAGGTTTTGAATATGACAAAGTCACACACAAAGCAACCACATAAAAATGCTTTTCTAAGAAACTAGAAACAAGCAGAAAATGAAACTACTTAAAAAAATATCATAAGCAACAAAGTCAAAACCATAACATGGGCCTCCCCGGTGGCGCAGCGGTTGAGCACTGGGGTGCGAAGCTGCCCGCAGCCTCTGCAGCACCGGTTGATCCCCGGCTGCTCCCCGGCCTCTGGGGGAGGGTCCCACATGGCGCGCAGACCTCTCCTGCCGCCCGCTGCTCCCCTCAGCAGTGTACTTCGGTCCTTCTGCCTGCTCTGCTCCCCGCTCTGGCTCTGGTGAATTCTTGTGCCCTCCTGCGCTTCTGACTGTACGCAATGCTTGTATAAATAAATAAATAAATCTTATCTACCCTGGAAAAATTCTCATTCTCATGCAACCAGGGACGTATACGCAAATGGAGGTAACAGTCCCAAATAGAAACATCTAGTGTCCCTCAACAGAAGAACAGATGAACACATTATGAAACAGGCCCACCTTGGGATATTATACTGAAATAAAAAAGGATCAACTATAGTGGCAGGTGAATGAGTCTTGCTAATATAATTGGGCAAAATGAAAGTGTAATAAAAGTACACCACATTGGGCCTCCTTGGTGGTGCAAGGGGTTAAGCACAGCACTGTGAAGCTCTCCGCAGCCTCTGCAGCAGGAGTTCGATTCCCAGACAGCCAGGGAGCTACACACCTGGCACAGTAGACCTCTCTTGTCACACCCGCTGCTCCCCTCAGCAGTGTATTTCAATCAATCTGCCTATTCTGCATCCCACGCTGTCTCTGGTGAATCCTCTCACCCCCAACCCCATGCACCTCTGACCTGTACCCCAGTTCTAGTATGCATAAA
This sequence comes from Talpa occidentalis, assembly GCF_014898055.3. Taxonomy (NCBI): domain Eukaryota; kingdom Metazoa; phylum Chordata; class Mammalia; order Eulipotyphla; family Talpidae; genus Talpa; species Talpa occidentalis. Next base: position 137,437,803 of record NW_023603184.1, read on the forward strand.
TAAATAATTTTTAAAAACTGTTTTTTTTTTTTTAAGATTTATTTATTATCTATACAAGCACTGGGAACAGTCAGAAGCGTGGGAGGGTGAGAGAATTCACCAGAGCCAGAGCGGGGAGCAGAGCAGGCAGAAGGACCGAAGTACACTGCTGAGGGGAGCAGCGGGCGGCAGGAGAGGTCTGCGCGCCATGTGGGACCCTCCTCTGGTGGCCGGGGAGCAGCCGGGGATGGAACCGGCGCCGCAGAGGCCGCGGGCAGCTTCGCAACCCAGCGCTCAACCGCTGTGCCACCGGGGGAGGCCCTAAAAACTGTTTTTTAAAAGTACACCACATTATTCCATCTATACAGATCTTGTAAGAAGGTGAAACTAAACTATCATTTAGGATGCAAACATAAGTGGTAAATCCATTTGTAAAAAGCAAGGATCATTATCATGAAAGAGGTTAACTTCAAGGGTCCGGAAGGTGCTCTATGAGGAGAGGGACACCAAATAGGGGAAGGTGAGCTTCAGACACTTATTCCATTGTTTCCCTGGTCAGTGGGATCCACTTTTGGTAAGTGGCTCAACTACACGTTTTATACATGCTTCTGATTTTGTTTTGCCTTTTTAAAGTGTCTGCTTTGGGGGTCTGGGGCCTGGGGGCTGGGTCTCTGACCTCATGCTGGCTGGTACCTGTACTTCATCTTCTGGGTTTTAAAGGATAGATTTTTTAGAACCAGGTTCTTAGTGATCTCCTTCCCGAGCTCCCAGCCTTTCCACTGCAGCTCCTCGGCCACCTCAATGCCCCAGACAACCTTCTTCTTCACTTTCTCCTGCCTCTTCGGGAAGCATACTTGAGTGTCCATGGGGCTGGTAGGCTGTTCGGTTGGCAGGAAGAAGGGGGGGGGAATGATACATTAGCATGATAGGACTCAACGGCTCAGATAAAAGGTCCAGAACATAATGAATCCACCTCCCTCATCCCTGGGAGAAGTCTGGAGTGAGAGGGTGGGGAGCTGATAGGCCCTAGGGTCAGAAATCACCTCTTCCAAAGTCATGGAATGCTTTTGCAACTAGGTTCCCTTCATCCCTGCCCCAGAAGTCTCCCCTGGGCCACCCCATGTGGCCATTCCAACCCCCCCACATATAGTATTTTCTTTTCGGATTTGCTCTCAAGAACAGTGTTAGCTAGCCGGCCAGCCTGCTCTGTTCCCCACACACCATCAGACATCTCTTCTCTCAGGGGCTCCTCCACCGCTTCCTCATCATCCCACCCCTTCTCAGAAGCCTCTCCTTACTGAAGCCGTCCATGCCAGGCACCTTTCCACCCTACAGGAATACTCTACAGCTCCTCTTCCATCCCTCACCTGGCTGCTGGAGCTAAGGAAAGAGCTAGTGTGCCCCGTGACTCACCCCCACCCCATGTCCTGACTTGGGGGTCACTCCAAAAATTGCTCCTGCCAGATGACACTACCAGTACCATGTGCCTGGCTTCCCTGGATGATGGAAAATCCTTCTGAGGGTCCATCCTCAACCCTCAACCCCTGGGGTGGCAAGGTGGATGGACCAGGTGCCACTTCCTGCCATGGCCATTGCCATGAACACACGACTCACTGCCATTCTACTTCATCTTCAAGATTGCTTTTATGTCATTACATAATACGAGGATATCATCATCCAGTCCACAAATATTTGCTGGCCTGCTCTTCTGCACGGTGCCAGGAGGACAATAGAGGATGAGAGCGGCAGCTCCCTTCTCTCCTGCAGCTGCACTCTCAGTTCAGCATCCACAGAGAGTGCCTGAGAGCCCATATAGTATTTTCTTTCCTGACTTGCCCACAAAGACAGGTGCCATGGGTGAGCGAGGGATTCACTTTAAGTTGGTGCCTCAGTCAGCGTCCAACCAGGAAAACAGAAGCCCCTCTGGGTGTTTAGAAGGAATTTAATGCACATCCAGGAAATGGTGAAGTCAGCCAGAAGTTAGCAACATTGAGGTTAGGGATCAGCTACCACATCCAGGTTAGGGGATGGCAGTGGGGTTCGCAGAGCCCAGAGGCCTGTCTGGTGGGAACTGGAGCTGATGGGGGTGCTATTCAAGGTGGAGAGTGGGGAGGAGGAGTACCCTGGCTCCCCCCTTTCTCCTGCTCTGAGCGGGAAAGGGCAGTGAGTGAATCTGAGGGTCAATGGGCCTGGAATAACCCACACATGGAGGGGTGAGGAGACCCCTGGTCCCTGGTGGGGGGCAGGGAGGCACCTGCAACCATCACCTCTTCTAAGGAGACATGAAACAACCACACACAACAGACACACACAACCCACCACACAACCCACCCCTGGACGACCACTTCCCCCGCCCCTGTGATACCACGTAGCGAGAACCCCGGGAATAGCAGAGTAAACAACGCCCATATATCGGTCAGACACAAAGTCCTTTGGGTGAAGACCACAGCTGCTTTCTGCAGGCTAGTCTATCACTTCCGGCTCGCTCCTCCTGCCCCCCCACCCCCGAGAGCTTCCACCACCACTTGCTCAGCTGGGCGCTCAACCTGTGCAGGGTCTAGTGCTGGATTTTAGACAAGGATATGGAGTCAGGCCCCTCAGAGTCCTAATGCCCGTCAGCTCTGCCACTCACCCCCCTCCCAGGCCTGCTGCACCCTGCTGCACCCTGCTCCACCCACCCCGACGTGTCCTCACCAGTGCACTGGTGTTGCTGCTACTGCAGACACTGCTGCTGGTGATGGTGGGGATGGCCATGGTGCTGGCACTCAGGCATGACCCAGAGTTCATGGTGTAGTCCCCGCTGTCCTGTGGCCTCGTGCTGGGGCTCGGGGAGGTCTGGCTGAGCATCAAGGCACCTGAAACACAATTCCAAGGGGAGCACTCTGGTCAAGTGAGGAGCTCCTGCCAGTTTGGAACTGGGAAGAGGCCAGAGGGAAGACAGGCGGGACATGGAAAAAGCTTTCTCTGGAGTCCATGGAGTAGACTTGCATGGCCATCATTATCATGAAGTGGTTGATCCCAGCTCTAGTGATGGATGGCACCAAGAGAAACGAGCCTGAATACAAGATTCGGGGTTTTCCTGCAAGCCTAGAGGCTCACCATTCCCTGGGGAGAGTGACATGGGGCTAAGCCCCACGCATCCCCAGCCTCCATGGCCACACATGGCATTTCTCAGCAAACCCCAGGAGTGTTACTGAAGCACATGCATTACCTTTATCTGGCTTTTTTTTTTTTTTAAAGATTTATTTATTTATTTATACATACAAGCACTGGGTACAGTCAGAAGTGCGGGAGGGTGAGAGCATTCACCAGAGCCAGAACGGGGAGCAGAGCAGGCAGAAGGACTGAAGCACACTGCTGAGGGGAGCAGTGGGCGGCAGGAGAGGTCTGCGCGCCATGTGGGACCCTCCTTTGGTGGCCGGGGAGCAGCCGGGGATCGAACCGGCGCTGCAGAGACTGCGGGCAGCTTCGCAACCCAGCGCTCAACCGCTGCGCCACCGGGGAGGCCTATCTGGCTTTTTTTTAAAAAAAGATTTATTTATTTATGCATCCAAGAACTGGGGTACAGGCCAGCAGTGTGGGGGGTGAGAGACTTCACCAGAGACAAAGTGGGGAGCAGAACAGACAGACTGAATGAAATACACTGCTGAGGGAAGCAGCGGGCGAGACAGGAGAGGTCTGCTGCACCATGTGCGTAGCTCCCTGGCCAGGGGTCAAACTCATGCTGCAGTGGCTGCGGATAGCTTCATAGGCTGCGTCTTAACCCCTTGCACCACCAGGGAGGCCCTTTATCTGGCTTTTATACTCTACTTCTTTTCTCTGAATGAGAGAATAAGGGGCAAGAAAGAGGCAAGTGAAACTGGAGTGTTCTTGGTCTCCTGGGTCTCCTCTATGAGTACACACTAGGGTTTACAGTAAGCACCCATTGAAATAATGACTCAATCCAAGGAAAATAACTCAACCTCTAGAGCAGAGGGCTCCATGGATAGACTGCAGCTGGAAATTATATGCAAATATATAAGCAAATAAGATAGGCAAATTTTATGCAAAATGTCACGTATATGGACGTGTGCTTTTCCAGGGAGAATGTCCACAGCTTTCACCACATGCTCAGAAGAGTCCTTGGCCCTTTTCTAGAGAACACACAAGGGCCCCAAACTGGCTGTGGTTCCATCATCACAAAACCCTTCCTGCTTCACAGGCTTATTTTGTCACATGCCTCCCACGCCACCCCTGCCCGTGCCTACCATATTAGTAATGTAATAATGCCCTTTTTGAACATATTTTTAATAATAATTTTTTAAAGATTTATTCATTTATTCATACAAGCACCGGGTACAGTCGGAAGCGCGGCAGGGTGAGAGAATTCACCAGAGCCAGAGCGGGGAGCAGAACAGGCAGACTGACGAAATACACTGCTGAGGCGAGCAGCGGGTGCGGCAGGAGAAGTCTGTCGGGCCATGTGGGACCCTCGCCGGTGGCCGGGGATCGAACTGGTGCTGCAGAGGCTGCGGGCAGCTTCGCAGACCAGCGCTCAACTGCTGCGCCACCAGGGGAGGCCCTTTGAACATATTTTTCAGATGATTAGTATCCCTATCTTTTCAAATAAAAATATTAAAAAGAATAAGAGGGCCTCCCTTGTGGCGCAAGGGGTTAAACACAGCGTGTAAAACTATCTGCAGCCTCTACAGCATGAGTTTGATCCCCAGCCCGCCAGGGAGTTACCCACATGGTGCAGCAGACCTCTCCTGCCTCGCCTGCTGCTCCCCTCAGCAGTGTATTTCAGTCAGTCTGCCTGTTCTGTTCCCCACTCTGTCTCTAGTGAATCCTCTCCACCCCCCCTCCCCGCACCTCTGGCCTGTACCCCAGCTCTTGTATGCATAAATAAATAAATCTTAAAAAAATAAAAATAATAAGAACTTTTACTGATGTTTACTGAGAACTTATCATGTGCCAAGTAGTGTTATAAGGCTTTCACATGTATTTTAGCCCTTACAGCAGGTCTTTTCTTTGGCCTGAAATGACCTCTTTTCACATTTGAGATTTAGTTCTTTAGTACAGCATGACAATGTAGTAAATAACTTTATGATCACCCTTAAGAAATTTACACACTTCCATCAGAATCTCTCATCCCTTCCCCCCACCCACCCAGAGCAAAAGATTCTTTGATTCAGTTTTCCTAATTGGCAACAGCTTCCAAAGGTGGAGGAAGGCTGTCTTAGACTCACGGATTCATTCACAAAACATTTACTGAGTGCAGACAGGCAAAGCACCTCCCTTCAACTGTGAAGTGAATGTTCAGATGGACTCAAAGAAATGCAAGCTTCTGAGAAGACAGGGAGAAGAGTCCCATTACTTTTCTGCTACTGGATGACTTTCTAGTCCTGGCCTGAATCACGAATGCCCCCGCTTCCAGGTTCTGAAAAAGTCTCCAATCAACACATGAAACATCTCAGCAAGTGTACAGAAGAGATGAGACAATGAAGTAGAAAGCTGGTTCAGAACAGGTGTCAGGGCTTAGAGGAGTGAGCAAAGAAAACTGAGCCCCAACACCTGCTCAGATTCGCTTGAGACGGCTGTCTCTCCAGATCCTGAGCCTTGGTCTCTCCCTCTAGAAAGTGAGGGTTAGTTTGACTATTTCTTAGAAGATGTGAAGCAAGAAAAATGTTTTTTTTAAAAACCCTAGACGAACCTATGTTACTGTAATTAACAAACATAACTTCCACACTAGCATGCAATACTCTTCCAAAATCTCGCACATTTGCAATCATTGTGAAGACATTAGGCAAAGAAAGTGGTATTTTAAACTCCAATTTTCTAATCTCGAGGATTTTAAAAAATATACCATCAGTTTCCTTAATTTGCCTAATTTCCCTCCTAAAAATTCCTAAGATGACCAGTAGGAACAGTGGCGGGTTGTCGTGTGAGTCGAGGGAGAAAAAACAGGTTAAACGAAAGGACAAAACATACTTAGAGCTATTCCTCCTTTCTCTTCGGAATCCCCAGTCTGGTTGCTCTCACCCCAGATGCGCTCCTGGGGGGCTCTCTGAAGAACACGGAGGGGACCCCTAGCCACTTCCGGGAAGAAGCGGTCTCCAGGGACAGACACCGTCGCCCGTCGCGCGCGCCGCTCCCAGGACCCGAAAGACCAACGCTCAGAAGTCACGCCGCCGCCATGTTGGCGTCTCCATAGATACGGGACGCTCAGGACGCCGCTTGTCCTGGTTTCCCCAGGCAACGACGGCGGCCGGAGTGAGTCATGCCATAGAAAGGCGAAAGCGCTGCTGAACTTTACTCCTGCCTCCTTTTTGATTCTCTAGCTTTCCCTTCTAGTAGTAACTGGGTTTCTACTAGTCGCAGCACGGGATGTAGAGTCAGTCCCCTCGTTGTCTTGACGACCGGCAATCGTGACCTTAATTGAAGACCAATTTCACAGGAAGCGAGTGAATGTACCCGTCACCCGACTGGGGGTCGTTCCTGTTTCCTGACGTGCGTGGGTGACTCAGTCAGAATTTCAACCGGAACTTCATTCCGTGATTCCGGTTATTAACCTAAAAGCAGTCCGTAGTTATTCCTTATTTGCGCGGCGCTTTGCAAATATTCCTTTTGTTGATGGGAGAGAAGGTGTCCTTGGCATTTTCACCCGCCTGGCACAAAGCTGACTTTTGGGAAGAGATCTGAAGATGAATGTAAGAAGACAGTATTGTTATACATAAACTGGCTTTTTGGAAGTTCCTTTCTTCATTGGTCCATATGTGCATTGGGGGAATTGTAACATTTGGTGAAGAATCCTTAGGTAGGTGAAGGTGAAAGTCTCAAAGATGTTTCACTACCCAGGGTAGGATGGGAGGGGGCGTGTGACTAGGGAGAGACTCCTCAATAATCTAGGAGTAAACCCAGAAAATGAACTCTCATTTTGGAACAAGTGGCAGTTTATTTATGAACGGTGAAAGATGGACTGAGGTGACAAAGTGGCCTCCGACGACCTGGGAGATCACGTGGCGAGAGCCTGGCCAGGCCCTTAAATTATGCAGTATGATTAGACCTGGAGTTTTCTTGGGAAACAGGAATGTGGGACAGGGTGAGTTTTTCACTGGTTTTAACATTATTCTGCACTTTGGACATAACGACTTTTATGCTGTTTGTAGTTTCTATAATGATTTCCTTTTTGTTTTCCTTTAAGCTTTTTTTGAAATGGTCACCCTGACTCAGCTGGACCTGAGGGACAAAGAAAGAGACCTATTTGTCAATTTTTAGGCCAACAAGAAATAAGGAGGAGTAACTCTCGGGGCAAAACTTAGTGGTGGCCTCAGGAATCCCAATGAGAAAACCCCAAGGAGAAGGGAAATCTCATTGAGAGCTGCAAATCCTTGCACCTCTTCACTGAGGGAGTGGCTCCCCCACCCCTCCCCCAGAGCACTGTCTGCTAAAACCTTGGTGGATTCTGGGCTTGAGACAATGAAAGGAAATTCTTAGTACAGCCTTGAGGGTTCTGATTTTATGAGGCTCTGTCTGCCTCCTAGGAACTCCCTTTGCAGGTGACCTTGACTACCTTGGTGCTCCCAGGGAGAGGCCCAAGCTGGACTTTACCCCTGGAGGCTAATAGCATGGAAAGGGGCGTGGCAAGGGGTTGAGACTGAGGAGGGAGAGAAGCCAGGTTTACCTCTTCAGTCCCCCTTTTCAGAAGCTCAGAATCTAGAAAAGATCATGGGTGCTGGGTCCTGGTGACCATATCCTCCAGGAAAGACAATCGGAGCTGGTTCCAGGCTATGAACAAAGGTGGCTAATAATTCACAAGATTGATGAGGACCAGGATGTGAGAGAAAGAAGAGAAGGGGTAGGAGGTAGCCTCAGAGCCTCCTGGCTGAAAGCTGGGTGTGGGGGTAATAAAGATAAAACGCACAGGATGATTTGAGCTTCAGCTCACACAAAAGATCCTTTCTGATCCCCTACATCCCCATACCCCTTATGGGTTAGAGAAGACTCTGGGTTGGGAAATCAGGCAGACTTGAGATTAGTCCTGACTGCAACTTACTGGCTTGTGTGAGCTTGGGTCTCTTGGAACCTCAGTTTCCTCATCTGTTACTTGGAGATAGTTATCAAAAAGCTGGTATGGAAATTGCATCATCAAGTCGTGGGTAAAGTGCATGATGCATGGTAGATGATCAAAATTAGATACATACACACAGAGGGAGGTCACTCATTCAGTGGGAGGTGCCTATAATTAAGTCACTTGGCCTTCTGCACATCCTCCTCTCTGACACCTCCCATTCTCTTTGCCACACACTGGAGAGGTGGGAAATTTTTCTCCTCCCACTTTTGTTTCTCCAAGAAGAAGACTACCTTGCTGCTCTGGGGTGGAGAAAGACAGAAAAAGATACCAGGAGGACCTGCTGTCCAAATGGCAAGTCAACCTAGTTCCAGCACTTCCAAAGTCTTCCTTTTCCCTGAGATTTGGACTCCATTTCCAATGTTGGTTCCAAAATCAGGTCTGCTTACAAAATGTGCTTAACGTAGGGGAAGGAGATGAGGAGGTGGGTCCTCCCACAGCAGCACCTCACCTCCAAAATTAGTGTCATAATTCTTCAAGCCCAAACTGAGGGGGTAGGGAGTGAGAGAAGGCTGTAGCTAAATATGACATTGGCGAGGTTTAGGGCTGAATCTAGGAGCAAATATGGAGCTCTCAGTGCCTTAAAGTCACATCCCTTATAGCAGCTGAGGGGGAGAGGGAGGGGACATCAAAAGATAGCCCAAATGGGCTGCAAGGGCACGCAACTGGCAGAGGTTTGGGGGTAAACTGCCATATGACAAGAGAACCCAAAGAAAAGAGTTCATTCTGTCTGGGAGTCCCACAGGGTTTTCTAATTTCCTATGCAAACTCCTACATAACTTTCTCCCTCTATTCAATATCCCCACCAAAGGTAGGCATGCGGGCCAACAGTAGGGGAATGGAGGGGAAAAGAAAATGAGGTTTGATCCCAGAAGACTTGAGTTCAAGTACTGATTCTATTATTTAATAGCTGAATAATTTCAGGCAAACTATTAAACATTGTAAAATCTCATTTTCCTTATCAATAAAATGGCAACAAATGGATAGTATTTAAATACTTAATAGGGGCCTCCTCCCTGGTGGCACAGGGGTTAAAGACAGATCTATCAAGCTATTGTCAGCCAATGCAGTATGAGTTTGATCCCAGTCAGCCAGGGAGCTACCCACATGGTCCAGAAGACCTCTCCTGTCTCCCCCACTGCTCCCCTCAGCAGTGTGTTTCAGTAGATCTGCCTGTTCCGTTACCCACTCTGTCTCTGGTTAATCCTCTCACTACCCGCACCTCTGGCTTACACCCCAGTTCTTGTATGCACAAATAAATCTTTAAAAATAAAATAAAATAGTTAACAGTTGGTAAGATAGGAAAATGGAAATCAACTGGCTCCAGAGCCAGGTCAGGGTGCCTGGTCTTAACCATTTAGTTGATGGGTCATGAGGACTGAGGGGTGGAGAAGGCACTACAGTCTGTGACCATTCATCAATGGGTACCCAGATAGTTCTGGATTTCAACAATCAGTGGACATATACTTAATAGTATTGGTTTTAATCAGACCTGAAGACAAATCCCTATCTCACCAACTTCTGTATACATGATGATTTATTCAAGCCAAAACTTGAAGTCTTTCTCTCCTCTAATTCCTCCTCATAGTGGAGGATCTGTCACCACATCTGCTTGCTCTTTCCTTCTAGTCTGAGCAGTGCTCCTTCTCTCCCAGCTTTCCCAGATGTCTCCCCATACACCCTATCCTGCAGACTCTCCAGCTCCAGTCCCCTCTGATCAGCACCACGGACAGCTCCAGCTGACCAGCCCATTCTAGGCCATTCCCAGCCTCTTGCTCCTGACTCCTCCTCTCTGACCCATCCCAGCACGGAAACCATGAGATGTGAACTGAGTAAGGGGCATCCTTGAGAAGATAACAGTTCTGTGAAAAATGAGCTCAGGAGTAAAGCACACAGTCCCAACAGTGCTCAGCTGTATGACCTTGTCCCTTCGCCAGTCTCTTCATCTGTAGATTGGGAAACCTTAACGGCTATTTCAAAGTTAAGTGAGATAAAGTATTTAAAGAACTCAGCATAGTACCTGACTCAACATTCGTTCTGAATAAATGAGGAACACTGTTATTCTTCAACTTTCTATCCTAGCTAATTCCTCAAGCCCTTTTCAAACCTGTCCCACCAGCAACCTCTCTCAGTAACAGTGTCCCAACCAGACCACTGGCTCAGTGTGTCTGCCTTATTTGTGTGTGGAAATTGACTTGGATTTCAAATATTGATAAGGGAATGTACCTTTGATTGATCCGTGAGATCTGTCACCTAGGTTTGATTTTTGAATTTAAATTTTTTGAATTAACTTTAGATACATGAGAGAATCCCAAAAATAGTACAGGGAGATCTCATAAAGCCTTCACCCAGCTTCCTCTTGGGTTACCAGCTTACATGACCATAGAACACATTTAAAACTAAGAATACAATAAATACTATTACTGAAAATACAGAACTTACTAGATTTCACGAGTTTGTTCACTAATGTTCTTCTTCTGTTTCAGTGTCCAAGCCAGGATCCCTCCTGGGCATTTCCTCTGTCTTCCATTATCTTTCCTGACTTTGACTCTTTTTTTTTTTTTAAAGATTTATTTATTTATTTATACAAGCACTGGGTACAGTCAGAAGCGTGGGAGGGTGAGAGGATTCAGCAAGCCAGAGTGGGAAACAAAACAGGCAGACTGATGAAGTTCACTGCTGAGGGGAGCAGCGGGTGGCAGGAGAGGTCTGCGCGCCATGTGGGACCCTTGCCTGGCGGCTGGGGATCAAACCGCTGCTGCAGAGGCTGTGGGCAGCTTCGCAACCCAGCGCTCAACGCTGCGCCACCGGGGAGGCCCCTGACTTTGACTCTTGACCAATTATTCTGTAGAATATTTCTCAATCCCACTCTATTTCTCATTGGGTAAGTTGTGCATTAGTGGGAAGGATAACATAGAGGTCAGGCACCCTTCTCAGTGCATCATAACAGGTGTGGTGTCATATGTATTATTGGTGATACTAACCTTGATCATGTGGCTAAAGTGGTGTCTGCAAGGACTCTCCTTTGTAAACTTGTTATCCCCCCCTATTTATTAGATATTGATCATGTCTATCTTTTGCTTCCCTAGGATTAAGAGTTTGAAGCCAAGAAACTTGTCCTGTCTTTGGATTAATCATTTCACCCCTACATTCTCAATCACTCCCCCAAGCCACATCCACTCCCTATTATTTGCCTGGTCACACTTCCTCTGATTTTTTTAAAGTCAGGCATTCAAAGATGTATGCAGAAGACAGATGCAAATATACCTGAAATTCATTAGGGCAACAGGGTACTTCTGGTTCATTTTCATGAACCTTCTTGCTGAGGCCCTGAAAATTTCTGCTTGCAGAGGCACTCTGGGAAAATGTAGGCAGCAATTGTCCACAGGAATGCTCAGCCCTTTCCTGAGTCCACCTCAAACTTTGAGCACTTTCTTCCAGCATTTAACACTTGGATTTTCAAACTCTCTAATAACATGTCTTTCCAATTGGCCATGTCTGACTCCTTGTTTCCTGCTAGCCCAGATATACGAGCTTCCTTCCTTCCAAAAGTTTCTCTACTCCTCAAAGGTCATCAGGGGTCCTGCCATCAGAGCAGAGAGCTAACACAGTCAATCAACTGAGTGAAGAGAGGTGTGCTTACCAGCCTTCCCCTTTATCTCCCTCTCTCTGAGCCAAGTTGCTTCCAAGTCAGTGTGCCTTCTCACACTGCTCTTAGAGGATGAAGTGTCACACCTCCTCCAGCCTCATGGAGACACATTTTTGAAAGCTTTTGTGTCGATGTGTGTTGAAAGCCTCTGGAACGCCTCAGGAGGTAACCGCATCAGTCCCCGTTCCTACTTTGCCTTTTCTTCTGATGCTATTGCCATTTAAGAAATGACTCCAAAACTTGAAGGTCCCAAAACATTTTATTTTGCTTACAATTTTGTGGGTCAGGAATTCAGGAAGTGCTTGTCAAGGCAGTCTTGGCTTGGAGTCTCTTTCACAGTTGCATTTGGATGTTGGCCTGGACTGACCACCTGAAGGCTCCACTGGGCTTGATGTGCAAGATGGCGCACTCACGTGGCTGACAGTTGATGGTGGCTGTTGGCTGGGAGCTCAGCAAGGCTAAGGACCGAACACCTATTTATAGCCTCTCCAGCTTGGCAATGTCAAGATGGGTAAAACCAGGCAAAGTTTCATGGCATTTTCTGACCTAGCCTCAGGCCCAGGGAGGGAGCACAGAGCTATCTCTGCCTAGGAGGAGGGTCAAGTAATTTGTGACTGTATTTTAATCATTGTTGATCCCACCAATATGGGATCCTCTTACAGCATCTAGAACACTCTTCCTTCAGGACCACCTTCCTTGAGAGAATCTTGGCTACCCTAGCCCCATCAGAGCATTTAGGTTGAAGCTGGGAGATTCTTCTTCCCAGTGAGCTGGGATGGTGATTTCAGCTTTACTTCCCTCTGCTGCCGCAGCAGGCCATGGTTCTGGATTGGACTCTGCTACTGTGTTCCCTTGGGGAAGTGATTTCACCTCTCTGAGGCTCAGATTTCTTCCCCGCAAAGTGGGAATTAGGAACAACCTCATTTCACAAGCTGTTAGGATTTTTTAAATGATGTAAATAGCACTCTCAGTACCTTGTGAAAGAAATACAGTGGCCAAATAATTTTTTTCTCTTGGAAGCTTAGTTTGCCTCTGAAATGGGAGTAACTATCTTATCCTGCTTCCCCAGGAGAAAAAGAGGGGGTCTTAAATGGGTACTAGGGGGTCTTCAATGGGGTACAAGGAGACCCAAAGATCAAGCCCTACCAAGATTGGAGAGGAAGCCCCCTGCTGTCTGTGCCCATCTGGGGCAGAGGCAAAGTGCGTGCGAAGTGGGCAGGTGTGGCTTGGGGAGACGCAGTGCACAGGGCGGGGCCACTATTTGCCCGACCTGGCCTTATCAGATCCCGGCTGGCCACAGCTTGGCCTGTGGAACAAAGAGGCTTTGAGAACCATGTTGGGGTGTGGGACATGGGGCCCAGCCCCAGGAGGCACATTCCATCTAGGGGGCAGAGGGCATGGGGTGGGGAAACTGTAGCTGCCAACCTTGAAGGAGAACAAGGCTTCAATTCCTGGAGTCTGGCTTCTTCGAGGGTGTTCCTGCTCCAGCATTTCTCACCTGGTCTTCAACTCCACCCCTGCCAGGGGTTCAGCTTTGCTCCACCCCCATTCCCATCTGGCACCTTTCGCCCCAACCACTCAGGCTCCCAGTCCGAGGGTACACCCTATGCTCCACCTCTTAGCATCTACTTCCAATGATCTGATCCACTCACCTACCCTTGGTCAAGTCACCCAGGTCCCAAAGGCCCAGCCCAAAGCCACTTCTGTCTCCAGTCATTGAACATCCCACCCCCACCTGTTTTTAATCCCTTGGTGTATCTTCCCGGGTGGCATGGAACTTCCTCTGAACTTTCATCTCTCGGGAGTCAGTTCCGCCTGGCGGAGGCCCAGACCTGATGGGGTCACTGAGGCTGTATGAGCTGTGCACTGCACAAGGGCTCTAGGCTGGGTGGGCAAGGGGTGGCAAACCAGCTGTGCTGCCCCAGCGTGCACCCTGAGTGAGGCCCTCGCCCAAACGACTGCCTGTCTTCTAGAGCACGGGAGCGCAAGAGCCTTTTCTAGTTGGATCTCCCAGAAGGGGCATTTTGCTACATTATTTTCAAAGGATGGTGCCTGTATCTGGGCTGCAGGTACCAGCTGGCCATGCGCCTGGCTGCCCAGGATTGTGGCATTGGCTTCAACCCTTCCCAATACAGCGACAGCACTGTCAGAAGCCACCCCACCCAGACCTTCAGGCACCTGCTGGAGAAAGGATGCGTGCAGCCCCACACGCCATTGAGAGAGCCAAACCCCGTGGCGATGGGGTCTTTCCAAGCAAGAGAGAAGAGACTGCAAAGGGGAAGGGTACCTGAGAAGAGGTCTCAGCACAGACAGGGAGGGGAGCTGGGTGCACTGGGCCGGTGGTTGAGGGCAGTCTACCGGGACAGCTCCAGTGGCCTCACAGCCAGGAGCTTCGCCTGCTTCGTCTCCTTGATCCCAACACCCAGGTCTCATTATCTTCCAGTTCTCCCTGAGTGAGAGGGGGCTGGGGGGAAGGCAGAGAGAATTGAAGCCTGGAGGGTCCTATGATCCAAGGTAGACCAACATGGGGCAAGAAGACAGAGGTTATCTGTGTGGAAAAGCCCCTGCCATCACCCTTACAGGTGCAGACCCTAAGGCCAGGGAAAGGCCAACATCAAGGGCCCCAAGATTGGAGGAGACGGATCTCATGCTGAAAAACATGAGGTTGAGTCGCACCCTTTCCTCCCGATCACTGTTGACCCAAACCAGTTTCAAGTCCTTCAGGTTTCTATGGCCTAGATGTCTAAACCTGTCACCTTCTTTCAGGCCACCTACTAGGTCCAGGCCACCAAATTTCCCCCCAGTAAAAGGACTTCTTGCTTCCACCTGACTTCTCAAGTTTGTCCACACAGCAACCAGGTGAGATTTCTGAAACAATCTAGTCACAAGTTACCCCAACTTCAATCCCTCCGGGCACTTCTGGATAAAGTCTACATTTGTGGAACACAAAACTCTGCCACTAGCTCCTGCCCACCTGCCCACCGCAGCTTTGCCAAGCTCACCTGCGCCAGATCACTCTGTGCGGCTGCCTGCTGATGGCTCCTCCCCAGCCTCGCTCAAGCTCCCCAGCCTGATCCCCTTCCTTACCTGCCACAAAAACTCCACCTCACCCCACCTGAAGCCTCCTGGCCTCCAGGAAGTCTGCCTGCCTGCCCAGCTTCTCTGCGCACTCCTCAGCCCAGCCAGGATGTCAGGAATAGCACTGGGCACCTGGTCATCATCCCCCTAACTGCTCCCTCCGTCCCAGGGTTTCACTGAGGGCCCCTGAATGCCTCTCTCCTCCACACCAGCACAGCGCCTGACTCATTGGTGTTCAGTATATGACTGGGAGAATGAAGATCACAGTTGGGGATGGAACAGCCTTGGGGCTGAGCGTGGCCTGAGAGGGAAGCAGCAGTGGGTCAGTAGCTACCTGTGCCCAGGCCGTAGGGTAGGCCTGCTTCTGAGCCTCAGCATGGTCCAGAGGATGGGGTCTAGAGCTTGGTTCTGGAGGGAGAGGCTGGGGCCATCATGCTGCAGTAGCGGAAGATGACCTTCCAGACTGTCTCTCCTTGCCTCCTTAATCACACGGTCTCCTCAGAGCTGAGCCCAGGAGACTTGGAAAGCTGCAGGGCCCCCACTCCATCCCAAAGTTCGTCTTTTGAAGATCTAAATTCAGAGACAAGAATTCTTTCTGAATCTTTTCAGCCTTCTCTGCCTGAAGACTAAAGTGTTTTCTAGAACAGAAACTTTTGGGGGTGCCACATGGCGCTGTGTCTTAGGACACAGCGTGTGCCCAGGTCCAGCAGCAGAGGCAGGTGGGTGCCCCATAGGGGAGAGCCTCTCACTAATTCTCTTTCTCCCTCCCAGATAAAATATCAACAGGGAGACAAAGGGCAAGTGAATGGACAAGATTATCTTGACCTTGACCTGAGTTCATCAACATGCGTGTCCGTGTGAGCCTGGTCGGTGAGAGTCTGCCACAGAGAGATGGGTCCATTCCCAATGTGCTGACAAAGGAGACTTCCAGGCCTGAAATGCTGAGAGTGCCTTCTGGAGAAAACCCAAGTTCACCAAGGGAAAAGCCTTAAGGTAAAAACAGTGGGCCTGAGAACCAGACGCATGGGTTCAAATCCTGTTTCTGTTACTCCGGCCTAATCTTGGGCAAGGTATTTAACCTCTCGGTGCTTCTCCTTTCTCTTCTGGAAAATGATAATATTAAAGTGTACACCGCGTGGGTTGTTATGAATATTAAATGGATTTACATGTAAAGCATTGAGAACAATGCCAGGCATTGTCAGTATGTGATAGAAGCTGTCATTATAACATGGGCATAGGGGGAGATTATTTCATACCAGATGACAGAATCCTCAAGAAATGAAGTTCTCTGGAGTTTTCCTCCATGAAGGTGGGGAAATGGGAACTAACGGTCTGGGGGTCATTCCCAACACAGGAATTTCTGCAAGAGGATGGAACCTGGGCAGTGGTATGCTTTAATCACTGACTCACTCAGTGGGGGGATGCCTCCTTTATAACATATGCCAATTTCCATGGTGTAAATACTCCCACTATGGCCTATTTCAACTGGCTTACAAAATTCCTTAAAATGTAATAATTTTATGGGCCTCCCCTGGTGGCGCAGGCAGTTGAGAGCCGCACTATGAAGCTGTCTGCAGCCTCTGCAGCGCCAGTTCAATCCCTGCCGACCGGCGAGGATCCTACATGGTGCGGCAGACCTCTCCTGTCTCGCCCACTGCTCCCCTCAGCAGTGTATTTCATCAGTCTGCCTGTTCTGTTCCCCGCTCTGGCTCTGGTGAATCCTCTCACCCTCCCGTGCATCTGGCCTGTACCCCTGTTCTTGTATAAAATAAATAAATAAATCTTTTTTAAAAATGTAATAATTGTACCACTAGACACAGCAAGGGAATCAGCTGATGTACAGAAAAGGTAGCTTGGAGTGGAGAGACCAAGAGAAGAGGAAGAAAGGGGTCATTCCATCTTAGCAATAAACTGAGCAATGTTTATCAAAGGATGGTCCGTAGACACTCTGCCATGTTTGGGGTATTTGTAAAAATCAGTTTCTGGGCCTTGCTCTGGGCCTATTAAAACAGAATCCTGAAAGTGGGACCAGGAACCATTTTAAAACAAGTTTCCTAGGTGATTCCGAGGTTTGAGAACTGTTGGATGATAGAT
This sequence comes from Talpa occidentalis, assembly GCF_014898055.3. Lineage (NCBI taxonomy): Eukaryota > Metazoa > Chordata > Mammalia > Eulipotyphla > Talpidae > Talpa > Talpa occidentalis. The sequence continues at coordinate 137,454,713 of NW_023603184.1, forward strand.
CCTCACATATCCCAGAGGTCTGAACAGGCCACAGGGGAAATGTGAATCTTACAGAATCTTTTCATACCATGTTTCATTATTCACAGTGAAGAATCAGTAACCCAGGCCCCCCAAAAGAAGAGGGTAGGCAAGGACAGCACCTTGATCAGGGCACAAGGAGATGGTTCTAGATGAGTGAAGTGACCGAGCATTGGTAACCTCAGCCTTCTCTTGGGTCCAACGACATTTAGGCAAGCATTGGGGTCAGCTTGCAAAGGCCTTGCTTAACACTTAGCACCCACCTCTATGGGGACTTTGCAGAGCTACTGAGTGAGAAAGTGCCTGCAGAGAGGGTAGGAGCTCTGGAGGTTTTGACCCTGGAGACGGTGAACCCTGGGAAGACCCCCGGCTGCAGGCCCTCTTTGTATTGGCCTCACTCAGGACCTTGGACTCCATGGCTCTAACAACTTAAATAATTTTTATTACAAAAGGAAGAAAAGATCAAAACAACCCCAAAATTCTCCCATGGGCTTCCCCCTCCAAGCCAATAAATAAGGTGGGGGAGACTGACCGGAGGAGGGGGTGGGGGTGATGGTTCTGCAGAAAAGGGAGCTTAGCCTGGGCAGGTGGGAAGGACAGCCAGCCCACTCCCCCATCCCCAGCCCTGTGATCACACTGACTGCGCCCTGACAGCAGCAGTTTCTGGGTGTGTCCCGAGGAGTGTGGCCAGGGAGGAAGGTCCTGCCTCAGGATGGCCAGGCTGGCTGCCTGTGAGGCCTTCTCAGTTCTGGGCAGCACTGAGTCCAGCCAGCTCCCTGCTGGCTCCCAGGGAAACTAGCAGCATCAACTGAGGTGCAAGCCCACCTAACGGGGGGGCCTAAGACAGATGGGACGGGTTGTCCCCACGAAGGGAGGCAGGTGTGAAAAGACATAGTGAGCACTGGCTGGGCGGGTTTTGAGGTTTCTAGGACAGGAAGATAGGCCACAGCCCTCCCGGGCCAGCTCAGCTGCGGCTCTGTCACGATACCAAGCTGGGGCGGGGGACACTGGCATGGCCCAGTCAAGTCTCAATGGTGTATCTCTGGTGGCAGAGATGGTGGCATCCAGTGCCCCTCCTCAGGTCCCTTCCAGGGCCAGTGCCCTCCTGGCGGGGAGGCCTGGGAACCAGTTGGGCAGTTCCTGGAGTGCAGAGGAGGGTCCTTTCAGCTCCCTGGCCCAGCCATGCCCAGCGAGTGGAAGCTGCCCTCTTCTAGCAGGAGACGTCCCAGGCGGTAGAGCAGCTGGGGGTACCAGTGCACACCTTCCCCCGGGGTCCAGTTACCCCATGCCAAGCTGTGAAACAGTCGCAGGGGCCAGAAGGCCAACTGAGCCAGGCGGTGGTCAGCCACCACTGCAAAGCAGGAGGCCACCACATCCTCCACCACCAGCGTCCCGTGCCTCGTCAGTGGCGCATAGGCCCCAAGGGCCACGTGTGTGGAGACAGTGGCCACTCGGGCAGGCTGCAGGCCCGGCACCCCAGCCACCAACACATACTGGCCAGGCTGCACTTGGCTGGCAAACGTGGCCTGGAAGTGGGCTGCTGGCTGCGTGTGGTTGCTGGAGGCAAAGAGCAGGTGGGCAGGCGTGAGTGCCAGGCGGCGAGGGGGGTCCTGGGTCTCAATGATCTGGAAGGCCCTGGGCCTGGTTGGCTCTCGGTCCAGGAAAATGAGCACATCACTGAAGGTGGGGTTCCCATCCTCCCCCATGGCCAGCACCCGGTCTCCTGGCCTCACCGCCGACAAGGCCACACGTGCCCCGCTCTCCAGGCGCACTCGGGCTCCAGCAGGAAAGCAGCCACCTGTCTTGGCCGCAGCGGAGTGCTCTGTGGAAGAAGGGACACGAAGGTGTTACTGCGTGGAGCTGGGATTCCCAGTTCCAGCCCAGCCAGGACACCTCTTTCTCCCAGAGAGCCCCTATCACCCTATCCTCACCCCTGTCCCCCACTTCCCAGGCAGCTGAACTCACCACCCTCAATGTGATCTTCTGCCCCTCTCCCCAGTCTACGCCTTTGCAAATGAGAAGGACACACCATGGCTCCAATACCCACCAGTTGAGAGGGAAAGAGCCCCCCTGAACCCCTGGTGAAGCCCCCCTCAGTTTCCTTTCATCCTGAAAATGCTGGGAAGGGGTGGGAGAGGCCAGGTGTCAGCCGAATCAGGCAGTGGTCTGCTATGACCTGATGCTCAGAAAGCTTCAGCCTCACTTAATCCCCGTGGGGTCTGAAGGTCCTGTGATTTCTTACCCCTTGCTCAGGTGCTCCCCAAACATTGTCCCCTCACACTGACCCAAGTTCTATGCCAGAACTGGCCCTTGGAGTCTGTCTGGAAGGGAGAGGAAGACCAGCCAATGAGGGGCCCAGCCTCCTAGGGAGCCTTACGAGTGAAGGATCAGCCCAGGGAATGGGGGGGCACTGGCCGGGGTGACATCAGCATCTTCGGTTCGTGTTCTGGTCCTTGTGCGGGGACAGGGCACAGGGACATCAGTGGGTGTCATGGGGAGCAATGTTTGGGGGTCAGGAGCAAGGAATGGCAGCGGCCAGGGGCCAGTGTTTGCAGGTGGAGGGGAGATGTGACGTGAAGGAGACATAGCTGGCAGGGGAATGCTGAGGGAAAAGATTGGGGGTGGGGGCGCCGGCACAGAAGAGTGAAAAGCAGGCCTGGTCCGTGTGCCAGGTCTGTGAGTGTCATTTGGTGATGCCAGTGTGAGGGGCTGAACCGGACACCAGGTGGGGCCAGGCTGGCAGTCACACAGGAACTGTCTGAAGCACCCATGACTGGGTTCAGTGTTGGTGACAGGGATGATGACAAGATTTGAGGGTCGGGGCAGGGCCCCAGTACCCGCCAGTTCTGATCAACAAGGCGGCCAATCTAGGAAAATCCACTTTATTGAGTCCATTCTGTTTATTCTGGCCCTGATGACTGGCTTTGCACCCCAAATGCCCAGCTTCAGGACCCTGGGGAGAGGTTGGGGACGCCTGCACCCCCTGTGACCAGCGTACACAGTGCCCCGAAGGGCCTGACCTGCAGGCCGGTTGTGGGTTCCGAACCTCTGGACTCCTGACTCCCGGTCAGGCTTGCTGGTGTCTGGGTACAACCTGGCCGCGCCCCACCAGCCGCCTCCATTCTGCCCCACCGCTGGGTGGGGAGGCGCCTCTGTCAGCCTGGCTTCCTCCATCTGGGCAGCTTGTAGGCTCGGCCCTCGCGGCAGGCTCTGGCCGTGGACCGCAAGGCCAGCACCCAGCAGCGCTGCGACAGAGCCCTGTCTCCCTAGACGCCTCCAGGCACTACCAGGCGAAGGAAGAGCAGGCGGTCAGGAGCAGCAGCGGGGAGCGCCGCCGACGTCCTCCGGCCCGGGGATCCCGCCTCCATCCCCTGAGCGGCCTCTTCGCCTTCTCGGCCCCAGCAGGTCCTGAGCCGCCTGCCCACGCCCTGCGGCCCCGGCCCCGGGCCCAGACCCCCGGCAGCGGCTCACCGGACTTGACGGAGCAATGCACGTGGGCCTTGGACTCGTAATACACCCAGTCGAAACCGGCCTCCACGGCCAAGCGCGCCAGCAGTCCGTACTTGTTGCGGTCGCGGTCCGACGTGGTGATGTCCACCGCGCGGCCCTCGTAGTGCAGCGACTCCTCCGAGTGGTGGCCGTCCTCGTCCCAGCCCTCGGTCACCCGCAGCTTCACGCCGGGCCACTGGTTCATCACCGAGATGGCCAGAGAGTTCAGGCGGTCCTTGCAGCGCTGCGGGGAGGGCGCGCGGTTAGGGCAGGGCCGGCGCGTCCGGACTCTCCCACCGCCGCGGGCGCAAACCCGGGAGGGTGCGGGGAGTGATCGGAGCCCCAACGTGCTTCCTTCCGCTCCAGCCTCGGGCCACCCCAGGGACCTGGGCCGCAAGGTGGCGCCTTAAATCTGGAGGGCACGAGGAGCCCGACACCCTCGCGGGCTCCCTTCTCTAGCAAGCGGCCGCCTCCGCCTGTGCGCTCGCGCGCGCACTCGGGGTAACGATCCGCCAAGGCCGGGGCTGCACCTTTCCAGGGTCTAGTCCCGCTGTCTCTAGGAGGTCCCTCTAGGCGGAGGGCTTGGCAGCACGTCCAACTGCCTGCGGCTGGCCTGCTGGGCATGCAAGGCCAGGCGTGCCCGGTAGGTGTCACCGTCGCCTCAGGGCTGAGGTCCGGGGACCAAGGCCGAGGGGGCGCGGCAGGTGCTGAGGGCCCAGCAGCAGGGAGGTGTGTTGGAGGGAAATCCCGGGCCAGCCCTAGATCCCTCTGGCATCATAGAGCATTGGTGCTGGGACCCTCTTATGATCCAAACTCAGCCAGCACTTGTGACCAGGATGCCACAGACCTGGAACCAAGGGCTGGGGGAAAGCTGGCACCCAGGCTGCCCAGATGGAAGGTGACACAGCGTCTCCCACTGCAAGGGTTTAGTGGTTGATAATCACATACAAAGTCCTCCCAGAGTCCAGAGCCTTTAGTACCTCCCGCTGTCTACAGCTAGGAAGGGACCAGAGAAAGCAGCTTCTGCTCTCAGGGAGCCAGCTTCAAGCCTCACGTGAGGTAGGTGTGGAAGCTGCACCCTGGGGACTTCCAGGACAGATCACCCATTGGTGCTGGCTACCTGTGTGCTGGAGCCCAAGGCACCCTGCAGATGACTAGGGGAAGGAGGCAGGGCCCTGAAGGAGAGCGGCCCTTTCACAGCCCTGGACTCTGAGGTGTGCGGTACCGCCAAGTGTGGGCAGCCAAGCCTCAGCCCACCCCTACTGAGCAGAACCGGGGCCCCACAGACCCTTGGACTCCGTCTCCAGAAGCCAACAACGGCTGCAACCCAAGTCTCTGCTGGTCCTCCCAGGCCCAGCAGCCTGGCTGGGGGCGCTCACTGCCCAGGGAAGGAATGCTTTGGGGCCCCTTGCTTCCAGGCTTCGAGCCCCCCACCTATGTCCACATTACCAGCCCCTTCTCCCGCCCCTCTCTTCCCCCACCCCCTCCTCGGGTCCAGAGCCGGGGCGCACACTGTCAATGATTGCCCAGCCCGTGGCCCGGATCCTTATCTGCATTCCTAGGCGCCCAGCCCGGGCCAGGACACCAGCCAACCTTCGCCCCGACTCAGGCTGGCCGGCCCCGGCGCCAGGGTACATGCTGAGGGCCTTGGTCTTGCTGCTCTCCCTAAAGTACCTAGAAGGCGGAGGCTTGCCCAGGAGGTCACCGAGGAAGGGGGTGCAGGTTCCCTCCTTTGCAGGCCTGGCTGCAGGGAGGAAAGTCAGCCCTGGCCCTTGGCTGAGTGCGCAGGACTTGCTAGGTAGCTCTGTGCCCTGCCTCTTGGAAGCATCCTAGCCCCACGATTACGACCCTCCTCATCCCCACCACCAAGCCCAGGGATCCCCCAAGTTCGGCCCCAAAGCCCTAAGACCCGAGCACCCGACCGGTCAACCGCAGCGGCGCCTCTCAGCTCCCGGGACAGACACGTGGGCTTGCCGGGCAAGTTCCCGGTCCCACCTCCGCCTCGGGGCTCAACTCGACCCGCTGTTCCTTAACCCCAGACCCAGCCGGGAGGCTGCTCCAGAGAGGGGCCGCGCAGTGAGCCCAGAGCGGTGGGGAAGAAACACTGGGGGGTCCTGGCGCCCGGAGCTTCTTCGCGTCAGGGGTGCCGAACGGCTTCGAAATGAAAGGGGCGCAGCCGTGCGAAGGTTAGGCCCGGAGGGACCGCGTGGGTCTCGGAGGTGCGGGAGGCAGCGGGGTCGAAGGACCTCTGGGTGCCGCTTCTGACCCGAGCGGGCGGCTCTCAGGGCAGAGGTGCCGCCAACGCGCCGGGCTGCGGGGCTGGGCAGCGGGGAGCGCTTCTCCGGCTCGGGCGGGCTCGGGGCTGCCGGCGCCGGGACCCCTGGCCGGCCCACCTTGGGCAGGAGGCCGTGGGGCTTGGCGTAAGGGGCAGGTGCCAGGGGGCGTGCCAGCCGGTGGAGAAAAGGTGCCAGGGGGGCGGGCAGGGCCGGGCAGGTGGCGGTGCCGGGGCGGCGGCGCTCTGCGAGGGCGGGTCGCGCTCACCTGGGTCATGAGGCGGTCGGCGCCCGTGTTCTCCTCGTCCTTGAAGATGATGTCGGGGTTGTAGTTGGGGGTGAGCTCCTTGAAGCGCTCCGAGCTGCGCGCGATCTTGCCTTCATAGCGCCCGCTGGCGCCCAGGGTCTTCTCGGGCACGTTGGGGCTGAACTGCTTGTAGGCGAGCGGCACGAGCTTGCGCGGCGGCCGCCGGCGGCTCCCCACGACCCGGCCCGGCCCGCAGCCCCGCGCCGCCGGCACCAGCAGCAGCAGCAGCAGCAGGAACAGGCAGAAGCGCAGTCGGGGCCGGAGCCGGGCGGGAGACATGGCCGGGGAGCCCGGGCGAGCGGCGGGCGAGGGCGCCGGGTGGGCTGCGGGGTGGGCGGGTCGAGCGGAGCGCGGCGGGGGCTCAGGCGCTCGGGGGCTCCGGGGGGCTCCGGGGGGGGCGCCATGGGCGGCGAGGCGCGGCGGCCGAGCGCCGGGACTCAGGTGCGGGGCGGGGGCCCGGGGCCCTGGCTGGTGGCGGCGCGCGGTCCCCCTCGGCGCCTCGCCTCTGAGCTGCCCGGCTCGCCGGCCGCCAATAAATAGGCCGGCCCGTTTGTTTTGGCAACGCGGCGGCGGCGGGGGGCGGCGGGCGGCGGGGCTGCGGGCCGCCGGGCTGGGCTGGGCTGGCCGGGCCGGCGGGCTGGCGGGCCCCGCGGTTAGCGCCCCGGCCCGGCGGTCAGGCGGCGCGGGCGGAGCGGGAGCTGCTGCCGTCTGCGGCGCGGCCCGGGGCCGAGTGAGAGGGGAAATGGAAGAGATCCGGGCTCCGGCCCCGCGCAGACCGCACCCTGCCCATGTCCCAGCCTCCCTGTGCGCTCGACAGCGAACCTGCAGCAAGGGCAGCGCAGCCTCCTCCCCCTCGGGCGGGCGGCCCGGCACCCGCCAGCCCATGGCCCGCGCGCCGCTCGCCGCGCGTCCGCCCGCCCGCTGCCCTCGGCGCCCCCTGCGCCGCCCGAGTTCGCCCTCCCCGCCCGGGCGCGCCCCACCCCGCCGTGGCCTCGCCTCTGGGTTCCCCGTGGCTCCGGGGTGCCCCGCCAGGCGCAAACCTCCCGGACGGGAGCTGCCACCCCCACGGAGACCGCAGCCCACGGCGCGGCCGGACGCGGGGGGCGGGGGGCAGCGCCCGAACCGCACCGCCGCCCACGGCGTCCCCTGCGGGGAGGCGAACCCAAAAGGCTGGAGGCCGCGCCCGACCTGGTGCCCCACCCTGGCGCAGGAGACTGCACCCTCCGGCCGGGGGAGCCGAGGGCTGCAGGGACCCGGCGCAGCCCACCTCCGCTGGGGCGAGCCTGGGGTGGGTGGCCCGGCCTCGGCAGCATCGCACGGGGGGCTTCGGGCTGAACACACTTAAAGGGCAGATGACGTTGGAAAGGGATAGACCGGGGTGTCCACGAGAACCGCCGGAGCGGTGACATCAACAGCAGAGCCGGGGAGCTGGGCGGACCGGACCCCGCGGAGCCCGGGCGCAGGCGCCGGCTACCCAGGCAGAGAGCGATTCGAAGTCGCCGGCACCCAGAAGCCGCGAAACACTCCCCCAGTTGTCCTTTACACGTTAGAAAGTGCGGGCTGGGTAGAGACAGGGAGGGAAGTAAACATGGGCTGTGTGTGTTTTAATATAAAATTCAGGGACGCCGAATGATGTGGGATTCATTCTGCTAAAGCAAGAAAGGGCCAGGGTGTTAAAAACAAACTCCATCCCCGCCACAAGAAGCTGCAGGCTTTGATTGCAGTGTAGTCCACAAATTCATTAGCTAGAAACACAGAGGCTAAAAATTGTTTCATTCCAAGACCAGCACAACAGGCATCTTCACCCCTGCAGACGCCTGGCCCTCGGTGGTCTCAGCAGCACTCACCCACCTCCAGCGGCCTGGGCTTGGGGCTGAGGGGGCTTTTCACAGATGTCTTCACATTTTCTCTGCATCAATTTTTTAAACACACACCAAAATTGGAAGGGACTCAAGAGAATGTTTAATCCCAGCACTTCCTATTACAGAAAAGAAACCGAGGCTTCCAGAAGGGACTTAGGGTGGTTCACCCTTGGTGCTGCGGCATCAGTGACTTGGAGATAAAATGGGTTGTTTCCTTCCCTCCCCTCTGCTTCTGCTCTCCCTCCGGGCCTCGTGGCCCCTAGCATTTCGGTTCCAAGTCTCCAGTCCCTTGTTACTCAAATGTTAGTTCTAGCAGTGCCTTACCTGGTGCTTTCCAGCTTCCAAAACTACCCCTGCTTTATTCCCCACCCCCTCTCTCTCTCCTGCTCAAATTCTCGGGGGCAGACTGACCTCAGTCAGGTCAGTACCTCTTCCCATCCAGAGAGGAGCTTTCGGTTTTCAATAGCGCTACAGAAAAAGAAAATCCATATGCTTCCATGGATGCCCATCTCAGTGTTTTATAATGTTCTAGAGAAGCTTTGCCTTAAATTCAATCTTCCTTCCTCTCTCTCTAATGCAAATTTGCTCTTTTTCCCATTTCTGGCTTTAGTGATTAGGGCCATTAATCTGCTTGCCTGGACTCCACGAGTTGGTAAATTCTGTTTTAACCTTCTTTGCTTCAAGTGAAAGACTGTTTCTTAAAGATTCTCTCAGAGAGAATGAGCAATGGTGAGCTTTGCCATTCCTCTCGTTTCTCTCTTAAATGGCTTCCTGACCTGCGGAATTCAAATATCTCTTAAAGATCTGGGCAGTGTCAAATAAGACTTTCTTCTGCAGTGCTGATGTAGCTGGGCATCAGGGTTCTTCTAGAGCCGGTGACCTCCTGGGATTAGAATATTCCCCATTGAGTCTGGATCCTCCTGGCCTGGCTCATTTGGGGGCAGAGACCAGGGTGTGTGCTGGGAGAAGCGGATGGGGGGTGATCTGTATCAATGGTTTTCTCTGTGCCACGTACTTCCAGCACTTCTGCAATCTTCACAATAACCTTCTGGGCATAGCAATTATTCTTCTCATTTCACAAATCCACCACTCTAAAGCTCAAGAAGTATAGTAACTTGCCCATCGTCCCAAAGTCAAGATTTGAACCCAGAGTTGTTTTTACTCCAAAGAGGTTCTTTTCTGAGAACACAAGGGTGCTTTAAGATCTGAATCTCAGTTTTAGATGGGTCCCAGTTCAATCTCCATCAGTGGATGAAGAGAGGGAAAGACAGATTGGAAGCAGCCTAATTTCTATGGCAATGACCCTGGGGCACTTTTAATCCAAGCCTGGGCCTAAGAATCACCTGGGTCATTTCTGGGAGAATTATACACCTCACTGTTCTATCGAAGCAGAGTAGCTTCTGAATTGGACAAGTCCATCAGCCCTATCGGACAAAGCCTGGCTCTTTTTCTGGCCACTGCCAGGCTCCTGTCAGCTGTGTAGCTAGAGAAGTGACATGTGCCACTCTGGAGACACCGCAGGCCTGGGGTCTGAGCAACTGACTCAGCTGGATCCGGGCTGGGTCTGAGTCCTGAGTCCTGGGCCTGTTGGTAAAGTCACTCTCCTCTTCTCTCATTATTAGATCTCTTTGTTTCTCCAGTCGCCTCTGGAAGAACAAAGTAATATCTGCTTCTTTGGATAACATGATGAATTATTTTATTTGTAAGAGTTGGAAATATAGGTTGGAGGGAAGAAACTACCATAAAACCTGATAATTTAAGCACCTGTTTATTAGACTACCCTGTTAGTATTTTTAGTCAATCCTGAATTTAATGCTATATTGCACAAATGGTGTCCGTATAGTGTTACACTCACTAATGTGTGTATATGAATATGCAGACACATACATTTAGACACAGTACAGATATTCATACAAACACACACATGCCATGTAGGTCCATACTTTTATAATCAACTAGCTTTTTCCCTCCTCATCTTGCTATTTAACCAGATCAATTCCACTCTAAACCCAGGGATGCTGAGCCATAACCAGACAGGTTTCAGGAATGCAGTTGCCAAATATCCTCCAATGATTCTGCACATAACAGCTTTGGCTGTGTAGAAAGACCGCTTGCCTGGAGGTGGCAAAGCCATGCTTGTGCACCGTCTTTGACACCTCCTACCTGTGTGGCCTTGGGAAGTCACTTGACACAACTGTATAATAGGTACAAAAGAATGGAGAATACAATCAGAAAGGCAGGAGACATAGTTGTTGCCAAGGAATTTACAATTTAACTTTAAAGATAAGGCATGGAAATAAAAGACAGTCACAAAGCCATGAATGCCCCTCATAAATGAGTAGAATAATGCATTAGAAACTAGACACATTCACAGATAAGATGAACTTGGTCTAGGAAGCAATTAGCCTGGGGTCAAACCTTCTGGAAGAATTCAGTTTTGAAGGAGAGTGAGGATTGACTGAAAAGATTGAAGGAGATATTCAGGCAAGGGCAGTAACTCAAGCAGAGGACAGCACTCATGACAGCGTCAACTCAGAGAGTCTGGTAAGGGGGAGGGCACGATCTCACATGACCCCCACAATCCTGATGAAGGGGACACCATCGTCTTCATTTTATAAATGAGGAACTTAGGTTGTTGGGGGTTGGAGTCTAGGACTGTTTGAATCCATAATAATCCAGTTTCTTGATGAGTTCTTTCTAGGGCAAGCACGCTGGGTTGTTGACTTCTGTTCAAGCCACTCGTTTTCTCTTGGAAGTCTAGGAGACCGTTTTGTTAACTTCTTCATGGGCTTTTAAACCCTCAGACTATTCGACTGTCTTCCCAATTGATTGCGATCACTCTGACTTCTGTTGATTTTCTGAAGAGGTGAGCAACTCCACTTTTGGGCCCATGTGCAGAAATGGAAGCACGCTGCCTGGCAAGCCTCAGATCAGCCCAGAACACATTTGGAGATCCAATTAGAGCCACTCAAAACTAACAATGCTTTGAAAGCTAGCTATTGATTAGAGATGGGAATGTCAAGTTACCTTTGCCCAAACAATAAGCTCATTACAAGGCACTTCAGAGAGATTCAAGCATTAAAGACCTTGCTTTGATGACTTTGAAAAGGCAGGGAAAGGCAGCAGAATTAGTAACAAAGGGAATGTTTTTCCCTCAAGTCAGAGACTAAAGATTGTGGGAAACTCTTAGAGACAGACATTTGCGGACAGAAGGAAACCAATATTTATTTCTATATATGGATTAAAACATGTTTACTACCTAATGGACTTTATTTCCACCTCAATGTCTCTATGTGAGAAGAGACTAGTTGCCTAGAGAGAAACTCAGAAAGTACTAGTGCAATAAATGTTCAGTTAAGGGGGACAAGGGGACTACTCGTCTAATCCTCCAGTGATGCTCCTGACATGCCTATCAGCCTCTGTAACTGGGTTTGTACTAGTCCATCCATACGCTCACCAGTTGGCAGAGAGTGTGCCTAAGGATGCGGGTCTATCGCCAAAGAAAGTGAGAAGATATACACATACTTGCCTGTTTTGTTTTTTTTTTTTAAAGATGTATTTATTTATGCATATGAGAACTGGGGTACAGGCCAGAGGTGCAGGGGGTGAGAGGATTCACCAGAGACAGAGTGGGGAGCAGAACAGGCAGATCCACTGAAATACACTGCTGAGGGGAGCAGCGGGCGAGTCAGGAGAGGTCTGCTGTGCCATGTGGGTAGCTTCTTGGCCGGAGATGGAACTCATGCTGCAGTGGCTGCGGATAGCTTCACAGTTGCATCTTCACCCCATGTGTCACCAGGGAGGCCCACACACTTGCCTTATAATTACTTACATTCTTAGTTTCTGTGCAACGTCAAATCCATTCCGTTATGGTGCTAGCTAACAAAATGGCATGTACCCTACTTCCATTCTATGACTGCCCTCCCCAAGTGATGACGTTTATTTATCTCTAAAAGCACCTCAAAATGCTTCTGGTGTGGAGGAGTGTGCGTGGAGTCATCTTTCTTCATTTACTCACTTGACAAGTATTCTTGGGCATCTACTAAGTGCCAGACACTGTCAAGGTCTGATCTTTGATTTTTGTCAAGGTGCTTGGGATATGAGACAACAATAAAAAAGCAATAATAAAAAAACAAGTTCCTGCCTTTATGGAGCTTTATTCTACTAAATCAGTTGTCACATTGGGGAGACGACTAAAGATAGATATAATAATAAACTATAGCATGTGTTAGAAGAAATTGAAGGACTAGGAGCATAAAACATAAAACGGGATTGAGAGCAGCAGCTCGTGGGGAGTGGGGTGAGGGCAGGAGGCCAGCCATTCTGCTAAGTAGGTGGTCAGCGGAGGACCCAGAGAAGGTGTGACATTGGCCAAGACCTGAAGGAGGTGAGGGCTTCGACCAAGTGGCTGTCTAGGGGGAAGAGCGTGCAGAGCAAAGTCCCGACATGTGGGCACTGGGGAGACAGCAGAGACCACTGTGACCACAGAAAGATCTGGGAGGAAATGGAGTAACTCAGGCTTTCTGCTTTCTGATTATGAGGGTATCTTTCAAACTGCTTATAAAAGTCAGAGTGAAGATTATTTATCTTTAAAGAGATTTATGTGTTGACATGTCAATATGGACACCACATGGGTAAGTGAAAGCAAAAGCAGGTAACAAAGCAATATTTACACATAGGGTTCTTTTAAACTTAAAGAGAGAGATACAAAGTCATGACTTTCTACTTCTTACATTTGAGATTTTGGGGGGAAATCTAGTCCATAAATATCATCTTTGGATTGCAGGCTTCTTGGAGTCAGGAGACAAGTCTTTGGTCAGTAGCAAGGGGCACTAATGCCCCTGTTGAGGGGATGTTAGTGAGCAAGCTCTTTCTCTACACACACACACACACACTCACACACACACACAATTTGAGTCAATACATTTAATTATTTCTGTTTTCTTTTTTGAATGCAGGTTTTTCTTCCTCACTCAACACATTTTCTACAAACTTGTGCCATTTCTTCGAATTCCTTTGTAGAGATCTAGACTTTTCCTGTTGGACTTTCCCATCTGCAGTTCAAGTCCATGTATAACGTAACCAAGTTGGCTGTTTATTTTCCCCATCTTGGTCAGGTGCACGGTCCAATCTTTGTGACTTCCATTGGGATCTTTCTTGATGTTAGATTCTTCCCACTAGTTATCCAAGTTGCTTAACCATTGAAAAGTGTTCCTTCACCTTTAGATCTTTTTGATATCATGTTTATGTCCTGCTTCTATTCCACTTGATGGCTGCCATTAAGCTATTTTTGAGGTCCCTGCCCGGAAGCATACGTCTGTCTTAGATTCTTACTTCTAAGAACTAATGTCCAGAGGACTTGCTGGTGGGAGGCTCAGCTCCCACCTGGCAGTGCCTGCTTTAAAATGGCTTTGAGGGCCTCCCTGGTGGCACAAGGGGTTAAGACACAACCTATGAAGCTATCCGCAGCCTCTGCAGCACCGAATTCGATCCCTGGCCAGGGAGCTACCCACATGGCACAGATTTCTCCTGACTCATCCACTGCTTCCCTCAGCAGCGTACTTTAGTCAATCTGCCTGTTCTGTTCCTCACTCTGTCTCTGGTGAATCCTCTCACCCCCCACACCTCTGGCCTGTACCCCCATTCTTGTATGCATAAATAAATCTTTAAAATAAAATAAAATGGCTTTGATGAGTAACCCAAGGAGGCAGCCAGCCCCTGAATCATCACACGGCACCCGATGTGAGAAACACGAAGTGCGTGCTGCTGTTGCTCCATCCCCACCCTATATGAACAGATTAAGTAAATACAGTTTCGTTTGGCACAGTTCTGCTATTTTCATTCTTCAAATCCTAAAAATGCACATACACTTTGACCGTTCAATAGTCCACGGTGCCGGAGCTGGGGCCTCACTGTACTTCACCTCAGTGACTGGCAACACCTCCAAACACAGTGTGGCTGCAGCTTCTACCCAGTGCACCAGTGGTGCATGACAGCCAGGCGCAAACACTGCGTGACCAGGCGCCTGGTACCTGCAAGAGGAACATCCTTCCTTGTGCTGACTAGATCACCATGTCGAGTTTCCCCTTGAGCACAGTCCAGACCCTGCATCTTTTTTTTTTTTTTTTTGATACAAAATGCCACTGTACAGGGTATCTATGCCCTCTGTCCTGCTATTTTAATTATAAATTATCCTGTCACATTTAGTGCATACTTACTCAAGAGAGCAACATAATGGACATTCGCATTGCTAGAAAACCACTCAAGTTGGGGTATCAGTATCACTTTCATACATCATCAGAGCATTATTATTTATATTGCTGTCATATCAGATTACTAATGAAACAGAAATCTTTATTACCACTCCCCTTCCCCAACCTGTGCCTTCCTGTCCCTCCCAAGTGTGACATAGGACCGACTGGCATTGTTTGGTGCCCAGGAATCGCCAGGCAGCAGGAATAAATGAAACTGAGTCTTGCCTTCTTATCTGGCAGCCTTCTTTTCCTGTCTTGTGGAATCTCTTTACTCCCTAGGAGTCCCCACAGTCTGACTCTAGACCTCCTGAACAGAGACCCAGACCCTGAGGAGCCTCCCCACCAGCGCCTATTCCTTTCATCCCCCGCCCCCTCACCCTTCCAGGAGTGGGAGGGGAGAGGCAGGATGGAGTACCAGTCAAGAGGATTACCCTTCCCTACTCCATTTTCCCTTCTCCTGTCACCGATTTCTGACCGGCTGTCGATCCTATCAGGGGTCCATAAAGTGCGAGGACTCTGGCCCAGGAGGGGGGGGTAGGGGTTAGGCAAACAGACCAGGGAGGCAGTTGGTTGAAATTTAACCACAATATTCTTGGTCTCTATTGTTTTGAGTGAGGCCCAATATTTCCACAGCAGGATTATAGGATCTGATTAACCATGTCAGACAACAATGCCGAGTTGGGATGGGCTTCCCCTTCCAGCTGCCAATATGAAAAAGTAAATACAACACCCAGATTTCTGAAGGGACTCCCAGCAGCCCCCGAGCCCTACTCCCCAATTTTAGCTCTGCTACTGTTTTTGACCCCAAAGTGAGAGGAGGAAGGAACAGTGCGGCACTGCATGCTCCCTTAACTCCTGGCCCAGGTCCCAGCAGGACAAGTAATCCTGGCACAGTCTTCCCAGGTGAGTCAATGACTATGTGCTCCCCATTCTCCCGACTTCTTCAAATATCTCTTCCGGGTTCCCTCAGGATACTATGAGCCAAGAGGCTGGGACTCATAGAGTCCAGGAGTGTGGAAAGCATGGCAAAAACTAAGTTGCAGGCAGGACTTAAACAGTTGAGAGGGGTGATTAAGTTTTTTCTAGAATGTTCTGGAGCTACCAATGCCTCCCCATGTGCAAGGGTGGAGAAGACAGACCCCAGAAATATGGGGAAGCAAAAAATACCACCGAAGAAAAGATAAACACATGCAATTTGCAGCAACATGGATGGAGCTGGAAGGGATCATGCTCAGCAAAATAAGCCAGAAAGAAAAAGAAAAATACTGGATGGTCTTACTCATAGCAGGAATCTAGAAAACTTAAATAAAGGACCAGGAAAATGAAGAACTATAAGAAAGTGAAAATCAAAATCAACAAAAAACTATGAACCAGAGACACTCTATGGGGGGTAGGAGGCGGGGAGGGGAGGGATTGGGGTCAAAATAAGGGGGTTGCAATTGTATGGGGAATATAAAAATAAAATTTATTTAAAAAAAAAATACCACCGAAGTCCTCAGGGGACAGGAAAGTATTCCTTGAAAGATTTTGGGTTGAAAGACAGAGGATAGATGGGCTTGGGGCCCCTCGAGTAGAGAGGGACTCCCAAGGGCCCGGCCACCTCATGCACACACAAGCTACCTCGTCCCCTCCCAACTCCAATGTTTCCCCTCAAGGTGGGATCTTCTGAGGCCTTATCTAAGGAATATGCAAGACAAAACAGCAATCAGAAGCCTCCAACTTCC
Organism: Talpa occidentalis; assembly: GCF_014898055.3. NCBI lineage: Eukaryota > Metazoa > Chordata > Mammalia > Eulipotyphla > Talpidae > Talpa > Talpa occidentalis. Next base: position 137,470,640 of record NW_023603184.1, read on the forward strand.
AGGTCACAGCAGCTACATCACAAAGTGGGGGCTCCCTTCTTCTCTGGCATTTCTCCCTGTACCTAAGTGCCTACTACTGATGACAGGCCACTATTTGGGGAGCCCATGCATTTATTGATGCTGATAACAGAGCAGTAATCAGCCTTCTTTGAACTCTGAGTCTGAGAGCTTCTTTGTATTCTGTTACTCCTTTTGAACGGTTTCTTCTTCAGGAAAATTGGAAGTTAGAAAACACTTCATTCAGGGCAAAGTTTGGAAGAAGTACATCCTGATTGTATCAGAGGCCCAGTTAACACAAAGCTGCCCCCTTTAGTAGTATAACCCAGCACAGTGGAAATTCTCAAGCTAAAACTGAATCTGTTCTCAAAGAATATAATCTCACGAAGAGCACACAGTCCATAAACACAGACTGCATGGGGAGCAGAGAGTGAAGGACAAGCACAACAGAGCAAAGTGAGTTCACCACATCACAACAAAGGGTTATTCAGATTTTCAGATATCCCCTATACTCTTTGGAGCAAATCTTCCTGGTCGCGTAAATAGGAGGAAATGAGGGACAGAATAATTGGAGAGAAAATGCCCCCAGTGACAATGTCAAGAATAACACTAAATCTGGGACCAGCCTATCCCATTCCCCACTCCTTCAGCCATCTTTGTGCAGAGAATAACCCAGGGGCCCCTGCTCTCTCCTAGCAGGACCGGAGCAAAAGAGGAGGCAGGGGTGTTGGAAAATGGGAGGTTTACAGAAAAGGGAGAAAAGAGAAGGCATTTCAAATGTATCATGGGATAAAATAAAGGAGAGAGAGGGGGATTCGGGAGAGCTGAGCATCTCTCTGACCTCCAGTGCTCACTGTGGGGGACCACACCAGGCCGGCCAGGGCCTCGATCGGACAGGGTGGATCCTTCCAGAATCCTGATACAGGCGCACAGTTCTCACTATTTGCCACCTTCAGCCCTAGGAGTTTCAGGACTAGCTACTCAGGATTCAGTGGGAAGATGAAGTCAAGGAAGGCTTTCACTTCTCAACAACTCTGCTTATCCCGTGGAAACACTCCTTGATCTGGGAGACTGATGGTGAGGGGAGAAGAGAATGGCCGTAAGTGGGATTTTCCAGGACCAGCCTGGGGCTGTGCCTCCAAGGGCTGCTGGGAAAGCCCTCAGTGAGGCCTGAGTAAAGGAGGCACTGCCCAGCAGGAGGGCTAAGGGACGAAGAGTTCTCTTCCAGCAAAGAGCTTGCCTGTCAGGCGAACGGTGGGGGAGGAGTGAACCAGGGCAAGGCCAGGTCGGCCTTGCAACCTAGGTGGCGCTATTTCTCTACTTTTTAGGTCAAGTTCTTGCAGGAACTTCCTCGAGGTCCCTAGTCCTGCTCCTGGTTTGCTGACTTGCTCGTGTAAACCACCTTATATTATTTTTTTTTCTAAAAATACTCCAAAGCAATTGAAAGAGTCCCTTCTCCCACCAGCCAGCCCTGGCCCCAGCCCCGGCCCCGGGGAGCGGGCGGGTAGGCGGGGAGGTGGGCCACTGCTTTATTAAACACAGGGAAAACTAATATTTACGGAATAAAATTTATGGAGCAGCCACGAGAATTCGACCCTTTTATGTGCATGTGGAGTGGGGGTTGGGCCAGGCTGGGGGCCTCGGGGAGGGGCCCAAGCCAGGGGGCAGGGCTGGAATACAGCCTGGCTAGGCCAATTTGTCAAGGCAGGGGTTTCCCTGGAGTTGCCCAGGATGAATGATTCTCAGCCACCACCCCCAGCTCTGGGGGGTAAGGGTTTCAGGGCAAGAACGCTGGAGGCAGAGCTCTAGGAGCTGTTTCTCCAAGGATGTGTCGAGGCAATATCCCCACGGAGGCGGCCACCTCTGGGTATAAAGGGGCCAGTGGGTGAGAAGGGCATTGGGTAAACACTTACCTAACCTTTAAAAAAAGTCACCCATTTTTTTTTTTGAGAACATAAAAAGTTATGCTCTTAGCATTTTACTTACAATTTTGGGGGATTCACAAATCCCTGGTCCCTCTATAATGAAAGATGCCTGCTCTTGAGATTGTGCTTTAAGGCAGAGGGATTAACCAGAGTGCAGGCCCAGCATTTCCTCACTGCTTGCTGTCCATTCCCCATGTGGTCTCAGACCTTGTAGGCACTGAAATCTGGCTATCTACATTATGCCAAAAAGAAAGTAAGAAACACAGTGACATCTGATACAGTTTCTACAAGGTCTGCAACTCATCTCCACGGATTCCATCATGGCCCACCCTGGCACACAGCGGGCTGGAGGTAGAGAAAACCACCAGGAGAGTGTCGGGGTGAGCCCTGATGGAGCGCTGACTCTGCCACCCAGTAAAGACATGGGGGTCAGTCCTGGAGCCCTCAAAGTCTCCTGCCTCGAAGAAGCAATGGGGAGCAGAGCATCCTATTGAAAGTAGACAGGTCATGGAGGAAGGTTACAGGGGGAGGCAGGAAAGGACCTAGCAGTCCTCCTGGAAAATATTTCCAGAACATACATGATAATGCTGGGAAGCACTCAGCTATCTGGGTTCAAATTCTAGCTGTGACTATTAGTTGTGTGGCTTTTGCTAAGTCATCTAATTACTTCAGGACTCCACTTCCCAGTGAGTTACCCGTTACTCAGATGATGCTGTGTGAACCTACCGTTGGGTGCTGATTAGAGCCCCTGGTACACATTACTGTCCGTAAATGTTAGCTTTTTATTACTGTTGTTGTCCTTACTATAATCATCATTTTATATTGCTTAGACTGTCCTCTCCCCCAAGACTTAGCATGAGGATGGAAACACCAGCTTGAGCTAAAGAGGGGATGTGGATGAGAAGGCATTTGGCCATCAAAAAGAAATAAAAAAGGAAAGACCCCTGTGGGTTCTGCTCCTCTACTTAACAGCTCCCAATCAACATCTAAGTTCTACTTGGCTTCCTGCCCTTCCAAGGCAAAGTTTCAGAAGGTCTTACCCACAGAGGAAAATCTAGCAGAGAAAGCCAGGGGCTTTGTTAATCCTGGTCTCTATATCTAGCTAGATATGTCCAAAGAATTGACTCTCTGTTTAAGACTCTGCTTACATCTCACAGCCTTTACATTTTTCCTGCTAAGCACTATTTGTTCTGTAGGTCAAGTCTGTTGTCGCAGGGAATGACTGCGGCCATTTCCTGTTTCCTGCCATCCTATCTTTTCCTTGTTCTTCTAGTTATATGTTATTTGAAGTGGAGTGAATAATGGGAAAGGAAAATCCCTTTTTTTTCTTACTCCAGTGGGAGTAAGGAATTACCTTGACCCTAATGCTTGGAGCGCATTGTAATTTCAATCCTGTGTTTGGATTCACCTGTTGTCTCTGCCATGGAAACACATTTAAAAGACACAATAACCACACATCAAATTGGACAGAAGAACACAGCAGACTTGGGCCCACCATGGAGAGTTCTCAAGCTCAGAGCTCCCTCATGGAGACAGTACAGCCACGGAAGAGAAGCATAAGAAGAATCTCAAGGATTGGACTGAGGCCTAGACTTCACCCAGACACAACCAAGGGGTGGGAGTGGTGAATGTGTTCTACCAAGAAAGTAAACTCAAAAGCAGGGGAGTGTGACTGCTTTTATTTCATGCTAGAGAGAGAAGCGGGTGGCGAATACCAGAATTGGCTCAGGACTCTTTCGAAAGGCAGACAAGGCTTCCTTCAGCATGTTGTGCCTTTTTGTAGACTTGCCCTATATACCTAAAGTCCAGGGTAGGGTCCTAGGCCGAGAAAACCTTCACCAACAGAAAGGAGAATATGGAATTCCCAGAGACTGGCTTCCACTTGGGCAGGGAATGCCCGATGGGTGGGGGCCGAGATTCCCAATGCCCCCCCTTAACAGAACCCACTCAGGAGGCCTATCAATGTGAACTTCAGTTATCTCGCCTTACAGTGGGGCCTCGGACAGCAGAACCTGTATAAAAGATACTGTCCGGCGAGTGCCTTTCAGGGTGACACTAGGACGCTGTTCTCCAAGGCCATCCTCAGCAGCTGAGAGTGACAGGTTAACTGAAGAGCCCCTTTAGCTTCTTCCTCTTGACCTTTGAGAGCTGAGGTCTCTGCAGAGGGCCCGAAGTTTCCTTCAGGGGGGAAAAAAGGGAACACAAGTTAGTAAGGGTTTGAAACAGTTCCACTTCAGTGAGGGAAGGAACTCGTTCCCTCCCATGGCTCTGGTTAGGGGAGGTCTTGATGTGACTGGCATGGCTGCTTTGAAATCTACGTCAGGCAGTGACTGTGACAGAAGACTCCGCAAGAGACGTGTACTCCCTTCCTCCACAGCAAACAACCTCACGGCCCATCACTGGAAATGGGATATGGTAGGCAAGGAGTCAGGATTCATCAGGCAGTACGAGAACTGTGGAGAGGAGACAGCACAGGAAGGTGGGCAAAGGTCTCCATCTAGAGGTGTACATATTAGAAGTGGGTTCACAAATATCCCCCAATGTTGTTAGGCAGCATTAACTAGGTGGCAATTCCAGGGTCCGCTGGCTTGGGGGCTACAGGTACTGACGCAGCCAACTCTCAGTACACCATCCAGGAAGTGCTCACGACTCACGGTGGGCTCCGGGAGGGATGGTTCTGAAGGCACGGGCTGTTCCTGCTGGTTCAGAAGCTGGCCGTCAGTTTCTTGGGGGCAGGTGCTGTGAGCCGTCTGAGGATCTCCTGAAATCAGAAAGATCCAGGAAGCTAGTGATAAATGCTTGCTTACCAGGAAGATACTGGCATTTGCCAAGCATTCCCATAAAGCCAGGGTGCGGTACTAATACATAAACAGACAGAGGAGTCACTAATCCAAGTCCCAGCTGACTTTTGGCTTCCCCAGGCCTATGATGATTCCCCAGGCCTACTCTGACCAGGTAGGAAGAGTTTCCTTGACTCAAAATAGCTAGCTGCTCTCCTATACACTTCCTGACATGTCTCAGGTAGGGAATTAATCTTTCTCTGATTCTCTAGCTAGTTCTCCTTAATACCTACAACAATTCAAATAGAACTTTCTATAATGATGGAAATGTTCTGATCTGCGCTGTCCAGCTTCATAGCCACTAGCTACATGTTATCCCTGAACATTTGAAATGTGACTAGAACAAATGAGGAAATGAATTTTTCACTTTATTTAATTTTTATTAATTTAGACAAAAATAATCACAAGTGGCTACAGCCACCACATGGGACAGCACAAACCTAGGCCCAAACTCCATAAGCCAGGGAGACCAAGTACTGGAGGAGCTACTCACCAGTGTCTTGATGCCTCTGTGCCTCCTGGACTGCTTGTCTGGTCACTGCCACATACAGACTCTGTAGATTCATGACAAAGGGTCTGCCGTCACCAACACCGCATGTCTCAGGTAGTTTCTAGAGGAGAGAGGATGCTGCCGTTGGCTACACTGTATTGCCAGAGAAAAGGGACTCGCTATCCCATGGACAGAACTGGCAACAGCCCCAAAAGAATTTTTATAGAAAAGTCAGAGCCAATATTTTATTCTAGAATGTCCATATTCAAGCTTGTTGGGACCAACAGAAAGACCTGTTAGGATGTCTTCTTCTCTGAAAAGCAACACCATACCTACACCTTCCTCTCCTCCAATAGTTGGGTCTGCTCTGCTTCTCCACGAACTTGGCTGTTCTTGAGGCTCTTTCTTCCAAAGGGATGACCTCTTAGGACTCTGTTTTAGGAAATCACCTTCCCTAAACTGTCCCTGAGCTATACAGACTATTATTTTGATTAAATGCACACCTATATGTGCACAAGAGAAATGCTGAAATCCAGAATTGGGAGAAGACTGCAGAAGAGGAATGACAGACTAAGAAACGAGAAAATCATGGAGCTGAGACATTCAGTCAGAGGAAATGGGAGAAATAATGTTTATAAAATTTGGAGGTTCACTTGCCATTTCATATTCCCTACTACAATTCCATTGTACGTTCCTGTCACCCATGAACTCACAATGGGGGCAATATTTCCCTCAATGGGAGCAAAAATTGGTTCTGGAGAGGTAAAAAAAAAAAATCTTACCCTTTTAAAAATATAAAGCACAAAGGAACATAAACAGAGCTTGAGTATAGCGGTGGTATTAAAATTTCCTGAAAGGGGTGTTAGGAAAAAATGTCTTAAAAGGTTTCTTAGGAAGGTGATAATAATTATTTTAAAGGTGCGAAATCTGCTATAATTGCACTGTATTTATCTGTTTCTTTCACTATGGAATGAACTGTGGACTTATATGCACAGCAAAATGCTTTGCCGAATCTGAGTTCCATGCACTTGGCTGAATTGAGTTGAGTAACAACGGAAGACTAAAGAAAGTGAGTAAAACTGCGATGCAGGAGTATTGTATAAGGCGGCACCTAACCTGGTTGTACCTCAGAATCTCACAGGGGCCCACTACTTCGTCTGTCCTTAGGCACACAAACTGCCAAGCTAGCAGGTCTCCAAGGGAAGCCATGCCAGCAGTCACGGGGGAACCAACCCAAGGCCACTTTATCTGTGCTATGAGGACGTTCATTTCTGCAAACCCATCGTGGAAGAGGGTGGAACACAGAAAGTGAAGAAGCAATAAAGTAGACTCTGAACCATAGTCAGGATCATACAGTTTTCCTTCCCTGAATGTGGTGGTAGCTTAAACGTGTTCTCTCCAGGAAATGGAACCTACATTTCTAGTCCAAGCCTACCCCCATAAAGACTGTATCAGGCTGGGATGTTCACTGGAAACCACAGACACTGAATCAGGCGCCTTGAGTGCAGACTTTGCTTCTAGCCAGAGATCACCCCAGAGTATAACAGCCCTCTTTTCAGCAGCATTCCTGAAGGAACGGACTGAGACTGGGAGGCAAACTATCATGTCACATACCTCGACTCCACCTCGCTCCTTCCTAGCTCAGCTCTCCAAGCCCCAAGCCACCTCCTCTGGCAGAAGGTCCCCTACACTATTGTCAGGGAGCCCTGACAGTCAAGAGGCCAACTGCTCTTGTTCTTCCTTCTAGATCATGTCTCCAGGACCTCCTTTCATATTATCAAGAAATGGGCCCTCCCTAACACGGCTCAAGAGGAAATGAGCTGTCCGTACAGATGGGGAGACAGGTCTAGGCACTCCGGGGTCATGTCTACCTGCCCTTCCCATGCAAATGGACTCCTATGTCCAGGGTGATCTCTAGTCAGTTCATGCATTTAGGTTCAAAATGAAGTGCGAGGAATGACAGGTCACTAAAGTCAGTGCTTGTCCTCCTCCTGAATCCAAATCAAAAATCTGTATCTTAGGGCTCCTGTGTCCTTCCCTGTTTTAGGGAGATCTGGTCCTGCAGCTGCTGCCAAAGGTTATTCCTGCTGCGTGTTTGTCTCAGAAAAGTACTAGGAAGAGAAAATTTGTCCACTTGCCACAAATTTACAATGTGCAAGACATTGTTCTAAGGATTTTAATGTATTCAGGCATTTCGTCCTGGTCACTGCTGTTTCCTGGGCTCCCAGAACAACCTGGCCCGCAGGCGGGGCTCAATAACCACTTGTAAGTGAAGGGGCAAGGCAGGCCCAGTGTGACCCCATTTTCACTGGGGAGTTGAAGCACGAAAGTGGTGAGGCAGGAAGAGAATCCTGACAGCCTGGCTTCAGGGCCCACGCACACAACTGCCCTCCAGTCTACTTCTCCAATAGCAGGACTTTGGTCAACGGGGGAATACAGTTTTCCAAGGACTACAGGCCTCCACCCTCCCCTCACAGGCCATCAGCCTGTATTCCCAGCCAGTCAGCTCAGGAACAAGCTCCCTCAGGAGACAAGGAAAAGTGAGCAGACAGAAAGGAGGCAGCTGTCCTTTACTGGAGCCGCAGGAACTGAGAGGCGACTCCCTTGGTCCTATCCTAGCTGTGCCTGGCCCTCAGCCTCAGAAAATGTGCGGGAAGAGAGGTGGGGAGAGGGAGCTGGGGCAGGAGAAACATCCGCTCCTGGCTCAGGACAATGGCGGGGCCAGGTGGGACTGGCGGCAGAGAACAAAGGAAGAACACCTCAGTCAGGACTGGGCAAAGCAAACAGCAGTGCCCCTGGCAATAAGTACCCCGAGCCGGGATCAAGGTGTACCCGCCAGAGAGCGGGTCACTGCCCAGAGTGGGGAGGGGAGCAGGAGACAGGCCGGTCTACTGTATAATGTGTTCATCTGATTAACCCAGGATCAATTCTACTCAGCAAAAAAGTGACTGAGATTCTGCTGTGTGCTGGCACCAGAGGGCTGGGGGCAGGGAAAGCACCACCATCCTCCCTTCCTCACAACAGGCCTGAGGGAGCACAGAGAAATCAGTCACATCCCTGCCTTGAGGAGTTGCACCCTCATGTGAGAGACAGGTAGACGGTGGTGCCCCCTCCATGCTCTGTGCCATAACAGAGCTGTGGGCAGAGAGAGAGGAGCCCCGAGAGGAGAGGACCGGTCTGAGGCCCAGAAAAAACTTCAGAGGTGGCGCCATCAAGCTAAGGCCCGCAAGAGCAGGTTTTAAATGTGTGTGGGGGGGAGCGTTTGAGACACAAAGGTGGGAAAAGACAGGATAGTATGGACGTATCTCACAGGAAATGAGACTAGAAGGCTAAACTCTCCCGTGTGTTGCCAAGAGCTTGGTTTTCTGAATTGAGGATGTGGTCGTGGGAATTTCCTTGGTTTCACAAAGTGGCTTTCTACAGGACCCCGCCTCTTTGGCTCCCGGCTATTGGGTTGTCAGAAAAGTCATGACGTATTTTGCATCATGACTTTTCCGACAGCCCAATATATTAATACAGTGAGGAGGAATCAGAGCCTCCTCTGGCTTTCCCTTTTAGTTCTGCTACACTTACATAAACTCTCTTCCTGTCTCTCCACTACACATTGACACGACTGTTCAACAGACCCAACAGCTACTCTATTCTCCCATCTCCAATCTTCTGGAACTTTGGCCCCTGCTATGTGGCCATGTCAGAGCTTTAGGGAAACCTAAATAAAACCTCGAGGGGGTCTCCCCGGTGGTGCAGTGCTGTGAAGCTGTCCGCAGCCTCTGCAGTGTGGGTTCGATTCCCGGTTGGCCAGGGAGATTCCCACTTGGCATGGCAGACCTCTCCTGCTCACCTGCTGCTCCCCTCAGTAGTATATTTAGGTCCTTCTGCCTTTTCTGCTCCTTGCTCTGTCTCTGGTGAATCCTTTCACCCTCCCATGCTTCTAGCCTGTACCCCAGTTCTTGTATAAAAAAAATCTTTTTAAAAAACCAACTCATTTCTAAATAAATAAATAAAACCCCTAGGGCAAATTTTATTTCTCCTGTCCTTACAGTAGCCAATCTCAGCTCCCAGGGCACAAGCTTCCCTCTGTGGGGGTGATATCCATCTTCATCAAGTGTGAAATTCACTCCCAGAGGTCCAGAAATTTTTCTCTGATTCCATCAGGATCTGTTAGAGCAATCCCAACTACCATTTTCTTTCTTTATATAGACATATACATCAAATATACATATATACATTTATCAAAAGGGAAAGTTTATTACATATTTAAAAAAGGAAAGACAGGACAGCAGCAGCTGTCTGTGCAGCAGCTTGCACAGACATAGCAGACAGGAAGAGCTGCTGCTGCTGTTTTGCAAAGGGAAAAGGCCATGAAAAAAAAAACACCTGCATAGTCACAGGCAGGTAGGAGAGCTGTCCCAATTGCCATTTTCAGCAAGAAATAATAGGTCTGATCCTACCCCCACCCCCTCCCATCTCATCCTTCTTTTCCTTTAAGGCTGTTTCAGGAAAGAAACCTTGAGGATACTGGGTCAAGAAAGGCTGGGCCTTGATACTCCACTCACCACACTCACCACGGGCTCACAGGCTGAGGATATGTTAGACAGACAGAAGAGAAAGGGGAAATGCACAAACTGAAGCTCCTAGTGCCAGCCTCAAGCAGGTGCTTGGTTCTGGTGCCAGCCTCCCCAGCCTGAAGCTGGCATGGCCCCGAGGCCCTGACTGTCATAATATCACAACTGGGGGTGCAGGTAATGAGGGACTTCCCTTAGGGTAAGAATGCCTCTCCTCTCTCCTGCACTGGTGGGCTCTGCCAGTGTGGGTACAAGCTTCTTCCTTCCCAGTCTTGAGGAAGTCATGGTGGCTTTCATTTAGCTTCTCTTAGGGGAAAATGCACACTGAAAACTCTTCCATGGTCTCAAATTACCAAAGGGTTAGCAAAATAAATAGCTAGAAACAAGAAAAATAATTTAGGGAGGGGATACAAATGAGCGACTTCAAGAAACAGGACCCTCCCTCCCCAACCCCATTCCATTCATTCAGCAAATATTTACTGACCACCTATGCACTGATAATGATTTAGATGCTGGGGATCTAGCATACTGAACAAATGAGATAAATGTCCTTAGTTCCGCTGAAGTTTAGTTCTAGTGAGAGGAGATGAACAACCAATAGCTAATTAACATGTGTTCATTCTGTCAGGAGGTGTTAGCACCATGGAGAAAAATAACTCGGCAGACATTATGGGGTGGGGCAGGAATGTGTTGCAAGTTTAAACAGAGGTCAAGGAATGCCTCATTGAGAAGGTGACATTTTTAAAAGACCTAAGCCAAAGTGCGAGAATGATCTACGTGACTGTGTCTAGTGTCCAAGTTCCCCGTTTGCCTTGGCCCATTCCGGTTTAGACTTGTTCTTGTTTGTTAACAGAGAGCCCATCTCTCTTACAAGTGTCCCAATCTGGAGGATATACTAGGTAGACACCCTGCATCAGAGGTATGTGGATATGTGTCTGTGTGTTGACTGGACATCGTGAGATAATGTAATACATTAGAGCCTTTATTCTGTAAGAAGGGAAGCCACTAGTACTGATTAACAGAAGAGTGAAATGATCCAATTTATATTTTTAAAGGATCACTTCGAGTGTAGAAAGACAAGAGAAGAAGTGGGCAGCTCTGTTTAAAGGCTGTCACAGTAAACAGGCAGGAGGTGATGGCAGCGTGGCCAGGGCGGGAGCAGCTGAGGTGGTGAGAAGTGACCAGGTTCGAGATGCACCTGAAGGTATGGCTAGCAGGATTTGCTGATGGACTGGGTGTAGGATGAGACAGGAGTCAGGGTAACTCCACTCAGGGGCATAAGGTAGACGTTATAGAGGGACGAGCCAAAACCCTAAAATAAAATCCCAGATGAAACGATCCCTGGATTGATAACACAAAATCAGCTTTGGTAGCAAAAGGGTGAGAGTCAGTAGGAAGGATGAACCCAGTGCCCAGGGAAGTATCAATGTTTACAATGAGAAAGCTGCCAGGGCTTCTCGCTCAAAGAGCAAGCAGCAAGACTATCCAGGAATTAGAGGGGAAACATCTTTAGGGAAAGAAAAAAAAAAAGAGAGAGAGTGTAGCAGAAACAAGCTTTAAGTTCTGACTTAGACTATGCAAGACTTGGCTTGGTACCTAAAGTCTTCTATCTGCTAGCTGTGACACTTTAGGCAAGTTATAATCAATGTCTTATTTTGAGATAGAAAGAAAAAAGATATGAACGGGTGGACAGATCTGGGGAGTCACTGAGATGAACAACATCTACATCATGGAATTAACGAAAGGATTAAATGAGAGAGTAGCGTGCCCAAGACATGTGTCCTTCCCTCTGTGAGGCACACTGAGACTTTTCTGGCCTGGCCCCTGTCCAGTGCCAAGCAGGCTCAAGAAATGCCCTCACCAATCGCACAAAGAGACTCCAGGGTCTGACCCAGGACTAACCTTTCCCCACCGCATCCCAAAGCTTATGTCCATCCAGACATTCAGTGATTCGTCAAGGCCTTGATTGGGGAGGCAGGACACGTGACCTGAGGGTGCTTCACTGTCCACATCCCCCACTAGCCCACTCCTCAGTCTCCCGTAAGGACCAAGGCCACAGGGCTTTTGGAGCAAAGTCCTAGCTAAGTTATCAACCTTGGTTAGCTTCTGTCCCCTCACCAGAAAACTGAGGAGACCAACAAATACTTTCATGGGAGGGTCACCAAGGTGGTATTCACGGACCCGTACCTCTCCACAGCTGCTCTAGTTGCAGCTCAAAGACTTCATCTACTCTCCTGATGTTGGGCACTGCCCCCAGAGGCCGCAGCTTCACCTCCACGCTCTTTACCCTGTTCTCTGGGAGGTGGGTATGACCGTGGCGAACAGAGCCATCCTCTCCAGCAAAAGCACAAGCAGCTCGCTCCCCAAAATATTTTAGCCAAAGTACTCCCCGCAGGCCGACTTGTCCATCAGTGCTTCAACCAGGAGCTCGTCCTCACCTCCTGCACCCCAGGGTGGTGCGTGCCAGAGACTTGGCAGGGCCAGCTCCACACTCAGGGGCTCAGGAAAGGCCACTGGGAAAGAAAAGCACATGACGGGCGGGCATGACACCCAGACAGTTAGCAGCCAAACGGTGTCTGGTGGGATTAATCTCAGTTTCCTCAGCATCTGAGAGGGGAAAACAGGGCAGAGGGAGGCCAGATGTGGGGATGTCAGGTTTTTAGAAGACTATCAGCTCCCTCTCCCTTCTCCTCACTTCAGGCTTTCCATAGCTCACTTGTTCCCTGGGCATGCAGCTCCTGAGAGCCGGCTTGATCCAAGCAGAGGGCTCCTCCTGTGTCGTCCTGGCAGATGACCCTGAGCTCTCTCAGGTCACTGATCACAAACCTTGGTGGTCGGGGTGGGAACACGGTGCCCTAAGTGTATGAAGCACGCTGCCCTTGGAGAGGGCATGTGAAGTGGGCGAGACACCATCCTGTTTGGTCTGGTGTAGCTTTGTTTGGGTCTGTGTCGTGCAAGACCTGCCCTGGCCATTCTGCCCTGTGCTGCTGACCTCCATCGGCCCTGGGCTCCCGAGCGCCCATCTGCTTGGCACTGGGCGGGCTGAGGACAAAACACGGAGAGGCCTGGACTTAACCCTGCGTTTGGGACCTTACACAGCAATGACCGGCCCCTCGCCGCTTTCAAAACAAGGCAGGAACATGGAAGCACGCATGGATGCACCCTACTCACATCCCTGAGTCACTTCCTTGGTGTCTGTCCTTCAAAATGGGATAATTTTGAAGCCCCACAGCTCTCCCCTTTGCCCCCTCCCTTTCTGGAAATACAGTGGAGATAAGATAGGTGTGGAGTTCAAAGCAATTTGAGATCAAGTCCAGTCCTACTTATATTATTCAGCTTTTTCTGGCTCTGCTGGCGGCCTAGCTAGCTCCCTGAACTGCACAGTCAGGAGAAAAGAGAGATGGGAAGGAAGGTTATAAAGAGGGGCCCAAACACGAGGCTTGACTAACATGAGGACGATGAACATTTTGGAATGCTTTCAATGTGCTAGGTCTAGGCAAAGCATTTTAATGCTCCACCGTTTATAACTCTCCACAGTGGCCCTATCCGCTGGGCACCACGTCATTCTCATTTTGTATATGTGCAAACAAAGGCTCAGAGAGGCTAAGTAACTCCACTGAGGCCATCGCTAGGAAAGGCAGAGTGAAGGTGACCCATACTCTTGAACCCCTACACTGTAATGTCGAATAACCCAGTGGGACCTCCATTTCCCCCTCCCACTCCCTAGAAGGAAGCTGGTGCTTGTTGCGGAGCCTAGTGGCCCTGGAAACTAGCTCCCAGTTCCTTTCTTTCTTAAATCTCCAAAAAGCCCAAAGGCTGAGAGAAGGAAGAGACAAAATGCCCTCCAGAGAAGGAAGGGCTGACTTGACCCTGGAGCACCCGTGAAGGAACTAGAAAATCAGGAAAATGAATCTCTGCTATGAGAAGGCTCTAGACTCTAAATCTCCTTTTCAAACAAGTCCAGCCCCTCAAAGCCATAGCAGGAAGGCCCCTCCGCTCTGCCCCAAAAGAAAAATAATGGGCAAGGGAGTGGAAGTGAAGGTGGGGGCAGGGGCAGCCGCGCTCATAAGGGCCCTTTGTGGTGGCTCCTCTGAAGGAGGTTTTGCTGGACAAGGTGGAACTCCTCAAGGTGACAAGCAAATGGTGCGGCCTAAGCTGCGACCCTTGCTCACTCCCTAACCACCCCCTCCCCTTCGGGGGGCCAGAGCCTAAACTGTCCCGAAGACCCGCCCAGCCCCAGCACAAACCCTGGCTTTCTAGTCTGGAGAGCAGCTAATGAGCAGCCAAGGGGCTGGGGATGAAAGTGGTATGGTGGGGGGACAAATCCTCAGAACCCCTCAGAAAGTGCAGTAGCAACTCTCATTCCTTCTTTTGTCCAAGAGGAACAAGCTGTTCCTGTGGGCTCTGACTCAGGAAGGGGGGGGGGCCCTTTCACTGGACTGTCAGGGGGACACCCAGTCTGGACAACAGTTTAGCACCCCTCCTGAATGCAGCACCCCCCCACCCCCAGCCCTCCTTTTCCCAGATGGACAGGAAGCAAAGTGGTAGAAATCAGAAAGAAAACAGCCTTGGGTTTAATAACAGAAAGGACATCACAGCTAGGAGGCAGGTATCTGGCCTTGAAAGCTCTTGAGCCTTGAGCACCACGTGGACGTGCATGCTGCATTTTTTTTTTTTTTCCTGTTTGAGTAGAGAAGAGAGGACAGTGAGCTGGGTCTGTACACACAGAGGTGATTTAGAGGACCCAGCAGTAGTCTCTGTAGGACCCCGGCCACCAAAGGGATTCTCTTTCACTCCAGATTACACGCTTGACAGCTGGGAACACAGACCATGGCCACTGCCACCTCACTGGCTCCCTGCCCCCACCCCGCCTGCTGCCTGGGCTTGTAGGGTGACATAGTTCCCTCTCCACCCTGCAAAATCTTATTCTGTAGGGTGATGGACCGCCCCCCCGCCCCCCCAACACGTGCGCGCGAAGAGGACCTGATCTTCATGACCTTAGGTAGATAAAGATTTCTTAACAGGACACAAATCATAAAGCAAAAGGATAAACTGGATCATATTAAGATTAAGAACATCTATTCATCAACAGGCACAATGAAGAGAGTAAAAATGCCTGCTATGGAGCTGGAGAAAATATTTGTAATACATATAATCAACAAAGGACATGTGTCCAGAGTAAAATATATGAACTCTTAAAAATTAGTAAGACAAACAACCCAAGAGAAAACTGGCAACAAGCTTGGGCATATCTACATGAACCATAATTATATCAAAATGCACAGAACTGCAATAGTCATTAGTGAGGTGGACACAGTCACCCTGGAAGTCAGTTTGGCAGGACCTGGTAAAACCAAACTAGGCACAGCTATAAACCATCTATTCCACTTCTACATGTTTATGCCCCACAAATGCATAAAAAAAACATGGCAGAGTACGACCACAAGATATTACACAGAGGGTCTCCCCGGTGGCGCAGCAGTTGGGCGCTGGGTTGTGAAGCTGCCCGTAGCCTCTGCAGCGCCGGTTCGATCCCCAGCCACCGGGCGAGGGTCCCACATGGTGCGCAGACCTCTCCTGCCGCCCGCTGCTCCCCTCAGCAGTGTACTTCGTCATTCTGCTTGCTCTGCTCTCCCCTCTGACTCTGGTGAATTCTGTCACCCTCCCGCACTTCTGACTGTACCCCAGTGCTTGTATAAATAAATAAAATCTTTTAAAAAAAAAGATATTACACAGAAGTGAACGAAGCACCACCCCGCAGCAGCATGGACGGGTTTCATAATCACTTTGTTGAGTGACAGAAGTCAGGCAAAAGAATGAATACCGTATGATTCCATATGGTATGGCAAACAGAAAAGCATATATTTTAGGAAAAGTGTAGGATTTGGAGATGAATTGCTTACACTTAAATCCCAAGTCTATTACTTTATCTTTTTTTTTTTTTTTGATTTGGTGATCTTAATGTACTCTAAATCTTTTTTTTTTTTTTTAAAGATTTATTTATTTATTTATACAAGCACTGGGTACAGTCAGAAGTGCGGGAGGGTGAGTGAATTCACCAGAGCCAGAGAGGGGAGCAGAGCAGACAGAAGGACCGAAGTACACTGCTGAGGGGAGCAGCGGGCGGCAGGAGAGGTCTGTGTGCCATGTGGGACCCTCCTCCAGTGGCCGGGGAGCAGCCGGGGATCGAACCGGCGCTGCAGAGGCTGCGGGCAGCTTCGCAGCCCAGCGCTCAACCACTGCGCCACTGGGGAGGTCCTACTTCATCTTTCTAAGCCTCAGTTTCTTCACTTGCCTAATGGGAATAATAGGCTGCCTGCATTAGAGAGGAGGAGGAGGATTAAATGAGATCATTACATGAAGCTCAAAATGGGCAAAATTAATGAATCATACAGAAGTCAGGAGAGTGGATACCCTCTGAGGGGGTTGGTACTAAGCACTGGGAAAAATTTTTGCATTCTTGACCTGGGTGCTGATTACATGACTGCATTCATTTTATAATGAATAATTCTTCAAGCTTTTGATATGGACACTTTTCTATATGTATCTTATACTTCAATTTAAAAATTCATAAATAAGAGATAAACCATTATGATAAGCAACTTGTCAGCTCCTCACAAAATTAAATGTAGTTACTATGTGATCCAGCAATTGCACTGAGGTGTATCCTCAAAAGAACAGAAAATATAAGTTCATATAAAAACTTATAGATGAAAGTTCATAGTAGCTTTATTCATAATAACCCCACAAAAACAACCCAACTGCCCATCAACTGATGAATGGATCAACAAAGGTCTAGCGATGCAGTGACGTATTATTCTGCCATAAAAAGGAAGCACTGACACTTGCTTCAATGGATGAACCTTAAGAAGATAAGGCTTAAAAAGATAAGACTAAGTAAAAGAAGCCAACAGACCACATATTGTAGAATCCCATTTACATGGAACATTCAGAAAAGGCAAAACCACTCTGAAAGAGAAAGTAGATTTGCAATTTCCAAGAGTTAGGGAGAGGGAGCATGGGGAGATGGAGAATGGCTCCAAATGGGTACAGGCTTCTTTTTGGGGGTGATGAAATGTTCAAGAATTTGTAGTTATGGTTGCACAACTTTGTAAGTATATTAAGACTACCGAATTATACATTTTTTGATGTGTGATAATACTGTACATTGTATCTCAATTTTTATAAAAGATAAAGTCTCATTTCCCCACTCCCCTCTCCTATTCTCCACTCTAGTATGTCTTTCAGGAAAAGACTTTCAGACTCTCCACAGGCCCGGACAACTCTGAAGGGGCTTGACCTCAGCCAGTGAGGGCGCTGAGCAGCTGGAGAGAGCAGTGAATGGTCAAGCACGTGAGAGGTAGTCACACGGCCTGGGTTTTCATAAAACAGACTCGTTTTATGATCTTGGTTAAGAACTTAATCTCTTTGTGCTTCAATTTCCTATAAAATGAGTGAAATAATTCCTATCCGTGAGGGTTGCTGCGAGGATTGTTGAACGAGATAATGTATGTAACGTATTCATTCAGTTCCCTCGAGAATTCCAAGCAAGCTTAGCTATTTGAAAGGCAAACAGAAAAGCACATATTTTAGGAAAAGTGTAGGCTCCCGAGATGAACTGCTTACACTTAAATCCCAAGTCTATTACTTTATCTTTCTAAGACTCAGTTTCTCCACTTGCCTGGGAATAATAGGCTGCAGGCATTAGAGAGGATGATGAGGGTTAAATGAGATCATTCAGGTGCAGAGCTCACTACATTGCCTGGCACACTGGCAGTGTTCAGTAAATATTAACTATCAATACTATTATTTAATTCAGTCACTTCACAAAATTGTTGAGTGTGCCAGAGAGCGTGCTGCTATGTCCTAAGGATAAGATGGAGTCCACTGCCTTCAAGGAGCTCGTAGTCTGGTCGCAGAGTCAGACACATAAACAAGTAATTGCTCTTCAAGGCCAGTCACACACTGGAGCCTTTGATTCCCAGTCAACACCAGCAGGTCTAGGGCATTATAAAACAAAGCTGGATATGTAAGGAATGGTGTGGGGTGGGGGCAGCGGTGAATACACTCACCCTGAATCAACAGTAGACCCTTCTTTTTTCTACAAATAACCTACAAGAACCCAGATAAACAGGCCTACAGACTTCCTCCCCAGCATTACTACCAACGGGCCAGTGGCTTAAGGGCATCTCCTCTTTATCCCTCTCCCTCTGCTCTTCAAGCTGCTGGTTCCTTCTCCTCTTTCAGATCTCACTTTAAATGCTTCTGGTTCCCTGACCATATCATTGAAAGTATTTGCTACGGTAGCACTCTATTCTTTTTCTTCAAAATAGTTATTTTTAATTATTGGTTTACTCGTTTCCTCTCTCCCTGAGTAGGCTCTGAGTTCCTAGAGATCAAGTTCATTCTGCAATTATTTGCCAGGTTCTGAAGTCCATGCTGGGAATTCAGTCTAGGGGTGCAGCTATGGCCTCTGCCCTCATAGAGCTTAGAGTCTATATTTGCTGTAGGCTTTAGATGGAAGTTTATTCCAGTTCTGGCTGAGGACCTTCCTCTGCCTTGCTCAGTTAGATACAAACCCTTGACTGCCAATCTCTCGCTAAGTCCAAGAGACAAAAGGCTGGAACTCTGGGGACTTCTCACTTCTTCCTCTCACAGTTCCAGGCTCCCATGCTCTTAACCCAGGAGAGATTAAGCTGCGGCAAACAGCACAACTCAGAGCCATTTCTGCACGTTCTTTGCATGTGAAGCTGTTCACATGAGCATTCTAAGAGCAAGACTAGTCAGCATCAGGTAAGGGATGTACTGGCTGGGGTGAGGGATAGGAGTATAAAGGCCAGAGTCCCCCTAAGTCCTGCAAAGAAGGAATAACTGGACCTGAAAGTGTTGAGTTCTCAGCACTTTTCAAACTCAATGCTTTGAGATTCTCAGATGGCTGCGTCCCATTGCGGAAGCCTCCCTCTGCTGAGTCAGGCTTCATCCCAAGGGCTGCTTCCTGCTAAAGCCAGTCTGAGGCGTAGAGATGCTGAATTAGACCCTACTGTTTTCTGCTGCAAAATCTCTGGGGATAGGTCAGTCCTGTTCTTCAGAACCGAGAGAGTAAAAGTCAAGGGGCTAATGAAAAAGCTGCCTCAAATTCTTTATGAAATGAACAAGGGTGAGTGTACACATAAACACACATATATCCCTTCATGTAAATAGGGAATAAATCCTAGCAGGAGGTAATGTGCTAAAAGCAGAATTAGGGGAAAGTCTCAAGCCACAGAAACAAATACATTTAGTCATTTAAGAATCATTTACTTGGCATCTTCTCTGTGTTAGATTGTTCTAGGGCCAAAGAAACAAGTGAATGATTGTGGGTTCAGCAAAATACGTTCAGTTCTATGACACAGGTCTATGCGGGGTGTTCTCTGAGAGAACAGCAGAAAGCAGGCAGGATTTTTCATCCTTGTCAGGGATTTCTGAGCCCCGCCCCCAAACTCCCTCCTCTTAACCTGCACTAGAGGCAAACAGAGCCATGGAATGATCTGGAGTGTAAAGCCGGGGTAAAGGTATATCCATTAAGTTGGAACAGAATGCTGAGTCAAAAGTAGGAGGGAAATCCACAGGAACAATTAACATCTAGCCTCAGCCCAAATCCACACTGCCAGATCGATCAGAATTAATGATGCACCTATAGGTGTCCTGTGATGAACAATGTTTTGCAGCAAAATCTGTGTGAGGCTCTCCCAGAAAAATGAGGTTCTTTGGAAATCTCTGCAATCAAATTTCTAAGGCAGCCCCAGGCCAGAAGGATGTGTGTTCTCAACCTTAATTTCCCCTGGTTCTCTCAGAGTAGGTAATATCAGTTTGTTCTCCTGGTGTAAGGATTTGCATACCTTAGATGAATACACTGAGCCCACCCATGACTGGATCAACACAGAACATTTGGAGAAAAGGAATGTGGAAAGAGTCGTTCTCCCAGGATCCATGATAGGGGGCGGCATGGGGCATGGGAGGTTTCTTTCACAACATCAAAATTTTGCTGTTATTCCAATCACTAACTGTGATTTCTTACCATAATAATATGAAGCTACTGAGGACCATCAGCAGGGCATTTTGTGGATTTATATCAATCGATCCCCACTCTACTGCCTGATTCCTTGGAGGACCAACATTACATTTTCTGGATGGATAGTATAATATGATTATGGAAGAAAAGTGTTCTCTATATCAAATACAAATCACTATAAAGTAAACTAAAATGGCCAGCTCAGCTAAGCTCCCTTCTTTGAATGTATTCACTCACAGACCCCCTTGAAAGGGTAAGACTAGGGCGTCATAATCATACTACGGGACCCCAATCTCCAGTCTCCAGCTAATTAGATCAAGAGAACTCAATCCCTAGGCCAATCTATATTCTCTCCATCAGATATATGACCCAAAAGTCATAAAGCATGAGTTCTTTTTTTATAAATTTTTTTGTGTGCCATGGACTCCTCTGGCAGTCTGGTAAGTTTGGAGACCCTTTTAAATACATAAAATGAAATATATAGGATTACAAAGGAAACCAATTAATTCAAATATTGAAAAAAATCAGTAATATAATATTCTCGGTGCTCCTTTATTAACACATTAAACTATAAGATCTGCTAGTGGGTCTAATAACTGCCACAATTTCAAGCAGCGATGAACACAAACTATCTGCATAGCTCTGGCAGCAGTTATACAATGACATGAAAATATGTAAGATTTCCATTGGTGACGAGGTCACAGATACTGCTAATGCCATGGTTGGTTGTTGTTTGCATTTATAAATGAAGGAAATGCTAAATTTCAGCTATAGGTCAATGAAAATAAAGATGCATTTTTCCCTATCCAGTTTCTGAAACATTGGCTTCTGAGCATGGATTCTCGGGGGATCCATGAGCCCCAGGAATGACACTGCTACAAAGACTCTTATTGGATAACAATGGATGCTGAACTAGAAAGGCCAGTACAGCTAGTTAGATTAGCAACCAAGTGTCAGTCAGGTTTGTGGGAGCAGAAACCAACAGCCAGTGGGGCAGAATGAGGGGCAGAGATGAGGTATCTTGAGATCCCAGACAGAGGGGGTGGCTTTCAGCTCCCACAGGTCATGGCTGATCGCCCTGAGATCAGGTTCTGAGAGGTGCCTCGCTGTGCTTTTTCATCGACTTCCTGTGTTCCTTTATTCTCAATCTAATTGAGGAGATGGCTCCTTAGAATTGATGAGATAATACTTTAACTAAATGAGCTTCTTGAAATTTATCATATACAATGTATATCTGTGGATATTAACATCTTACTGGGTTATAAATTCTTTAATATTTCAGAGTATATACAATCTCAATTCTGTAAAGCCTAGAGCTGTTGATTTCCATGAATTCTCTGTAGAAGATATTAATAACACCAAATGCCTCCTGGGAGGAGGGAGAGCTGCCTTCCTGCACCCATGTGGCTAACCCTGGCAGGCAAACCTCTATCAATATAGATACTGAGCTCGGAGGAGCCAGAACAAATGGAGCAGGATGGGAAATCAATACAGAAGTCCGGGGCCGATCAAAATTGCTGCAGATCCTCAGGTTACGGAGGGTCAGGGCAAGAGGGAGGGAGAAACGACTGGAGGAAGAAACCAAAGCTGACAGAGGTCCTCTAGGAAAAGGCATCTTAAACATTCTATCTTACCGGGAGTGGAAGTAACAGGATGGCCAGGGACTCCACTCCCACTAGACTGATAAAGGCCTGTGGCCACTCTGTGCAGAAGGGGCTAGAATGACCCTCAAGGCTTCTCTGTGGGAAGCTGCTCTTCCCACTGTTTTTGATCCCACTGAAGTGGAACAGCAGAGAACTGAGGGGACAGGGGGGCTGGATACGGACGGCCCCGAAATACAGTGAGCAGCAGGTACATGGTGTTTACTTTATCCTCCTTCATTCCTTACATAGGTCATACAGTTTTTTTTTGTGTGTAGTAAATATTTCATAGTAAAAATATTTTAAAAGACACAGGAAAACCAAACATGAAACATCCGAATCAAAACGTGAAAATTATTCAACACGACATCCGCAGGGCCTACCAAAGCCCAAGCTTGGCGGGTGCCTGGTCGAGTCTCTCGAGACGCATGCCAGTGCCCGGCCCCCGACTCTGCGTTTAAAGAAGGGCAGAGATTCCAAGATTCTGTGGTTCTAGAAATAAAAAACTCTGGATGTAAAGTCGCTTTCCAGGAAGTCAAGAAGATGGGCCTTTTGCAGGGTTGGGAAGATGAAATGCCACGAGGGCAACACTAGCCCCAAGTCATGTGCCACCAGGTTAATCAAAACACTCATTCACAACAGGCACCTGCCTGTCCCCACTGCAGTGGTGACGGAGGGGATGACCTAAACATGTCCATGAGGAATCTAAAATCGAATGTCCTGGGAAATTAAGCAAGCCTGCGGAGGCATTCAAGAGGAAAAAAGCACAGGGGGGAATAAAAGTGGAGGTAAAGAGATATATTCAAGTCACCCTTGACTCAAAACTAGAACATGGCGCCACCATGGGGGGGTCGAGGTGGGCAGTGGGGAATGGGATGGAGAGAGAAATGTGCCTCTGCAGAGGAGACAAGACAGGCCTTTTAGGAGGAAATTTCTTTAAACTGATGTGATCAGGGTCCTCCCTGGTGGTGCAGTGGGTTGAGTGCAGTGCTGTGAAGCTGTCTACAGCCTCTGCAGTGAGGGTTCAACTCCTGACCAGCCAACGAGATTCCCACATAACGCGGCAGACCTCTCCTGTCTCGCCTGCTGCTCCCCTCAGCAGTGCTTTCAGTCCGTCTGCCTGTTCTGCTCCCCACTCTGTCTCTGGTGAATCCTCTCACCCTCCCACGCCTCTGGCCTGTACCCCAGCTATTGTATAAATAAAAAAAATAATAAAAAATCTGAAACTGATGTGATCAGGCTTGATGCTAGAAGCTCCTTCCTGAGACTTCAGGTCCCTCAGCCCAGGACCCTCGCACCCTTTGTCCTCTCTCCTGACTATAGTCCAGAAACTCTAAAATGTCCAGATCATTTCTAGGTACAGTGCATCTCACACTCTTTTTGGATTTGGTTTTCACTGAGGAGAGACTGTCCTAATTACTTAATTTAGCATTTCCTAACTGATATACTCTACTTCCTTGCAGGAAGCCAGAATCTCATGAGTTTAAAATTCCCACTGAGCTTGCTTACCCCCTATCCTCAGGCTCACTCAGGAGGCAAGAACAGACAGCCCTGACACCAGGCTGACCCTAGGGAACAGAGCAGCTACTCCA
Source organism: Talpa occidentalis (assembly GCF_014898055.3). Taxonomy (NCBI): domain Eukaryota; kingdom Metazoa; phylum Chordata; class Mammalia; order Eulipotyphla; family Talpidae; genus Talpa; species Talpa occidentalis. Next base: position 137,493,740 of record NW_023603184.1, read on the forward strand.
GGGTTCATCTCCAGGTGAGGGATGAAGAAAGGACCACATCTAGGCTCTGGTTACAGGGCTTCTTGAGCACCTGCTGATAATAAAACATTATCTGTCAAGACTTTGGCCCTCCAACCCACCAAAACAAAGAATGAGGGTAGGAGAGGAATTTTATTCCCTCTGATTTCTATCCCAGGGAATAACAATCCTCCCACTGCTCCACCCCAATGGCCACTGGCCGGAGTGGAAGGGCACCTATGGGAAGGGCGAAGGAGAGGCTGGTCAGGGACGTGCCGACTGCGTGGTCCCTTCCTAAAAAGGACATGGGCAAAAGGCTAAGAAAACACTTGGCAAAGTCAGCTCTCCACCTTTCCCACTCCCATGGACCCTAACTGCCAACGTGATCTTTGTAGGGTCTGTGGAAGAATAAAGCAGAGAAGGGGAAGGAAATAAGAGCCTAAATAAGAGCGTAAGAAATTACCAAAAAAAAAAAAAAAAAAAAAAAAGGACCAGGACCTGTGTGGGCTTCTGGACCAACAGGCCAGGTCTCCAGGTTCTGGGGAGTCTGTCTTTTCCTGAGAGTCCTACTACTACAGCCCTGACTACTACTACTACAGATTTCAGCCCCAGTTCTTAGTCTCTATGATGCAGGACTATGTCACACCTGATGCTCACTTAGTTATTATCTTCTGCCCACCTCATCCCCATATAATAGAAACCTTAGTTTATGGAGACGCGTCAGCCTCCACAAACTCCTTGTGCCCAGGCCTGACGTGGCTCAAGAAGACCCTCACCCCAGGGCCAAGAGCCTATAGGGACAGCAGTGTCCACAGAAAGGTTAGGTTCTCAGCCCCGTCTTGATGGCCTGGGATCTAGTTTGTAGAGAAGGGGTAGGGACACTGTTATAAACGCAGCGGAGAGGTATCCTCATCAGAAGAACACAGAAAGGGCTTTCAGGGTAGACAGGAAGAAAGAAATGTTTTCACTGAGGTAATACAGAGTTCTGAAGGCAGAAAACCAGCTGAAAGCTGGGAGAAGCAATGAATGTATCAATTAAATTATATCTGGGTTGGGTTCCAGGAAGAGATGTTTTAAAAAGCTGGCAGAGAATAAGAAGCCCAATAAAATTTAGATGGGGGGGCAAGAAAGAGAGAGAGACAGTGACTCACTTATCAAAGGGCTCCTGACTATTCTGCCATATACAGAAATATTTCCTAAAACTGGATCCCAAAGCCCAGAAATGAAGGAATGAAACTGAGTTAGGGCCACTCAGGAAAGCAGCAAGCCTGGTCTTCTAAGATTTCCTTCTTTCTAAACAATTCCAGGCAGGGAAAGTGAGAGGGTTACTTCGTGTTACTTACGTAATTTTTAAAAAACTCTTTGAATTCTTTATTGCATACGGTTGGTAGAAATTTGCAAGACTGGGTCCCCACGAGGAGAATACCTGAGGAAGTGGAAGAGCTGGTGATGATTCTGTAAGCGTAGGTGCTGTTGAGATATATGGACCCAGCTCGCCAGTCACCTGTGCTCTGTGATCACACCTAAAACCAGGTGAGAATCAAGTAACAGATTTTTCTTAGGGACCTTCTATATTCCAGGTCTGGTTCTTGGTTATTAAAACACAAAAATGAACAAAACATACAAAAATTCCTGCCCTTGAGAGCTTACATTTTAGGAATGGAAGACCATCAATATTAACTATAGATTAGAGAATTTAAGTGTTGTGGGAAAAAGAAAACAAGAAAAGTAAGATAAGTAGTAGGGTGAGTAAGGGGAGGGGTGAACTTCAATTTGAAACAGGGTTGTCAGGGCAGGTTTGGATGACATGACATTTGAGCAAAAATTTGAAGGACCTGAGAGATTTAGCTTATGGGTATCTGAGGGAAAAGTGTTGGAAACAAGGGAATAACTAATGTGAAGGTCTCAGGCACAATGTTCCTAGTGTGTTGACAGAACAGTCAGAGGGGCACTGTGGAGAGTGAAGTGAGGGAGCGGGAGGTTGTGGAGATGAGCACAGCAGGTTACAGGGGCGCGGTCATCTAGGGCTTTGTAAGCCGCGATGAGGATGGTTTTTTCTTGAAGTGAAATGGGATCTATTGCAGGGTTTTGAGCAAAGAAGTGGTATCAAGTGACTCAGGACTTTAAAAGATCATTCCAGGGCCTCCCCTGGTGGCGCAGGCAGTTGAGTGGTTGAGCACAACACTGTGAAGCTGTCCGCAGCCTCTGCAGCGCCGGTTCGATGGACCGATTCGATCCCAGCCGGCCGTCGAGGGTCCCACATGGCGCAGCAGACCTCTCCTGTCTCGCCCGCCGCTCCCCTCAGCAATGCATTTTGTCAGTCTGCCTGTTCTGCTCCCCACTCTGTGTCTGGTGAATCCTCTCATCCTCCAGCGCATCTGGCCTGTACCCCAGTTCGTGTATAAATAAATAAATCTTTAAAAAATAATACAAAAAAATAAAAGATCATTCCAGCTTCTGAGCTGAGAACAGACTGGAGGACAGTAGGGAAAGGGACCAGTTAGGGGGCTGCTGTAGTTATCTAACCAAGAAGTGACAGCAGCTCAGAGCAAGATGTTAGAAGCAGTGGCAGATTCTGTGCTGATTTTGAAAGACGAGCCAACAGAATTTCAGAGTGGACTGGATGTAGGGTAGAAGAGAAAGACCCGAGTTAAACATGATTCTAAGATTTTTAACATGAGCAGAAGAAAGGACAGAGTTGGCATCAAGGAGGGTTCCAGGAGGAGCAAGCTTGTGCAGCAGGTGGAGAAGAGGGAGAAATCAGGAGTTCAATTTTAAATGTTGAGTTTGAGATGTCTATTTGACTTCCAATTAAATGAAAAGCAGTTAGAAACCCAAGTCTGAGGTTGGCAGAAAGATCTGGGCTGGAGATAAAGACATAGAGATAATATTTAAAGCTATGAGAATGAATGTGCTCACCAACAGAGTGAATGCAGGTAAGAAGAATGCAAAGCAGGGATGCCTGGAGGAAGCACAGAGGAAGAGGACCAGCAAACGGAGTGTGAAGAAGTGACAAGTTTAAAACAAAGCCAGGAGAGTGCGCTGCTCTGGAGGTAAAGAGGTGTCAAGGACTGGACGACCAACTGACCAAAGGCTGCTTATAGACCAAACTGGATGATAACTCAGAACTAAGGATTGGATTTTGCAATGGGAAAATCAGCAGTAACCCTTTCAAGAACAGCGTCAGTGGTGTGAGAGGAGTTGAAGCCCCACTGAAATGGTTTCAAGATAGAACTGGAAGAGAGGAATTGAACAAAATTGAACAAGGATTCTTGTAAGGAGTTTTGCAGCAAATGCAGCAGAGTAGTGACTGGTAGGTGTCAAGAGGAGGACTTTTAAGATAGGAAAAAATAATAGCATATTTGTATACATGATAAACTTATGGAACACAAAAGCTAGACGGAGAGAATTACTGCAGTAATTTCCTCGGCAGGTTTTCTTGTGGGCTAAGCCCACAAGTGGAGGTTCTTCCCTTAGGCAGCGAGGGGCTAATGTATTCTATGTAAAGTGGTGGGAAGGCAGTGAGTGAGGGTGTATACGTTAGCAGTAAGTAGAAGTACTGGTGTAAGTCTGCCAAAGTTCACGTCATATTGATTCTTCACCCCCCCCCTCCCCGCACCACCCCTCTTTCCCTCACCAGCAAACTAGGAAGCAGGTGAAGCTGATGGGGCTGGACAAAAGCGGGAAAGAAACATCTAGAATGATGTGGAGAGTGAGTGGATTGGGGACATGTAACATGATTTCTAGGCAGCACTAGGGCTCACTTGAGGTTCGTGGTCAAGAATTTAATTTGAAATTATTGAGAGTATTTTTTTCTGACTCTGTTTAGTTGTGTATGGAGCTGGGTTTAACTGCACGCAAGAGATGTGCAACAGAAACAGGAGTGCAAGACAGTGATTATTGTAAGTGACCACAGGAGCTGGGTAAGGAAGAGAACCAGGACCTCAAGAGTCGGGACAATGAAAAGAAGGGTAACATCAGTGGCCTGGAAGTCTCTGCGGGTTTAAAGGAATGTTGACTTGAGGTAGAGAAAGAGAGTTGGAACCATAAGAAGAGGAAGTGGTTGGAAGACAGGATGTATAAAGTTGAGGTTACCGAGGGATTGCAATTATGGGTGGTGATAAAGTCTAGAGCAGGGTCTCTCAACAGTGACACTACTGACACTTTGGGTGAGAAAATCTGTCATTGTGGGGGCACTCCTGTGCACTACAGGACACTGAGCGGCATCCCTGGATGCTCTCTGCCAACACTAGATGCTAACAATACCCCTTGAGTTATGACAACCAAAAATGTCTCCACACATTGCCCAATGTTGCCTTGGGGTAAAATCTCCCCTTGTTGAGAACCACTGCTCAAGGGTACGTCCACAGTGAATGACACAGAGCAGAAGTCAAGATAATCAGAGCAGACTGGAGAAAGTGCCAGTGAGTCAGGAGCTAAAGTCCTCAAAAAGTGAGTGGGAGTGACACAGGGCATTACAACAACATGAGGCCTGTAGGATGATGTCATCTGATGACATGAGAGCCAAAAGTCAGGACTTTTTAGGGAAGAGGGCGGGAGAATGGTCAGAAGGCAGCAATTTGTAGTCAAGAGGACACCATAGTCAGTGGTAAGAGGACAATGGTAGAAGGAAATAGCTACCATGTGAGAGGCTACAGAGAAAGCAGCATCCCTGGGGGGAAGCCAGGTTCTGAGCAAGAAAGAGAAGTGACTGCTCAAAGAAGACACTGAAGACAGAGAAGACTTGCTGATGATGTGCTATTAATTCCACAGTGGAGGGGTTCAGACACTGCTGAAGGGTAGGGAAAGAGGACAGAATGGGGGAGCACCAAGAAGCGCTCCTCACACTGAGAGGTGGACTCCGGTGGGAAGTCCTTTAAGGTGCTGGCCTATTATTTTATTTTTTTTAGAAGTATTTTTTATAAAGATTTATTTATTTATACAAGAACCAGGATATAGGCCAGATGTGTGGGAGGGTGAGACGATTCACCAGAGACAGAGCGGGGAACAGAACAGGCAGACTGACTGAAATACACTGCTGCTTTGCCATTTGGGATTCTCGCTGGCCGGCCAGGATCGAACCCGCACCGAGAGTGTGGACAGCTTCATAGCGCGGCGCTCAACTACCTGTGCCACCAGGGAGGCCCGCTGGCCTATTATTGAGGCAAGAAAGTAGACACAGGTAAGTATTTGCAAGGACTATGGCACATACCATTAGAAGTCACTGCAATGACCAACCCCAGAACTAGTCTAGAACAAAAGGACCAAAGAATAGCACTGACTTTAATATTAGGAAATCACCCAACCAGGCACAAATCTATCAGGAGGTAAGAGAACAGGGCTTGCAAAAGTCCTGGAGGTAATAAAACCTTCTGGAAAGGTGAAGCTTGTGTAAGGGCATGGAAGAGAGGCCTGAAGTCCGAAGTAGAACCCATGGGGCCAGTTAAGAAAGTACTTTCCTCATTAGAGGATTAGAAATTAGGTTGATCTAACAGGGACTCTAAAGAAGAACAAAACATGCCCAAAATCCAGAGGACATGATGTAGTGTATCCAATTACAATACCAATTAGAAGGTTAGAACACCAGTTCCCAGAAGGAATGAGAATTCCCCCATCCCCACCCCACGACATGTACAGGGTTGAGGAAAGGAAGTTGCACTAGAGACCCCAGGCCCTAAACCAAGTATCACCAAGAAATGGCAAAGAACTCCATCAGGATAAGGAGTTGGTGCTGGGTAAACATTTTCATTTATGTTTCTTTCTTTTTGCCTCTTTTGAAAAATTACAAAAATTTAAATTAAATTAAATTAATTTAAACACTACAGAAGTATCCTCTCTTCACCTCCAACCTATTGCTCAGATGTAACTACTATATATAATTCCATGTGTATCCTTCCAGAATTTTTCTACTGTTGCATAAACAGACACACACAGAGGTGGGCTTCCCCCTACCCCCAAACGGGACATTATAGACATTCTTATGCGTTTTGCTTTTTTTTTCACTTAATAGTATAACCTGGCCATTTTTTCAAGGCATATACAAGTCTACCTCATACGTTCTGGTGGCTTCATTGTGTGGATAAACCATAATCACTTCATATTTACAATGAAATAATTAAATTGATTCCACATGTCCCCAATATAAATAATGCTTCCTTGAAACACTTGTGCACATCTTCATTTTTTGGGTGTTGACTTAATTTTTTTTAAATCTTCGTATCTAGCATCTATAGTTAATGTTCCTACCTGCTGGATTACAGGTTGTATCTGATACTGCCAAAAAGTTACCATCCAAAAATAATGTATCCATTTAGCTACCCACCATATTGTATAGAGTACCCAACTCCCCTAAGTCTGGTCAAAACTGTAATAAACAACCTTAATTTTTGCCAACTGATAGAAGTGGATCTCATATTTTATTTTTTTAAGATTTATTTTATTTATGCATACAAGAACTGGGGTGCAGGCCAGAGTTGTGCGGGGGGGGGGGGGGGTGAGAGGATTCACCAGAGATAGAGTGGGGAGCAGAACAGGCAGATCTACTGAAATATACTGCTGAGGGGAGCAGCAGGTGAGACAGGAGAGTTCTGCTGCCCATTTGGGTAGCTCCCTGGCGGGCAATGGAACTCGTGCTGCAGTGGCTGAGGATAGCTTGATAGAGCTGAGACTTAACCCCTTGCAACACCAGGGAGGCCCTCATACTTATTTTAATGTATACTCCTCTAGTTTCTTTGTATTGGTGAAGGAGGATGTGCTAGTTTAAAAAGAATGAAAAAATTTTCAAATTCATTTCTATGCATAAACATTGAACCAAGAGGAAACTATCTTTATTAAACATACTGAAATGTTAAATAGATATGGGTCAAACACTATTAAAAGTATCTAAATACATTATCTTATCAAATCCTCATTAACTCTACAGACTCTAAGTAGACCCATTTTATACAAAATAAAACTGCAGCCAGACAGGTTAAGTAATTTTCTCAAAGTTACATAGTTACTAAATAGAACCAGGCTTTGAACCCAACCACCTTGACTCCAGAGCCCCAATTTAGACAAGTCACCTGCTCCACCAAGGTCGTATGGCCAGTAAATGGCAGTCAGGATTCAAACCCAGATCTGCGTAACTCTGGAACACGCAGATGTAAGGTATTTGTTAAATAGAAATTGCTTTATCTGTATGCATGATGAAAGACAGCCGAGGAAGAATTTAATCCTAAACCTTTTTTTTTGTTTTTTTTTTTTTTTTTTGGTTCTGGTTTTTGTATTTTTGGTTCTGTTTTATGTAAGCTTTTTTAAAAAACACTGAAATTGCCTTGGTTGAACTTAAGGCAGGGCCACTGTGCTGCACCACTCCAAGAGCATCATAAACTCACTGGAGCCCTCACATCTGCAGAGCTGAATGTGCCAGCCCCAGGGCCAGATACAGACTGACCAAGGAAAAAGGGAACCTCCTCCCTACATTTAGGCCAAAAGAGCTCAGGGAAACAGAAGGTCCCCTAGTGGCTGAAATAGTGTTGACAATCACAAAAGTCCAGCTAGCGGTCTCCAGAACTGACAACACTAGAGTAGCAGCTAAAGTGAAATCAGGAGACAGGGAAGCAACTGCCTCTCTCTACCTAGAATGTTGCCTTACAAGATTATGAAAGATGCATCAAGATTACTCTCTGCAGAATCAACAGGTTCCCTAGGAAACAAAGGGGAACAGAGGATAATAATGACCCACAACACAGGTCTCAAGAATAGGACATCTACATAGTGAGGGGAGAGAGGAAAGAAAAGTGATTTTACCAAACAGAGAAGGTGGTAGAGAAGAGGGATATACATAAATAGACTCAAGACCAGATAATCAATCCTGGAAACTTCTTAGTAATCTTCCAAAAGACAACCCATACCCGCTCCCCCCCCTCAAAAAAAAACTAGAAAATTAGGAGAACCTTGAAAATGTTCTCAAGGGGAAAAATGATGCTAAAAGAAACCCAGATGTGGTGAATATAAAATGAATGGAATTTTGGATTCATTCCTACTGTCAGCCTCTCTTAGAATTGAGGCAAAGTCAATTGCAGACTTGGGAAGAAAGGCTTAACTTGACCAAATTAAAATGGCCCAAAGCCATGAAGAGACCATGGGTAAAACAGAAACACACATCAGCTGGGCAGAGGATGGGCCTCGAGTTCAGTGCAGTAACAGAAGGAAACGGACACAATTCAGCCCAAGTAAACATGATTACATGAGTGTCGATCAAATGCTTGATTCAGAAGGGGACACGCCGGTTAATGGCATTTTCTAGTTTAATACTCACCACTTGTTATATATACAGATTACCAATGTTCACAGCCTTTGGAAATATGTCATAAAATTAACATTAAGACAGACACTTAAAATCTTGTAAAGACGGGGTGTTTGTGTAGAGTATCACAACTATCACTGTTGACTAAGATTTGTGGAGAATCTGGTCTCAGTTCTGACCTGTCCAAAATCTGGCTAAGAAGAAACAATCTTGAAAGATGTAAATGATACCAGAGAAGATGATGACACTGCCCAGGGAGCTAAGAGACATTCTGTGAGTTCCAAGGACTTAGTACAGTAAGAAGTAAGGTGAATGATAACAGCAGCGGGGTGGGGGGAAAGGTCACATTTACTCTGACAGCTCAGAAGGCTGTAAGTTCTATGAGAGCAAGGACTGTGTTTTGGTCATTGTTCTAGTATCGCGTTTAGAACGGTGTGGCACATAGTAGGCACTCAAAATATTTAAGAAAGGAATCAGTGCTGTTCCATTTAATATGCCCTTTCTCCATTCGCTCAAGAAATGTTCATGGGAAGCAAGAATGGAAGCTGTTCACTCTAATATCCTTTTCCACATTCTCTACTTAGGGAAATGTTTATGCTTCAAGGTCCAGCTCAAATTTCTTTCTCAAAATCTTTCCTGATCCCTTCACTGCCCACAACCCTAACTCCTTCAAAAATGAAATTCTCTTTATACTTTTCTTCCAAAGCACTTTACTTGGACCTACATTTGCTCCCATTTCACTGTGGCCCACACTGTAGTTCAGGATGCACATGTCTGGTCCTTCTAGGTTATAAACTGGGTCACTTACTAGTAATCACATTATAAGTGGATTCGGTTATTCTTAAATTCCCAACTTCTTTTTTTTTTTAAACTTTTTTTTTGTACTTTTTTTTTTTTAAGATTTATTTATTTATTTATACAAGCACTGGGTACAGTCAGAAGCACGGGAGGGTGAGAGAGTTCACCAGAGCCAGAGTGGGGAGCAGAGCAGGCAGAAGGACCAAAGTACACTGCTGAGGGGAGCAGCGGGCGGCAGGAGAGGTCTGCGCACCATGTGGGACCCTCCTCCAGTGGCCGGGGAGCAGCCAGGGATCGAACCGGTGCTGCAGAGGCTGCAGGTAGCTTCGCAACCCAGCGCTCAACCACTGCGCTACTGGGGAGGCCCAAATCCCCAACTTCTAACGATGCTTTGTAAGTAGTAATTACTGAAATGTCTTCTGTTTAATCAAATAATATTCTTGGTGTGTAACAAGAAGCCAGTATATAATAGGTGCTCAATAAATGTTTATTACATACATGAACTGAAAGAAAGACAATAGCAACAAAACTAAGTTCTTTGCCTAAAACCCCAGGGCTGGGAGACATCGTGCCTTCAAAATAGAGACATGGGCTGTTCTCCTTGGTTCTAAGAAGACCTTGCCTGATTTTTGTGCCCAGTGTTGGGCATTCTGGTACCAAAACTGTAGAGATAAGTTTGAAGAGTAACAAAACCGACTTGTGGTGGAGGAGGAAAAGATGAGTAAGGAGCGATTAGGGGTTTTAAGCTAGGCAGATGGCCTAAGTGTGACGTCTGAGACTAGACACGATAACCTTCTGCTAACATTGGGAGAGTGTAAACACCCGAGAGGGAGGAATTGTTTAGCCTGGTCCAAAGAGCTAAAAGTAGGAGAAAGGATGAAACAAGGCATGGGAGATCAAAGTCGTGTGACAAGAGAGCAAAGCAAAAAAAAAAAAAAAAATGCAAGACAACAGTGCCATGTACATTTTCACAGATATCAGCAAGTGTTGTTATCCTCGTCCTCAGGCGTAAAGGGATCTACAAACAGATGGATTATTGAAACTACAAGAACTGAAACTTAATACAAAGAGCCTATGCTTGGAACAGAAAGTTCTTTTACCATTATGCAAAATATAGTTCCATACTCAGTGCCCCAAAAAACCACAAACGCAGACTGTCCCCATAAGTAAAAGCACCTACCGGAGAAGATGAAATAAGGAAAGGTAAGAGAAAGACAATCAGCAAAGCAGCGGCACCAGATTCCCAGGGTTTGATAAAATGCATGAACTCTCCCATCTGTGTTCTCACTTGCTGTTTTCCATTTTACTCTAACAAAGACACCTCTCAAAGTGGAGTTTGCTGAAAACATATTCATTTCTCCCTATTTCCCATTCCACTCCAAGTCGGCCTGCTTGCCTCTCAGGAAGTGTTCGTGGGCTTCAGTGGGGCCTACAACATTAATAGAAAGTGCTGTGTGAATAGTAGAGATATAGACCATGTGGTTTCCTGCTTCAAAGAACATGTAATCTACTCAAAGAGACAAAATATAAATATGCGAAAACAGCAAGAAAATAATGTCAAAGAAACACATGACGCATGCAACAGAAAACAGTACAAAGTTTTTATTACTGCTATTGGTCTATGAAGGGAAACATAATATTAAATTGGTAAGTCAGGGTAGGCTTCCCGGCAGAGGTACATTTTCTTCCTGAAGAAGAAAAGTAGACATGGACTGACTAAAAGTAATGTATGGGTTGATAAAAGCTAGAAGGAGCCTTTGGGTGTATTCTATCCAAACTGTTCCTTGACCGATGAATTAAACAGAAGCTCAGGGAGCATAAATATAGCATGTCCAAGTCATAAAATCAAATTAAGTAGAAGAAATGGAATTCAAATCAAAGTATTCTGACTTCAAATCCAGGGCAAATGACAGAAAGGACTGTAGAGGGACAGATTTAGCAAGGCCTGCAAGGAAGAAGGAGAGCAGATTGGCTTAGCTGGGACAGAGGGGCAGTTCAGTGGGAACTGAGGAGCCACAGGTCCCACCCAGCCTGCTCCCAAATAATCTGAGTGACTTCATGTGAGACGCCCTTCTCTCCCTCTTCAGGAACACCCACCACACCTAGTGACAGGGCCCTGCAGGCCTTCTGCGTTTCCCTGACCACATGCCAGGCCCTCATTCTGCCTCATTCTGCCTGCTCATCCTAAGGACCCACGAAACTCCAAGACACGCATATGGCAAAACTAACCAAGAAGCTACTCCACATACGAACTTCTGGTTCGGCTCACAACCCCACCCTTCTCCTGTGCCCCCACCAACACTGAGGAAACCAGATGTACAAATGGTTAACAGAAAAAAAAAAAAAATCCCACCCAGACCACTTGAAACGCGGCTAGTCTGGCTGGTCTGCTCAGAGACTGCTCCATGTCTGCTATTTATAGCCTCTGGGTGCCCAGCCCAGCTTCCAGGTCACTAATTGTGGCCCAGCCCCGAGCCAACCCCCACACCTCCTCCCCCACCCTGCAACATAGGGCACAAGAAGCAAATCCAGCTTTGTCCAACCCAGGAAGAAGAGCCAGGATCTGAATCCAAGACCCTGGATCATATGTCTTGTGGAGGCACCAGAACTGTCTGGGGTCTGCTCCTGCACTGTGTATCTCAGAGAGCGGAGCTCTGTCTCCCTTTAGCAGGCAACATTTCCTGAATTCCCCAGGTCCATTCAGAGTTAAACCCTGAGTGTAAGTGAACACCACCAGCAAACAGTGTTCTTGGCCATGAATACCACCAGCAAACAGTCCGGGAAAGTCTCTGTGAGTAAGAGTCTAAGCCTCCATGGATTGGTTTGCTTGCCTCTTCTTAGAGTCTACTCGTTAGATTACCTGCCCTTTTATTTGTATTACTACCCTGCAGTGAGATAAGTACCAGGGAGGAGTATGCTCAGAATGAAACTTATAAAATCTCCTTTCTAGCACCCACCAAATACATGTCAAATCCCCCATTCTTAGTTACAGACAGATGCCCTGAGTAGGACAGTTTCATTACGGAGCTATAAATAATCCCTTCCAGTTCAAGATGCAGTTACTTGAGGATTATTCTACAATGCAGTTTTCCCTGGAGGAATGCAGACGACACTGAGATGGGCGATGACCATTTTCTGGCAAATGAGACTTTGTGACGTTATTTGAGTGGAGAAAAGGTTGTTTGGTTTTTTTTTTTTTATATAAAGGCACAGGGGGCCTCCCTGGTGGCGCAAGGGGTTAAGTCGCAGCACTATGAAGCAATCCTCAGCCACTGCAGCACGAGTTCGATCCCTGGTCAGGAAGCTGACCCACATGGCGCAGCAGACCTCTCCTGTCTCGTCCACTGCTCCCCTCAGCAGTGTATTTCAGTAGATCTGCCTGTTCTGCTCCCTACTCTGTCTCTGCTGAATCCTCTCACCCCCCCACCCCCACACCTCTGGCCTGTACCCCAGCTCTTGTATGCATAAATAAATAAATCTTTTTTTTTTTTTTAAGGCATAGGCTTAGCAAAAAGATTTGGCAGAAAGACTCAATGAAGTTTGCTTTGTTGGTTCTGTGTCCCTGCTCCACTGAGGTAACCACCATTGGGGCCACATTCTCAACTATTGACTCACTCTCTTGGAAGCTTTACTCCATCCCAGTTAAACCTGACCACTGTGCATGAGGTCTCTATTCAGAGCACAGGACTGGGACTAGTGGTGAAGGAAGAGTTAAGAAACTTAAAATAAGAGTGAGATATCTCCTTCCCTTTCTAGTGCCCCAAAGCCCAAACTATGGTTACTATCCTTCTCATCCCAATAAGTTCCCAACCTTCTATGCTCTTGGCCAATACTGCCCAAGACCATACACCCCAATGTCAGTCTTCCCTTTGGGGGTTCATTTGGACCACTGGATAATATGCCAGGGATTCTGGTTTTTGGAGCCAGAACCAGAAGACTGCTGTGCTATCTCATCATCACCCACAAATACCAATTCCCAGTCCCAAATGGCCCCAAATCTTTCCTCCCAAGACCACAAGGGGAAAAAAAGTTTCCAAATTAAAAAACTAAAACTGGCAACAAAGGTGCCCCATGGCAGTAACCTTTAAAACTGGCCATTAAAGTTTATAAGTCAGACGGGCACCAACGTGAACGATCAAGAAGAGAAAAACAGCCCCCTCCCTTGGGGACCCGGAGCCACAGCCTCCCCCTAAAGCCACAGAGCTGATGTCACAAGAAGCGCTTGCTGCCGTCAAGGGCTCTCTGTGTCCCGCCGACTACAACCACTCACAATGCAGGCGGTGCTGCGTGTTGGAAGCAGGGGTGTCTGGCTAAGAATAAAGGAAAGGGGAAAGACAAGAAGGCATGGATTGGGGGGTATATGTGATGTAGGGAAAGGGGAGAAAAAGAAAAAAATCTCTTCCCAACCAGAGGGGATGTCTGCAATTTACAAGGCAGGAGGAGATGGCCTGTCGCAGTGCCCGAGACAGTTGCTCTCAACCTTTTTTCCGACCACATATTTTCATTGGAAACTATGGGTCGCTGTACAATGATCCCTAATTTTCTTGGGGCTGAAGGGAGCATATCAGAATTTTTTTGTAAGATGATAAATAGTTTGAAAAGGTCTCCAAATCATTCTGCCCTATGGGTTAAATACCCCCAATGAAAATTCATCAATTGAAGGAATCTACTCCTCCTTCCCTCCCTTCCATCCATGTAGTCAATGATACATTTTGAGAGTTTCTGTGTACCAGGCATTGATCCAGGGGCACTGGGGAGACAGAAATATCCCTGCCCTCAATGGGGATCCGTGCCCTCACAGTGGAGAAAAACAACATCATAAAAAAAGTAAAAATCTGGGGGCTTCCCTGGTGGCCTAGGGGTTAGTCTCAGCACTATCACTGCTATGGCCTGAGTTCCATCCCCGGCCAGGGAGCTGACCCATACATGGTGCAGCAGACCTCTCCTGTCTCGCCTGCTGCTTCCCTTAGTAGCATATTTCAGTAAATTTGCCTGTTCTCCCCCCACTGTCTCTGGTGAATCCTCTCACACTGCCCCCACACACACACAAACACCTCTGGCCTACACCCCAGTTCTTCTACGCAAAAAAAAAAAGGTAAAAATCTGTGGAATGTTGGGTAATGATAAGGGTTAAAAAGAAAAATCAAGCAGAGAAAGCAACTAGAAAGCGGAGAGGGGTGGGAGGGAGGCGGGGATGAAACGGTACATGGGGTGGCCAGGAAGTCCTCAGCTGGAAGGCAGCTTATGAAAGGAGACCTGAAGGAAGAGGAGTGAGCCCCCCAGATGTGTCTGTCTGCGAAAGAGCGCCCTAAGCTGAGACCAGGAAGTGTGACGGGTCGTAAGAGGGTGGCCACCGGTCATCTGCTCAGGGAAGAGGAAGGAGGTGGTCCCCGTGGCTGGAGCCCCCACATGCTTGTTCATGGAGACGTTCTCCCTGCATTTCAGCAACTCTGGCTCAAAAGCCTTTTGGACTAAACTGTTCAAGCCAAGGACAAGCTCACAAGCAGAAAAACTTAAACAGCTTGTGAAAGGGGAGTTGGGCTGGGAAGATGAGCTGAGTATTAAAGTATTTCTCTTTATTTAAACAGCTCAAAGTTCTTTTAAATAAAATCTTACCCATCCACACAAAATCCTTGTAAGGAACAAAGGTCATATTCCCTTAACTAACGACCAGAGGGAAAAAAATGACTAGCTTAAGAATGACTTTTTAAATGACAGTAAAGCCAGAAACTGGAAAAGAATGTACTCTTGACACCCAATCCCAGGCTGTCTTATTCATAAAAATCATAGAATATTGAAACTCGGGAGAGGCCTTAAGTGATGAACTTATCCATTCCTACATCGTACTTAAGCAGGAGCTGCTGTTAGAAAGCCAAGTAGGGGAATAGTCCAGATTTTAAAAGAAAGGACCATTTCTCTCAAATCCTGCATTCTAGAAATTCTAGCAAGGGAAGGTACGGTGATGACATTAGGATTACTGAAGGCGGAATCGCACTTTCAGTCTCCGACCCCCTTCTCATGCTGGGCCCACTGCCCTCTATCCAGCTCCCTTCAGCCCAAACATCCTTCGTGAGGCCCAGTTGGCCACGCCAGTGGGCCGCAGGTTCCGAAGCCCAGAACTAAGTCTACAGTGTGAACACAGATGCACACAGACACACAGCCGGGGGAAGGAAGGGCAAGGAAAGCACACACAACACAACACACCAGGGCAGCTGCAGAAAACAACTGCTTGTTAAGTTAAAATTAAACTCTGCACAAATATTGACCTTTGGAGGGGACAGAAACCGGTCCCATATTTACCAGTTTTATAAATGGGACTGACCACAGCTGCCCCACGCGCTTGGCCGGCACGATGGCAGGATGGGGCGAGGCCATGCTTTGGGGGTGGGGGGTGAATGAGAGGGGCAGGAGACATTTTAAACACTCTCTTAAATGGAGTTACTACTGGTAGGTTAAAGTTCCCAAAAGCCTTAAAAGAGGAATTTCTAGGAAAGCAAATAAGGCAGTCTCTGAAAGTGGGGGGTCAGAGAAGTAGGGATAGAGAGGAAAAAGGAAGTGTCAGAGAGAGAAAAAATTGGTAATAACAGTGAGGAAAATAACAGAGATTGAAACTGAATGAAGAGAACACTAGGGAGCTTATCCTTTTGAACCCTGGCCCTTGGTCAAACCAAGAGTCATAAGGTAGAAGACCAGGTGACCAACTTAACCTAATGGAACAATCTAAACTGACCTGGTCTGGATCCTGGCTCTGCTGCTTACTTACTATGTAACCTTGGGAAACCCAGGGACCGGGAGTGCCCCCATCTGTGTAGTGGAGATAATAATAGAAAAGCAGTGGTCACGGAAAACCAAAGAAGACAATGTAAGTGCAAGTTCTTTGCCAACCATAACATCGCACAGGTACAAATCATTATTTCGAATTAATTCTACCCCAGCTAACTGTACCTTTCACCAAACTGACCAGTAAACTGCAGTCTCTCTAACAGCAAAATTGGGGGTCAGAAGGGGGAGCAAGAGTTTCCCCTGGACTTGCCAAAGCCTTCCAAATGCATATACCTAAACCCTCCCTTTGCTGCAGGACAACAGGCAGGCCAGCCTGCTGACCCAAAGCCCCAAAGCCATGCTTAGAGTGGCAAAAGGTCCACATGCGAAGGGAGAGAAAGGACTGCTCAGTTCTGTTTCCCTGAAAGCTTGATCTCTGGACACCCGAGGCTTTTCAGGAACAAACATCACAGATACTGGCAACTTAGATCTATTTCAAACCTCAACACCTCATCCTCTTCTGTACCCTCTCCACACTCATGACTTCTACGATTAAGAATGACAAGTGCTAACAACAATAACAAAGCCTGAATCCGATCTTTACCTGTCAGGCACCATAACAACCCACCCCCTCCTCTTGTGCTACCAAGAATCCCAAAGCTGAAAGTACTCCAAATCAAAACATTTGAACATACACAAAAAGACTTTTCTGAAATTAGTCATCCAGTTTTTCAAAAAAGCTCCTGTGCCTAGATGCAGCACTATTTACACTCTACTGTGCTCTTATCCCTAAAAGCATGGAGCAGACAGGCGTCTATCACTTTCGCATATGAAAAAGGCAGCGATAAAGTTCAAGTCCTTGGCCTCCTGAGTGCTAACCAAACACATATCATTAGTATCTTTTGACTCTGCTTCACTGGTTCAATGTTTTACCTTAATATATTACAGTTTATATTGTTAAACGTGTGTCATAAAATATAAACAATGTACAGCACAACCAGGTCAGCAATTCAGGAAGAATTTCCAACGCTGCAGTCTCTGTGGTCACAGGGCAGGGAGATGTTTTGCATTTGGTGCACCAAACATGTGCTGAAGCACAGACTTCAATCAAATTGGGGAGGTTGGGGGAAGACAGAAAAGAAAAGGGGAAGAGAATGGGGAAAGTTATATTCCTTGTGGGGAACCTGCTTCCTTGAATTCTGATCTAAAAACTGATTTTAAAATGGAATCATGAATTTTTATAACCCTATTTCTATAGTTTTGCTCTTCTTCAGGGGCCCCAGATAAGTGATATGCCTCCAGGCCTGGCCACTTGGGGTCTCTATGACTTTAGTTTTTCTGACAGTAAAGAGCCCTCTCCTCACTTCACCCCCATCTTTCCCATGAGCAAGTGGCTGCCTTAGTTCCATCTCCTCCAAACCTTGGAGAAGCTGAGCCAGCTATTCCTGCACAAGCCTGAGATTCCTTACCTCAAGTGATAGTCAGAATGATAATATTTTCAACTACTCCGTACTTCTAGAAAAGGAAAATGGGTGTTATTGTAATTATAATTGTCACCCATTCTCGCTCTAAACACCAATGCACACAGGAGAAGCCCTAGACAGAATCTGCCAGTCACTCTTCATGATCCTCTTCCCACTTAAATAAAATCAGTGCCTCAGATGAGGTGCTTTTCAGGCTAGAAAAATGGTACAGGAACTGAAAACAAGCATCTTCAAAAGCAAAATGTGCTTGGGCCTCCCTGGTGGCACAAGGGGTTAAGATATAACCTATTAAGCTATCCACAGCTGCTGTAGCACGAGTTCGAGCCCCGGCCAGGGAGCAACCCACATGGCGAGGCAGACCTCTCCTGTCTCACCCGCTGCTCCCTTCAGCAGTGTATTTCAGTAGATCTGCCTGTTCTGTTCCCCACTCTGTCTCTGGCGAATCCTCTCACCACCCCCACCTCTGGCCTGTACCCCAGTTCTTGTATGCATGAATAAATAAATCTTTTAAAAAATATGCTTAAGGAGAAATTCATGGCTAAGTAAATCCCTGGAAAAACAATGAAGCCCAAAGCAGACAAGTGATCATCACCCAGCAATCCCAAGTCCAAGGACAAGTCCAAGGCCACTTTGCCTGTGAGGACTCTCTTGGGCCTCTACTCACAGTCCATCTGTGATATCCTGCTGACTCCCCCAAGACTAACTCAGGCTGTCTACATTCAGCAAAACACAGCCCCTCGTGGAACTTCTGGTCAGATACTGTTTCTGTGATATCTGCTCTCTCCTAGCCAAGCTGGGAAGTGGATCTCTCAGAGAAGTCCCCCAGCAGATCATGTGCCTACTTAGAACGCCCTGGTCTAAGGAAGCCGATTGGAAGCCAGAGTCCCTCGAAATCCTCTGCTGTCACCCAAGCACAAGGACTAGACGGGAACCTAGCAGAGGGACTGGGTGGAGCTGGGGTTGGGGCAAAGCACAAAGAAGAGACCCACAGACCTGGAGATCATCTCCACACACACTCACATTTATTCATCTCCGAGGCCCAGACTAGCAGAAGTTTCTGACTGTGTGTGAGTGGGGTCTCTAAATCCAGAAACAACTCCATTTCAAGCACACGAGGAAGCATCCCTACTGGGTAATCTGTGAAGCCCCTAGAGAAGAAAATAAGGAAACACTGCTACCGGGTACCAGAGAGCGCTGCCGCCTCACCAGCCCTAGGAAATGTCTGAACAGAGTCTTATTCAAGCCAAGGGAAAACGCTGTTAAAACACACAAAACTCCTTTGACTAATGTGAGAGGGGGAAAGAGCCTCTATAATTAACAGAAACTGTCACAGGCATTGGGGGCCTCCGACGTGTTCAACGCAAACCACTTGAAAAGACCCGGTCTTCTAGGAGAGGGCTGGGGTTTGTGAGTGGGGCTCCAACAGGCTGGGGACAGCTTTTCCAAAAGAATCCCACCATATTAAAAAAAAGGAGGAGGATTTGGAGAAGAAAAAAAAGGGGGGGGGAGAAAGGAAAAACCCAAACCTCAGCTGAATGTTTTTCCACCACTGGAACTAAAAAGCAGAACAGAAGAAGAGAAGTCCAAATGCAACCAGTTTTCAATTAGGGCCTAATTAGAAAGGAAAGTGGCAGTGCTATTATTACAGATCTGGGGAGGAAGAAATGCAGTCAACGGCTTGCATTTGGGCTGAGCCATCCACTTGAAAGCTGTGATGATTAGAGGGACCATTTATGGTGAGAGATGCTGGAGAAGGGAGGGACACAGAGGGCGGGGCTGGCTGGTGCCGATCACGTGCAAGGCAGATAGTCAAAAGCAAGTATTGATCAGCCACAATTGGCAAAGCATGACACAAAGGACTGTGAGGAGAAATACAGAGCATCGTGGGCACCGTGCTGACCTGAAGAGGCTTGCAGACACTGTTCCAACGGTAAGTCCATAGCCTGTACGTGCATGCACACACACAAGTGCACACGCACATATGCACCAGACTTCAGAGAAAACTTAATCTCTGCTCCTTTTGATACACAAAGTCCACTCTGATCACTCATGTGGCCTCTCTGTACCTTTTCCAGCTCCCTACTCGTTTCTCTATATAGCACAGAGACACCCCATCAAAAAAAAGATGCCATCCTCAAGTATCACCCCGGAATGAAGAAATCTGGATTTGCCACACTCCTCAAAATTACCAGCCAAGATCTATCTGCTCAGGCAGGTGAGACCCTACATCAAGGTGGGGAATCTCAGAGGAGATGGAAGAGCATTGTCTGCTTTCTCTAGGATCCCCAAGGACTAAGGTCCATTTTCTACCTACAGGTCATAATACATGAGGACAACCGGAAGGGAACTGGAGGCGGGCACCCTTATGCCTGACTATCGGAAGGAAGAGATCGGCTAGTTCCATCCTGTATTTACAATAAAACAAAGCAGTTTGATGGGTAGAAGCATAAAGGACTTTCTTCCCCAGGCTCTGGGGTACCCTCTCTCTTGTTGATTTAGTTCAGGCAACTTGGAGGAGGGACAGGAAGCGCTAGGGCAAACATGTCACACAGCCTGCAGTGAATAGGGCCAACAGAAAGGAGAGGCAAAGAACAGAGCTGAGAGGAGAGGAAAAGAGGAGAGGCCTCTCTTCCCATCCCACAAGCTGGGCTCCATCCAACACAAAGTTAATTCCTAACCTCGGCTCACCACCCTGCCCACTGCTTGCATGATTTATCCCCCTATCTGCCTCCATCGCCTTTACAAGCCTCCTAGTCCTGCACACCATTATAAAAGCTGTCTGTGCTGCTGGCTCGACCTGGCCTGGCCCGGGCTCCTGCCACAGTAACCCTTCCCACCTTTGCATTTTACAAGCCTTCCGCCATCATGGAAATCTGAAATCCCACGAAAGAACAGTAAACATTGCAGGGGAAAGAAATACCCAGCCAGGCCACTCTGGACAGCAGAGTCACAGACGAACTGATGTCTCTCGGCCAGGGATGGAGGCCTGGAGGCAAGGACAGCGAGCTGCCTGAGCTCAGGTGGACAAGGAGATGCACACACAGACACGCGCACCCTTCACGGGCACAGCCAAGCAGCCCAGTACCCTGGGGATTCCCAGGCTCAGAGAATCAGCCAGAATGTCAGGGAAATTCTCAAGTAAACACAGGTGTCCAGTTGAGAGAACCTGGTGGAAACATGGGGTTTTAAGTAAAGGAAAGAGTAAAAATGTTCAGACATGGGCTAAGTCAGATCAGTGTTGTCACCTTTTCACGGGCACATCGGAAGGCGATCGGCGTAGTGGAAAGAGCACCAGGCTCTGGCTTTAGCTACCTGGATCTGCAAGCGGCTTCGTCACTTATTTACTAGACTTTGGGTAACAGATTCTTTGAAAATACCAACGCACAACAAGACTACAGCCAGAGGGCCTGGCACTCAATAGGTATAAAAAATGATAAGCAGAATGATTATTTGGGATGCTGGACATCCTAAAATCGGGGGGTGGGGGGGGGGTGCGTTCTATTCCTTTCCCTTTCAAATTATAGCCTGCTTAACAGGTTTCCCCTTTATTCTACAACAACTTTCCCTTTCTAAACCAAATTCACTGTTTCATCTCCTGGTCAGGGAATCAGCCAAAAGGGAGTTTCCTGGGGAGTATCATCATCTTGAGGACCCTCCTCTCTTGGTCACTTTGAACTTGTGTGATCCAGTTCTGCTCCTGACCCTTTTCATGAGCCCCCCCCCCCCTGCCCCCGGCCCTGACTCCTGGGCCTCTGTTCATAAAGACTGCTCTTCCTCTTCATCAGCCTCAAGAGAACCTGCCAGCACCCACTGGCTCCAGCTCCACGCTTTTCAAGAAATGCCGGGCTCCTGTGACAGGGGTCTAATTTAGAGCTTCATGCCTTCCCCGGCTAACTCTGGGGAAAAAGGGACACTAAGAATTCTCCATGAGTCTCTGCAGTTCCAAAATGTCCTGCCAATGAGGCTGAGTGCTCCCCAGAGCTCTGTTATTCACTTGGGGGTAGGTCGAGGGGGAGATGGGGGGAGGGAGGGGGAGGGCAGGAAGAGAAGAGAGCCTTGATTCAGGGGCCAGACTGAGTCCGCCACAGGCCAGGCTCCGCTGAGGTTTCTCGGGTGAAACACGCCTCTGTGATGGCTGTGCCTGTGAAGCGGATGGAAATGCCCATAAAGCCGTATCAAACCCTGTGCAGAGAAGGACAGGGATATATATAGAACCAGGAACCAAAGGGGCCACAGGGGATTCAGGCGGACAGCTCCGCCCAGCCCTTAAACCCGCCCCAGGGAAGGGGGGAGGCCTAAGGAACAAGCTCAAGGAATGAAGGTTGGAGACAGCCCGGCGGGTTTGTGAAGGGAGTGGGGAAATGAGGGGCGTCAGGGACAATGCCAGAAGAGGGCTAATGACCAGGCTGTGGGAATCAGTCGGGGGAAGGGGGAGCACGTGCTTGCTCCAGGCAAGGACGCTAAAAAGCCAGCCTCTGAGCAGTGGCAGATGCCCAGTGAATTAACACTCGGCTTTGGTGTCCTCCTGTTGGACAGAACTTTTCAGAACCAAAGAGCCTCCCATGAAGCAGCTTCCCCTACCCCCTCCTTCCTCCCCACCAACACCTCCAGCTCAAATTAGTCCAGAAGACAGCATTCTCCACACCCCTCTCCCTGAACCCCATTCCCAGTCTTATGGAGAAAATGGGGTGGGGGCAGGTGACAAAAAAAGAAGTCTCTCCTTAGTGTCCTGGAACAAGAGAAGTACCTTAAGATGGAGTTCTGTCAGAAGAAACAAATTCACTGACAGGAAGAGAGGTTCACAGGATGAGATAAGAGCCTTAGAAACCATGGCATCTGATAGAGTCCGGCCTTCATGGGCATGCAGCCATGCCAGGGACAGAAAGTACTCTTCTTAAGGCCTTCGATTTGCTGAAATCCCCTCTCCCCATCAATCATCCTTTTGCCAGGTAGGGCATTGGAGGTACAGGTCCTGGATACTAGGGAGCTGGCAGACACTGGGCCCACAAGGATTTCTTACCTGTATAACCATCAGAGTAGACAATCCCTCACTCTTCATCCCCAATTCAAAAGAGAATAAAGCTTTCCCTCTCCTGCAGTCTTCCCCATGAAAATGACAATGTTTTGACAATGTTTTGGCGCCACCTGCTGTCCTTTCCTGACACCTGCCTTAAAAAAGAAATGATAGATCCTAAAACTGGATAGACCTCAACTGCACTTTCTTTAAGTCATCATAAACCCTAGGGAAATGGAATTCAAGAGAAAAGAAATCATAACATCTACCAGAAGGAGTATCCCTGCCGCGTGCACTGGAGAAATCAGTGCTCCATCTTTCTCCTGTCTCCTGGGACAGGTCACAGGAGCTGCAACGAGACAGGCTTCTCACCGAGTTTTCAGCTCCAGTCTAAACAGCCACTAGTCTTGAAGTTCCTTCTCCAAGAGTCTTGCTGATATGAGAATCAAGTATTGACAAGACCTTTCTCTATTTAATAGATTATATATATTTTTTAATTATTTTCATGTCACACTTGGTTTTCTTGGTTTCGGTAGAAATGTTAATTTTACTCTGGGGTGACACTAGAACGAAAGCAACACCCAACAAGCAATGACCTAGATGCTTCACACTGTCCTTTACTCCAGTGGTCTCATAAACATGCTAATAAGTAATAAGCTCACTGAGAACTCAGTTGATCTCACAAATAGAAACATCTGTTCATCCATTTTACAGACATTTCTGTAGTGCCCGCTGCGGATCAGGCACAGCCAGAAGCACAGTGGTGACAGCTGTGTGAGGCTCTGACTTTAGTCAAGCCTATGTTCCAGCTGCATCACTTATCTGATTCACTAAGGGAATCTAGCCATTTTTTACTCATCTCAAAGAAAATCTAGCAAAAGTCAAGATAAAAATACATACAGATTTTGTAAAGAGACAGGATGAAGAAATATAAAAGGAAGGATATACACAGAATGGGAATGAATGATTGCAGAAAAAGAATTGTTAATGTTATCCCTTCCTCACATTCCTTATAGGTAAGTTTTTCTCCCTTAAACCCATTCCTGGACCTAACTCTGGGAGCTGCATACCCGTTTCCAAGGTCAGCTTCCCAGTCCTCATATTTATATGTCTTTAGCAGAAAGATGGAGGGATGCCTGGGATTGACAGCTTAAATTATATGCAAGTATTTTCCCAAATGTCACCACAGGAAACATGTGGGGCTCCATAAAAAGTATTGTCATCTGGAAGAAGCTTCTGAGAGGTCCTAGCATGAGCCAGTAACTGAGGGGAGTGGAGCGTTAACCACACAATCTTGGGGTTGACCAGGCCCTCTCCTAATCTGCTCTCTAATTGTTTCCAAGCAGAACTACACCACACCTGTCATTAAGGAAAGAATCTTAAAAGAATTCTAGTAAGGGAGTTTCCAAAGCCTTCCTGATAACATGCTAGTCAAAAAATTCTCTCTACTTCAACTATGTCCTTATTACTACAATTCAAGTTCATTTTTTTCTTGCAATAACTTGAATGAAATGCAGAAAATCTATTCACCATCCTACATGTGCTAATTTTTCATATTGAAAAGAATGAGCCACCACTCAGTCTACACTCTAAATGAAGTAACTCCATTTTCCTTGGATACTTTTTTTTTTAATGCTGTGTCGATCCTTTCTATCACTGTCCTGATTTCCCTATGGGCACTAGGGCCCTGCATATCTTTCAAACATAACAACAAAATATTAAGAGGCAAAGCTGTGTTCCATACAAGAGGGCTGCTGTGGGTCCCTGAGCTCTTCTTTTAATCATATCATCAGGAACTATGTTCATCTTTTTATATACCCAAATGATGCCGCAGCCACCCTGTGGCTTTTGGGAATGGCACCCAGCTAGAAGGTCTAATATATCAGAGTAGGAGCGCTTACTAGTTAAGTCTCTTGAGAAAAAGGAGAGAAATTAACCCCCCTGGGGGAAGTAAAAGGAAGCTACATGACACCCAACGGCCTCCCCTTCTCTTCCATATGCTTCTGAGGGAGGAATCACGTCCTTTATTTTTCTATCCCTTGAACTCACTAAGTCCTTAACAATGCTGCTTTTCCACCCCCTGTATAGCTAGTACAAGACCCTAGGCTCATTTATTGGTGCTCAATAAACGTTGGCTGATAACGTGGAAGCAGCCACCCACTGTGACTACACTCAGCTGTCAGGCCAGTTTAGGATAATTGGCATGAAAACCCCTTTTTTCTCTTGGCCAGACATTTACTCTCAAGGTTTGCCTCCTCCTCAAGAGACTTCAGGAAATAGGGTTAGTTTTAAGTTCTAGAAACTCTAATCATTCCCGTTTTCTCCAAGCTAAGGGCCGAAAGGAAGACGGCAGATATCTCATGAATATTGATGAGCCTATGCGGTCACATGAATATTAACAGCACCCTGTGGCTTTCGGGAACAGCAGCCCAGCTAGAAGGTCTAATATTAACCTTGGCTAGGCCCTAAAGGTGGGAAGAGAATATGCCCACATGTCTCCAAGGGGAGTAAAGAGTGGATGGCAAAGTTTGGGAGTGGGTCCCCAGGCAAACACTGGGCACAGGGACAGTGAAGAAAGGACTAGACATGTATCCCACGTCCCTGGCACTGGGGGGGGGGGTGGGAGGGGGGAAGGAGGGGGTGGGGGGGGGAATCAGTTAGCTGCTAACCCAGGCAGAAATCCCCAAATTTCAAACTTGTAGAAGTTAGAATGCAGAAACTAAGTCTTATTCAATTCAGAGAAGAATTGGCAGGGATACACTGATCCAGTTCAAAAGCTACAGCAGAAAGGTAGGAAGGTTCAAAATCAGATCTCGTTGGACAAAAACCAGACAAATCATAAGGCTCTCAACTGGGCAACAGAATACACAGCTGGCAGGTCAAAAGTAGTAAGAGATCTACATTCTGGAGTTTCCAGCCATATTCCTTCTAGAAGACTATCAGAAACAGAGACCAATGACTCAGGTTTAAGATGTCCTAGAACTGAAGCAGCAAGAGACAGGAGGGTTCGGGTTCTTTCAGCACCAGCACATTTTGAACCCCAGGGATATCAGAGAGAATGACTCATGTTATTAAAAATAAAGAAGAAGGTTTGGGAATCAGAGTTGATCAAAGAAACCCATGTACCCCTGGCCCTGGGTCTAAGTTCAAAATCTACTTCTATGCCACATGACAGCACTATTTAAAGGAAAGGCAGGTTAAGTGGCTTCCAGCAGTGATTGGATTTAATGCTAATAATAAGATTCCTGTTGTACACCATACTGGGACAGGCTGCCCTTAACACTAGGAAAGTGTGGCTTTATTCCTCTGTCTGATCTTACTCAGAGGCCTTGACCCCTTAGCTCTGTCTGAAATGCTGGCCCAGCCCCCTTTGCACACCCTCAGAGGAACAGAGAGGCCTGTGGGCCTGGCCCCAAACTGAAGCGGTGAGAGGCCACACCTAGGAAGAGGGTGGGGGCTGCTCAGGGAGTTGTGTTCTGTCACACAATTACCATATTATGTAGCTCTAATAAAAAGAAATACTTGAAGTTTTACTAGTGCCATATAATAAAGTATTTATAGAATCGGGGTGGGGGGGGAGAGGTAGAGAGGGGGGAAGGGAAAAGAGTAATCGGAATTGTTAGCAAGAGCCCTGGCAAAGACAACTCCCAGTATTCATCACACAGGTTGACTTCAAAGCATCAGCCTGTACCTCGGGCTCGCCCTCACCTAGGTCAAGATAGCAAACCATGCCCCTCTCTCCATGACAGCCTGTCTCTGACTTCTTCCTGGTTGACAAAGAAAGAGGTGGCGTGCTGGAAGGAATAGGTAGGAGGAACAGGACTGTCAGCAGACTTGAGGAGAGAGGAGCAGGACCTGGAGGCTGGGGATCCAAGCAAAGGGGACGTCAGCTGAAAGAATGAATGGAATGTGAACTTTCAAAGGTTCCGTTCTGAGGCTCCACGTCAAGCTCTCACCATCTGACATAACTGACAGTTTTGAGATTTGCCCAAACAGGGCTTTCCATCATGGCACTGGCCCCTCTTGCACACCTCTCACACGCCACTCCAACCACACTCTCCACTTGCCACCACCACGGGAGTGGCGTGCTCCACACCTCCTGCAGCCACACAGCACACACCGCAGCCTCCACACCTCCCCTTCTCACGCGCCTGCAGCCGGAGTCACACACACACACACACACACACACACACACACACACACACACACGACACGCTCACCACAGCACACTCCTCCCCAAGTGCAGGGGCTGCCTGGATTTCCTGGGCATCTTCCCAACTTAACGCACATCCTAGATAAAAACATTTTCAGGGTCTACCATCCTCTTTAACTTTTCAAAATTTTCTATTACCCAGAAAATCTCCCTAAAGAGAGAGAGCAATGAGGGCTGTGACATTATTACAGAGGAGACTATAAACAGAACAAATATAGAGCTGCTTTATTACAAGGCAGTGTGGGGTTGGTGGCTGGCTGATTACAGGGACACTCCCCAGAGCGCTCTGCCGTCCCAGACCTCAATAAAGGCCAGTCTTGAGCTGCTTTCAACCGAGGGGCAATTGGATCCAGGGGCCCCCAGAATCCCTTCAGATTCCAGTCCAGGATATGGTACCTGCCTGGGTGGAAGATAAGGAGGAAAGCAAACACAATCTAAGAACAACCCTGCTTGAAAACAGCCACCAGGCCATCTTCTCAAAGGCAAACACAATTAGTATGGTTTGGATTTCCTGAAATCAACAGATATCAACATCAGACTTAAAAAAAAAAAAATAAGTCAGAGCAAATGGATAGATTTGAACCCTGTTCACATCAGGGTTAGTGCAGAGCGAGGAGAAAGGATGGATTAGAAGGCAGAAAGAGGAGTGGCAGGGGGAGGGGTGACTACAGCAACCGACATTACGCATCAGATCAGAGAAGGCAAGAGTGGGAAATCCACCAGTCTTCTCTCTCCTGGGCTTTGGGCACACAGCGTCCCTTCCTGGGTGACTCACAGTGGGATCACCTTCATCCCCTGCTTCATGTGGTAAGGGCCTCTTTATAAGGAGACACACCGCGAGCCTTCTCCCCCAACGCTGCGCGCCAGGGGAATTGCGTCACTGACCTCCGCACACTCACTCCCTCCTCTTTCCAGCCGGCCACCACACAAGGCATCTTGTCTTGTGGTCCCCGAGATCCTTTCATCTGGGCTCCAAACCCACTGTCACCTTGGCCCTGAATCACTCCCCAGGAGACGCTGGGAAAACACTACTGGACAAAGAGCGTCTGGGTCCTGTAGAGCTAGAATTTACTGATCCCTGCTGGTCAGAGGACCCAGCCATGCTCTTCCCTGTCCAAAGGCCAGGGTGCAGGAATAATTTAGAGCCTGGCCTTATGGACAGTCCTGCCTACAGACTAGGTCGCTGCTGCTTTGGGGGATACCAATGCCCTCTAGCTCCCAAGAGGTAAAGGATTTAAAGGTCTCAGAAGCAGCCTTAACAGTTCTAGCTCCTCTTCTTTACCCCTTCATGGCTGAGAAACTGCTAGGGTTGGAAGAGAGTCAGCAAGTCACCCCCACCCCCAGTTCTGTTCTCATCCCACTTCGCTATCTTGTTCTCAGAACAGCCCCAAGGAAAGCATTCTGGCAGCTGAAAGTGTCACTATTTCTCAGATCCTTTTCCAAGAGAGAGGATTCCCCAGCAACGGTGTCTCAGCTTAGTTCCAGGCCTCAAGATGCTAGCGTTTTTCCTTGACGTGATGGCCTCCTGCTCAGTGGTTGGGCATCCCTATCATTTCAGACCTGTGTTCGATGGGCAGATTTAAGAAGAGTTACAGGAATGCTTTTTACTCCCTGAGTAGCCTCCTTTCTCAAAAATATTTCACTAGAACAGAGCCTCCAAGACAGTGTGAGATAGTGGAAAAAAGCCCTGTGCTAGAAAGTCAAAGGACAAGGTTCTGGTTTCACCTGCAATCACTTGTGGGACTCAGGGTCACTTAATCTCTCTGAGTCAATCCATCATATCTCCTCATCCTGAAGTGGCCTTAGTGGGTTAAAAATAAACAAAAACCTATGTAAATTTGTTCTTTCCTTTTAGTCTTTTTATCTGAATAAGTGATCAATATCTGTGAGTTGAATTTCACTCAGTGAAGCCTACTCATTTCACCCAGCAGTTACGAGAGAATCACATGAAATTCTCTGTGTAACATATATCACCCAAAAATTCACTGAGTGTTTACAACAGAACAGACAGGTTAAACTAGACAGATAATATCCCCATACTGGGGGAATCTATTATGTAGTGGGAAAGCCAGAAAAACCAGGACTTACAATACAGAACTGATATGGCCCTTGGTATAGTAAATAACATAGCACATAAGCAGGGCAACTAAACTGAACTCAGAGGCCAGGGAAAACTCCTCAGAGGAAGTACCATCTTCCTTGGAAGCCAAACAATGAACAGGGATTATCCAGGTGAGCAGGTCTGGTGGAGGTGGCATGGGGTTTCCAGAGAGAACAACATGTGCCAAGGACCAGAGGTAAGAGAATAGGTTCTAGGAAGTGACAGTTGTTTGCTGTGACTGAAGTGTACATTTGGGCCAGAAGGCAGGCAGTATGGGAAAGGAGTGAGTACGGCTAACCTAGCAGAAAAATGATAGATGAAGTTAGAGAAGTAAGTGGAGGCCAGATCATAAAGGATCCTAATGATTTTATTAAGGAGTCTGGACTTTATCCTAAGGTCAACAGAAAGCCACTGACAGTTTTAAGCAGGGACACACGACCAGATTTATTTTCATTGGTAGCTCCCTTCTGGCTTCTTTTCCTGATTGCAGAGCCCTGGGATTAATGGGGTGTTTAATAAGAAAGAATCAGCAGAGGTTAGATGGGGTCTGCTTCTCTTCCCTCCATCCTTGAGCGAGGGTAGGGCCCAGCAGGTACCCCACTCCTTCCTCATGGAACTCTCCTGTCCTTTAAATCCTTACCTTACTTTCCACACTTCCCTTTCAGTCCCCTTATTCCTCTCTCTCTGCCAAAAGAAAATCTTAGACTGTGTGGCAAGTCCCTTCCAAACAGGTGTCCTATCAGTCTCCGTCCTCGACGATGACCCCCCCACTCTCCTACGAGGGCTGTCAGGTAACCCTGCCAAGAATCCACATTTCTAAATCAAGGCCCATTTCTTATCTCTTGCTTGAATTCCACCAAGTTAGCCAATATTTACTTTTCTCCTCGATCCTAGATCTTTCAACCTCTAGAAACATTTTGGTCAGCCTCCTAACAGAAGACTAAGATAATGCTGACGAAAGGCATGATTGATCTGCATAAGAAGACCTCATATCCAGATGATAATGGCAGCCTAGTAAATGAACTCTATGAAAAACATCCACTCCTTCCTTTCTTCTTTACCTCATTAAGTCATCTAGAGCTGTAGCTAAAGGAGTAGAATCAATACCACCCACAGGAAAATCATCATGGTCATTAACTTTACCTCTTGGCCTCACCACTTAACCTTAGAAGGAAGAACCTTAGCACCAAGAAACTTTTAGTCATCCCGTCCAGCCTTCCACCTCAGTGTCAGAGCTCTTAGGCCTGACTTGGCAACTGAGACTAGATTCTTTCTTATTGCCTGAAATTTCTTTAAGAATTCCTTTTTCTGTTCAGCCATTAAAAATAAATGAAATCTTAACATTTGCAACAATGTTAATGGTCGTTGGGGACATTATGCTAAGTGAAATAAGCTAGAGAAAGACAGACATATGCCCTATGAACTCACTTATATGTGGAATTGAAAAGCACACGCTCAGCTACAGAGTACAGGTTGCAAGGTGGTGAGGGGGCGGGCACACTGGATAAGATGCTCAAAAAGTACCAACTTCTAGTTACAAGTCATGGGGACATAATGGTATGGTATGGTATGGTAACTACAGTTAATGATATGCAGTGCTTTTTTGAAAGTGGCTAAGGGAGTAGATTTTAAAATTTCTCATCATAAGGAAAAAAATTGTGTTAACTATGGTACAAGAGGTTAGCTAGACTTAGTGTAGTGTGGTGACTGTTTTGCAATATATGCAAATATTGAAGTTACACTCCTGAATCTAACATAATGTTAGATTGTTAATTTTAACATAACATAATTAATTGTTATATTAATTATACCTCAATAAAAAATAATTCATGTTTCTACCCTTCCTCACTGAGCAAGTTTAGGACAGGACCCTCTATGTCCAATAAGGAACAGTTCAAACTCATTAGGTCTTAAGTTTCTAGAACAATGCCAATGAAAGTGTGTTCAACCAGCTGGTGCTGGTCCATGAACTCTTAGTTACTAACCCATGATGAAATTAATAGAGAAACCAAGGGTTGTTTTTTCTTAAACGTTTTATACCAATGTGACATTGGCATGGCATTCAAACGTGTTTAGAGGACCCATATCAATGAGCAGGGTATAAGATCATTTGAGTAGTGCTGAACTGGTCACATGTGGCACGTGCCGGCCATTAGGCTGCAGGGCAAGACCCTGTGTCAATTACTTAAAAAGCACTGTTGTAAGAGGCTCCATAGGGAGAGAAGGAGAGAGGCCTCGGGTTCGGGGGGCTAGCTCACCTCTCTTTTCCTCTGTCTGGGTACAATAGAGAGTGAATCTGCTGCCTGGGATGAGCGACAGGAAGCTGTTTCCACTAAGCCACTGGCTGTATGGGGTGAAGAGGAGGGCAGAAGTTGGTGGCCAGGTTATCAGGCAATAACAAACTCAGCATCCAAGCACACAACTTCCAGCAATGCAAGGAGTTTCCTTTGTTTTGGGAAAACAAGAGCTGCAAGAAGCCGCTCCTTGACACGTTCTTGCTTGGCTTCTGGAGGAACCCAACCACCCCTGACACACAAACAGGACAGTCTTGGCCAATGACCGACAAGCCAGGCCCCTGACCACAGCCCCTGTTTGCTTTTCCTCTTCCACCACTTCCTCAGCTAGAGGGCCACTGTGGGGCCATAGGTAGCTGCCAGCCACGGTCACCATTCACCCCCAATGACCCAGCACCTACTCCATACAGCTCTCGATGCCCTTTCTACAGCCTACTTTCTCTCCCCAATATGGTACTTTTGGTCTGTGACCAAGGACTTTCTGGCGCCTTCCTGAGAGTTGCAGGTAAAGCTAAGCCTTGGAGTACCACCAATAATGGCCATGATGTGCTCCAGAATTCTACGCCTGTTAACTTTAAAACCGCAGCTATCAGTGTCTATTTACATGTCCAAGAACAATACTTGATATTTCAACTGAGTGTTCTGAACCAGCACTTTTATATAACAGTTACTTGATGACAGTAGGTCCTCAGCTTCAAGAACCATTATCACCGAGACTAATATACATGAAATACTACAACTCTTCACGATGCAGAATGTTGTCAAAACCAAACTGCCAGGGAGTCAGAAGCAAAGACATCCAGTGCCACCTGGGAGCCCAACTCCTGGGGTATAAGCAGAGTGAAAGCATCAACCATTCAGACTTGCATGAAATTGCTTTCAACACCGAAGACTACAGACTCTTTTCTCCAAGGGCTCTGAAAAGTAGGGCTCACAAGCCCACAGAGGACTCCACTATGATAAATCAAGAGCCTTGGGGCCCAGCAAACCCCCCTCCCTTTCTGATTAATCAAGGGAGCTTACTCTTTACTCTGAAGGTCCAAGAGCCCAAGTTTCTATGAAGACTCATTTGTCCAGTAAGGGGAGGGCTGTGGGGGCGGGACTCCCCCCACTCCAGGCCCCCTTCATGCCAAAGGAGGAGGAAACAGAATAAGCAAAATAAAATTCATAAAGCGAAGCAGTAATTATGGTGTGGTCAACAAGAGGCTGTCCTCAGGCCCATCATTATGTGGCTAAATTTAACGCCCTATGCAGCCAGGGGAGCCATGCGCCCGGGGCACCGTGTGTCCACACAGACGCCAGCTCCGCCACCTTCACCCGCTCGACAGTGGCCAAGGCTGCCAGAAAGCAGGTCACAATTTTTTTTATAGTCTGTTTACCAAGATGCTGTTTTTACTGCCGAGGTTTCTCTCATTTTATCTCTTTTTCCCTTTTCCCCAAACAGACTGGCCTGTATTTTCTGTCCTGGGTTTTTTTTTTTTTTTCTTTCTCCCTCTCAGTACTATTTTCAGAACTCTAATTTTATATGGTATGTCCCCTTTTTTCTTTTTTTTTTTTTTTTTTTTTGGTAAATATTTGCCATGACTAAGCCAGGCACATCCAGTTTAAAAGGCTCCGTCCCACAAAACATCGGGGCTTTAATGATATGCATCTCATTAGCTTGTCCCATGAAAGGGGGTATAGAAAAAAAAGCAACTTACAGACTCTTTCACTTTTTATATCTGGAGAGACCTGTATTTATATATGAGGACAAGCTGAGCCCCAATACCAGGCTAGTACAATGGCCATTTGATTCTGGCTTTGAGAGCTCAGAAACGGCACCGGGAAAGGGGCTAGTGGACCCTAGATCATGGTGGTTGACCCAGGCACCAGTGACAAGGCCAGCACAGGTAGAATCGGTCCTCAGACCTGGGGGCATCAGGGTTCTCTAGAGTGGGGAAACAAAAGGCTAGGAGGGCCTCCCCTGGTGGAGCAGCACTTGAGCACTGGGCTGCGAAGCTGCCCGCAGCCTCTGCAGCGCCGGTTCGATCCCCGGCTGCTGGCGAGGGTCCCACATGGAGCGACAGACCTCTCCTGCCGTGCCCGCTACTCCCCTCAGCAGTTTATTTCGTCAGTCTGCCTATTCTGTTCCCCGCTCTGGCTCTGGTGAATTCTCTCACCCTCCCGCGCTTCTGACTGTACCCAGTGCTTGTATAAATAAATAAATAAATGAATGAATGAATAAATAAATAAATGTTTAAAAAAAAAAAAAACAAAAGGCTAGGAAAGTCATCTGATACTAAATTTTCTTAAATGGATGTAAAATAGAAGCAAAGAGCCCTGATACTTCCCTCCTTTGCTGTGAAAGATGCCAAAGGAAGGGGAGCCATGAGTTACCAGAGTGTTGAGAGAGACCCTCTAAGTGAGCACTTCTGCACCTCCACTTCCCATCCAAAGGGTTCAACACCCCAGAACTGACAGCAGGATTCCTTACAGTACAGGATCCCTTACTGTACAGGATCCCTTACTGTATAGGATTTCTTACTGTACATGGGAGGATAAGTGAAAGGGATTACACTGAACAAAAGGACAGAAGCAATCAGCACTCTCTCAGTACTGACCTGGGATGCCCTTAAGCCTGGCTTCATAACTCCAAGACAGTGTTCAAGGAGGTCCCAGTATTTGGTGTTTTCAATAAGAAACGATGGGGGAGGGAACCAGACAGACATAGGAATGGAGAGACCCCGAGAAGCTGTTCAAGCAGCATCTCACGGGAAAAATCTACGCTCTGTAGGGGTCATTCAAGGTCAGAATCTCTACCTGCATTTTTATCAGTTAATTTAGAGATAGCCAGACTTTTAATGAAGCTAATATCAAAAGAGATTAATTTAGAAATTGAAGTGCCAGTTTATTTGTTCACAAGATGGGGGCTCTAGGGAGGCCTCCCTGAGGGCCTAGGGGCTAAGTCTCAGCTCTACCACCATGACTGCCACTGCAAAGGCCTGAGTTCGATCTCCGGCCAGGGAGCTACCCACATGGCACAGCAGACCTCTCCTGACTCATCCGCTGCTCCTCTTAGCAGTGGATTTCAGTAAATCTGCCTGTTCTGCTCCCCACTCTGTCTCAGGTGAACCCTCTCAATCCCTTCACCTCTGGCCTATACCTCAGCACTTCTAACAAATAAATAAATAAAGTGGTTAAAAGATCTAAATAAACATTAAAAAAAAAAACATGGGGGCTCAGTGAATGCAACATCTTCAGCTAATTTTCCTGGGTAGCTGAATAAACTGAGACTGCTACTCATTAAACACAGAAAAGGGCAAAAGCAGCCAGTGACTTTATGCAGGAGTTCATACACACGGCACAGAAGTAGGCAATGCCCTTGTCCCCGTGTCACTGTTCCAGCACTGTGTTAGATAAATTAATGAACTGTTATTCCCTGGTTTTACCTTTTTGGAATTCTGTACACTCTGTTCCTCTGTTAGAACATCTCCTCAGACCTCATGAATTAATAATATAATAGTTTCTCTCAAATCCATATAAGCACCTGGAAGTGTGCAAGACCAAAAGGGGAAGCAGGGATGTGGGGTAGGAGAGCAGGCAGCACCGAGGCCATGACCCGCTTTCCTATCACTTCATTAAGTCAGCTGTCTACACACTCATGAATGGGACTCAGTCTTGCCATGTGCCCACAGAAAGTTCTATGAGTAGCTGTGTAATGTGTGGCAAGGCAAAGGGACAAGGGAAGAATGATGGACCAGAAGCTCAGAACCCTGGGTCCTGCTATCAAATTCTACCATGTTTGTCTATGTAAGATCCTTGATAAACCCTTAGTTTGATAAAACCCCCTCCAGTTCATAAAATCCTATGGCTTTAATCTCCTATAAGAGATCTGTAAGCTGAGATGCCATGATTTCCTCTATGATTAAGGACCTAGCCTGGGACCTTCATGAGCTCTGTACCTAGTCTCATTAAGCACTATGTTTATAAAACAGTCAGGTGAGTTACTTCTGCAGATAGTTTATCTCATCCATTTTATATTCTTATTTATCTCAGTATCACAAGTTGCTCCAAATTTTGGGGGGATACTCTGCTGAGACTTGCAGTTCCTGAGGTAACCATAAAGTTCAGAAATTTCACTCTGTTCTTCCCCGTTGCTGGGAGCTACAGAAAACACTAAGATAATCAGCAGTGATTCCTTCTTAAGACCAAGCAGTACCACCATACTGTCTCAGAGTTCCTCCTCATGCTAGCTTCACACCCACCAAATTGGAAGGGGTTCTTTGGAGTCAAAGCTTCTAAGAGGACAAAGCAGGGCCTCTTTGCAGCTCAGGCTTCAAGGTTAAGAGTAATAGAAACCAAAGAACTCTGAAGGATTTCCTCAAACTGCCTCACCTAAGGGACAGCCTTTCAGATTAAAACTAGATAAAATATGTGGAGTGTTGCTCCGGAGTCATTCACCACACAAAACCCTTCTGTACTCTGAGTTCAAGATTCACCTCTTCTAGAAATACTTTACCCAAACTAGCCTGGTATGAACCCCAGATCCCACCCAAATAAATCGATTTCTTTCCCCTCTCAGATAACTTATTTTATGTATTGAGAATATTCTTTGTATAGCGATATAAATCCCAGCAGTCTAATCTTCCTCAAAAATCCATCTTTCAAGGGCTGAAACCATATTTTAACTTTCCAGCATATGCCTCCACAATGTTTACTATTTTCAATGCTGCTTAATAAGTACTGTCCACAAAGAGTTCAAACATTTAAATAAAAAACAAATAGACCAAAGATCTCCCACGCAGATGGGGAGGGGGGATGTTTCTTGAGACTTTGTGGCAATTTCTCCCCAGATAATTCCATTCTGGGAGATCACAGTATACCCAGGAATCCTACAGTCTCACCCCCTAGTCCCTGGAGCTAAAGTGCTGACCTACAGCACTCAGTCTCTGTGAACTCTTACTTTTCAATGTGGCTCATTATCCAGAAGAAAAGGCACCCAAAAATGAGGGCCATGAGAGAAAAGGGGGGTATAAGGCTAAATTTATGCAGACCAGATAAAGTTGAAAAGTAAGTCTTTGATACTTTTGCTTTCTCTCTTCATTTCTATTACCAGAAACATTTACCCACATGAGAGGCTCCTCTGATGCCAAGACTTTCAAGCTATGACCAGTCATTACTGTGTGCCTCCTGTTTACGAGGTACTGTGGCAGGTTCGCAAGGGGAAACACAAGGAGCAAGCCACTTCTGCACTTACAGAGTTTATAATCCAACAAGGGAGATAAGGATAGAAATTCTAGTCCAGGCAGAGGGAATCAGTGACACAGGAAAGACACAGAGATGTGGGCATTCAGAAGAGAGTGAATATAGCTTATACCATCACTCTGTCTTATCAGAAAATCAGGCAACTAACCATCAGATCCTCCTTTTAAGCTAGGAGAAATGAATGCCCTTGGAAAGGACTTTTAAATTCTTGGATGAAAAAGCTGTCCCCTGGGAAAAGAGGATGGAAATGTGTAGAAAACTAGTTTCAAAAAACATGGCTTGTGCCCTCATGCTACCCCTAACCCAAGGGAGGGACCACTCCTTACACTTCATTTTGCTTAACTCCAGAGGTCCCTGCTTTCATTCTCTCTTTCCCTTCACCAACATAAACTTCTCCTTTTCCAGAAGCTTCTTCTTTGTTTTTCAAATACTTATGAGTCTTCCCACCTAAAACGGGGGTTTCAATGAAGCCACTTCTAGCTTTCGGCTGGCTCTCTTTGCCTTTGCACTGTGAAACTTCTCTGATGTGAGTTCTACACTCACTGTCTCCACTGCCCATCAACTGACACCTTGTAGCTGCCCGCAATCTGCTGATATTGTCCAAGGTCAAGAATTGCCTAATCCTGCCTAGTGGCACAGGGGTTAAAACAGCACTGTCAAGCTATCACCAGGGCATGAATTCAATCCCTGATCCTCAGCCAGGGAGTTAATCCACATGGCACAGCAAGACAGCTCCAGTCTCACCCGCTGCTCCCCTCAGCAGTGTATTTCAGTAGATCCACCTGCTCTGCTCACCACTCTGTCTGGTGAATCCTCCCACCCCTCTGTCTGGTGAATCCCCCCCACCCCAGCAACTCTGGCCTACACCCCAGTTCTTGTATGCATATATAAATAAATCTTTAAAAAAAAAAAAAAGAATTGCCTAAAGATTGTGCTCCTGCAGGTCAGCCATTCTTTTCAGGGTCACTCCCACCAGAGGCGCTGAGGATCAGCCTCCTGGGTGATGGGATGACCATGGGATTTGGGTACAGACGATTATGAGTAAATCAGCTGAGTGATTTGAAGCAAAAGACTTAGCCCTTGAGCATGTGCTTCTTTATCTTTAAAATGAGGACAATATTGTCAACCTCCCAAGTTTATTGTAAGGAATTTGTTATAATTTAGACAAGGCACCCAGTACTGTGCCTAGCTTACACACAGTATGTGCTCAGAAACTGTTTGATTCCCTCCCTAAGGTCTCCTCTCTCCAGTTCCCTTCCCATCGCACTCACACTTCCTTCACTGGTTCCTGTTACTCCTTCCAATTATGACTGTCCCCCAAATCTCAACTGTTGAACTTTTGGTCTTTTCTCCATGGTCTTCCCAGCAAAAGATACATCCATTCTCCTGCCTTCAAATATCACTCCCTTGCAGATTTCCAAGTCTATTTCTCTTGGTCCTTGTTTTCAACTTCAGTCTCAAGCCTATTTCTTCAGTGTTTTCTTGAGCATTCCCATTTGTAGGTCCTCTAATCAATTTAAATCCAATAAGTATTGGGCCTCCCTGGTGGCGCAAGGGGTTAAGCACCGCGCTATGAAGCAATCTGCAGCCTCTGCAGCACAAGTTCGATCCCCAGGCAGCCAGGGAGCAACCCACATGGCACAGTAGACTTCTCTTGTCTCGCCCACTGCTCCCCTTAGCAGCGTATTTCAGTCATTCTGCCTGTTCTGTTCTCCACTCTGTCTCTGGTGAATCCTCTCACCCCCCACATCTCTGGCCTGTACCCCAGCTCTTGTATGCATAAATAAACAAATTTTTAAAAATAAATAAACAAATCCAACACATATCGAAAACTATCTTCATCCTATGTTTTTAAATTAACTCTAATTATATATGAGCCATCTTTTTTAAAAATTAAAGATATACCATTATTTTACATCCTTGCTTGCTTTTTCCACAATATAAGACTTCTTCACCTAGGTGTGGTCATCATAGTTTTCCCACCACCAGAGCACCCATATTCCTCCACCATCATCCACTGTGCTCTAAGTCAATCTTTTTTATACGCTAAGATGCTGATATATGATCATACTGTAATGAACGGACTTTTATGAAAACCATTCCACTAGGAAGGGGGCGAGGAGGGAGACGCAACTGTGTGAATCATCC
This sequence comes from Talpa occidentalis, assembly GCF_014898055.3. Taxonomy (NCBI): domain Eukaryota; kingdom Metazoa; phylum Chordata; class Mammalia; order Eulipotyphla; family Talpidae; genus Talpa; species Talpa occidentalis. The sequence goes on from NW_023603184.1 coordinate 137,532,085, forward strand.
AAAATGCTCAAAGAGATGTGTAGCTTACAAGAAGCTTATTGCCAGAACTAAGATATCAGTCCTCACTGCCTCACAAATCAGTTTTGAGATGAGATTTCTGAGACTGGCAATTAAGACCAAATGAGAGACTAACAGTGGATTTGATGGTGCAAAATAGAAAAAAAAAATCAGTTTTATTTAGAAGAATTGGCAACTTCCTCTGAATGCAGGAAGACACACAGCCCCAGAGCAGTGTCTGTTACACTGTGCTAGGGTGTCTGGATCTAGGCTGGGGGCAGGCATGGTTACATTTTCCACAGGTCTCTAAAAATCTCTATTGTCCTTCCCCCATCCTGATACACAGAATGATGATTAATGCCTACTTCCTGCAGATATCTGAGATTGTAACACCTGGTCTCAAGCTTTCCAGAATAAGAGAATTTGGAATATGGTACAGTCCTTCACGACTGGGATGAGGTCAGAAATCTGTCTTTTGGAAATGAATCATTTTATCCCATTTCTATTTTCTATGTTGATTTGATTTTTGTCTTCCCTTAGATTTTAAATAAATTTTCTTTCAAAAGTGTAACCTCTTACAAAGTTTCATGAAAGCAGTATAAAGGAAAGGCCCTTTTATATATTCTTGGGTAATAGAGAAAAGAGTGGGGACCCCTGGAAGCAGGGCTCAATAGAGACTACTGAGCTTGAAGTGAGAAAACACCAGAAGAGGCAAAATTCAAAAACACACTGGAGAAGCACAGGCAGCCACCCCCCGCCCCCAGAGAGTTTCATTCCAGAGCTCAAATACTGGTGGGTTTGTGTTTTAAATAAGGAAAACCATTCCTTTATATGCCCAAGATTAGATTTAATTGAGCTCCACCCATGATTTTCCTCATCTGACAATGGCACCACTATTTTTCAGGTCACACAGGCCTACCCCTGACTGCTTCATCTTCCAGAGAGATCACTTTCATGTGTCAATTCTCTAGTCAAATCTTAGAATGGTTTCTCACTATCTACAACAGTGATTAATAACTGCAAGAAGAAAGCACCTCGTCTGCTTCCTACTTCCTAGGAGATGTGCCTCTGATTGAGAATCACTGCATGTAATGAATGGTGTTATTAACTGGACTGAAATGAGAAAATAAATGGGTTGGGACAGAAAAGAGCTGAGAGGGGCCTCCATGGTGGCACAAGGGGTTAAGCATCAGCACGATGAAGCTATCCACAGCCACTGCTACACGAGTTCAATCCCCGGCTAGGGAGGTGACCCACATGGCGCAGCAGACCTCTCCTGTCTTGCCCACTGCTCCCCTCAGCATTGTATTTCAGTAGATCCACTTGTTCTGTTCCCCACTTTGTCTCTGGTAAACGCTCTCACACCCCACACTTCTGGCCTGTATCCCAGTTGTATGCATAAATAACTAAATCTTTTTAAAATTTTTTCAAAAAGAAAAGAGCTTAGAAATATTTACCTTCAGACTAAAGCATCAACTTTCTGGTCCAGCTTTTAGGGCCCCGATAATCTTGTCTCAAGTTATTATGATCTTGCTAACCTTAATTTCTACTCATCCTCACCACTCTTATTTAATTTTATAAACTTACCCATGTGTTTCCCAACTAAAATGCCTTTGGCCCAGTCCCCTGGCAAAACCTAAACCAATCATTAAAGTCCAATTTAAGTCTTGCCTTTTTTACCAAAGGAAGCCTTTTTTACCAACCACTCCACTCCTGCGGCCCCATTATCATTCATTCATTAAGCTCCTCGATACCAGAGTTATCATTCCTTATACATTCACAGAGCCCAGCAAAGTGCATGGGCACCACCCTGGAGAACAGAGAATGGAAGAAATGCAAGTCTCTCCAGGTCAGAAAACATGTACTCACCATGACAGGAGTGCAGTCTCCTAAATTTAGACTTATCTTTCTTTATGACCATGAAGGATACTGAAAAATACACTGAATCCACGTCTTCCTCCACATACCGAACAGGTACACAGAAGGAGCAACCCTTCCAACTGGGAAAGTGGAGCCCCGAGAGGAAAGATGGAGGAAAGGAGAAACATAATCACTTACTTTCAGCTCTATGACTCATGTTCTTTCCAGGATTTTGTTATGGTCTTATTCCTTTGGTTTTTGAACTATTAATTTAGCTGACTCTAAAATAAAGAGATTCTAGGATCTCTTAATAATAAAAGAGTCAAGGTTTATACTTCATCCCAAAGTTGGGACTAACCAGAGGAAACTAAGTATGAAAGAAACAGCAGGTAGTGGGATGGTATTCTAACAGCAGCCTCTCCTCAGGCTACTCGGCTATTTACAGAAGGACTGGCTAGGCCCAAGGCTGCTGATGGGGAAACTTCACAGCCCTCTCCTAAGATAGGGAAAATAAGGACCAGTGGGAAGGTAGGATCCCTTAGCCATTCAACAAATATTCAGTGCCTACTATGTGTGATCTGGGACTGTGGATAAACCGGAGCACAACACACACATCATTGTCTCCACTGAGCTTATACATTCTAGAAGGGGGAGATAGACCACACAATAAGCTTAATAAAATAAGTAAACTGTATGGCAGCATGTGGGAAGAAATAAGAAGACAAACATAGCAAAGTGAGATGAGAATGCCAGGCACAAAAGGCTCAGGATGTGACCCACAATTTTAAACAGGTTATCAGGGTAAACTCCACTGAGGAAGTGACATTTGAACAAAGACATCAATGTCGTCCATGTTAATACGTTCACAACTTTTTTGACTTGCCTCCCTTGAAGAAGCAGAGCTTAATTACTGCCCCCTGAGTGTGGTTTGAATTTAGTGGTTCACACCTATGGAGAGAATACAGAAAAATAGTGATGGGATGTCACTCTGAGATGAGATTATGAAAAGATCGTTTGGGTCTCAGTCTTGGTCTCTCTGTCTGTCTCTGAGATCATGGTTCTGCAGGCAGCCAGGGCTGGGTCACATGAGCAGCCATGTGGCTAGGAAATGGCACCTCTGTCAACAGACACATGAGAGAGCCTGGAAGCAGATTCTCATCCCCTTAGGATAACTGCGTTCCCAGCTGATACCTTGGCTTCAACTTCACGAGAGACCCTATGCCAGAATCACCCAGCCCAGCTATTTCCAGGTTCCTGACTATCACAAATTACATGATAGAATAAATTTTTATTATTTTAAGCCAATAAATATAGGAGTAATTCATTACATAGTAATAGATAATCATACAGACATAAGGAAGTGAGGGTACTGGCCACCTGAAAAAAGAACATTCCATACAGAGGGAACAGGCAGCATGAAGGCTGAAGGCTAGTGATACTGAGAGTTTTGGAGAAACATCAGGAGCCACACTGGTGGCTGCAGTGGAGCGAGTGAGGGTGAGGGTGGGAGGAGATGGGGTCAGACAGGTAACGAGGTGCAGATCATATAGGGGTTTGTAAGCCATCGCAAGGTCTTTGGGTTATACTAGTCTGTAAGTCAAATGTGAGGCCCATGAAGGGCTTTGAGCAGGGGAGTGTTGTGACAAAATATATTAAGGTCACTTTGTAGTCAAGGGTTTAGAGGGGGTGGGTGGCAACAGGGATGCCAGTAAGGAGGCCACTGCAACAATGTTTGTCCAGGGAAGAGACCACTGATGCTCAGACCAGAGTGGCAGCAGCAGAGGAGAGGTTACCGGTATATTCTGAATGTAGAACCAACAGGATCTCCTAATGCACTAGATATAGAACGTAACAGAAATGAAGGGTGAGGATGCCAGAGTTTTTGGTCCCAGCAAGTGGAAGGATGAGTTTCCATCAACTAAGTTGAGAAGGGGTTTTGTAAAAATAAATTTGGGGGTAACACTAAGGAGTTCCATTTTTGATATGTTGAGTTTAGACTTTTATATGGAAATGTTGAGTAGGCAGTGGGAATTTGAGAGTAAAGTTGAAAATGAAAATTACATATGGGATTCATCAATAAAATGGTATTTAAAGCCATGGGACTAAAAGAGATCACCAAAGGAGTGAGAAAACAAAGCTAAGAATTGAGTCCTGGGGCACTCCAACATTAAGAGGAGGGAGAGAAGAACCAGCAAAAGATTCCAAAAAGGAACCTCCCTGGTGGCCCAGAGGGTTAAGTCTTGGCACTATGAAGCTATCCACAGCCACTGCAGCACGAGTTCGATCCCTGGCCTGGGAGCTGACCCACATCGTGCAGCAGATATCTCCTGACTCACCCGCTGCTCCCCTCAGCAGTGTATTGCAGTGGATCTGTTTGTTCTGCTCCCCACTCTGTCTCTGGTGAATCCTCTTACCACCCCCCACCCTGCACCTTTGGCCTGCACCCCAGCTCATATATAAATAAATCTTTATTTAAAAAAAAAAAAAAGATTCCAAAAAGGAAAAACCAATGAGGTAAGAAGAAAATGGGGAGAGGGCTTTGCTGTGGAGGCCATGTTAAGAAACTCTGTTGAGGAGAAGGAAAGACCTAAGTGGGAAAGGATCAGTCAACTAGATGGTTCCCTGCCTTCCTACTCTTCCCTTTCATTCCTGCATCGTCCCTTGTGACAAAAGCTACAGCAGAGGCACAGACAAGTGGCTATGGGCACAGCAGGAAAGAGTACCTGGAAGCAGCGGCATAGATGAAGGAAAGCAAAAACTGCCATGGAAAACTCACCACAGGGATGATGCCTGTGTAGAGATGGGTAAGTGGAACTGGAGTTTGGCCGTGAGGACAAGAAAGAACACCAGGCAAATGCGGCAAGAGATGCAGGGACAGGAAGCAGCCAGTACCTCAGTAGACAGAAGTGCCGGGTGCTATGCGAGGGGTGAGAGGATCAGGAGGCAGAGGTCAGCAGAGCCCAATCATGACCCATCTTGCTTGGGTAGCATGCAAGGAAGTTGAACTTTACCCTGAAGCAACAGAAAACCACAAATGGACTTGCAGCAAGAGAGTTACACCATTAATTTTCTGTTTCTAAGTTATCGCTCCGACATAACTGCAAGGCCAACTGGAGGGGAATAAGGATTGCCTGGGACACAAGTTAGGCGGCATGGGCAAACCAGAAAAAAAAAATGTGGGCAAGGTGGCTAATCTAAGGCAGCGGAAGCTAGAACACAGAAGTAGAACAGCTTCAAAAGATAGTTGCCAAGTTAGGCTTTGGCAGTAAGGACAAAGAGAAAATAGGTAATTCCCAAGTGTAAGGTAGGGACCTTTCCTAAGGTAGGGACCTTAGAAAGCTGAATGGGTAATGGCACAATTCCCCCAAGATAAGGGCCATAAGAAGGGAGACAGGTTTGGGGGAACAGATGAATAATTTGGGAATCTGATCGGGTACTGCAGGTGGGAGAGCCAGGTGGAAATGTCAAATATGTGGAAAGAAATATGGACCCGAAACAGTGGAGATATGAAATTGCCAGTTCATGGTGTACTAGTGAGAGCTGAAAGTGGGGTCTGGAGGAGATAACCCTGAGAGTAAAAAGTGAGAGGTCATGGATACAACCTTGAGTAGCACTGACATTTAAGGAGCAGGTAAAGGGTGGGGAGTCTGCCTGGGAAACCAAGCAGAAACTGCCTGTGAAATAACTAACAGGACACTATGAAGCAATCTGCAGCCACTGCAGCACAAGTTCGATCCCCTGCTAGGGAGATACCCACATGGTGCAGCAGACCTCTCCTGACTCGCCTGCTGCTCCCCTCAGCAGTGTGTTTCAGTCAATCTGCCTGTTCCGTTCCCCACTCTGTCTCTGGTAAATCCTCTCACCCTCCACACCTCTGGCCTGTACCCCAGTTCTTGTATGCATAAATAAATAAATCTTAAAAAAAAAAAAACAAACAACTAGGGGCCTCCCCTGTTGGTGCAGCGGTTGGGCGCTGGGTTGGTTGAGCACTGGGTTGCGAGGCTGCCCGCAGCCTCTGCAGCGCCGATTTGTTCCCAGGCCGCCAGTGAGGGTCCCACAAAATAAATAAATAAATAAATAAATAACAACTAACAGGACACAATGTTGAGGTCAAAGGACTCCCCATTGCCCCAGGCGTCCCTGAGATAACCTCTAGCTTCATAAGAGTAGCAATGACTGTCTTCATAGCTGAAGTATCTGCTCTAGAAGGAGGCTGCAACCAGACAGGGATGAAGATAGTAACTAAAATGAGACAGGCTGCCTCATTTAGACTACATTTAGGATGCTGAGTCAAATCAATGTTAACTATGGTTACGTAACTTTAACTATATAATACCTTAACCAAGAAGTTAGTTAAAGGAGTATACTGAACAGACTGTTTAAGACTTACAAAGCACTCAGAATGCAGCAGTGGGAGTGACTGGTCGCACACCTTCCTCTGAAGACAGAGATGAAAAGAACTACAACATGTGTGTATCTCTGCAAAGGCCCCCTCCCTAGGGAAGCCAACTTCATGCAACTGCCCAGGCTTTGGTGTCAAAGGCTGATTTCTAGCCAGGGGTTGCCAGCTGCAGAGGGCGGGGCTCTATTTTGGGCTGCTGCTGTCCCCGAGCCTGGCCACGTCTGGTTTGAGCAGCATGCAGCCCCAGTGACTCACACACCCTTGCAAACCGCCTGTGGCTCAGTGGCATGGCCTCGGAATGCCAGCCTTAGGCCAGCTCCCTCCTCACCCCATTACATCGGGATAAATAAATAAAGAGCCCGCCAGCAGCCGCACAGCCTGATGGCAACCAGATGGAGAAAGAGAGGCACGGACAGAGCCAGGGGAAGGAACTCCCTCCAGTGGACTAGACTGAGAGTGGGCCATGCCCGCCAACTCCTCCTCAGCGTCCTTGCAACACGGGTGCTCCCGCCATGCAGTCATCGTCCACATGACTCAACCGTGCTTCCATCCTAAGCATTTTTCCACCCCTAGTCCTAGAAAATGCTCTCTACAGGGACTGCGCCCTCTGCGAGGACCTGGCCACCAGCCACCCCACCCAGTCCCAACTTGAGTGGTCTCTGCCAGTATGCCCCCTCTATCTAAGCTGCTGTTAGCTGGCCCATTTCAGCTCCCTGGAAATGAAAAATCCGAGGTTCTTGGGGCGGGCGGAGGAAGAACAAAAGGACTAATCATGGAGAAGTAAGCCCTGTTCAATCCTTAAATATTTTTCCTGGCCTTAGTATCCCAGTCACCTCCTGGCCTAACACCCCTAGGTGCTCCATCTCTCTGGCTTCTCGCCAAGGAATAGTCCCAGTGAGAACCAGGACAAATAGACCCCGGGCACTGACCACATGGCCCTCTGACATCAGCCCTGGCCCCCGTGTACCTTCAGCCCGAGCTCTCTGTCCCTGGTTTATTTATTTTCCTATGTTGCTTATTTTGATGGCACATCCTTTCAGCTCAGTCTTGGGTGACCCCATGACCCTTCTGTGTCCTGTTTGTAGGACCCCAGGCAAGCAGAGTAACTGAAAAGAGGCAGAGGCCGCAAATTCTACAGGTCCGGTAGGAAACCTTTTGGTTCTAGCCGCTCTGCAGGACACTAGAGGACAGTGAGAGAACCCCAAAGGTCACAAGAATTCCACATTATCTGAGCCCTGAACTGTCCCCTAATCAGAGTGCACAGCCCATTAAAGTAGCAAAACAAAGTGAGGCTAATCCTGGACTATGAGTCAAGGACTCTGGGAGGTCCTAAACATAAAGCTACAGCTATATGACCTTCAATAAGTCACAGCCTCTCTGAGGCCCAGTTTCTTCACCTATGACATGGAAAGCTATAACTCTCTCTCTCTCTCTCTCTCTCTCTCTCTCTCTCACCCTTTCCAAATATATTTAAATTCTACAAGTCTGTGTGGTTTGAGTGTGATCCACCCAGAACCTAGAGGACCAGCATTCTTGAAGCAGTTGGTTCCAAAACACTAATACCCCTCCTGGGTTAGCACCAAGATTCTAGAGGCTTTCTCATTCAACTGCAGGACGCCCTATCCTGTAACACCAAAGAGGGGGGCCTCAATTTAAAATGAGAAAATAGAGACTCTGAGAGAAACGATTTATCCAAACCTGTAAAAATAAACCAGGAGAATAACCAAGAACCCAAATATAGTTCTAACAACCACAGGCCACACTACCTTCATAACCTCTCTCTTCCACAGACCTGTCAACATAGTCAATCTCACATTTATTGAGCACCTACTACTTCTAGGCACTAAATAGAAATACATTCATCATGGCCCTCAAAGTATCCATAGATGAGTGGAGATGAAAGACATGCCTTACGGACACATAAACAGTGATACTAAAAAGGTATGTGTACAACAGAGGTATAAACCAAGGTACTATAGCAGTAGGGAAGGATTATCTTCATAAGAAGTATCTGGAAAGATATTCCAATTAAGCTAAAAGGGACATTTAAAACACTGATAGAAGTTACAGAGATAGGGCCAGGGCATTGGGCTTTTTAGAAAACAAGAACAATGTGTGCAAAGACATCATGACTAGAGAAAACCACATTTTTGGCAACTCAAAGCTATTCTATATGCGGAAGCATAAACACCTAAAGAAAATGGGCAAGAAACCAAGCTGGATAGGTATGCAGGCATAAATCAGGGAGGACCTTTCTTCTGGGCTAAGAGTCAAGCCTTGCTTTGTTAACTAAGGGGCTGGGCAGGTGGCATGTCAGCCTGGGTCTCGGTTAACCCCTTAAAATCCCAATCCTATGGGCAGGGGAGGCCATCTGAGAAAGTTGGCCTAGGATAGCACCTTGTGTCACAGTCAGGCTTAACAGTCTCTTTCCCCACAAAGACTTGGAGCCCATTCTGCTTCAGGACTTAGAAATACAGACTTTCCTTCTCCCCAGAGTTACAACTGCTTCAGTAGATGGACTGAGCATTCAATTCTTAGTATTTTTTTGTTCTTCGTATTAAGACCCTAAGCATGGATCACTGTTCCACATGCAGCGGCAGAAGGAGAGTTTCCAAATCAATATCCCTGCTTTATGGAAACCCTGTGAAAAGTGCTAAGTCTCAGGTTCAAAAGAAGTATAAGTCACAGTCCTACCCACAGGAGCTTACAAATTAGCCTAGAAGACAAGACAGAAATGTGAATGATCTATACATAGCATATTATAACAACATTATTTACTTACAGAATGAAGTCCCAACTTAGGTAACATGTAAAATTAGAAAGTAATACTAAGGTACTAAGTGTACAACCAACAAGTCCCAGAGAGTTAGAGGAGAAGATCAATATTGACTGGTATTATCAAAGGTCACTATTATTAATACTCCTCCTGTTTGGCATTTAATTGATGTTTCTTTTGGCCAAATTCAATCCTTAGAAGGGAAACCTAGGCAGAAGCTTCTGACAGGCCACAATTATCTACTCCCCATTCATTCCTTTGCCAGCCCCTGCATAAACACTGTGATTTTCCACAGCCTACTATGCCACAAGACAGCGCCCAGATGGTAGCCCTGTGTGTCTGACCTTCCTCTGCTGTGTATGCTGAAGGGACCTGTCACAAGACTGACCCCTCCGCCTCAGTCCAGACCTGCGCTCAGGTACCAACAAGCAAGACTTGAACAACTGGTCATCGAAGCTTTCTAAGGTTAGAAAATTCCAAGCAAAATTCCTAAGTACTTTAACAGAGATGTTTTGCAAATGTTCATCAGCCCACTTTTGCCTTTGAAATCCTCTCCTTCTCACCCCCCTATCATCCCAGGTACATCACAAGCTTTATCAGACTTTCTTTGGTCAACAGAGAAAGGGCTCTTCACCCACACCAGCAACCTAGCACCCAAGATACAAGTCACTGCTCAGGCACCTGGAAAGAGGGAGTGAAGGAAAGTGCACCCGAGAAAGGAACGAGCACATACGCTACCTCTGCCATAAACTGTTCCAAGAAGAAATTTTCTTCAAATGGCTCTGTCTTCAATCGATCTGTAACAAGAAGGGATAAAAAGAACTGTGAGTTGTACAATGTGCTTCCTACCTATGAGATGGAAAGGGACAGGGCCTACAATTTCTTGGGAAAGAAGGTGAAGGTGGGACATCAGAGGTGCTGGGTCCAGAGGGAGAAGGGTTGAGAGTAGGTGGGCAAATGGGAGGAGGAGAGGATGGAGGGTGACCAGCGACAGGGTTGGGGGCAGCATGTGCTCCAGGAGTTTTTCCTGCCGCAAAGGCAAAGGCTAGACTGAATTTTTATTCTGAGTTGAGCTATGGGGCTTCCTCGAGTCCCCAGTCATGCTGCCCTCTTACGGTTTTGTATAGCCGTTGGCCCCTCTCCAAGACCTTTCTCTGCCACTGCCTAGGGCATGTCTGGACTCGGTGACACGAGTGTTGTCACTTGGGTGCCAGCCAGGTACTCAAGGCAGAGAGAAGGGCCACCTGGCATCCAGTCTCCAGGTCAGAGTCAAGCACCCACCCTTGGGAGCACCTCTCTAACATTTTTCTAGGCCCTGTAGCTATCTGTGCCACAGCCTGCCCCCCAGCTACTCAACGCACATCCCTGTACCTCGGCTCAGCGTGGCCCCGCTCTCCCGGTAGTCCTGAAGCTCCAGGTCCTTCATGTGCAGCAGTGTCACTAACTCTCGCACTTGGTGCTGTAGTGCCAGGCTCATGCCCATCAGAGGACGAATCAAATGCTGGGAGACCTTCCATGGAAGAGACGTCCATTAGCCAGCAGATACACGCAGTGTCCCTAGTGCTATATTAGGCGCCAGAAAAAACACTGAAGAATAAATGTCTTCACAAGCACTTCGAGTTACATAGACAAGCATCCCACTTCCATGGATATAAACACATATGCTATAATCAAAGAAGTGCATTAAAGAAGTTTAAGGATTTCTCTGTGGCACAGATAAAACGAAGAATAAAGAACACTCAATGAATAACCTGGAGTTATGACTTCAAGAGAAAGGTGTGACAGAGCTGATAAAAGTGTTGACTCATGTCTCAGAGACTGAGAGACAAAAGCAGAAAATCCAAAGTCCAAGAAGGTAGGAGCAGCTAAAACACAACAGGGTTGCAGAAAACAAAAATCAAGAGGAAGTAGAGCTCTGAAAGTCAAATTAGACCCAAACACTAATTAAGAGTTTTTTCAGAGCTGATGGAAGCCCAGAATAAGCTCAGAATTGGATCTGTTCCTACCAGCGCAGCAGAGCCTAAGATCACTATTGTAACAGAAGCAAGTCAGTCACCAAGAGGCCAGTCTAGGAAGGAACAAACCATCCCCCCACACACCTTGCTCTTAACACGAGGTAGGAAGGAAGCAAGCGCAGCCGGACTGCGGTCCAGCCAGGACGAAGCTCTCCCTGATAATGGATAGCTATACAGAATAACAACTGAATATGCCCACACAAGGTGTCCATTAGCCTGTCAAAGAAAATAACTAAAATCAATCATCTATTTGTGGCTCGGGATGTTTTATCAGAGTTCCTTTCCCTTCCCCCATGGAGATGCACCAAAGGAGGCACTAGGAAGAAATGTCCTAGATCAGAGGTCAGCAAACTCTGTAAGGGCCAAAGAGTCAATATTTTTGGCTCGGTGGCCCATACAGTCCCTGTCGCAAAGTTCCACTCTGCTGCTGTAGCAGGAAAGCAGCCACCAATAACATGCAATCAAGGAGGTTGCTGTGCTTCGATATTACTTTACCAAAAATGGCAGCCAGCCAGATCTGGGCCCTCATGACAGAGTGCCACCCCCTGCCCTAGACCTGAACAGGTATCTTAGGTAAGATACCTCACCCAGGCCAAAAGCCAAGAGAAGGTACTGGAATGTTCCATCAGATGTGCCAGCCAGAGTCATCTGCATCAGGACCAGACTCTCAAAGACTGCATTTCTATTCTCCATAATTTTCTAGTAAAGTTTACTGCTGAAAGCTCCAACTACACTATGGCTCAAACTGAGAAGACAGGACTTCTTTCCACAATTATCCAAAGACAGATTAAAAAAGGAGACAAGCTGGAGTTTTGTTAGGGGTGTAGGTTAGGGTTGCACTGGCACCAGGACCCAAGAAATTCAGGGGCACTGGTGTGGCGTAAAGACCAGAAGGCAGTCCAGCTAGAGACTGGAGCTGTCTCCCAGCTCAGGTGCATAAACTTAAGCCTCCAGGAAGCACTGTTCAGAATGTGCCAGAAGTTCTGCTTTGGGAAAATGTATCTTCTTTAGATCCAACCCTGTTTTAGGAGTTGGGTTTTTTTTTTAAGATTTATTTTATTTATTTGTACATATAAGAATTGGGGTATAGGCCAGAGGTGCAGGGGTGAGAGGATTCATCAAAGACAGAGTGGGGAGCAGAACAGGTAGACCTACTGAAATACACTGCTGAGGGGAGCAGCAGGCAAGATAGGAGAGGTCTGCTGCACCGTATGGGTCAGCTCCCTGGCCTAGGATCAGGGATCAAATTCATGCCACAGTGGCTGGTGATAGCTTGAGAGCTCTGAGACTTTAACCCCTGCGCCACCAGGGAGACCCCCAATGGAGTTGTTTTAGTCCTGTCCAAGGTAGATTAGGAAGAAAAACAGGTGAATAAATGCACAAAAGCAAGCCAATGTTGGTGGATTGAGCTGAAAATGATTACCATTGCTTACCAGCGGGAGAGGTGGAGAAGGGGGGACCATGGGGGGAGGGGTACCAGTGGATTAGGGTGGAGGACTATGGGTGCCTTGGTGGTGGGTGTGGTGTGTTGACACACATCTGAGGATGTAGGAACCTATACTTCTAGACACTGTTGTAAACACTGTTGTAAACGTTACTGTAATGAAAAATATTAACACTATTAAAGAAAATAAAGTTAAGTTCACAATTTTTAAAATCATCTTTTAAGGGGGCGGGGAGGAAAGAAAATAATTGCCATTACTAAACAAGTAACATCGCCATGCATTTGGCGGTAGCACTCAAGTAACAGGAACTCCTAAAGAACAACCAGTCTTGTGCCTCCCTGGTGGCGCAAGGGGTTAAGATGCAATCAGTGAAGCTATCACAGACACTGCAGCATGAGTTCCATCCCTGGCCAGTCTGCTGCCCACATGGCGCAGCAGACCTCTCCTGACTCGCCCACTGCTCAGCAGTGTATTTCAGCAGTGTATTTCAGTGTATTTCAGTCAGTCTGCCTGTTCTATTGCCCACCCTGTCTCTGGTGAATCTTCTCACCCCCCCCACCTCTGGCCTGTACCCCAGTTCTTGAATGCATAAATAAATAAATTTAAAAAAAAAAAGAATAACCAGTCTCTCCCTGCAAAGCCACATCAATAGCAATTTCTTTGAGTAGCGGTCAGTAATATGACAACAGGAAACATGATGAGCAGCAGGCTTATAATCAATGCCACATCTCATTAAATAAGGTAATGCCAGACCAGGCACCCAAAATGATCTCTAGGACCCCATACATACATATACATGTAAATAATATATGTAAATACCTCTAGGACGCCTATGCATACATATATATGTAAATAAATCTTTTATTAGTAAATACTTCTACTTCTCAAATAAGTGGATTATGCCACTTTGAATCATTGGGATATAACTCATTTCAAAATAAGATGAACACTAGCTCAATCAGTTACTTAGAACAAGACAATGGCTGAACTAACAGATCTCAAAGCAAATTCACAGATGCTACAAGGAAAAATCTCAAGCTCCCTTCATTTACAGAGTACAATACAAGGAGGCCACACAAGCTCACAAGTCAATTCAACAAACACCCAGTGGGTGTCTAACACACGTTCTGACCCTGTAAGGCCTCTCCCCTCAGAGAGCTCACAACAGTTAAGAGATCAGGAAGTGTGGTGAATATAGAAGTTGCCAGTCTTGTCCAGAGGAAAGGCTATTTATAATTTCTCCCAAGACTTCAGATTTCCCATAGAAATGTTTACAAGTCATAGGTAGGAGAACAGAATGGCAGTTATCAATTCCAAAATAAATCATATCAGGCGTGGATACAGTGAGAAAGGTAACAGACTAGAAATTAGGAGAACTAGACTCTAATTCCAGCTATGACAGAAGCAAGATGTGAAAATGGCTTAATTCCAAATATTCTCATGGTTCTTGTCTTTTTCCCAAAGACAATTTATGAAGTTGGAATATTTGCTCTAATAGGCCACGATCACACTACAGTTAAGTCATGTTACATACCTCTTACACAATCCTCACAGTCCACAGTATGGCTGTGATTGGCATCCCCATTTAATGGATAAAGAAGCCAAGTTTCAAAAAAATTCAGGAATAACTTGTCCAAGGTAACATAAGTTATAGTGGTGGAGTTCAGCTACAAAGTCAGGTCTGCTGGTTCCAAAGCCTATGTTCTTTCTACCACAAAATAATGCTTTTGAAATGTCTCTTAGGAATCATAAAATGGTGATAAATTTGAAAGTTAAAATATGGAATACCAAGAATTGCATTAAGTTCTAGAAAGAACAGAGAATGGGAAGGAAGAGATGAAGAGAAGTTGGCCAGAAATAGAAATGTGCTCAGTGTCAGCAGGCAGAGACCTGGAGCTTTATGTATTCCGTAATATCCTGCAGAGAGCAAGAACATTAAATTATTAATGTGAGTACACTGTGAGAAGAGGGGGGAGAATGAGGTACTCCCCTACTCTGTATGGCCAGTAGGAGTTAAGCTGCACAATTTCTCTGGAAGCCAATCGGGTGTTGGGTGAGTGACATTAAAGGTACAAACACTCCCTGACTCAGCTATTCCACTTTTGGGAATTTACTCACATGTTTATAGGCAGAAAAAGTAAATACAAGGTTATTCACTATATGGATCAACAAAAGAATGGAAACAACTTAAGTGCCTACAAGGAGCAGATCAATTAAATATGTGTTGATGTATTCATTGAATAACACGCTATGTTGTCACTTCAAAATATTAAGGAAAAAAATTTTTAAAAGATGAAGGCAGGTGTTCTTGGTATATTGTTATGAATGATCTAAATTCTATAATTAAAAGAAAAAGGCAAGGAACTGAACAGTGTGAAGAACATGCTGCCACTTGAGAAAATATAACACAAACACACACGTACCTGATTGTGTGAGTATATTCATACATACAAATACACACACCAACAGCCAGCTCTTTAGGAACTTATGATATTAGTAGTTGCTTTAGAGAAGGAAAGTGAGGGACTGAAAAAGAGGACAGAATCTATTTTTTCACCATCTACCCTTAGATGCTATTTGAAAATGTTTGCCTGTTGTATGACTTACTCATTCAAAAAATTTAAATTAAAACAATTACAAGAATGAGTAACAAAAAAGCATGCCTGAGTAACCACACACACACACACACACACACACACACACACACACACACACACTCACACACGAGCCTGAGACAGCATCTGCCCACATTGGCTCTCACTTTTTCCCTTTATAAAGCTTCATCCGGTTCTGGGAGGTTCTGGGGATTCCCCTGGGATGGCATCCTCCTCCTTTTAATAATAAACATCTTATTTTAACTTAAAGCACAACTGCTAATCAATACTTAGCCAACCAAGGCTCATTCCATTCTAAACACTGACACCTCTTTTCTCATGGCAGCTCCCCAATTAGAGAAATTTGCCTAAAATAGCTAGTTTTTTCTTTACATATTTTTTCAGTTATGATATCATTACACAAGTATTTTTACTATAATATTTTTAAGGAATAAAACTGCTTGAGCCCATCAGCCTCCGAGGAGCGCTGCCTCCCCAATCGCACTGTTACAAATTTCTAGCGCTTTAAAACAGAGGCGGCTGCACAGCCCTTGGGCTTCCCAAAAGCAGCCCAAGAACATGCATTATTGGGGGGGGCAGCGCCCCCTGGTGGCACTTTAAAAAAATACAAAGGTTTTGAATAAACAGGTAAATGATACTTTTTAAAGCAGGATGGCAAATTTCACAAGAAATTCAATTAAAATGAACAAATGTGAGGAAATACTATCTTCTAAGCGCTGTTGATTGGCCTTTTAAATGTATTTAATGAGACATACTTCTCCTAGCAAACAAATCTAGCTTTACAGGATTGGAGATCAAACATAAATATGAGAAAATCTTCTCAAAAACCCCTTTGCCCCATTCACTCTACTGATGCTATAGCATCACGTCACCTCTGAAAACTAAATAAGAGACATAGGTAATAATGCCCGCTGCTATCCCTCAGCTGATAGAACTGCACCCGTAGGCATCTCATAGAAGACTCTCTCCTCTGAAACCATGGATTGAAGCAGGCTCTGTTTATATAGAACAGAAGATTGAAGCAGGCTCTGTTTATATAAGGGACCAGCAGCAGTAACGCCTGCAAACCAGTTCTTAATGTACCTCTCAACTCATAATAGCTAATTTCTCAAAAAAGTTATTGGGGCCTACAGGGCTACAAGTCAACGAAGGATGTTATCCTCCTAATCCCTGAACAGGGGCTTTCAGATTGCAAGATCTGAAAGTCAAATTTCAGCTCATACACCTATAATCTGATGACTTTAGACAAATCACCTTCAATCTCAGTTTCCTGCTCTGAAAAAATGGGATAATACTACTTATCCTGTAGGACAGTTCTGACGACTAAGTGCTGAGATAATGTTTAAGGAAGTACTGAATACTGGTACACACTACCTTCTGCCAGTCTGAGCTAGATAAATACCTAATTGGATCATGTTAAATCCCTGCTCAGTTTTTCCCTTTTTTTGGATTTATTTATTTATTTATACAAGCACTGGGTACAGTCAGAAGCACAGGAGGGTGAGAGAATTCACCAGAGCCTGAGTGGGGAGCAGAACAGGCAGAAGGACCGAAGTACACTGCTGAGGGGAGCAGCGGGCATGGCAGGAGAGGTCTGCACACCATGTGGGACCCTCGCTGGTGGCCGGGATAGAACCGGCGCTGCAGAGGCTATGGGCAGCTTCGCAGCCCAGTGCTCAACCGCTGCACCACCAGGGGAGGCCCTGCTCAGTTTTTCAATGAGTCCTCTGTTGCCTCTTTGATAAAATCCAAACTCATTAGAATCCTTGAAGATCTAAAAATCTTGAATATCTGGCCACTGCCTACCTCATCTCTCACTACTCCCTACAGTCACATAAAGACCCCACATTCACTCTTGCCTAGAGTGACCTCTTTATTTTCTGTCAATCAGTTCCTATTCATCTTTAACACTCAGTTCAAAAACTCCCTCTTCAAAAAGGTTCTTTGGCTCCTTAATCATCCTGGGCTTACCTCAATCAAAGAATTCACCACACATTATTCTTGTTTCTGTCTTCCCACTAGATTATGAATTCCAGAAATAGGTTATACGGTTTTAGGGCTGGACATCCAACAATTAGTCCATAGTAGAGTCTTAATAACTGCTGAATAAAGTCATGAATGAAGGCACCCAATAAAGCAGGTATCCAAAAGCTGTTCTCTTTGCAAGGAAAAGATGTACCCGTCAAGAACCCTTTTTGTCTTCTGTCTAGTCAAAGATAGTTTTCTAATTGGAGAAGACTTTCAAATTGAGTTTACAAAAAAATAAATAAGAGCAATTAAAGCTTCATCTCAAAGCAATTGATATTCCCTTTCCCCACCCCAAATTCATATTGCACTCACCAGGGAAGGGCTGGCAAGGATGCAATGGAAATCCCAGTAGAAAGGGAGACCAGCGAGCTCACTCCGCACCCGCAGTACCAGAGTGTCTGCCACACGGTCACAGGAGAATGTAGCTTCACTGGGGCAGGCGGTGTCCTTCAACAATGGACGCAGCAGAGCATCCAAACGACTGAGAAAAGCAGCAGGGGGGGCAGTCAGGCGCTTGTTCAGTTCCTAAAAAGACAGCAGGAGTGGTACAGGGCGAGGGGGATAAGAGGAAACTGATTGCCTCCTAAGTAAGTGCAAAGGAAAACTCTGGATAGCGTGAGGGCAGTAAGCATGGGGGCAAGGAGGAAATTCAAAAACCACCAGGCCTGGGCCTCCGTGGTGGCACAAGGGCTTAAGTCACAGCACTATGAGGCTGTCTGCAGCCACTGAGCATGAGTTTGATCCCCAGCCAGGGACCTGACCCACATGGTGCAGCAGACTTCTCCTGTCTCACCCACTGCGCCCTTCAGCAATGTGTTTCAGTAGATCTGCCTGTTCTGTTCCCCACTCTGTCTCTGGTGAATCCTCTCACACACACCCCACACACACCTCTGGCCTGCCCCCCGGCTCTTGTATGCATAAATAAATAAATCCTTTAAAAAAAAAATTTAAAAAAATCAGGCCAGAAAAGAAGAAAACAAAGAGAGTCACAAAGATCGACTCACTTTTTCAATTCTGCCTTATAATAAATGTAGCATAGAGCGCACACACGCGCGTGCACTCGCACACACACACTCAGAGTGCGATATGGAAAGGACTACAGATAGAAGTGCAGGACACTAACTGGAATTTCTCAACCTGACTTGACCTTCCTTGACAACCTGGAAGGTGTTGTGCTGTGCAACCCCAGTCTTCACTAGGAAAGAGATGTTCCCCACACCACCCCATAGCAGTACTTCTCTTGCACTTACCTTGGCTCGCTGGCTGACCACACTAGCGTCCACTTGTTCGTGCCACACCTGCTGCAGATCTGAGACCAGCAAGGCATAGCCCTGCGTGGTGATATGAGCTTTGGCCAAGAGGGATTCCTCAGCAAGCTGTAGACATGCCCAGGGTTGCATCAACAGGCCTTGCTCCAGGTCCTCCATCTGTAGGAGATGCTGGAATAGCACAGTGGCCAGGGTACTGTCAGCCTAGAGGGCACCATTCTACAGGGCTATCAAGTCCCATATCAGATAAGTGTTGTGAAAATCCTCCCTCATAAAACACAAAGCCTGGATTGACATATCTACCCCACTCCCCCCATACATGAGCCTCTGAACACCGACTTTACTACCTCTTGGCCACTAAAAATCTATTTAGAATTTTGAGAGATTTTCCCCCTATACTAAGTTCCTAGAGGGCATAAAATAAAATATCTTTTCTCTACAGTGTTTAAGTTTCAGCATAGTTGGTGTGTTTCTGCTTCTAATAATGTAACACAGAGACCTAAATCATTCCGGTTGTATTGTTATAGTGTTCCTAACAAATATGTCAATGCCATCCTTTCCCAGAACTTCTAGAAGGCAGTTCTTATAAAACAGAAAACATAAGCATCAAGAATGGAAAATTCAGGGCCTCCCCGGTGGCACAGCGGTTGAGCACTGGGTTTCGAAGCTGCCCGCAGCCTCTGCAGTGCTGGTTCCATCCCTGGTCACCGGGCAAGGGTCCCACATGGTGTGCAGACCTCTCCTGCCGCCCGCTGCTCCCCTCAGCAGTGTACTTTGTCAGTCTGCCTATTCTGCTCCCCGCTCTGGCTCTGGTGAATTCTCTCACCCTCCCACGCTTCTGACTGTACCCAGTGCTTGTATAAATAAATAAATAAATCTTTAAAAAAGGAAAATTCAAATTATTTGATGATTATCTAAAAACAAAACTCTAGAGGGCCTCCCTGGTGGCGCAAGGGGTTAAGCACAGCACGATGACGCTATCAGCAACTTCTGCAGCAAGAGTTCAATCCCTGGGCCGGCCAGAGAGCAACCCACATGGCACAGCAGACCTCTCCTGTCTCACCTGCTCCTCTGAGCAGTGTATTTCAGTAGATCTGCCTGTCCTGCTCCCTACTCTGTCTCTGGTGAAGCCTGTCACCCCCAGCACCTCTGCTCTTACCCCAGTTCTTGTATGCATAAATAAATGTTTAAAAAAAACTTGAACAAAATAAAAACAAAACTTTAGAATGTATCAGAATTTCATATGTGTACGTGCACATGCATTCCCTAAAACAGGGGTCTTCTTCTAGAGCCTATGCATATGAATCCTCTGGAGTTGCATGCAAAATTTGTTCTTATGTGAATATACAGGTTTAGGGGGAAGAACTCCATAATCATCCCAAATGCTCAAAAGGATCAATGACACATCAAAGAGAACTGAACAGATGAGCCCAAATTGCTTCTTCAAGACAGTGAAGGACTGAGAGATCATGAACACGGGACACAGCACCCAGGCTAAAATGCTGAATTAGCCTCCACGGTGCTCATCCCCCGCACCCCAGCCTCCCTGCTGCACATCCCGGAACTTCTGGAAACCAACATTTCCACTTCGACAGCTAAATTAGTAGGTTTAACCTAGTAGATGTTCAGTAACTATAGTTACTTGACAGGAATTTTGATCATTTTTCCTGTGGGTAAAAAAAAAAGTGATATAATTATTATTTCAGTCTAGAAATACAAAGTGACGGGGGAAAGACTCTTGGAATAATAAGAAAATAATAGGCATTTCTTAAATTTCGTTAACATGGTAAACAGGCTTCTGTTCCTCCAGTCATATTTCTCTCAGTCTGAGCCACCATAAACTAGGTTTTGAAGCACGGCCTTGTAACATAATTTAATTTTTACAGTCACTAGATGGGCGCAATACATAAATTTTTTTATTTGTAGCAGCTTCAAAACCTTGTTTTGGGAGAATGGTACTCCAGTGACATTTCCCAGGTCCTTCCTACCAGAAGGGGTCTTAAACAATGATGAAGCGTGTCTTCACTAGGCCAGAGCTCCACGTTGCCAAAGGTCACAAACCCAGGTGAAGTCATCAGCCTTTCTCTCTGGGCACAGGCACCCCAATACACATTTTAAAAGTCACCAAAATTGGATTATCCTATTCGGTCACTTTGGCAAGCCTGGAAGCTCAGGACCCTTAAACTGTGTGGTCGATTGTAGTTTGGTTTGGTCTGGGGGTAGGAAAGGAGGTAGTTAAGGACGGGCCAGGGTCAACAGGCCCCACAAAAACATCTGAGCCCTTCAGCACCTCTGGGGGGGGCTGCTCCCACACCTGCTGAGCCTGGGGCCAATGAATCTCAACTTTTTCTTTTTTTCTTTCAAGACCGCCTTTAACCATCCCGCTCATCAGATTTCCCTGTTTATTACTCCGGCCTGAAGGGAGGCGAGCGACTAGGGCCACAGCGGGGCGGGGTGGCCTGAGAAGGGGGTCCCCGCGGAACCCCGCCCCGCGGCCGCAGGGCCCTCTCGGCGCAGTTCCTCCGCCGGCCTGCAGAGGGCAGCACGGCCCAGCGCGCCTGAGGCTGGCCGCGCCCCGTCCGCCTGCTGAGGGACAGACGTTCGCCTCCTTTACCACAGCCCCACGCAGGAGCTCTGGCGGGCGTCCACATTCTACCCGCCCTCGCTGGAAGGCGCTTCGCCTTCCACCATCCATTTCTCCAGCACCAGCTTCGCTAAGACGCGGCCCGGGGCGCCTCTAGGAGCTACAGGACCGCCCCCGGCGGCTTCCCCCCGCCCAACGGCCCGCCCACAACCCTCGCCAGCCCCGCCTCGCAGCCGGGAGGCGGACTGCGCACGCGCGGCACGCGCGGCCCCGCCCACCCTCGGAGGCCTGCTCCGGAGCGCCGGTCGCGCGCGGGTCCTTTAAGAGGGGCGCGCGCCCCGGCCCGAGCCAGCCCGCGGGTGCGAGCAGCCCCTCCCCGCCCGGCCCCGGCCCCGAGTCCAACCGGACCCCACCTACCGTGGTGGCTGCGAGAGCGTCCGCCCTCCTCACCGCTGGGCTGGCCGCCCGAGAAAGGCCTAGCGTGGAGGCCGATCCCCCCCCCCACACACACGAGCGCGCAGGCGGGGTCTTGGGGCAGTGGGCGGGGCCCCGGCCCGAGTGGGCGGGGCGTCCGGGCGCCGGGAGCTGACTGCAGGAGCGCCCCGGGCGTGCGGGAGGGGCGCGGAGAGCCGCGGGGTGCGGCTGCAGGGGTGCGGAGGGCGAGGCTCCCGGGGCTCGCGCTGGCCGGGTGGAAAGAAAGAAAGAATGCCGGGGGAGCCCTGTAGAGGGGGTCCGGATGTGGATTTGTGGATTAACCCGTGTCTCGCCCCTTCCCTCTGCCTGTCCAATCTCTTTTTTTTTTTTAATCCCCCAATAAATCGGAGGGTTGAACGTCACTAGATTAACTGTCCTGTCCTCCCCGGCGCTCCAGTTGCTAAAAGCCCTCGGCATAAGCCCCGGGGTCTGACCTCATCCTTCACCTCTGGCCTCATTTCTCCCAAAATTCATCCCCATACTTAGGCTCCGTCACCACTGGATACCTGCGCCTCAAAATTCTAACCATCCATTTTTCACAACCAAAAATCCTCCTCACTTGTCGAGCAAGTCCAGGTTTAGTACTGTTGCGGAAAAGGAAAGCCTTTTCATCTGTTCCCAATCAGAATTGCTTCTTCCTCTTTGCTCCTATTGCGTCGTTTAAATCTTTATTACAGACTGCTTTCTATTTTGGATTTTAGTTAGTAATGACATAAGTTTTTCTTTAAACTGAAAGTACCTTGAGTGAGGCAGGGACCCTGTCTTATTCCTCTGGGAAGGTCCAGGACGTTGAATGCCAGCAGCGTCATTCATATTTATCAAGTAAATGCTGGGGTTCAAATGGTATTGATAGTTCACCAGCAGAATTTCATTCATCCATGGCCCTCTGTACCATGCTCCCCTGCAGTGGAACTTTGGCCCAATGAAGAAAGGCAATATCTAACTAAGTGGGGCTTCTAAGTGGGCCCATTTTATACAGGAGGTTGCACACATGTACCCACACACATTCTCTCTAGGAGAAAGTAGAGCCTGGGAACTAACTCCAACAAATTGGGAGATAAGGCTATACCAACCAGGGCAGATATAGAAGGCCTGGTAATTACTGGGACCGATGTTCTCTGTTAGACCCAGGGCACTGCTCCCCCAAACCAGATAGCAAGTCAGCTGTCTCTCCTGGCTCAGCGGACCCTCTTTCCTCATTCCCAGGGTCATCAGGCAGTGGGCAGAGGCAACGGAGGGGCTGAGGGATGCAGGGACACAGGTTTTGGACAGGGACAGGAAGCTGGTACTCTTGAGCAGCCTTCTCCCTGGACTTCTGAGGCCACCAAGCTTCTTGGGCAGCGAAAGGAGATGGCAGCCCTTGACCTAGACCTCGCTCCAGCCGTGTTCCTGCAAGAGAAAAGTTGATTAGGCCATTGCTCAACCTAGGGAGTGATGACTTCTTAGATACTCCCCAGCCTGTTAGGACCTGGCCTTAACTTACCTGGAACGGTGTTCTCTAGAAAGAAGCCCAGGAGTCCAGCCAGGAAGATGGGCTCTCTGAGCAGTGAGCACAGTAACACATCCAAGGGACTCCAGCCTACAGGGGGTTAGGGCCAGGCAGGAGGGGAATTCTGATCCTAAGCAAGATCAAGGATTCTCATCCTTCAGGCCAAAAACCTAAGTCTTGGATTAAGGACACATCTTTCTGAATTGTTGCTCCATCTCTCTCAACCCCCCCCACCCCGCCTTTGTCCCTCTCCTCTCCATTTCCCACACCCCACCTTCCCACAGGATCCCCACATCACACTCTTTCTTCTAAGCATCCACATGCCCACCAGATATGCTTTGATTGATCCAGGCTCCCTTTCTCTGGAAAGTTTGGGATTAAAGGCCCCTCATGGGCCTCCCCAGTGGCACAGCGGGTTGAGCACAGCATTGTGAGGCTGTCTGCGGCCTCTGCAGTGCAGGTTCAATTCCCAGCTGGCCAAGGAGATACCCACATGGTGAGGCAAACCTCTCCTGTCACGCCTGCTGCTCCCCTTAGCAGTGCTTTCGGTCCGTCTGCCTGTTCTGATCCTGGCTCTGTCTCTGGTGAATTCTCTCACCCTCCCATGCCTCTGGCCTGTACCCCAGCTCTTGTATAAATAAATTAAAAATCTTTAATAAAAATAAAATGGGGGCTTCCCCGGTGGCGCAGCGGTTGAGCGCGGGGTTGCGAAGCTGCCCGCAGCCTCTGCAGTGCCGGTTCGATCCCCGGCTGTTCCCCGGCCACCAGAGGAGAGTCCCACATGGCGCGCAGACCTCTCCTGCTGCCCGCTGCTCCCCTCAGCAGTGTACTTCGGTCCTTCTGCCTGCTCTTCTCCCTGCTCTGGCTCTGGTGAATTCTCTCACCCTCCCGCGCTTCTGCCTGTACCCAGTGCTTGTATGAATAAATAAATAAATAAATAAATAAATCTTTAAAAAAAAAAAATAATAAAAAATAAAAATAAAATGGAAACCTTTAAAAAAATAAAATAAAGACCCCCTCATTCCCCACTTCTTACCTACTATGCTCTAGCCTGGGTTTCTCAACCTCAGTACTCCTGACATTTTGAGGCAGATACTTCTTTATGTGGACAACAGAGGTTGTCCTGTGCATCGTAGGATGTTTAGCAGCATCCTTCTCCCCACTAGTGACCAGTAACAATCACTTCTCTGCTGTCTATAACAGTCAGAAACGTCTGCAGGCATTGCCAAATGTCCCCTGTGGGGCAAAATCACCTCCAGTGGAGAACCATGGCTCTTTATTAACGTGAGCTAAAAAACTCACCTGTTTGCTGCTCCCCAAATATACCCTGTGACTCCCTACTTCAGTCTTTATGATGGCTCCACCATCAGGAATGACCTCATCAAATATGTTGAAATCTGGCCATCTTTCCAGACCAGTTCAACGTTACTTTCTCTGAAATGTGCCTGGATTGTCTCAGATGGAAACCTTCTCTCACCTCTGAGCAGTGCAGCACTTTATTGGAACCTTTCTTGCTATGCCCCACACATCTCATCCTTTTTACCAAACTGTACCATCTGTAGGCCCCTTAGTGCCCTAAAGGGATAGTATGCTGCTCACTAAATGTGTTGAGCAAGTGGACGAACTGTTCACACCAAATCCCAGAGAGGGTGTGAAGCCAGGAGCCCGGAGAGCTGGAGGCCTCCAGCCCTTGCTTTCCGAGGACACTGAGCAACACAGCTCCCCTCCCCCTCCCACCTGTGCTCAGTAAGGCGGGGGCTTCCCGGAGCCATCTTGGCAGCAGCAGGGCCATGAAGATGGAGAAGCCGACATTGAGAACATTCCTCCCAGAGTCGATGTCAGCCAGGTAGAAGCTGGAGAATCCAGTGGACAGAATCACCGCCTGGGTCACCCCCAGCACCCCACCTGTTTCATAGGGAAGTAACAGAGGGGTTGGAGAGGGCTGACACAGAAGGGGCTAGTGCAGGGAGGGGCAGGCCATGATGGAGGGGACCAAAAGACTCATTTCTGATTCTGCCAGAAGCCCAGTCAAGAGGCCAGGATGGGCTGAAAACTGACTGTCTCTGTCCACACATCGGGGAAGCTACTCAGAAAGAAAGGGTGCCAACCACAGCCAATTGGGCTACCAGGGAGGAGGGCACTGCTTCCCTACCAGACCTGCTGATATGCCTGTCTACTCACCAAGGACAGGCAGTGGGATGGTGGTGAGGAGCTGAGCCAGCCTCGGGGAGAGCCCCAGCACCACAGAGAGCAGCCCCACCAAGTAGGCCACTCGCCGGGACGCAGCCTGCGTGAAGAAGGGATGTTGGAAACAGCCGCCTCCTTGATCAAGTTTTTGTGTGGCTAGTCCCTCCTCATTCTTGGGATTCTTCTCATTCTGTGACCCTTTCAAGAAGCATCTCAAGCTCTCTGCCTCGGATCCCTAAGCAGTCCCCTTTATTCAGCCACAGTCCCACCACCTGCTTCCTTTTCTCTATAGCACTTAGCACTGTCTGATATTATCCTACTTTGTTTCTTAAATTGCCTGGCTCTCCCTTTATCAACTCCCCAGGAGAACAGGAACTTCATCTGACTTGTTCTTCCGGGACTCCTGTCCTAGTACAGTGCCCAAGGCAAAGAAGTTCAGTTGTGATTCAGGGTCCCCCCATAGTCCCTGTCCCTAAATGAGATGATGGATAGAAGGCACCTGACAGCTGTGCACAGCTGGCCATCTACCCTGTGAGTTGCCTTCTCTCTACTGCATCTCCAGCTACCCCCACCCATCCCCATCCACATACCTGAATAAGACTCATTGTGCCCACATTGGGGAAACTGGATGCAGTGCCCATGGGGCTCCCCAACAGCCCAGCCAGCACACTGCCCAGGCCTTCCAGGCCCAGACCTCGACTGCAGGCATGTGGAGGTGGTGAGGGCAAATGTAGCAGCCGACCACACAGGGAGTAGCAGCCCAGAGAGCTGGTGGAGGCTGCCAAGGCCATGGAGATGCCTGCAGCCAAAGCCCTGGGTGTCAGCAAGGGCCAGTCCCATTCAGCTGGGGAGAGAGAAAGAGCCACCTTGGGGCCAGACTCAAATCTGAAGCATCCCCCCGTCTCCAACAGCCTGCAGTGGAAAGAGTCCTACAGGCTCTGTTGTCTTTGAAGATAACGCCTTGGGACAAAACTACTGGAATCTTAGGATAAAGATTCATCCTTTTACTGTGTTCTGCTAGGAATTTTTTATCTGATCCTTCCCTCTCTCTAGCCTCACTTCCTCCATTCCAGATACACGTCCTTGTTCAGGTGCCTTGTACTTGCTGTGCCACCAGCCACCACAGTGCCTTTGCATATGCTACGCCCACCCCCTAAAATGCTCTTCTCTCTTGCCTTCATCCAGTTGTGTCCTAGTTATCTCTCACATCTCAGTTTAATGACCACTTCCTCAAGCATACCTTACCTGACCTTTCTGAAAGTAAAAAATTTAACAAATTCCCTATTATAATGTTGCATTACACAATGTATCTCCCCTTTGTTACACTTACCAGCTGCAATTTTAGTTACTTTGGGTGACTATTAGTATCTGTATTCCCCAACAGACTATAAACTCCATGAGAGCAGCCACTGTTTATCATTAACAATCCTATTATGTGCCCAGCACATGATCAACATTCAACAGACCTTTATTAAATTGATGAATGAGCACACTTCACATATAGTGACTCTTAAGGCAATCTTAGAACACCAGCTCAAATGCCTAAAAGCCAAGGTAACATAAATGAGCAAACTGGGTGAGGAGAATCGAAAGGGTTGGGACTTTCAGAAACTATAGCTGCCTCTTAACACCAAATAAAACACCTTTGGTGAGGGCTAGCACTGCCCCGCCCCCCGCCGCCCCCCAGACTGGCAATTTCTCCTGCGTGTTTAAAAAAATGCAGGATTTAACTCATAAATGAAAGTCATTAAATCTTGAGTTTAGAGGAAAAGACACTTTTCTTTGAGCAAGAGGACTGGAAGAGGCCCCTACCTGGGTGCGGCAGCCAGAACCACGGTACCTGGGTGGTGGCAGACAGCTCCAAGGGGACGCTGCTGAGACCCAACAGGGCAGAGAGGACCCACACACAGGCCACTGGGACCAGCACCTGAGGAGCGAGACTGAGACAGAGAAGAGCCCCTCCCACAGAACCTTCCAAACCGCGCTGGAGGAGGAGACAGAGGCTAACCTTCCATAGCAGCCTTTCTAGCCTCCCGGCCCCTGCCCAGACCCACCTACCGAGAGCAGCCGGAAGGCAGGGACTTGAGTGTGAACTGACGAGTCTGAAGCTAGCCTCCAGGGTAGTGGGGGTAACTGGCAGGAACCCAGGTGCTGAGAACAGATCACCAGGAGCAGGATAAGCCTGGGCAAGAGAAGGAGCTTTAGGAACATGAGGAAGCAGGGGGTAATGGAGGTGGAATGGCAAAATACCATAAAATGGGGGCCCGGAGAAGAAAGCCCCCATGGAAGGGGTTGATCCTGGTAAGGCTCTGCCCTGTCCCAGCCCGCACACCCCACTGGTCACACACATGCACCTCACGCCTCTCAGGACTTACGTACAGCAAGGCCAGGCCCCAGTGAGCAGAGCAAAACAGAGCCACTTCCCTGTGGACAGAAAGCCCTGCCACAACCAGGCTGGGGGCCAGCACCAGGGGCCCACAGTGGGGGAGCACATGGCCAAGACCGCCGAACAGCCCCAGCATGGCCTGCAGCAGCCCGGATACCACCACTGCCCCAGATACCTGGTCAGGTGGAGGAGAGCACAGAGGAAAAACATTCCGCAGATTGAGTTGACCTCAGCCTGGACTTTCTAACAAATTCTCCCCCAGGCCATCTCAGTCCCTCAAAATGGGAACCTGAGCTTCCCCACTCCCCACATGATCCTTAGCCCTCCTGCTCCCTATCCTCCGGGACTTACTTCTCGGAGAGATGTGTTCCAGAGCTCCGGGCTATGGCAGCCAGGCCCCCCACACAAGCGCAGCAGGGAGGCTGGGAAAAGTTGGGGACATGGAGAAGAAAGAGGGAAATGGGACAGGAACCCAATACTCTGCAGTCCTGGCTGATGCCTGGCACAGGTCCAAGACCCCACAGTGCCCAGCAGTCCCATCACTGCCCAATCTCAATCTTGCACCCACCTACACCTGCGTGTGCAGATAACCCCCCCCCCAATCCTGCCCTCACCCCACACACTTGCTCTCTGCTCACAGTTTCCAGATGTCCGGATGGCCAGAGGTAGCTTCTGGCTGGTCAGCACCAAAGCAGGAACAAGGGACTCTAAGGATGGAGCCTGGACAAGAGGCAGCCTGTAGGAACAGTCCAGCCCATCTGGAAATATGGGCAGCCAAAAGGACTCCCCAAGCTCTCCTACTCTCCTGGGCCCCATACCCCACTATCCAGGGAGTTCCCCTCACCTGCTGCCTATTGAAGTTTGCAGAGCAGTAGACACACCACACGAAAAGAGACTGGAGGCCAGGAGCTGAGCAGGGGAGTAAGAAAGTCCCCCTGGGGGAAGATTTTGAAGCAGGAGCAGGTGGAAAGCACAGAGCAGTGAAGTGAGGACCAAGATATGCTGCAGGTGGAGGAATGAATACAGAGGGGCAATCTTCAGATATAGGCAAAATCATCTATTTGCAGAAAGTTTCTCATGCCATACCCAATTCCCTCAAATATCCATCAGCCAGCCCCAACTACTGCACCTGTCTCCTACCTGCAAAGCCAGAAGACAGCTGAGGCCCCAGGGCAGAGGCCCATGCAGAGAGACCCAAGAGTGAGGGGGAGTGGGGGAAGTGGGGGCTGGTGGCAGAGGAGCCAGGGTCTCCTGGGAGCCCAGGGGTCTGAGTTGGATGGGTGGGGGTGGAGATCGGCTCATGCTGCCCTGCCTTTTGTCTTGTCTTGGCTGCCCTGGGCCAGAGTGAAGTAGAGTGAGTAAGAGGTCAGAGTTTGTGTGAAGTTAGCTGCCTGGAGTGGGAGAGGGTGGGGGGCCAATGAAGCGGAGCAGAGGGATGAGGGATTTGAGGCAGGACCCGGCCCTTTCACCTTTGCCCAGCTCTTGTGCAAATTCCATCACCCATTAACCGGGGAAACATGTTCTGGAGCCCTCCCCCCAAGACTCTCCATCTTGGTCCCCTTTACCGGGTTCTGGAAAGTAGGACGGGTGGGGAGGAGACCTATAAATAACCTGGGGAGATTTTACAGACCATATTCCCTCTTCACCACCACCATTTGTTGGTTTTTTTTTTTTTTGGTTTTTTTAGATTTATTTATTTATACAAGCACTGGGTACAGTCAGAAGCACAGGAGGGTGAGAGAATTCACCAGAGCCAGAGCAGGGAGTGGAACAGGCAGAGTGATGAAATACACAGCGGAGCAGTGGGCACAGCAGGAGAGGTCTGTCGCGCCATGTGGGACCCTTGCCCGGTGGATTGAACCAGGGCTGCAGAGGCTGCGGGCAGCTTCACAGCCCAGCGCTCAACCGCTGCGCCACCAGGGGAGGCCCTTCACCACCACCATTTGGAACCACCTCAGTTGCACTGCAGATGTCAAACCTTTCAGGGCCAAGCCCCGGGACTAACTTAGAAGGAAATGCGGGTACTATCCTTACATTGTGCATGACAAAAGCATGACCACAACATTGTATAACATTCTCACTGTAATATAAAGGGAAAATGAAGTTTATGGTAACAGGGTTTTCAGTATGTGAAAGCGTGGACTCAGCTAACCCAGAAGGCAATGATGTGGCCATTGACCACCCCCACTCCCCCAGCCAGGATCGCTGTGAATGTGGTAGTCTGGTGCCTGGTGACACACACACCATGGGCAGTGCTACCACTGGTGACTTGATGTTCCAAAATAGCGAGCAAGTTCTTGGTAAAATGCCGAACAAAGCAAAGTACACTTTTAATTTATACAGACGTGCTCTCCTGGAGAACTGAATCCTCAAAATATGCAAATCCAATTTTGCATTTACATGTAAAAAAAATCAGATCGTTCTAGACTCTAGACTCTAAACATGAACACGTTTTCATAGACAGATCTCCTTCGACTTACAATGGGCTTCCATCCTGATAAACCCATCTTTAGCTGAAAAAGCCGACACTGGGTGCTGCAGCTCGCTGCCTCCGACCAGCATCACAATTGTGGCACCTTGATTTCTATGACATGCACGTTGCTTCTACACCATCACGAAACCAGAAATCATAGGTCGGGAATGACTGTACATGATATTCGGTCAGTCATACAAAAGCTGTTGGTAGTTTTTCATGAGTGTCTAAGCATTTCAGATGTCTAGCATCCTGCCCAGGCCAACTACATGCCAGCAGTATCCCCTCAAATTTATGACAACAAATTTAAGTTTTTGTAAGATTTGTATTTGAAAAGTTTTTACACATCTGTATATGAGAAGTAAACTTTTAAGTTTTCGAAGTGCTCCCTAGGGGGCAGTGCCACCCCTCTGTGAATCGTTTTTCGCCATCCCAAATGCCCTCAAGCCCAGAGGCCCAGAACAGTTTTCCTTCTGCCAGGGATAACCCAGCCTTGAAGTCGGGATAGAGGGATGTCCTCGGAACTTCCATCAAGGAGACCAGAGGGCTGAGCAGGATCAGGACTTGGCCCCTCTCCCTGAGGTGTGTTTCAGGATCCACAGGGTGGTGCTCACCCAGGACACAGCAGTCAGGACTAACCCCAGGCATAGTACAGTCACCATCTGCATCCCTCAGCATCCAAATAGAGCAGTGCTAGGGGCCCCAAGGTGCTGGGAGCAAGGACAAGTCTGAAACGGGAAGGTGTCTATGCCCATCAAACAATAGGGAAGTGTGGAAACAGGGCTCAGAGAGAATGAGTTGCAAGATGATGGGTCAGGGAGGGAGGCTCAGCACAGCTATGGGAAGAAAGTTCTTCAAGGGATGCCGCAGAAGGAAGAGTCCAGGCCATGCAACTTAAACTGTTTATTGAAACCTCAGAGCTACAAAAGCATGAAAAAACCCAGATACAAAGCAGCAGCCAGAGACACCTGTGAAGAGACCACCCAGGAGAAGGGAAAAGAAGTCTGGGAGCAGGGGACTAACAAGAGAAAATTGGAAACAAAAGGGCAAGGCAGAAGATCCCAGCAGCCTCTGGCTCCGTCAGACTACATCCAAGGGGCGGGCGTGGAGAGGGTTGCCCACCTCACCCACCTTCCCTCAACAGCTCCCACCTCGGCCCTATCAGTCCCTGGCTGGCCTGCTTCAGGGACATCACACAGACCCGGATCAATGCTTCCTCCCTTCCTCACCCCACTTCTCCCAGCGCCCACCTTTACCCTTCCATCCCAGGGAACTCAAAAGCAAAGGTCTAGAAGAGCCCAGGAGAGGTGAAGAGATAAGGGCTTCTCCTCTATCTGTGACAGGCCCATGGTCACCAAGCTGAAGTGTTCCCTGGCACCATCACCACCCTGGCCAAGCAGCCAGCTGGTCACTGAGATCGAGGAGAGTGAGTGACCTTCAGTCCTGGCCCATACCCCCTTAAGCTCCATCACCCAGGACAGGGGACCAGCCAAGGACCCAGAGAGGTAGAGAGGATCTAAATCAAGCCTTGCTCCTCCAGGTTCTCAGGGACTCCCAGCCTCTGAAAGCATTCTTCGGAGCCCGACCTAGCCTGGGAAAATGAAAGACTTGAGGCGGGCCAGCTCCATGATGCTGAAAAGGGAACACTGCTGGGGCTGGGGGAGCAAAGAGGGCATCGGGCTCCAGGACCAGGGTGGAGCCAGGCCGTGGGTGCGGTACCAGGGCCTGGGGGGACCAGTGGGAACCGTACGGTTGGGGTGGTGGCAGGCTCGGCAGGTTGGGGAGTCCCGCTGGAACTTCTGACAAAGAGAGCAGTGCTGGAGAAGACTGGGAGGGGCGGGAGGGTCAGGAGGAGGCAACGGTGGAGGAGTCAGTGAGGCCAGAAGACTTCCCCAGAGTGAACGCAGCCCGACATCTCCCTCCAGGCAGTTGGAGACGTTGGCAGGAGACGGCAGGCACTGTGGCATGGGGGAAGGAGGTCCGCAGCGTTCCAAGAGGCACCTGGAGGCCAGTCTGAGGTCCGGGGGGCCAGGTGGGGGGCTACAGGACAGCCCTAGTGATTGGTTTATTACAGCCACTGATGCCACAGCCAGGGCCACACTGCTCACATATGCCACAGCTAATAGGCAGGAGAGCTGTAAAAGAGGAGGTTAAGAAAGGTTAGTGTTCAAACACCCCTCACCCCAAACTTGCTTTAGACTACCTGCGACATCCCTTGCCTTACTGCTAAAACCTCTGTTCAAGTTAGAACTCACTGTCACCTCCCACTCCCAGATCTTTCTCCTGAGTTTCTCACATTTGATTTATAATAACACACCCTACACACCACTGTGCTCAAGTCCCCTCTCTGTCCTGAATCCCCTTACCTTTGCCAGTCGCTGGCACAGGGAGCCTAGGGCCAACTGCCAGGCCGGCTGTTCCAGAAGCACGCTCAGGTCTGTGTAGGTGTACCAGCCCCGCCGCCGTCCCTGCTGCTCAGCCACACTGTGGGAAGGGGAGCAAAGACAGAGATTGTCTACATGGCCCTGCAGCCAGCCCAATTACTCTCTTTCCCCTTGGGACCGCCCAGGAAAACTGCGGAGCATGTTAGACAATACAAGTTAGCTACCTGTTGATCCAGAAACGGAGAGTGATACCAAGGTTTGTATTTTAAAAAAGCTTTTCCTATCCTCCCAGGGGTGATTATGAAGAGAGCAGACAAGCCAGGGAGCCACTACCTTGGGCACTCATCTCTATTAAGCTCCTCAGGCTTAGACTTCAGCCCCCAAATCCCTTGAGTGCCTCTTCTAACTTCTAGGACCTACCAGCCTTCCAGCCAGTTCAGCACCTCAAAGATCTCCCGTGGGTCAGTGTAGAGACGCCAATCCTGTGTGTAGAAGAGAAGGGCACCAAACCAGGCTCAGAGTTGAACCACACAGTAAGAGCTGTTGATAACAAGAGCCACAGCAGCAGCCACAACCACCATAATGTCTAACACCTACTGGCACTGAATATGTGCTGGATACTATTCCAAGAGCTTCTATGTATTAGAAGCTCTAATCCAGTCACCACATTATACCCTCCTTGAAGGGCAAAGTGGGAAAATAATCCTGAGAATGATCCAAGTCCATAGCGAGCTCAGAGTTGGGGGGCACAGAAAGTCTGGAAGCAACTCATTAGAACCCTGTAAGCTGGCCTCCCCTGTTGGCGCAGGTGGTTCAGCACAGCGCTGTGAAGCTGTCTGCAGCTTCTGCAGTGTGGGTTCAATCCTGGGCAGCCAGTGAGACACCCACATGGCACAGCAGACCTCTCCTGTCGCACCCGTGGCTCCCCTCAGCAGTGTACTTCAGTCTGCCTGATCTGTTCCCCGCTGGTGAATCCTCTCACCCTCCCCACACATCTGGCCCGTACGTACCCCGGTTCTTGTATGCATGAATAAATATATCTTAAAAAAAAAAACCAAAAAACCCTGTAAGCTAAGCTCTGGCTCAGAGTGTACCCACTGGCCAAGAGAGATGGAGGGATGTTACATTCCTAGCCTCGCCACACCGGGAACCCCAAAGGCTATGATTGGTTCAGAAAGGATAGAAAGGGATGATATGAACAAGGACCGACCCAAAAAGAACAGGCAGAAAGAAATGAAGAAAGAGCAGATTAAGACAAAAATACACAGGATGAAAAGAATATGAAGATGGCCCATGGAAATGAAGCAGGAGAAAGAATTGTTACTCACCATGGCACTCAGGAAGCCCCTTTCCAGGGCATTGAGAGTGGGCACGGCCACGCCCCCCGCAGCTCCCCATTCATCATTGAAGACTTCCTCTTCTTCCCCTTCATCGTAGAGATACTTACTGGCCACCATCTGCAAATAAGCCAGAGTTAGTGCCAGCAGAGCTTGCACCCAGACTCCGGGCTCACCAGGGATAGAAGGGGGAAGAGACACCTTACCATAGAGATCAGGAACAAGTCAGAGGAGGACACGTGCTGTAGGTAGTCTGGGTTTCGGTGCCGGAGTCGCTCAATGTACACGAGCGCTAGCATCATCGCACACGGGGAGATGCATGCCTCCCTGGGAGGAGGAGAGAGTCAGTAATTAAACCCAAGGGTCTTCTGGCTCTTGTAATTCTTATGATGCTCCTACCTGGGTCTTTACATCATCTCCTTAGAGATAACCACTGGCCCTCTAGGGCCCAAACACTCTCACCCTGCCCCCCAATTTCAGGCTCACCGTGACACGTGAGCTACGTATTTCTTCTGGAGTCGGCGAATAGGGCTTGGGGCTGCTTTCTGGAGGAGTTCCACAGCAATGTCTGGAGGGGAGAGGGAGACACGGGGGTAAAAGCCACAGTGAGCAAAGAACTCCCCCACAAATCCTCACTGCTATCAGCAGAAGACCCAAATCTATATTCTCTGATGCTTTGGGGACAAAGCCATGGTGATCAAATTCTCCTATACTGAGACAAAAACCGAGTTTCAAGTTTGAGTTTCAGTTCCTTCCAGCTTATTTCCCTGTCACCTGAAATTACCTAGCTTTGTTTTTCCACTCTTGTTCCTTTGAGAAAACAAACATGCCTTGTTTATCTGGGAAACATGATGGATTCCCCTTGAAAAGTTAAGTTTTTGGTACACCAATCAAGTGATATAGATCTGCATGGTAGGGGTGGGGTTTTTTTTGTTTTTGTTTGTTTGTTTGTTTTACTCATTTGGGCTTTTTAAAACATGCAAACTGTAAACTGGATCCTTACACCAAGTACCAATGAGTTAGCTATGACGAGACAGTGCAGCTCATGGGGTACACCTAGAGTCATTTCGGTGAGGCTGACAACCCCATTTTCAAGCTCTCTACTTGCCCAGTAATACACCCGAGTCTAACCTGCCACTGGGCTGGAGAGCTCTTCCAGGCTGCAGTCTCCTTCCCAATCCCAGCCATAGTAGAGTCTCCTCCGGATCCGGGCACTCAGCTTCTGGTGTCCTGGGAGGAACTGAAACAGGGCCGGAGAGTGGTGGAGGGTGAAGGGCAGGGAAGGGTGGAGAGTCTGGCTCAGGGCTGGAATGGCTCAGGGCTGGCCTGCCCCGCTGCTAGTGGCGCCCGTGCCCCACCTTCTCTGGATTGTTTGCGAAATGCAACGCAGCCAGTCCACCGGGGGAGGGATCCTCCTCCAGCGAGGGACTCTCATAAGAGGTTCTCCGAAAAGGATCCAGCCTGCCACCCCTAACCCCATTCCAGTACCCCGCGGCTCTCCCTCAGGGCCCAAGCGGCCGGGGCCTCGAGTAGGCAGGACTCGAGCGGCTGCCTCCCGGCTCTGGGCAGAGCCGTCAGGCGAACTCACGGCGCGGCTCGGGCCCCGAGGGGCCCTCCTGGGGCCGCCCGCCCCCAGCACCGGGTGGCCGGGGAAGGGGGCGGTCCGGGCCACAAGCTCACCGAGAAGTCCTGGAAACCGGTGAGAGAAAAGGTGCCTTCTTCGTCCAGGAGGAGCCCGGCCAGGTCCATCGCGCCGCCAGCCGCGCTCTACAAAGGTGGAAGCGGAGGGAAGGAATTTTAAGGGGCGCGCGGAGGCGTCCCGGCCAGCCCGTCCACCTGCCCGCAGCCTCCGGGCCGCCGCCCTAGCAGTGCCGCCCCCTCCCCTCGCGCGGACGGCGGCAGGCGGAGCCGGGCGGGCGGGCGGCTCTTCCTCTTCCGCCGCGGGCGGGGCTCGGGGCTTGGGGCTCCGGCGGGGCTCCCGAGGGCCAGGGTGCTCACCCCAAGGAGTAGATGAGAGTCCGACCGCGAGGCGCGTGCTCTGCCTTTGCCGCGCGTCTGCCCCGCGTTTATGAGCCGCGGCGGGCGGGGGGCCCGCGACGCGGCGCCCGCACTTCCTGCTGCCCGCGCCCCCAGCCGCGGGGGTGGGAGCCCCGCCAGCCCCGCTGCGCCCCAGCCGACCTCGTCCGAGAAATGGGGGCGACCCCTGGGGGACCTCGCCGCCCGAGGATGAACGGGCCGGGCTGGCCTTTCCGGATGGAGGCAGAAGTTGTGTGGAGAAAACAAAGACGCCGAGCAGCGAGTTGTTCCCCTTTATTTTGTCTTTAGGGACACTGTGCACACACATTACGTAAGAAACCAGCGGGGACGAGCTGCGAGCCGGGCGGGCGGGGAACTTCCTTTCCGCGGTGTGGCCGCTTTCCCGCAGCTTGGCACTGAAACCCTCAGAAAGGCGCGCGCTTCGTTGTGCGCCCCGAGAGGACACGACCCCACGGGAATGCGAGGCGCCCGGCGCCCCCCCCCCGGGGTCTACACGCTTCCCCCGCGAGTAAACGGCGCCCGATCAAGCTGTTAGTCCCAACACTCGCCCCCGGAACCCAGTCGCCCGCCGGGCCGGGGGGTGGACGGCGCGCCCACACGGGTGCGAGGAAGTCACCGAAAGAGCCGGGGGAAGCCACGACCGAGGAGCTATTCCGGCCTGTGGAGTCACGCGGCGCAGTTGTTTACCGCGGAGGGGAGGGGCGGGGAGGGCCGAGGGCTGAGGAATGGGCGGGCCGCCGCCCTTGCAGAGCGGCCGCGGATCCCGCAAGCGACGCTGCGCTCGCGGAAGCCCACGTCCTGCCCTCCGGGCCACACTGCCTCGGGCACACGAGGCCGGCCCGACTCCCCGGCCGCTCAGCCTCCAGCGGGAGAGGAGACCCGGCCGGGTGGGGGGCGCCGGACGCGGGCCGGCGCTTCGGCGGGAACGCGCACCTGCGTCGCAGCGAGTCGCCGGCCGCCGCCAGCGCGCAGGCGCGGCCGCCCGGGCCCGGCGCGTAGGCCGCGTCACGTGACAGGCCCGGCGCTCTGTCGTCACGTGACGTCCGTCCGCGGCCTCGGCGGCGCTCCCCGCGGCGCGCGCCCCCTTCCGCCCGACGCGCCCCCAGCGGCGGCCGCGCAGCCCTGGCTCCGCGCGGGCTCGGGCGGCGGCTGCGGCGGGGCGATGGCGAGCGGCGGCGGCGGCGGTAACACCGGCGCGGGCGGGGGACCCGGCCTGAGCTTCGGCCTGGGCCTGGGCCTGAGCCTCGGCATGGGTGAGGCCACCGGCGAGGCGGAGGAGGAGGCGGCCACGGCCGAGGCGGTGGGACGCCTGGCCACGACGCTGTGGCTGCGGCTCCGCGGCTGGGAGGCGGTGCTGGTGGCCGCGCAGCGGCTGCTGGTGTGGGAGAAGCCACTGCACAGCCTGGTCACCGCGGCCGCGCTCAACGGCCTCTTCTGGTAACGGCCGCGGAGGAGGGGGCGGGGCCCCTGCGCGGGAGAGCGGGGGCGGAGGGGCTGCGAGCGCCCTTCCCAGCCCCCCGGGGCTGGCGCTCGCCTGGGGGCAGGCGCCCCGCCCCCGGGCTAAGGGCTGTTGTCCGCCTGGGTCACCCCAACCCCCGAGCTTCGGGTCTCGAGTTAGGCCGGGAGGTTCTCATTTCCCCATCAGTGGGCGCTTTTTCCGCCTTGCGATGGATGCAGGAGCCTCCCTCACCCACTCACCGCCGAGGTGCCTGTCTCTCTCCCTAAGGTTACTGTCTTCGTCGTCCCTTCGGCCCTTCTTTCTGCTCAGCATCTCACTGTTGGCCTATTTTCTGCTGGATCTTTGGCGGCCTCGCTTCTTCCCTGATGTCTCAGGTGAGTGTTACTCATCCTGCAAGCCCCCTTGTGCGCTTGCTTTGTGTCTCGCCCCGCTGGGTGGGCTGGGTGGGTTGAACAGCGACAGGGGAGTACAGCAGTTCACCTGCCTCCCACATACCATCAGCTCACCAGGTAGGAGGTGGAGACTTGCACCTTTCTCTTATTTAATTTTAATGTGAATGTAGGGGTTTAGAATGTGAACTCTGCAGCCAGATTGCCTGGATTCCATTTCCTGTTGGGTCCTTAACGTGTGTGTGATCTTGTAAAAGTCACTGTCTGCTTCTTCATCTGTAAAATGGGGATGGTAGAACTTTTTCGGGAGGTGAAGATTAAATGAGTTAATAGGTATTGTGTGCTTACGGTGAGGCTTCACGTCTGATAGCAATTACAGGAATGTTAGAACTTTCATTTTTTTGTTATTCATATATAATTACCTAACAAGCATTTTGGAGCAACGCGGTGCCAGGCTGTGTGTGAGTTGTTTGGGAGGTAAACATAAGATGTGGTTCCTGTGTTTGAAAAGAATAAAATTTAAACATGGAGACAGACATATAACAGCATAACAGTAACACTAATGCTTTCTGCATTGGGCAGCTGAAGAACTGCAGAGGAGGGGGCAACTCTTTCTTCCTTGGGGTCTCCCAGGGCCTTTGTCACTCAATAATTTGTCCCCCTCCTTTCTCTATAGCATCATCCCCAGAGGAGCCACACTCTGACAGGTGAGTGCAGGCTACCTCTTGAAGACATGTGCCCAAACCCAGTCTTACTTTGGTGCTGATGTCACCTCAGTGCAGGGCAGTACTGCCTCTCTGCAGGGACAGACCCCAGCATTGTGGGTGGACTGGTAACAAGCCTGGTCCTAGGTTCTGGTGTAGGTGTTTGTGTGCCTGCTTCTTTTGGGGCAGAGGGTTGGGAGCTCTGGGCTTTACTTCCCAGGACCAGGACAGTCTCCCCTTGGGGAGGTAGGGTTGTCCACTTCCCTAGAAGATCTCATTGGCATTCTCAGAGGGATTTGAGTGGTCAGGAAGCTGGTGTCTGAGGCCTCCAGGGGTCATGTCATGTCTCCCCAGTGAGGGTGCGGGGTCAGGCGCCCGGCCGCACCTGCTGAGTGTGCCCGAGTTGTGCAGATACCTGGCTGAGAGCTGGCTCACCTTCCAGATTCACCTGCAGGAGCTGCTGCAGTACAAGAGGCAGAATCCAGCTCAGGTAACTTCCCCCATGTCACACAACAGTTTCTTGCAGTGTGGGGAAATGGAGGTGCGGGGTGGGGAGGACTGAGATGAACTCTGGTTAGAGACTCTGAAAGAGACCTGGTGCCTTCTTGAGACAACATTCATAGCTAGCACAGTAGCTTGGGCAGGAGGCAGACTCACCCCCAGGAATAAGCTACTGATGTCCTGGCACTATTTTCTTGCCAAGGCAGACCAGTCTGAATTTGTAGGTATTTTCTGGTGTCTACTGGAAACTTCCCGAATCAATGGTCTTTGGCATCCTTTTGACTAAACTGAATCATCCATTTCCTAGAGGACCTGCTCCTCTTCCCACCAGCTGAGCCGTGCCTTACCCCAATGAATAGGGTATGTCCTTGAGTCCAATTTTCTTAGACCCTGTGCTCTTCTCTGCAGTTCTGTGCTCGAGTCTGCTCTGGCTGTGCTGTGCTGGCTGTGCTGGGGCATTATGTTCCAGGGATTATGATTTCCTACATTGTCTGTGAGTAGGGTGTAACCCCTGCCCTTCCCCAAACCCTCACCTGTTGTGTTTCTCTGGACTGACCCAAAGGGAGGATGGTGCTCTCGTCTCTGGTCAGCTACCCATTTATGGAGCTCTCTAGGGGAGGCTGTGTGTTGATTCAGTAACAGTGGAAGAGTCATCTGAGGAAGGGGGACAATGGATGTAGAGGGAAGCGGTTGGCACAAATTGGGGAAAGGACCACATCTTTTCAGCCTTTTCTGGTTATGATCCGTTGAATAAGGGCCCTTAGATGACGAGCATAGGGAGCACTGAGTGGACTCCTTAACCCCTAGTGCTGAGTATCCTGCTGTGGCCCCTGGTGGTTTATCATGAGCTGATCCAGAGGATGTACACTCGCCTGGAGCCCCTCCTCATGCAGCTGGACTACAGCATGAAGGCAGAAGCTGATGCCCTGCATCACAAACATGACAAGAGAAGTAAGGGACTCATAATCTGGGAGAGGGAGGGAGGGGAGGACCTTGACATAGGGCTTAGGAAGTGCCTTGCGATTTAGACACTCCAAGTCCCTTGGCCTTATTTCCCACTCCCACCCCACCCCTGCTGGGTAACAGCCTTTCTGTTCTTTTCTAGAGCGGCAGGGGAAGAATGCACCCCCGGGAAGTGATGAGCCTCTGGCAGAGACAGAGAGCGAAAGCGAGGCAGAACTGGCTGGCTTCTCCCCAGTGGTGAGGTTTAAGGGAGATGGGTGTCCAGTAGAAGACTGAGGGAGAATCTCTCTGCCTTAGAGCAGCCATAGCTCAAGGGAGTGGGAGCTGGGGCAGGTGAGGGGTCTTCTTGGAAAATAGGTATTCTCATCCCCTCATCTGGTGTATTCATCCTGGCTCTCTTGCAGGTGGATGTGAAGAAAACAGCCCTGGCCTTGGCCATCACGGACTCGGAGCTGTCAGATGAAGAGGCTTCAATCTTGGAGAGTGGTGGCTTCTCAGTGTCCCGGGCCACAACTCCACAGCTAACTGATGTCTCAGAGGGTATGGGTATGGGAAACCCTTTACCCCTCCTGATCCTCTTAGCCTCTGCCACGGGACACTGACTGTGCTTTCTGCTTGGTGCTTCCGTAAAAGTTTTCTAAGGGGCCTTCCCGGTGGCTAGGGGTAAAGTCTCAGCGCTATCACTGCTAGGGCCTGAGTTCAATCCCCAGCCAGGGAGCTGACCCACATGGCGCAGCAGACCTTCTGTTCACCTGCTGCTCCCCTCAGCAATGTAATTCAGTAGGTCTGCCTGTTCTGCTCCCCACTCTGTCTCTGGTGAAACTACTTGCCCCCTGCATCTCTGGGCCAGTTTTTCTATGCATAAATCTTTTTTAGGCGGGGAGGGGAAAAGTTTTCTTGCGGAACTGATCCTCTCATGCTACCCCAAGCTGCAGAAGACCTTACCACCTGAGGCCTGGCTCAGCATTTCATGTCTTACATTCTCAACCTTGAACCAACTGGCCTATTGTGGTCATTCAGGTTAGCAAGCCCATTCCTGACCCTTTATTCTGCACACAGATTTGGACCAACAGAGCCTGCCAAGTGAGCCAGAAGAGGCCCTGAGCCGGGAGCTAGGAGAGGGAGAGGAGACAGAGCTGGCCCCTCCCGAAGACCTGCTGGCCCCACCTCAGACCCTCTCAAGGCAAGACCTGGATTTGGAGGAGGAGGAAGACAACGTGGCAGACAAGGAAACCTTGTTGCGGCTCTCATCCCCCCTTCATTTTGTGAACACGCACTTCAATGGGGCAGGGTCTCCCACAGATGGAGTGAAGCTCTCCTCTGGAGGACCAGTGGAGATACTGAGCCCGGAGGCAGTGAGTGTTGAACTCACCACAGCACCCAGCACCCTGTCACCCCTGCTCTCCCTTGCTGAAGGTGACCCAGTTCCCTCCCGCTCAGTGCTTCCACCTCTTCCCCAGGACTTACCCCAGCCCCTTCCTGCCCCTGAGGAAGAAGAGGCACTCACCACTGAGGACTTCGAGTTGCTGGATCAGGGGGAGCTGGAGCAGCTGGATGCAGAGCTGGGGTTGGGACCAGAGACATCCCCAGAGCCTCCTAATGCTCCATCCCCTCCACCCCTAGAGCCTGACAACCTGTCCCTGGTACAGTCAGACCAAGAGGCTCGGGCCATGGCAGAGCCATGAGCCATGGGAGAAGCAGTTGCAGGCACAGTAGGACTTCCTGGTTAGAGGTATCACTGTTTCCCCCTTTCTCTACTATTTTGGGGAGAGGCAACACGTGGGGGAGCTGGCTGTCAGATGGTAGCCAGTCCACCCTCTGCCTGCCTGCCTGCTGTCCCAGGCCTGGTACTGTCCCTGTGCCTGGGATTGGTTTTAAGTTTGTAAATAATTTTACTTTGGGGTTAGTGGATGTGAACAGGGCTAGGAAAGTCCTTCCCACAGCCTGCACTTTGCCTCCCTGCCTCATCTCTATTCTCATTCCACTTTGCCCCAAACTGTGGTGGTCTCTCCCTTTCTATTTCCTCCTATCCTCAGGGACCTGTGCTCCTCTGTCCTCGTGTCCCACTGGTTGTTTAGTTCAGGCACTTTATCATTTTTCTCTGCTGTCCCATGCTCTCTGCTTTATTTCCCTGCTGTGTCCTGTCCTTAGCACCTCAGCCCCTATACTTTGCCAGTTCCTCCCTAGCTGTAGGGAGGCTCCTATCTGGGAGGTATAGACTCAGCCTGGGGTGGGGATCAGGCCAGT
This sequence comes from Talpa occidentalis, assembly GCF_014898055.3. Taxonomy (NCBI): domain Eukaryota; kingdom Metazoa; phylum Chordata; class Mammalia; order Eulipotyphla; family Talpidae; genus Talpa; species Talpa occidentalis. Next base: position 137,574,105 of record NW_023603184.1, read on the forward strand.
TGTTCTGCACTTAGGTCACTGTATCCTTGTAACATTCTCTATAACCTTGCCCTAGTTCATTCAGCCTTTCGTGATACAGGAGAGAGCAGGGATCTCAGCACACGTACCAGCACTGCATGAGTGAGCAGGAGCTCTGTCTTGTTGGGATGATAGACTCTCGAACCATCGTAGGGAGGAGTAAGAAGACCTCCTCCTCTGGGCCATGGGTGGTCCAAGTGTGGTGGGACCTCTACTAGAGTCAGGAAGTGGGTGGTAACATCTGTGCAGGTGTCAACTGGAAAAATAAAGTGTTGATTGCCTAGAACTGCTGCTGCCTGCCTGCCTGCCTGCCTCACTGCAAGCTGCCCCCCACACTGTGCTCTGTCCCCTCCTCACCCCCTACCTCCTTATCCCCAGTCTTGTTCCTGGCTATTTATTTACCTTGTGCGGAAACAAAGCCAGAGGCAAGAATTACCCTGACAGCCCTAACTTCCCTTAGCCATCTTCCCTGACAGTGTGATATGTCTAGTGAGATTTAGCATGTGTGAATAAAGTGTATGCAGGAAGAAACTGCTTTGTCTTCCCAATCAATAGAAATTTGGGACCATAACAATGACTTTCTATACTATGTCCCCTATAACCTTAACTCTCTTCTCAAGAAGTCCTTACCCACTTACATGCTAACAATTTACTCAGCCCTGAATTATCAAAACTGGGGAAACCAAGTAAGCAAATTCCTTGATAGACCTAAGTCAAAGAATACTAGAAAAACAGCCTCCAACACTTAGTGAATGCATAACATGTGCTTGGCACTGGCCTAAGTGATTTATGTTAACATTTTGTTCTTGTACTCTGAGATACATACTAACCCCATTTTAGAGTCTTTGTAAGTGATGGGACCAGGATCTAAAACCCAAGCTGTTTGGCCCTGGGGATCACCCTGGAACAGGAAGCCCCTGTCTGTTAATAGAGCACAAGTTAGAAGATGCTCAAGGATGTGGAACTACACTGAGCCAGTCTTTATCTTGGCTTCACAAAGATTGGACTCTTCACCATTCTTCCTCTTTGGGGAAGAATATTAAAACCCAGAACCAAACAGATGGCCTCCTTTATGAGTTCATGGCTTTGGCCTTGAGTGGAGGTACCATATGGCCATGCTACTTGTTGAGAGGTTGACTCCTATGCCATGTCTCTCCTAAGCGTGTGAGAATTTTTCCCTTCGTTTCATATTTGCCTAAGACAGTCTTCCAAAGATTGGGGCCTTGTCCTCAGCCATTAAAGGAACATGAACTTTTAATCATCTAGAGATTTCATAAAAGAATGGAAAAACTCTTCTCGTCAACAAACAGGCAATACAAGAAAAACAACCAATTAGACGATGGCTACCATATGCACCACTTCAACAAGTCCATTTCCTTGTTAAACTTGCAGTTTGAAGATAGAACCAGAAAGCTGTAGTCGAATGAAAACATTCACCATAGTCTTGGAGTTCCAGGAGGATCTATTCTTGACATTCCCCCTGGTCTGGTGGTTGTCACGTGTTTGTCTACAGTTTTTCTTTATCAGGTGTCCTGATCATTTTCTGCCCCCTGAGGAAAGGAACAAGGAAACTTTTTATAGGATTGAAAGAAAAATGAGCAGAAATGTGAAACCTAGAATTAGGCTAAGCAGTCATCAATTGCAGAAGTGCATGTTGGCAGAGAGAGCTGTACACTCCAGTTAACTACATTCAAACAGCTCATAGCATAATATGCCTGCTCACAAGCTTAATTTACCTTTAGGCACCACCACTGGAAATACTGCCAGAGGATGGCCTGCTATGTTGTTAACCAATTGAGAAAATGCAGTTTGATCCGTGCTCATGGGGAACTGTCAAACTGTTTAAGCCAAGAAAAGAAAGGGGAGTTAGGCCACATTTGCTATCTTCAGATTCTGAGGGTTTATGTTACATCTTCAGAAATAAAATCTTTAAGAATTTGATTAGTAGTGCTAGGCAATTCCCCCTCAGCTACATTTCTGACTTCGCCATCCTAATCCTTACTGTTACCCTCTCCTTGCTACTGCCTAATCACTAAGCATTGACTCTGTGACCCTGAGAAAACCTGCTTATTTTTTGGAAGCAAGTTGAAGACAGAATCCTCGCCCTACTGGTATTGGAGATAGGTGGGTATTTGTGTGTGTATATATATATATATATATAGAGAGAGAGAGAGAGAGAGAGAGAGAGAGAAAATAAATATATACCATTTTTTATGTTTTAAGAAGAATTTTGTCTGTTTTTGCTTGATTTGTTAAAGAAGCAAAATATTAGCTCACATTTTATACTCTCTTTTAAGTACTTTTTTTTTTTATAGAGGCATGTTTTATTTATTTGTTTGTTTGTTTGTTTGTTTTGTTTATACATGCACTGGGTACAGTCAGAGGCGCGGGAGGGTGAGAGAATTCACCAGAGCCAGAGCGGGGAGCAGAGCAGGCAGAAGGACTGAAGTACACTGCTGAGGGGAGCAGCGGGCGGCAGGAGAGGTCTGCGTGCCATGTGGGGCCCTCCTCCGGTGGCCGGGGAGCAGCCGGGGATCGAACCGGCGCCGCAGAGGCCGCGGGCAGCTTCGCAACCCAGCGCTCAACCGCTGCGCCACCGGGGAGGCCCTCTTTTAAGTACTTTACATACATCCTCTCATCTAATAACCTTGCAAAGTAGTATCGTTCCCATTTTATAGATGAGGCTTGGGGAGACAAACCTGGATTCTAACTCAGTCCACCTAGCTCTAGCGGCTGAGTGCTTTAAACTGTGCAGTTTTGTTCTGACATAATTAAGCAAGATTTGCCCTGCCAAAGGTGGCAGCATTGGAAACCACTGGACTTCATTCTCTGGCTTCAGTTTGTGGTTCCTGATATGGAAACTGCCATTAATAGGTGCTGAGTAAATACAGAATCATGTAAAAACAAACAAAACATCCGTCTGCCCACCTGTGACTATGCAGGTGCTTCTTTTCACCAACTCTCTCCCTGGGCAGGGCAGCAGCTTCCTGCTTGCCCGTGATCTGCACCATGCCAGGACTACAGCACTAGGTATAATTTATTTTTCTGGTCAAGAAATATTGCAGAACAGGGCCTCCCTGGTGGCACAAGGGTTTAAGACACTACCTATGAAGCTATCCGCAGCCATTGCAGTACGAGTTCAATCCCCGGCCAGGGAGCTACACACATGGCACAGCAGACCTCTCCCGACTCGCCTGATGTTCCCCTCAGCAGTGTATTTCAGTCAATCTGCCTATTCTGTTCCTCACTCTGTCTCTGGTGAATCCTCTCACCACCCCCACATCTCTGGCCTGTACCCCAGTTATTGTATGCATAATAAAATAAATCTTAAAAAAGAAATATTGCAGAACAGCAGATTTAAATGCTCTTTAAAAGTACAAAGATCAAGGACATATATTCTAAGAACTGTTAATTCCATCATGGAAGGACAATATATCACCAGGTTGTTTTGCATTTAGTGCCTAACTTAAGCCTCCTTGACTTCTCTTCTTCCTCCTGCTCCCCTAAATGTTGGTGTTTCACTGGGTCTGTTGTGGCTCACTTTTCTTGGCAGCCTGCCTGTTCCACGTGCTTACCCATTTAGTTTCCACTCATAGGCTCATGACTTCTAAATCATAGCTCCTTTCTCACAGCTTCCAACTAGGCATCCATCTCCACTTGAATGTACCATGAACATCTCATACTCAACATCCCAAAAACTGAACACAGCCTCTTTCCACTCTGTACTCCATCATATATCCCCCAGCTCCCCTAAACAGACAGGCATTTTCTGTGTTTTCTATCTTGCTGACTGGCACCACGAACTATGAAGCCTATGTCACCCTCATCCCACACCCAGTCAATCACCAGTTGCTACTTATTTGATGACCTAATTATTTCTTGATTCTGTCACAGCCATGATTCACAGCCTCCTCATCTCTCACGTGGACACTCTTGGAGCCCATCTGAAATTCATGCCCAACAAAGTGGCTAGATTATTTTAAAATATACATTTAATAACCTTTCTGCAATTTAATATTAGTCAATTTTTACAAATTTAAGTTTCCTTATATTCTTAAAAAACCTCAGGTCTGCCTCTGCCCTGCCTTACTCTTTATAAACATTACAGCATCAAACACCAAACAGCTTGTCCTTCCTTCTGCTCAACTGCACTGTTTTCCCCACCCATTCCACATACACATACCCTTATCTTTCCACCTCGTTGACACATCACTTGTCTCTTAAGGAGGACTTCAGGTCACACCTCATCTAAAAAACCTTCCCTCAAGTCCCACATCATGTGGCCCCCATATATACCTACTCTATATACTTCTATTTTCCTATATATCACATAGAATGTTCATCTCTCTACATAAATATGGTATTAGAGTACATAGGAGTATGTGTAGATGTATAGACTATACTACAGTGCTTATTCTTGACTGCAGGGACTAGTCTCAAAGTCTAGCATAGTGCCTGACACATAGTAGATGCTCAATAAATGGCTACTGGACTAAAGTGAATGGGTGTACTAGAGTAACCAGTTCTAACTTCTAAAACAGCCAATGTAAACAAAATTTAGTATTCTAAATTCTAAGTCACATGTCTGTTGATGGTAATTATCTTGCCTTTGTTATTATTACAGAGTGGATGATAGTTAAGTTCAAATAACTCACAGTTAAATGTGTAAGCTCTTCGTTCCTGACTAGATTAAAGACAATGCAAATGATCTAGATCTAGGTCTAGATCTGAAGGTTCATATTTGCTGGATTTGAAGCTAAAGGCTTTCCTGAGTTTAATGTAAGATTACCCAATGCAATCAGATCTGACGCAATCAGGTCATATTATTTCAAAAAACAAATTTGACCAAACTATTTAGACTTAACTAAATATTTTAATAAAAAATCCAACTATATGTATTAGTACTTGCTTGAAAAAAATGACTGCAGAAACAGAACAAGGTTAAAAGAAGTCTGGGTTTTTCCTTTTCAAGTATAAAAAATAATTGGCTCTACTTCAAAAATGTCAATTTCATAAGAGATACTGTAGAGTTAAGGAACTATTTGAAAGGAGATCAAAGAGACATAACAATAAATGCAAGAGGTGATCGTGGATTGGATCCTTAGTAGGAAATAAAAATTTATATATCCCTATTTTTAGGATGCATGTTCTGAAGATTTTAGAGATGAAGCGCTATGGTCTCTGCAAATTATAGGAAGTGATTTGAAAACATAAATAAGAATGAGTAAGTGAATATATGATGTGTGTGCAGAGCAAGAGAGTGAGTGATAAAGGAGATGTAGCAAAATACATTTGTTGTATGTTGTAAGAAATACATATGATGACTATAATCCATAGAAGCTTACTGTTTAATGGATAAAACATTGTAGTATATTCAGACAACTAAAAAAACAAACTACAATTAAACACAAACATTTGGGTGAATCTCATAAACAAAATGTTGAGTAAAAGCAACTAGATACAAAAGAATTTGATATATAAATCCATTGCTATAAAGTACATTTATATTGTTACAAATTCAAGATAGTGGCTGCCCGCGGGGATTGGAGGTGCAAATTAGAGGAATTTTCTGGGGTTTGGTAGTGTTTTATTTCTTCACCTAAGTACTGGTTAATGGGAATGTTCAATTTGTAAAAGCTCATTATTGACCTGAACATATTTCTGTATGTGTGTTAATCCTTCAATGAAAAGTGTCAATACCAAGGTTCATTGATTATCTATTTCTATATATAACAAATTACTCCATAACTTTGCAGCCTAAAACAACAAACATTATCTCACATTATTTCTGTGGATCAGGAATCTGGGAGCAGCTTAGCTGGGTCATTCTGGTTCAAGGTCTTCTATGAAGTTGCAATGAAGATGTCACCCAGGGCTGACTACAGTCCATCTGAAGGCTTGATTGGGACTGGAGGATCTACTTCCAAGATGGTGCATCACACCACAGTTGGGTAGAAGCCTCACTTGCTATTGGCAAGTGGCCTCTGGTCTGCATCACACTAACCTCTCCTTATGACTGAGTGTCATCAAAACATCACACTACCTTCCCTAGACCAGGTGATCCACAAGAGAGAGCAAGAAGGAAGCCACAATGCTTGTTATGATCTACTGTCAAAAGTCATAGGCTCTCAGGGCCTCCCTGGTGGTGCAAGGTGTTAAGTCTCAGCACTATGAAGCTATCGGCAGCTACTGCGGCATGAGCTTGATCCTTGGCTAGGGAGCTGACCCACATGGTGCAAGACACCAGTCCTGTCCTGCCCAGTGCTCCCCCCAGCAGTGTATTTTAGTAGATCCACCTGTACTGCTCCCCACTCTGTCTCTGATGAATCTGCCCACCCCTGCCCTGCCCCCACACCTCTGGCCTACACCCCAACTCTTGTATGCATAAATAAATAAAAATAAATCTTTAAAACAAAAGTCATAGGCTATCACCTCCACCAAGTTCTAGTCACTAGAAGCAAGTTATTGAGTCCAGTTCACACTCAAGGAGAGGGGAATTAAGTAGCAAAGAATTTGTTGACATATTTAAAAACTACCACTCTAAGCTTATCTAAAAATATATTTAAGGATTTGGGCTGGCAATCTACACATTAAAACAAATAAAGACAATATTATCAACAACACATGGGAAATAAATCATTAGTAATAACTAATGATTTACATAAACAGCTAATAATAGACATTTATTAAATTACTTAGTATAAGTCAGTCACAGGTTTAAGTGCTTTACATACCTTCTTTTATGTAATTGTTACCACAGTGCTTTGATGTAAGAACCTATCCCCCCTCCACATTACACATGAGGAAATTGAGTCTTAGTGAGATAAAATGGCTTGCCAAAAATTACATGTTGGTTGTGATTATAAGTACTCTTTTTTAGTGTTCTGGTACTCCCTCATATCCCCCTAAAAGTCAAAATAGACTTTTAGTTGATGTAAAGTCATCCTTTCAGCACTAGAAAAAAGAAGTATGAATTCCTGATCACTTACAAACAAGGGTCTAGCTGTATTAAAAATTTAAACACACAAAGGTTTGTTTGTTTAGAAAGTATTGTTATATTCCATCAACTTTGAGAGGAGGGAAAAATGTCAATAGACAAACTTCGATTACAAGGATAATTATTCTAGTCAAACATATGAAACAAGTAGAATTAAGAAGAGGACACTATTGGGTCTCCCTGGTGGCACAAGGGGTTAAGTCTCAGCACGATTAAGCTATCCGCAGGGCTGCAACATAAGTTCGATCCCCAGCCAGGGAGGTGACCCACATGGAGCATCAGACCTCTTCTGACTTGCCTGCTGCTCCCCTCAGCAGTGTTTTTCAGTCAGTCTGCCTGTTCTGTTCCCTACCCTGAGTCTGGAAGGTCCTCTCACTGCCCACCCCCACACTTCTGGCCTGTCCCTGGTTTTTGTATGCATAAATAAATAAATCCTTAAAAAATAAAGAAAAAAATAAAAATAAAATAATTTTTACTTTTTAAAATGCTGAACATTTTGCTTTTATAATCCATAATTGTTTTATGTAAAATAAACACTGAAATACCAGTGAAGTGATTTGGCGCTGATCTGTCCATCTCTAACACCTAGCAATTATTGGCACTGCAATTTGAACTCAATCAGAATAGCTTCAGTTTTATATTTCTAAGTCAGGGTTTCTCAACTATTGATTATATGCACTATTCACTTTTTGAGCTAAATCATTCGTTATTGGTGGTGACAGGGACTGTCTGTTCTCTGCAGAATGTTTAGCAGTCTCCTTGGCCTTTACCCATTAGATGCCAGCAGCATCCAAACCCCTTCCTCCCCAACCCCCAAATGTCCCCTGGAGGTAAAATTATCCCCAGTTGAAAACTAATGATTTAAATTATACTGCCTCTGGTGACATGGAAAGAATACTAAACTTGAAATCAAGACATTTGAATCCTAGTTTTACCACCTGCATATAACATACATTCTTAAATAAGAAAAAAGTTACCTGGCCGGTTTTATTATCTCCCCATTTTCCCCTTCTAAGTTGACATTCCAACCACAGAAGTATTTGGAATTTTCTATTGTTATCCATCACTTCTTTACATTTTAGTCTCTCTCAGTTGGGAACACGCTTCCCTGCTTTCTACCTGACCAACTCTGACTCACGCTTCAGACTAAGGTCAGACAAGCTAAGAGCAGGTGCCTGAAAGGTAGAGGTGGCTTGCCCCAAGGTGGGGAGTGTTCATTCAGAGTGTATGATTAAAGACTCGATGCTACAAGGGCCGTGGCTCCAATGTGAAGGGATGGCCCAAACCTGACTGCTGGTGAGGTTAATTCTGGCCAATGGAAAATGAAAGCAACCAAAGCTCTCAGGAAGGAAGATTGAGAAACAGAGCTCATCCTTGACTTGTGAAAGCAGAGTTCGCTCAAAAGCAGTGTGGCTCTCTAACAAGACAGGAGGAGGTGGTGAACACACCTAATATACAGAATTTCTTAAACATTTCCTTTCCCATTTTTCTTGCACTGCCTCATGTAATAGTCCCCCCCTCTTTGTCTCACTCCCCAAACTCCAAATTACACCTGTTTGGCCCCTCCTCTCTAGGTCAGCCCCCTACTCTGCAACCTCCCCAAACCTGTTCTCTGCAGCTTTAATCCCAGTCCTGGTCTTTTCCAAACTTGGCCAGTCTAGTCTCTCTGGTTTCTCAGGTTCCTAGATCAGCCTATTACCTACTTCTGCACAACAAAAGTCCAGGCTGCAGAACCCTAAGATTTCTTCCTCTTGGAAGATGAGAGAGAAAGGGAAAGGGTTTACTCAGATATTGAAATTTCATACCATAGAGCATTTGAGAAAATATTCAGAAATCCCTTATTCCAGGATTTAATAATAAGAAGGGCTAGCTGGCCTTCTTATAACTTTGACCTAATTCTGTGAAAGAAGCATTTGTCTCTTTATAGCCTGAAGTTATGGTGTAAAGACTCCCTTCATTAACTGAATGTTGGGAGGTGCCCTATGTATCTGCCCTTCCTTATTCCTAGTTTGGTAGCCCCTTCACTGGGGCGCAATAGATGTGGAGTGGTGTGGGTATAGTTGTGCCATACCCTTGTTTCATGGACTTGTGGAATCAAAGGACCCATCCTTGATTCGCCCTTTCCCTTACACTCTACTCCATCCACCTGGTCACTAAACCTTATATACTCTCCCTCAGAAGAATCTGCTCCATCCTAACAACCATCACCAAGTCTGGGTCACTGCTGAGCCTCTCTCCACACCTCCCCCTACCGGCCTCCATCACCATTCTGTCCTCTTTCTGGGCCATTTCTGCACTTAAGTCACAGGTATCTTGCTACAACACAGGCCAAGCCTTGAACATCTCCCATTCTCAGTAAGATATGAGTTCAAATCCATAACAGCATATTGAAGGTACTCCAAATACCTACTTCTTCCCTTCCTTCTTCCTTTAATTTTATTCTAATCAGAGATTTTATATATGTATATACATATGTGTGTGTATATATCAATTATAGATCTCAAAAATATATATAAGTAATGATATAAATAGACATCAAGGGCCTCCCTGGTGGCATAGCAGGTTGAGCGCAGCGCTGTGAAGCTGTCTGCAGCCTCTGCAGTGCTGGTTCGATACCTGGCCAGCCAGGGAGATTCCCACTTGGTGGGGCGGACCTCTCCTGTCTTGCCTGCTGCTCCCCTCAGCAGTGTATTTTGCTCCGTCTGCCTGTTCTGATCCCCATTCTGTCTCTGGTGAATCCTCTCACCCACCACACTTCTGGCCTGTACCCCAGTTCTTGTACGCATAAATAAATAAATCTTTAAAAAAAAAAAAGAAAGAAAAAGATTATCAGCCATAAGTGGGGGCAGAGAGGATTACAGATTTTAGAAGACCTACCCAATCTGATACCAAAGCTAGATTTCTACAATAATTCTATTAAAGAACATTATAAAAGAACACCCCTTGCACTGGCAAAATGCAGCTCTTGTTTTTTAGGATTGCCTGCCTGTGTCTATGCAGGTGCCTCTCCTTCCTTGTTCTCCTTTCCTCAATAAACTTGACAAATGGGAACATCTGCTGAATTCTTTCTCAGAGGGACACAAGAACCCCATGCACTGAAACCCATCATCTGAACTCCATCACCAAGCACTGTTCTAAGTGCTTCAGTCTACAACAAAGCCCTGTGAAATGTGTTCTGTTATGACCCCCCTATTGTTCATGCAAAGCACCGAGAGGTCATACAATTAGAATGTGAACACAAGCGTCTATGTTTTTTTTAGCATTACACTATTTTGTTACTGAACAATATTTCCCTGTCCCCATCTATACTAGAGGAGGATTTAATTTGTGAGGGTAAACTTTTAGGGTTTGTTTGTTTGTTTATACTAATGGACATGAAGGACTACATTTGGAATGGTGGTGTGAGGACCTCTGAAAATCTGTCCCTTTGTAAAAACAAAATTAACTTTTTCAGAACTCTGGAAATTAAATAAAGGCCTTCAGTAAACCAAGGAATGTGTATTCAAGAAAAATGCATGAATCTCAGTAAGAACATTTCAGTGGCATTTTAATTTGTTCTAATCCCACCCTCTCTTCCTAGTTCTGTAGTAGCTTCAGAAACCAATGGCCTCGGGCCTCCCCGGTGGCGCAGCGGTTGAGCGCTGGGTTGCGAAGCTGCCCGCGGCCTCTGCGGCGCCGGTTCGATCCCCGGCTGCTCCCCGGCCACCGGCGGAGGATCCCACATGGCGCGCAGACCTCTCCTGCCGCCCGCTGCTCCCCTCAGCAGTGTACTTCGGTCCTTCTGCCTGCTCTGCTCCCCGCTCTGGCTCTGGTGAATTCTCTCACCCTCCCGCGCTTCTGACTGTACCCAGTGCATGTATAAACAAAACAAACAAACAAACAAAATAAATAAATAAAACATGCCTCTATAAAAAAAAAAAAAATAAAAAGATTTAAAAAAAAAGAAACCAATGGCCTCACAATTATGGGAGCTATGTACACTATGGTAGTCCAGCATCCACTGGAGAGGGCAGCATGGATTTGCACCTGCCTAAATCCTCCATCCAGAGTACTGTCATGATGTAATCCCTGGCAGTTTACTGAAAAAATTTCAGTTTCTGAATTTGTCTTTATTTTGACCTTACTCAGAACTCCCTCTGTGCAATCTTGTATCCAGGTTCATTAATCTATTGAAACAATCAGCAGCAATTGTTTAACATTGCAGCTGCCTGAGGCAACATAGACAGTTGGGGCTGATAGGTCACTGATAGTGACCAAAAATTAAAAGGAAAAAACGGGTAAAGGAACTTTGAAAATCTCTGACATATTCCTGGAATTTTAAATGGCATGCACATATGCAGGACTAAGTGTATGACCAGGAAAATCTGGAGAAGGCCCTACTCTCTCACTTGTGGCTGATCTTGAAGCTCTGCAAAAGCAGGGAATTGTAAATGGCCTGTTGGAGTGTCAAAGGCACTCTCAACAAAAACAAAGTGCCCCTTGGCAAAGGCAGGCAAGGGGACCTGTAGGGTTCAGTGCACTTAAGAAAATCTCTGTCTAATCATTAGCTGACCACTAAGCTAATCAGGCAGAGACTTCAGTGGCTGCACACAGCAAAGAAAACAGAATTTGTCCAGGAAAGTCTCGAAATAAACTTCAACCAACCACAATAGCAAACTGCAACAGTAACAAACCACAGGGAGGAGTGAATCTGATTTCTAGAGTTGCCACATTGTATTCTTTAAAAAGTCTAGTTCCAGGGGCCTCCCTAGTGGCATAGCAGTTGAGCACAGCGCTGTGAAGCTGTCTGCATCCTCCGCAGTGCGGGTTCGATCCCAGCTGGCTGGGTGAGAATCCCACATGGTGAGGCGGACCTCTCCTGTCTCACCTGCTGCTCCCCTCATTAGTGTAATTCTGTCGTCTGCCTGTTCTGCTCCCTGCTCTGTCTCTGGTGAATACTCTCACCCTCCTGCGCCTCTCTCTGGCCTGTACTCCAGCTCTTGTATAAAAATAAATAAATCTTTAAAAAAAAAAGTCTAGTTCCAACAACAACAAAAAGTATAAGGCAGGCAAGCAAACAGGAAAGTGTGGTCAATGTGCCTTTAAAAAAGCAGTCAAGGACCTCCCTGGTGGCACAAGGGGTTAAGCACTGCACTAAGAAGCAATCCACAGCCTCTGCAGCACAAGTTCGATCCCTGGCTGCCAGGAAGCAACTCACATGGTGCAGCAGTCCTCTCCTGTATCATCTGCTGCTCCCCTCAGCAGTGTATCTCAGTCATTCTGCCTGTTCTATTCCCCTCTCTGTCTCTGGTGAATCCTCTCATCCTCCACACCTTTGGCCTGTACCCCTGTTCTTGCATGCATAAAGAAATAAATCTTAAAAAAAATTTAAAAATCATGTGTAAAGAACTAAAGGAAGTAATGAGAATAATGTCTCACCAAATAGAAAATTTCAATAAAGAGACAGAAATTATTTCATACAAAAAGAATCAAATAAAAATTTTGTAGTTGAAGAACAAATTAATAATACATAATTCACTAAAAGACAAAAACAGCAGATTAAGATGTCATATGGAGTTGCATGAAGTCATATGAAGTTGCCTAAACTAGGAGTCTAAAACTAAAAGAGCTAGGGTACTTGAAGACTGGTGACTGATATTGCCACAAAAATTGTATATGACATGCCTGACCTCAGGGAGTCAGAGCCATGTGGTCTATCAGCTTTCCCATCCTGGTTATCTCATGTAGGTTTTTTTTTTGTTTTTAAAGATTTATTTTTTATTTATTTATGAATAGAAGAACTGGGGCAGAGGCCAGAAGTGCAGGGGGTGAGAGGATTCACCAGAGACAGAGTGGGGAGCAGAACAGGCAGATCCACTGAAATACACTGCTGAGGGGAGCCGTGAGTGAGACAGAAGAGGTCTGCTGTGCCATGTGGGTCAGCAACCAGGCTGGGGATTGAACTCAGGAAATCAGGTCTTAGTCTGGCGATAACTGCAGTGGCTGGTGATAGCTTGATAGCACTGAGACTTTAACCCCTGCTCCACCAGGGAGGCCACTCTTTTCAGTTTTTAAGGAAGTTAGAGTAGATTTTGGTATGTAATATATACTGACAGAACACAGAATTTAAGGCAATACAAAGATGTGGGTCCAGATCCCATTTCCATAAGCAAGTGACTTAGTCTCTCTCAAACTCACGTTTTGTGCTACAAAATGGGAGACTTAGTATCTACTTCAAAAAGGGTTTCCTTTGGGGGTAATCAGTTGGTAGCATACACAGATGTTTAATTATAATACTGTAGCTCTGAAACCTATATAATGTTATAAACCAATGTTACTTCAATAATTTCTATCCCCCTCCAAAAAAAGGAGGGGGAGGCTTCAAGGGGATTAAATGGGTTAACACATGAGTAAGAGCAGGACTTGACAGTTAACAAAACAGTGTTTCTTTCTTTCAGTGAGTTGACTAAGGAGGAAAGCCACTAAACAGACACCATTTAATGAATATTGGAGTAAAACTGGGCTTGAGACAATATTGCTGCCACCCTTACTTTGACCTTGTTTGCTTGAAACCCGCTGACATTAAAATAAGGAGTGACTCTGGGTGATGACCTGCTAATTTGCAGAGGAGCTGATTTGATTTCTCTGTCCCAGTGCAAGGCTGGAGCTCAATGACCCACCACTAAAGTAGAGGCTGCTGAGCAGGTCTGCATATGCTTTGTTGTCTACAATAAAAGAGACTTAAGCCATGCTCAATAATTAACTGACACAGTTAATTAATTAATTAATCTTCTGACACAGTTCAAGGTGGAAAAAGTTATTGGGTTTCTCCCAGCATTCTTTATTTCTTTATTTGGGAAGCAAGGAACCTATATACAAACTATGTACTGGGGAGTCTTGATTTTGATGTGTTCATCATCCTTTTTAAATTTGGGGAACTCCTGGGCTTTAATCAGCACAAATAGCTTTGTCCAGATGATAAACTATCAGTCAAGAAAGTTTTGTGGGGTCCTCCCTGGTGGCCTAGGGGTTGAGTCTCAGCTCTACCACCACGGCTGCCCACTATGAAGGCCTGAGTTCGATTCCTGGCCAGGGAGCTGACCCACTCAGTGCTGCAGACTTCTGTCTCAGCCCACTGCTCCCCTCAGCAATGTATTTCAGTAGATCTGTCTGTTCTGTTCCTCACTCTGTTTCTGGTGAATCCTCTTACTCCCTGCCCCTCTGGCCTATACCTCAGTTCTTCTATGCAAAAATAAATAAATAAGATCTTTTAAAAAAGGAAAGTTTTGCCTGAGAAAAGAGAATCTGCAAGGGCTTCACTCTTTCTTGTGGTCTCTGGGGTCAATAAGGCAAGTCTGTTATGGCAGCTAAAACATTCTGGCTCATACACAATAGAGAGCTCCAAAGATTTTATTTTCAGGGTCTCCAAGTGAGCCCTTTGGTTATCTGAGCATTTGTGGGAGTGGGGAGTCAGTGTTTATCTTTGTTTAGTCTGCTCCTCACAAGGTTACAAAAACTAAAGCCACTAATGAATGCAGCAAGAAAAAAAAAAGAATAAAAAATTTGAAAACAAATGACTACAGTTTAACATGAAAAGAATAATTAGAAATCTAACAGTTATATATTTAAATAAAATGAAAGCATTTGTAAGTCCCTGGAAGAAATTTAAAATTACAAACAAGCAAACAGAATTTAATGCACAGAATATGATATCATTATATCAGGAATCATCTCTAGAAAGAGAGGTCTCTAAAGTTGGTGAGCTCAGCAATCACTCTGTTGCTAGCACCACAGCCGCCACCATATGTAGACAATACACCAGCAAAATTTCTAACTGGGGGGCCTCCCTGGTGACGCAAGGGGTTAATAATGACACAGCCTGAGAAGCTGTCCACAGCCTCTGCAGCATGAGTTCGATCCCTTGCCAGCCAGGGAGAAACCCACATGGCACAGCAGACCTATCCTGACACTCCCGCTGCTCCCCTCAGCAGTGTACTTCAGTAGGTCTGCCTGTTCTGTTCCCCGCTCTGTCTCTGGTGAATCCTCTCACCCCCCCACACCTCTGACCTGTACCCCACCTCTCTTGTATGCATAAATAAATAAATCTTTCAAAAGAAATTCTAACTGGTTTTATTAAGATGAGCTGCCACAACAGGTATACAACAAAGGAAGTATTGAGTTGCAAAATGCAGAAAACTTTGCTAAAAGAACTTTTACTCTCTTATATAACAGGAGGCCTGAGGTGGTATCTGGAGGTTGGTTAATTTTTCAATGACCCTGGATCTTTTCCATCTTTCTTCTCTGTCATGTTCAACTTGTTGGCATGTCCTCTCTGCTTGACTCCACTCATGGTCACAAAATGGCTGCATAGTGCTGGATGTCACAGATAATGTCCAAAACGGAAATAACTTCTCATCCAAATGGGCAATATGCACATATAAAGGCTTCATTTAAATAACAAGAGGACTAGAAAAAAAATACAAAAAAGCTGGCTCCCTGAGTATTAGTGTTCAAAATCAATCTTTTATTTACATATAGTGTTGGCTACTCCAAAGGGTTATCATACATTAGCCATAAGAGTCTTTTGAGGGAAGACAGGATCCAAATTAAATGATAGAGGCTTACCACTCTCACCTTTGCTTGAAGTCTTATCAGTCCCTTACCCCCACCACTTCTGGATTTTCTGAGTTTCCTGGAAAGGAGTATATATATATATATATATATATATATATATATATATATATGAATAAATGAAAACAATTACTAGATTAGATGCAAAACTGATTTAATATTCCACAGGGGAAAAAAATAATAATAATGACTTTGGGATTGTATCTTCAAGGTTATACAAGAGCAACAGCTTATCAATTTCTACAGCTTAATTTTACAGAACTATAAACTCTGTGCTTTTATCAGTAGTGGACAGTCAAATATACCATGACAACAGTTATATTCCTGAAAGTGTCAGATGAAAGTCAAGCAGGTGTATTAGAAAAGCTCTAGCATTATATCTTTAAAAAATCATTATTATGTGTTTTTAAAAGTTTGCATAAATTTTTCTTTCAGATACAACTTGTGTTGCATGCCTAACCAAAGTGAATGAGGACAGTTTAACTGACTTAAAGATTTTTTTTTTTCCAAACTGAAGATTGCAACCATTTAGTAGGATGGTAATCAATGTAGTAAGATTGCAACCATTTAGTAGGATGGTAATCAATGTAGTGTACGGTAAGCAGCATTTTTAAAAAATGATATTAAATATCAGACTGTATTAAACATAAGATCAAGGTTTTTTTTAAAAATATTTATTTATTTATTTATATATACAAGCACTGGGTACAGTCAGAAGCGCGGGAGGGTGAGAGAATTCACCAGAGCCAGAGCGGGGAGCAGAGCAGGCAGAAGGACTGAAGCACACTGCTGAGGGGAGCAGCGGGCAGCAGGAGAGGTCTGAGCGCCATGTGGGACCCTCCTCCGGTGGCCGGGGAGCAGCCGGGGATCGAACCGGCGCTGCAGAGGCTTCGGGCAGCTTCGCAACCCAGCGCTCAACTGCTGCGCCACCGGGGAGGCCCTAAGATCAAGTTTTATGTGTGTGCATATGCATGTGTGTGTTGGATTATAAAACGTAGTTCCTAATATGGGTAATGATGAAAAAGTTTGAAAGATCACTTAAGACTCATTATGGAGCCTGCAAAGGAAACCACATAAAACAAATTGCTTGGGAAAAAATGATTAGAATCAGTCTTTTGCCCTTGAGGAGAAGCTGGGAACAGCTGTTAGGTAGAAACCAGCAGAGCTGGCTATGACAGGAGGCTGGCAGAGTGGGGCTTGATTCTGTTACCCTCATCCTCAAACTCTATGAACTCAGAGAAATGTCTTACACACCTTGGGTGCCATGTGACTTTAAGTGACCCATTACTTGCTTCATTGTTTCAAACTCAGGATGGCCCAAATACCATAAAAGCCATCCTTTATTTCCCTTTGTGATACTAGTTTCCCAAATACCTGTTTGCCTTCACTCACCAAGTTAACAGAAATTTTATCTGGGCAGATGCTCACCCAGCTAAAGACTACATTTCCCAGCTTCCCTGGAGCTAGGTATGATCATGTGACAATAAATGCTGGTGATGCAACCTGCAGGAGTGATGTACACAAATTCAGGACATGTCCTTAAAGGATGATTAGGCCTTGCCTTTCCTCTGCCTCATTCTGCACCATGGAGTAAGGATTCCTTTGGGAACACATGGAAAAAGGCAATACCTTAGAGATGGAGGAGCAACAAAATAGGAATTGGCCAGGTCCCTGACAGGTGCTACTATACCAACCCTGGATTATTACACCAGCAAGATATTAAACTTCTTTCTTGTCTATGCCATGGTATTTTGAGTCCCTATTATGGCATCTTATAGCTATATCTTACCTAATATCCTCTCAGTAGAAAATGGTGGGAGTTTAAGGGCTAAGTTACAGCTACTTGGCACATCTGATTTTAAGGACTTTAAACTGTCACTCTCAGATGGTGACTGTCCTAATGTCTGGGTTCCAAAATCCAGCTGGATGAGGATCAGACAGAAGGTGAGAGAAAAATAGTTCCTGCTCATGACAAGAGCTACTTAGATTAGGCCAAAACATATGATATTGTTGTGTTTTTAGGTAAAAAAAAAAAGTCAAATATTAGTAAGTTTAGCAATTTCTTAAACTTAATAGAAGTAACACTGAACTTTTCAGATAGGACACTCAGAATTCATCAATGTCTGGTACTTCAACAATTGTCCTTTCTAAAGGGCCTAAGCTGAGAGCCCAATCCTGGTGGAGGGCCCCAAAATGCAC
The DNA here is from genome assembly GCF_014898055.3 of Talpa occidentalis. Taxonomy (NCBI): domain Eukaryota; kingdom Metazoa; phylum Chordata; class Mammalia; order Eulipotyphla; family Talpidae; genus Talpa; species Talpa occidentalis. Next base: position 137,591,929 of record NW_023603184.1, read on the forward strand.
ACATGGACTAAGAGCCCATGATATCTTTAGCCTGACTTCAGGTTGTGACCAGAGATGTTGACAAAACCTTGAGAAATATTATGAAGCTAACCAGATGACGTATAACTCTCTCAAGACAGACAAAGCGAAAACAACAAAGTAATGGCAGTTGGCCATGGTTTTTGGTTGGGGCTTTGTAGAGTTTGGGAGGAGGCAAGAGTCAGGTGATGGTGTGACCTAAACTCCTATGTGTGAGCTACAAAAGCAGTCTCCTTTTATGGAGCTCACTATGTGCCATATTGCAGCTGACAATCTCTTCCTGACCCCCAGTCAGTTAGGGCAGTATGATGGTTTGGCAGATGGCGAGTCTATAGTTTACATCTTTTTTTTTTTTTTAAAGATTTATTTATGCATACAAGAACTGGGGTACAGGTCAAAGGTGTGTGGAGTGGGGGGGGTGAGAGGATTCACCAGAGACATAGTGGGGAACAGAACAGCCAGGCTGACTGAAATCTACTGCTGAGGGGAGCAGCAGGCAAGTCAGGAGAGGTCTGCTGCGCCATGTGGGTAGCTCCTTGGCTGGGGATCGAACTTGTGCTGCAGAGGCTGTAGATAGCTTCATAAGTTGCATCTTAACCCCTTGAGCCACCAGGGAGGCCCTCCTATAGTTTACATCTTACAGGCCCACCAGTATGATGAACTCTGATTCTCTTGGCCTTGATTTCAAATTCCTGGGAAAGAACCTGATTGGTAAAATAGAGCAGATGTCCCTGTGCCCTGTGCCTTGCTTAGCCCATTCTGACTTTAGCTGCCACTGTACAGAACAGCTTCCATGAGACATGATGGCTTCCCATCTCGAAGCCCAGTGTCAGTATTTCTGCCTCAGAGCTTTCATTCAAAGCTTCCCATAGCTCAATAGTGTTGCACCCAGTGCAGGTTGGCATTGCAAAGTGGATTGGGGGGAGTTACCATCCCTAGCAGCAACCTCCAACTTCCAGAAGGAAGGAGGTAACCCAGTGTCCTGTCCTATAGAGGAAAAATTCTGAGGTACATTCTATATGATTCCTCCTTAAGTTCTCAGTAGAACTGAGCTCCTAAAACCAGCACTTTTTTTGTTTTCCTTCCTTCTCTGTCCACTGCCCCGTGTCCAACATTCCTACTCTGGCTATAATTACCCCTCACCTGCACCAAAATCTTTGTTTCAGGCTATGCTTTGAGGAGTACATGAACTAGATGCCCAACACAGGTCACATCACCACTCCTGAACCAATAATCTTTGGCAAGGGCAGAAACAGGGCTGCCTAAAGTTGCCCCAGGGTGTGAGGGCAGGCTGAAGGAGGCCACTATCAAAAAGTCCCTGAAGGATTGACCATCTGAATGTTTTGCATAGAGGCAAGCCAAGAAAAGTTTTGACTTATCTTTAAGAAATTTTCTGAGTATTTTGTTCTGGGAACAGAATTTATTTTTTCCATTTTATCTTTTCAGTAATATAGTGGGAGGTTAATTATTTTAAAATATCTCCAAGCTAACCTCTCTACTAAGCTCTCATTAATTCTAAGCACTGGCTCTTCCTTGGTTCAGATCATCCTTATTTCCTGCCTGATTACCATGACAGACTGCTACCTGGACTCCTTTCTTCCAATCTCATACTACCTCCAATCTGTTCTCCACCCCGAAGCAAGTAACTTTCCTAAAATACAAACCCGATCATGTCACTACCCTGCTTAAAGTTACCTAAAGCTTCTCATTATAAGTGTGCTCAATTTAATAATGCTGATGTGGTCTCTACTATCTGAAGTGATCTGGCCTCCAGTTCTCCAGCTTTATCTTCTGATTGGCTGCTTCTTACTTCCTGAGATTCAGATGCCCCAAACTTTTTTTTGTTAAGATTTATTTATTTATTTATTTTTAATTTATTTATACAAGCACTGGGTACAGTCAGAAGCGCGGGAGGGTGAGAGAATTCACCAGAGCCAGAGCGGGGAGCAGAGTAGGCAGAAGGACTGAAGCACACTGCTGAGGGGAGCAGCGGGCGGCAGGAGAGGTCTGAGCACCATGTGTGACCCTCCTCCGGTGGCTGGGGAGCAGCTGGGGATCGAACCAGTGCTGCAGAGGCTGCGGCGGGGGGGGGGGGGTGGGGGGGGGCAGCTTCGCAACCCAGCGTGCTCAACGGCTGCGGCTGTGCTGCCCCAAACATTTAAAAGAGGGCCTCCCTGGGCCTCCCCTGGTGGTGCAGCAGTTGAGCGCTGGGCTGCGAGACTGCCCACAGCCTCTGCAGCAGCAGTTCGTTCCAGGTGGGCGAGGGTCCCACCAAAAAAAAAAAAAAAAAAAATAGAGGGCCTCCCTGGTGGAGCAAGGGGTTAAGACGTGACCTATGAAGCTATCCGCAGCCTCTGCAGCACGAGTTCTATCCCTGGCAAGGGAGCTACCCACATGGCACAGCAGACCTCTCCTGACTTGTCCACTTGCACCCCTCAGCAGATTTCAGTCTGCCTGCCTGTTCTGTTCCCCACTCTGTCTCTTGGGAATCCTCTCACCCTCCCATTTCTGGCCTGTACCCCAGTTCTTGTATGCATAAATAAACAAAAAACATTTTTTTTTTTAAAAAAGCTCATTTAAAAGAACTTGTTTTCTTTAATCACCAGGTCTTTGTCCCTGCTGGTTCCTCTGCCTGGAATACCTCAGTCCTTTCTCCCTTGGCCTTCACCTAGCCAACATCTACTCACTTTTCAGGTTTTGGCTTAGACAAAATTTTCCCACCCCAGAATGGGATTACCCATAGTGTACTGCCATATTGTCATATTGTCTCATCTTTGACAGTCAAAGATAAGGATGTAAGAAGCAGACACTGCACCAAAAGTTGGACAGGGAGTGGAAGGGGAAGAGAGGAGTGTTTCCTCATTTCCAATTGTTGCATGAGTTATCTCCTCATTTGGGGAACATGGTTTAACTCAAAGCTTATTTCATTCCTTTATTTATCCCAATTGTGGGAAGATAGAATGTAACCAACCACAGCACATGAGCCATGTGAGAAGCAGAATGTGCTGAAGGAGAAGGACTTAACTTGGGGCTCCCTAAAGTAAAGCATCAATCCAATGACTCTTACGCTTTGTCAAGTTTAATAAGCGCTCAGAATATTCTAGCCTACTGTTTTCAAGGTGTAGTACACGGACAATCTGTGTCAGAATTTTCTCAAGGTTTTCTTCCTAAACCAGAAACCTCAGGGTCCAGGAATCTGTACTTCAAAGCGGCGCTGTAGATTTAGATTCACATCCAAGAAGCACATAATTCTAGGCACTGCGCTGGGGATGCCAGGGGCCTAACACTGAACAAGCTGAGCGAGGCAGGTGGCTCCTGAATTCCCAGCATATTTATGTGTGTGTGAGAGGGGGCGGAGGGGAGCGCAGCTGATTACAATAAGGTGATACCGGTGCTGAGGAGAACCAGGGAGCTCATATAGCAGATGCGCTTAGCCCAGACCAGTCAGGGAAGTTCTACAGGAAGGCCATCAACGCTTAATCTGGAGCCTGGCAGCTCTGGAGAGAATTCTGGAGCTCAGAGAACCCTGGGAGAGGCCAGCTCCCGGAGAGTGAGGTCGACGGCGGCCGTGAACGAAATGGCTGGAGGGAGGTTGTGGAGAGAGAAGCAGACGAAGAATCGAACTGTGAAGGACCCCACACCACCCCAGCCTTCCTTCTCTATAATCTGGCATTGCCTTTACTGGCCGTCTCGCGCTGCGCGGGGCGAAGCCGGCGCCCAGAGTCGCGGAGCCGCGCGCCCTGCGTCACTCACCTGGGGACCGCCGCGCCGCCCGCTGGGCCGGGGGGCGGGGCTCCAGGGGAACTAGCCCCGCCCACCCCGCTCCGCCGCCCGGAGACTGCGCAGGACGTGCCAGCCCTGCGCAATGACGTCAGCGCGCCCGGGCGCGAGGGGAGGAGTGGGAGCTGCGGATTGGGAGGTGCGGAGGCTCCGGTCAACCCGGCTGGACCGGGGAGAAGAAGGGGCAAGGCAGGGGGCCCCCTCCAGAGTGCTGGGTCGCGAACCGGGCCCGGACCCGAAGCGGGAGCCCTAGAGGCCCTACTCTAGCTTCTTCTCCCAGCAGGCTCCGCCCCGTCTGCCCGGGCGATGGAGTTTCCGGACCTCGGGGCGCACTGCTCCGAGCCTAGCTGTCAGCGCCTGGGTGAGGGGCGGAGCACCCGGGGGGCGGAGCCAGGCGGAGAGGGGCTCGGGGGCTGCAGGTGGGGCGAAGGGTGGGCTTCGGGGCTGGAAATACCGTGGAGGGCGGGGCTCCAAGTTGGGGGCGGTGGCTGAGGGGGCGTGGCTAAAGAGGTAGTGAGCCAGCGTAGGGGTGCAGTTTGTTGTGATTAGGTGGCGCTTACTTTCCCCTGAATGGAAGGCTTGAGTGAGCCGGAGCGTTGTTGAGATCCTACTGGACCTACAATTCGACCTATTTCCTGCAGATTTTCTGCCTCTAAAGTGTGACGCCTGCTCGGGCATCTTCTGTGCAGACCACGTGGCCTACGCCCAGCATCACTGTGGATCTGCTTACCAAAAGGTGCTGGGGCGGTCCTGAGGGTGAAGGGGGGCGGGTGGAGGATGCATGCAGAATCCCTAATCCTTCTGTTTCCCTTTTCCTCTCCTCTATTGTCTTTCTGAGGTTTAGTGCTGGAAACATTGTGTTGGTGGGGGTGACACCCTCTTTCTTTCAGGACCAGAGATTTGATTAGACTGGGATTGAACCAGAGATTGACCCTTTGCTCCTTAACTATAGGATATACAGGTACCCGTGTGTCCACTCTGTAATGTTCCTGTGCCTGTGGCCAGAGGGGAGCCCCCTGACCGTGCTGTGGGGGAGCACATTGACCGAGACTGTCGCTCTGATCCAGCCCAGCAGAAACGTAAAGTAAGCTTTGGAGAGGTTAGCCGTGACCATCTGGATGCATGGAAACCTGAACAGGGGTTGCAGAAAGGGGTCAGAGTTTGAGCTGAGACAAATCTTCTCATTCTACCTCAGATCTTCACCAATAAGTGTGAACGCTCTGGTTGCCGGCAGCGGGAAATGATGAAACTGACCTGTGAACGCTGTGGCCGAAACTTCTGCATCAAGCACCGTCACCCACTGGACCATGATTGCTCTGGGGAGGGGCACCCAACCAGCCGGGCAGGGTAACGGCAACCCAGTCCTCTACTTAAGACCATCCTGCCACTTTGGGGATTGACTCAACCTCTATCATTAAAAGTTGGGGAGCTTCAGCCCTGTCCCCTTTGACTAGGAAAGTCTTGGCTTCCTTTTCAATTACATACTTTCCTAGTTTGTTTGGAGGAACTCTCCTCTGGGCTTCCTGGGTAAGGAAGCATGCTAGCTGATTGCTCTTGGAGGCATGCCAACTGTTTTTTCCCTGCAGACTTGCTGCCCTCACCAGAGCACAAGGTTTGGCTTCTGCAGGCACCATCTCCAGCCCAAGTCGGACCTTGCATTCATCTACCTCTCCCAGCAGGTAGGCCTGCCCATTTCTCCTCTTTTTTCCCCCATTACACCTCAGACCCCCAACCTCTTGAATATCTGCCATAGAGCCACAGCCCAGTCTCCATCACGGACATCCCCACCAATGATTGCTCTGCAGAATGGTTTGGTGAGTTGGGCAGAGGTTGAATGGATAGAAGCAAACGTACACAGAAAGTAAAGTCCAAGGCAACCAGTCTTCTTTCTCCTTTTGCAGAGTGAGGATGAGGCTCTGCAACGAGCTCTAGAACTTTCCCTGGCAGAGGCTAAACCCCAGGTCCCAAGGTACCTACTCTTGTGAAAGAGTGTGGGATGTGGGCAAGGGTTCAATTAAGAGGGATGTCGGTGGGAACACACCCATCTGATGCAGGGTAATAGTCAGGAAATTGGGCTCACCATTAAGCTTATGGGCAGTATGATTGCTGATAAGTTCTTAGACTTGCTAAGGTTTTAATTTCCTCTATAAAATGGGAACAATACTAATAACCTACTTTGTATGGTTGTAATGCAATTGGATGCCACATTTTCATATTATTCTCATCTAACTTAAGCTGTTCCTTCCAGTTCTCAGGAGGAAGAAGACTTAGCTTTAGCACAAGCACTATCAGCAAGTGAGGCAGAATACCAGCGGCAGCAGGTATGGGGATGGGATAGAGATGGGGTCCTGTGCTAGGAGGGAGGGAGGGCTGGTAACCTGGGGACAGTGTTTCTTCCAGTGGAAGATGTTTGGGAATGGTTGTTACCCTTTTCAGCATGACTGCAGACCATGCTAAACTCAAAATGAGGACTGCTTCCTCAGTTCCTTGATGTCCTCCTGTCTTCCCCTCTTCTTGCTCCAGGCTCAGAGCCGCAGCTTGAAGCCATCCAACTGCAACCTGTGTTAGGGCCCTGGGCTTGGGGAGGGAGGCTCTGCTGAGAGGACTGTGGCCCTTATACCGTGGGGTCCACAGGGAGAGGAGGCCCAGAACAGCTGGGAGTGAAGACCAGGAGGACCGATGAGGAGCCTCCAGTGAACATCAGAAGAAATAGCTGGTGGAACTGAGCTGACAGAAGGCCCTGCCGGCCTCACTAGCTGCCTGGGAGAGAGTGGCTATTTACTGTTCCCTGGTTGGGTCCTTGGAAGGGGCTGGCCAGGGCCCGCACATTCCCCTCTACACTGGAGCTGCCCCCATGTGCAGGGAGCAGGAAGGGACCTGGAAAGAATAAAGGATCTTGGCAAAGACATCAGGTGGTGTGCTGCTTTCCCTTTCCAACCCCACACAGAAGCGTCCTACGAAGAATGCTCATCTGACCTAGGGATAGAGGCCGTTGCAGTAACCTATACCACAAAGTCACGGTGATCCTATCACAGTCCACATTTTTATTCCCCCAAAAGGGCTTTCCTGAAAGGTGCCTTTCCCTCGTGATAGCTAGCACCGTACCCGAAGACCAGGTTAAAACATGCCAGGGAAGAGGGATACAGTTTATTCCCCTCTTGAGGTATCCTTTAGGAAGAGCCACAAGTTTTGTCACTATTTAGTTGGACTTGGGATCTTCAGAGACTTCCTCTTGTCCCTGCTGCTGCAGCTGCCACATGTCCGCATACACCCCACCTCGAGACAACAGAGCTTCATGCCTGGGGCAAGAAAGAAAGCATGAGTTCCAACTATCAGTTCTACCCCAAGAGTCCTCATGACAACCCATAGAGATGACACAGTGGACTGGTGAGAAAAATCCCATCCAGGAACCCCTGGGATTTCACCACCATTTCCTGGGGTCCCCAACTCCAAGGCCCTGTGCTGTTTATCCTGCTTACCGTCCTCTTTCTACAATGCAGCCATCCTTGATGACGAGGATCTGGTCAGCACTGACCACAGTTGAGAGCCTGACAAGTCAAGAGATAGTTACCCACAGCCCCACTAAAAGTGCAGCCTCTCCCTGCTGCCCCTGACTGTACCTGTGTGCCACTATGATGGTGGTGCAGGAGGTGCAGACTTTGGCCAGTGAAGCTTGAATGGCCCGTTCGTTAGACGTATCCAGTGCTGATGTGGCCTACAGAGAGGGTCTGGGTCAAACTGCCCCTGCCTCCCAAAATCCCCAGAGGAGGGTGGAATCAAACTGCTAGTTGAGGTTTCGGGAATAAAAAAGAACTTGGTCTGAGCTTTGGAACTGTAAGGTGCTTTTGTTAAACACCTTAGCCTTGGTAGGTCTAGCCTTGGTAGAAAACCATGATGGGCCTGGCACGGGCACGGACAGGGGAGAGGGGGTAGGAGGAGGCCTCCTGGGGCCCTCACCTCATCCAGCAGAATGATGTCTGGAGCCTTGAGAATGGCACGTGCGATGGCCACACGCTGCTTCTCCCCACCACTTAGCTTCAGTCCCCGCTCGCCCACCTGCGTCTCATACCCTGTGGACAGTGTCCATCTCCCTCAGGCCAGAGGTAATAAGCTTGGTTTCTGTGATCAGAGGTCGGGGGAGAGTAACAGGACTGAATGGGGAAGGGCAGGGAGTCCACAGGGAGGCGCACCTTCAGGGAAAGCCAAAATGGCCTCGTGGATGCCGGCAGCCTGAGCAGCCGCCTCCACCTCATCATTCCTAGCTGTGATGCGGCCATAGCGGATATTGTTGGCGATGGTGTCATTGAAGAGGACAGTGTCCTGGGGCACAACTCCAATGTGAGATCGGAGAGAATTCTGGGTCACCTGTGGCCAAATGACCAAAGCGCTGAATGGTGAGACACCCCGAGGAGGAATCCTGCCACCTCCCCAAGTCCTAGCTGTGTGGACACGTCACTCAACCTCTCTCAGTCCATCTCCTTACCTCTAAAGGGAAAATGCATTCTCTCCCTGCCTCCCTGAATCACCGCAGATCTTTGTACCTTGGTGGCACCCTACAAATCATTCCGACTACTGGCCGAAGTCAAACGATGCTAGAAAGGCTGAAGTCTCTGACCTCAACTTTTTGCAGGGGAAATATCTCCCTCTCCTCTCCCTGGAGGCGCAGCGCTGGCCATTCTTTCACACCTATATCCCTAAGCCAGTCTTCTCTTAAGCAGCCTTACCTGTGAAATATCCTGCCCATCTATTCGGATGCAGCCAGAGTTGACATCATAGAAGCGAAACAGCAGGCGCAGAACTGTGCTCTTCCCTGCACCAGATGGGCCCACCTATTGCATTGGGAACAGGGAGAATGTTCTCAGATCTGCTGGCTTTCAAGGTTTTCACCCCAAGAGGCCACCCATGTCAATGGAGACAGCCACATTCAATCCTGTGACCCATGAGGCATGGCTCTCTGACTCCACAGCTTGGGACACCAGCTGCCATGGGCAGTGGAATGAAGGAAGTCGGAGGAGACTGCATCAAGTAGATCTCTCACCAGGGCGAGTGTCTGTCCAGCCATCACGGTGAAGGACACATCCTTCAGGGTCTCCTGCCTGCAAGAAAGGAGGTTATGGTCAGCAGACCTTCTGTACTACTGGAAACCCTTCCAACCCAGAGGGATTACTGGGCCCTGTCCCTCCCTTACTTGTCCCCTGCTTAGGTTCTCTTCTCAGGTGGTAAAAGGGGAGAGCTCACCCATCAGTGTAGCTGAAGTGTACATTCTCAAACTCAATCTGGCCCCTCTGAAAGCGAAGAGGCCCGGCCCCAGGAACGTCCTTCACCTGGGAGAATAGCACTAACATAAGCCTCTGCTACAGGTACAGTGTGTCCTTGACATAGGGGACACCACCACACAGGCTCCAGCTCTCCTGAAGCCACACTCCTCTCTTCACTCACTTCTTTCTCCTCTTTCAGCAGATCAAACATGTTCTCCATGTCAATGAAGTTGGTCTGTATCATCCTGCAAGAAGACGCTAGTTGGGGCTCCTCTGAGCCGGGGAAATGACCACTATGGACAGGTGAAGGCCAGAGATCAGTTACCTGTAGTAGGTGCCAAACCAGTTGAGGGGCATGTACAGCTGGATAATGTAGGTGCCAAAGAGCACAAAGTCCCCGACCTGTGCAGATCCAGGAACGAGAACAAGTCAGACTTGTGGGCTGTTATCCTGCCCACTTCCTGTCACCCATGTGCTTCCTACCCAAGAGCTCAGGGGCCCAGACATAGGTCCCTCTTTCCTGTCCTCAGCACAGTTCCCTCACCTGTAGCTTCTGCTCACTGACAAAGTATGCACAAAGGAGGGAGCCAGCGAGAAGACCGAATCCAATCACCAGGTTCTGGGTCTGGTTGAGCATCACCAGCGAAGCACTTGACTTCCACTCCAAACCCTGACGACAGGACCATGGAAGGGAGGGGGATCATAGACTCACTGACCATCTCCCAATCCAAACCCGGGCCGTCTCACATTTTATTCCTTTTAGTCCTGGTGATTCCACATGGCCAGGTCACTGCTCTCAGCAAGCTTCCAACTAGCAGCCTCACCTGGTATTTGATGATGGCCTCTTGGTAACGTTCTACTTCATAACTCTCCGCGTTGTAGTACTTCACCTGATGAGTTCAAACCACATTGTGTGACACTGATGCAGCTGTCAGCATCCCATTCTTTCTTCAGATTCCCAATCCCTCCTAATTTTCAACATCACACCTTGCACACTTCTCCCACCCTCCAGCTCATCAGTCCTGCTGGTGCCTCACACCACTGCCACCAAGGCCTCCATTACCGTCTCAAAGTTTAGTAAAGAGTCCACAGCTCGTGCCCGGGTAGCATTCTCCTGTGTGTTCATGGCACGTCGAAACTTGGTTCTCCACTCAGTGACCACAATGGTGAGGGCTGTAGAGTGACAGGAGGAGGGGAAGGGAGAAGACATCAAGACATCATCCCTGACAGCTGAGACCATATGATGTCTGCTACCTGCCACATACGCACAGCCTGTCACTATAGCTCAGGGACCCAGATTCCAAAGGGAGAGAGCCCTAAGGTCCCCGAGGGAAGCAGCTGTGTTTAAGACATCTCTGCAGCTTGCACAAAGCCTCACATGGTGAACCAATGCAGGTGAGCTACATCTCATTACATGACCCCCCCTTCTTTAAAGATTTATTTATTTATACAAGAGTTGGGGTATAGGCTAGAGGTGCAGGAGGGTGAGAGGATTCGCCAGAGACAGAGCTGGGAGAAGAACAGGCAGACAGACCGAAAACACTGCTGAGGGGAGCAGCGGGCGAGACAGGAGAGGTCTGCTGCACCATGTGGTATCTCCCTGGACGGCTGGGAAGTGAACCCATGCTGCAGAGGCTGTGGACAGCTTGACAGCGCTGTGCTCAACCAACTGTGCCACCAGGGAGGCCCTCGTTACATGACCCCTTGACCTGCATTCAGTGCGGGCACCTAAGGTATCCAGGATGCTCTTTCTAGGCCTTCCATCCAGGCTGAGTTAAAGTCTACTTGGCAGAGAAGGAGGCCCCCCGTCAGGTTGGGGAGCAGCAGGAACCTACTCAAGCCCACTGATCTACAGCCTCGCAGTGCTGGGTCACCCGAGTGTGGCAAGGTTCACAGCCAAAGGCGTCCCCGAATTGTTAGGGAGATGGTTACGCTGAGCATCACTCACTGAGGTAAAGACTCATGCACAGGAACACGATGAGGCCAAACCAGGCATTGAAGAACATGCTGAAGTAGATGATGCCGATGATGATGTCAGCCAGAGTGGGGATGACGTTGAACACCAGGTAGCTGAGGGGAGTCAAATGACAAAGACTCATGGGTTCAGGGCCAGAGTGTCAGTGGAGTGTTTTTTTTTTTTTTTTTTTAATTTTAAAAGACTTTATTTAGAGTAATCAGAATCTTAATTTTCTTTTCTTTTTAAAATTTATTTATTTATACATGCACTGGGTACAGTCAGAAGTGCAGGAGGGTGAGAGAATTCACCAGAGCCAGAGCGGGGAGCAGAGCAGGCAGTAGGACCGAAGCACACTGCTGAGGGGAGCAGTGGGCGGCAGGAGAGGTCTGCGCGCCATGTGGGACCCTCCTCCGGAGGCCGGGGAGCAGCCGGGGATCGAACCGGCGCTGCAGAGGCTGCGGGCAGCTTCGCAGCCCAGCGCTCAACCGCTGCGCCACCAGGGGAGGCCCGGAGTGTTTTATTTTTAACAGCAACAGACTGGAATCACCTCAGGAGGTGGATGGCTAGATAAATCATAGCATGCCCAAACTACAGAGAGCTCTGTATCAATGACAGTGACGGAGGGAGGGCTTCACACACACGGTACATCCCCATGAAGCCACTCAGAATGATACCTGAGTCACGATACCACTTGTTTTAAGAAAAACCTCCACAATGCCACAATTCTGAACCCAGACATATACATGTGAAAATGCCAACAAGCAGAACTCACTATACCAAACAGAGTGGGAACCTTTGGAGAAGTGAGTGGAATTCAAGAGATTTGTTCTCTGCCTCCATTATTTGGGTTATTACGAGAGCATGAGGAACAGCTCCTCAGCCAGGATGTTCTCTGACAGATTGCACCCCTGCTTCTCCAGCGCCACCCTCCCACACTCCCCTGCCACAAGCTTGGCACCTGAGCAGCCCAGTGACGCTGGATGTGCCCCGGTCCACAATCCTCAGCACCTCCCCAGTGCGGCGCCCCAGGTGCCAGCGCAGTGAGAGGTCGTGTAGGTGGGAGAAGAGGCGCAGTTCCACCCGGCGTGATGTGAACTGCTGCACCCGGATCCACAGGAACGTGCGCAGGTTGCTCACAAAGCCTGGGGGTTGCCAGAGGAGGCCTCAGAGCTGGCCGAGGGGCTGGATGGCATCATCCCAGCACGGACACATGAATGGTCTGTGAGCACCAGGGGTCTGTGGGGGGCACTCTCAGGAGGAGGGGGACGGGCCAATACCAACCAGGGTGAGAATAGAGGCCCTCATACCTGTACTGCCAGTGCCACCCCCCTGGAGGAACTTGAGGAAGACGTAAGTTGTAACAGTCCAGGCTAGGGAGCTCCAAGGTGCCTTCTCAGTCAGCAAGTTCACTATAGAGAAAAAGAGTCAGCCACTCTGGCATCTAGGACTCTAGAAGAAGCTGCCCCTGGCACCAGCCACAGCCTTTCCCCACCACCCAGCTCCCAATTCTGTCCTACCTTCCTCCGTTGGGGCCCCCACCCACCAGGCCAATGAGGGAGTGGAATGCTGGCACTCTTCCTCCTCCTTACCTATGTCCCTATAGAAGATGGGGACCAACACGTTCAGTCCCCGGTCCAATCCCATGAGCCCCAGGCAGATGAGCACCACGAACTGCAGAGCTGGACTCCCCCGAGGCCACAGGTAGCCACTCAGTAGGCGGAGCTTCCTGCCAAGGTCTCTCCAGGTAGACTGAGATGGCCCCTCTGCGGATGGAACCTAGGATGGTGAAATACATAGGGGAGGAGAGCTCAGAAATCAAAAGGAAGTGCATTTACTGGAAACTCTCTAGGAAAAACATAGGATTACAGCTCCTAGGATTCTTAGTCCCTGAAGTGATCTCTGATGGGATCAGAGAGGCTAAGTGCATAAACTGAGATTTGAGAAAGTGGCAGTTTATTATGGTGGCAAGGAATGATAACAGGGAATGAAATCAGCAAAGACTCTAAGGTTCAGAAATTGACATGTACCTGGCTCCTCTCTACATCTTGATCCTCTTCATTCACCTGTAAGGTGTAGGACTGGGGCCGAAGTCCAGGGGCCCAGAGCCCCAGGACAAAAAGCCCTCCAGAGACCACATACCTCAGCACCCACAGGCTAAACTGAACCTAGAATGAAATAAGGGGTATCAAGGAGGGCCAAAAGCCTACTGTTACTACTTGTAGCAGGGCTGGAATGTGTAGGACACACACCCAGGTCCTCCTCAGGGCCCCAGCATGTAACAGGTTTAAAAAAAAAAAAACACAAACCACAGTGACTCAGCACACACTCCCCACCAGCTGGCTATCAGCTCCCAGACACTGGCGGCCCCTCCCTTTTTCCCTTTCTTACAGGCATTCCAAAATGTGGAGCTAATAAAAGCAGACATGCGTCTGTCTTCACAGCCCGCTAATGCTTCCCCTCTCCCTACAGGTCCCTCACCTGCTGGCCCAAGTCTGCCCGTGCCCACCACCACTGTGGGTTGTTCCAAGACACCAGGGCCAAGTTCTCCGCTGCAAACGCCACAGTCCAGAGAAACAAGAGACCTGGGCTGTGCCTGAACTTGATCCAGATGCCCATTGCTAGCTTCTGCCGCGCCTGTCTCCGTTCCACCACAAGCAGCCACAGGCCACAGGCGCTGGCCAGAGTCTTCAGCACAGCGGCCAGCAGTAGATAACCTGGCAGCGGGGACCCCTGGGCAGTGCCCACCCGACCAGCCAGGCTGGCTAGTGGAAGCGACAACTGAAGCGTGGCCAAAAGCAGCTGCAGCCCGTAGGGAGCCACGCGAGGACCGGCCCCCCAAGACAGTGCATCGGCGCCAGCAAGACGCTCCCGACGTTTGCAGGGAAGTGCCAGCACCAAGGCCAGAGCTCCCAGGGCCATCAGCGCCGAGGGCACCAGCGTGAAGAAGAAGCAGGGACTCAGGCCACCCTGCGTCCAGACCGGGCCCAAGGGCCCTTCGGCCTCGCAGTAGTTGCCCACAGTCACCATGGCAGTGCGTGGCCGCCGGCCAAGGCTGCGGGGGCTGCGGGGCGGGAAAACCGGACCGGCGGTCAGGGGCGGGGCGCGGATGCCCGGGCGTCACGGGTCATGGAGGCCGCGGGCGCCCCGCCGCCGGGGTCGCGGGCCCGGGCGCACGTGTGCCCGGCCACGCCGCCCACTGCTTCGCGCACGCGCCGCGCCACGCACTCACGCAGGGTACGTACAGTCTCCGCCCGTCGCGCGTCCGCCCCTCGCAGGCGCCGGGACCCTCCTGCCAGGGGCCGGCGCGCAGGAGCGTCCGGCGCCCGCGGGATCCGCACGCGTCCGCGGCAGCAGCCCCCGCCCCGCGGAGCCGCCCCCGGCCCGGGCCCCGGCTCCCCATTGGCCGGGCGTCCCGGGGGGCGGGGGGAGAGGCGCGCGCGGAAAAGGCAAAATACGGGGCCGGCCCCGCCAGGTCACGTGCCCAGAGCGGGAAATCTGACCGCACGTCGGGCGGGAGAGCTTGACCTCTACGGAGCTAGGGGTGGAAGCAGCCCCCCCTCCCCCCCCCCCGGGGCCGGCCGGCTCCGTGCGGCCGCGCCACGGCTGCGCCCACGTCACCGCGGGGCGCCGCCGGCTCCCGGGGGCCCACACGCGCCCCGCTGCCTGCCTTCCCCAGCCCCACCCCGCGAGACAACAGGCCGTGCTCAGGTCAAAGTCCCTTCTTTATTAAGGGTTATCAAGCTGTACACGATGCCCACTCCTTCCCGCTGTGACGTCCACGGCAGCGCCCATTCCCCACTCGCCGCTAAGGACGGAGCCGGGGGAGGGGTGGGGCGGAGGGTAGGAGTTGGGTCCCAGCATGCAATGCGGCAGCCCAGCGCCTAGGGCGCAGCCGTCCAGTCGCCCCTCCATCCCCCGCCAGGGGACAGCGGGATGCAAGCCAGAGCTCTCCTACTGGGAGGTAGACAGCAGAGGACATTCCAGCCCTGTCCGTCCCATGTGCAGGTGGTGGGGATACAATAAGCAGCATTGGGGGGCAGGAAGGCCTCCGTTTCCCAGGGGCCGATCCTACCCTACAAGTTGGTGAGGGCAGCAAAAAACTTCCATTCTGTTCCCACAGTTTTGAAACCTTCCTTCTTAGTGTCAAAAAATAGCATGAGGGGAGCTGGGGGCGACACGCCAACGCAAAGCAAAAGCTGAACAGAACGGAGCAAGCGAACACACATGCCGGTGATGTGCAGGAAGCAGGACAGAGGTGAGCAGGCTGCAGCGCTGGGAGAGAATGAGGGTGAGGTAAGGGCCGCAGCCTGAGCTGCACGTCTGTTCAGGGTGGGGGGAGGGCACTGCAGAGGTTGAGGGTCCAGGCCCAACCTCCCCCTTCCACAGTTGGCACAGGCTCTCCCTGCTTGGCAGCTTCTGTGGCAGACAGTCCTCTGTAGACTTGCAGGGGTGGGTGCAAAGGTGGCAGTACTGGGGCTGGGCTGGGGACCAGTTTCTAGCACCACACTCTGAGCCAAGGGGGATCCTGGGGATGAGACTAGAGTCCTGTGTGCCCTGATTCTAGGCCCCCAGTTTCTCTCCTGGGGCTGTGGCAAGCCCAGCGTTGGCACCTCCCTTGGCCAGGCACGGACACACAAACACCACACGCGTGGAGCTAGGCAACACTCAGAGGAGCCCTCCATGGTGGGTGGATGGGATGGCAGAGCAACGGTGGCCACCATCCTGGGGCATAGGGACCCTCATCAGCCTTGTCTATACCTGTGGAGAGAAAAGGCTTGGTGGTGATGATAGTCTTCAGCTATTATTGGCTAACCCTATGAACCCTAGAGATCAAGGAAAAGGAAGCTTGATTCTTAGGGAGGGAGGCAAAGGAAAAACCCAGCACTGGACATCAGAGTAAGTGAGGGATGAAAGGGCTTTTCATAGGGTGCCCAAGAGGGCCGCCTCCCTTCACATAAGAAGCTTTGCCAGCTTGGAAGTAACAACTTCTGGCAGTTGTTCCCGGACCTGAGCCCTTACCTTGTGCACCTGCGGAGGAAGCTCATCCTCTGAGCCCTCCTCGGGCACGGGCTCTGGGTGTCTTGATGCTGACTGCCCATCTTCGGCCCACCCTCCAAGGGGCAGCCGAGAAAAGTGAGAGGGAGCCCGGGGCACTGTGCCGGGATCTAGAGAAACAAGTAAACATACCTTTAGAATGAACACAAACAGGACTGAGAAGGGTTCTGGGCTGCTGGAGGACCGGTAGAGATTAGTCTCCTTGGACCTGATCCCTCTGACATCTTTCCCCCCCTAGAAGCCCCACACCCTTCCCTGAAGGCTCTATGCCCTTCTGGACCCCCAATGGATACCTGTGATGCCCCCATATCGCCTCTGGAAACCCCCCTGGAGGGCAGTAGTCTCTGGTGCTCCAGGCCGGGATGCAGCACAGGGATAGCTGGCAGAACGGGGGATGGGTTGAGAGGCCCGGCCGCCCTCTCCCCCTTCTTCAGGAGCACTCTCCCCACTCTCATCACTCTCCCGACGGTGCCAAACATGCCGCTCAGGTTCAGCCTGCGCCTGCTGCTTGTGGAGCTGGTAAGTGGGAGGCTAGTTAGTTGGGGATGGAAGGATGTCTGAACCACCACCACCACAGCACCAGCCCTTTCCCACTTATACCATCCCACGGAATCCACTACCCAGAGTATCTACCACGTACATGGCACGTAACGTACATATGATGTATTACAGGTTAAAATTCCAGCAGATCCCTGGGACAAGCTTGTGCCTAATCTGTGATGAGTCTCATTTTTACCTACTCATTTGATTCATGAACAAAATGGTTGTGGATCTAAATGCTAAGCATTTGTTTAGGCACTGGGATATAGCAGTCAATAAAACTGACAAAAATTCCATCCCGTGCAGGGTTTAAATACTGGGGCTCTGAGGGGTGGGGTTGGATGGACAATAAAAAAATAAGGAAAAATTGCCACATGTCAGATGGTGCTAAATGTTGTGGAGAAAAACAGACCATAAAGACTCAGGAGGGTCGACAAGGGTGCGAAGGGGTTTTTACCCAGGGTGACCAGAGAAGGTCTCATGGAAAAGGTGAGAGCAGAGACCTGAACAAGGAGAAGGAGGGAGAGCCAGCTGGATAGCTCAGGGGTGTGGATTCTTGTCAGGGAAACCAGAGATGTGGAAAGGCCCTACATGAGAGGAAGCTTGACTGTAAGGAAGATGGGATGGGCATATGTGGTGATGGAGACTGAAGAGTACATAAATGGCAGAGAAGGGCTCCAAACCCATAACTTGGTTCTCCACATCTAAAACCTGCTGCCACTTTTCAGTTTCCACCTCGGTTATGTGGCCTCGCCCACTCACCTGGTGCATGTAGAGCGCATGCAGGCTCATCTCGGTGGATGCATATTCTGACAGCACCAGGCTCTGCAGCTGTCCTTCCCACACACTGCTTCCGGAGCTGGCTGTCCTCGCATCCACTCTGTCCCTCCCAGCACAGACAGTGTCATCAACATCTGAGACCCACACAAGTTGCTGAGAGTCACTCTGGTGCCCTCCCATCTTGGCCTACCTCTACTCACCCAGAGCCTGTCATGGTGCTGGGAGCCCGGCCCGTGGGAACCTGACCAGATTGCAGCGGGGAGAAGGAGCGCAGGGCAGAGGCGACTTCAGCCCTGTGCCTGGAGGCCTGGAGGTCTCTGGACAGCGGGGGGCCCCGGCAGGATGAGCCAGCTACCACATTTGCAATAAGGCTCAATGGCTATGAAAGAAAGAGGTGGGTAGAATTCTCAGGAGAGAGGAGGGTCTTCTAGGTCCCCTACTGTTCTGCATGTCAGAACCCAATGGCACAGACTGGACAGACAGACAGAAGCAAAGCAGTGGGGCAGCCCTTCCACCCATGCCCCGTCACTCTTGGGAGTTCACTCTGCTGGTCACCTTCCAGTCCTCAGATACACACCTCAGACTCAGACTGTAAGGACTGGATAGACGTAAAGAGGGCGTTTTCAGGGAGCAGACCCCCTTGGGCGAGGCTAGCAGCTGCTCCGTCCCGCTGAACCTGCTCCTTGAGGAAGCCTAGGAAGGCCGTGCTCTCACGTGGTGGCTGCCAGCCAGGATTGGTGATGGCAAAGTGCATGAGTGACAGCTCTGTCTTCCCATCCTCCGCTTGCTGGTACACCGAGGCCTCTGTCTGCCCACCGGAGAGCCACTGCACAAGGGAAGCTACAGTGAGCACAACTGTCCCCCCTTCCAGCTAGGGCGAGGACTTGCCCCTAGAGGACAGAGACCATAGTGCAATGACGTATCTTGTCCAGAAGCCCTGGTGCCCACCCAGGAGTGGCCACACCCTTGCTTTCTCAAGGGTGTAAGTTTGGGACTAAAATCCAACCAGGCTCCTGCTTATGAAGTAGTGTGTACCCTGGTTCAGGTATGCCCAAAGGCAGCCTGCCCTTTTGTGATTTATTGGCCAGAGGGGATGCCTTTTGGCAGTTTGCCCAAAGTACTATAGCATCACCTCTGGCCCCTGCCCTCGCTCTTCTCCCAGTATCTCCCAGTACCTGTGGATGTCCGTGCTGGCGAACATCCATCTGCGCAAAGGAGCAGGTATCTCCAACGCCAACGACCTCCACGGTGAAATTACGGAAGAAGTCTATAATCTCCAGAGCCCGTGGGCGCAGGCAGAAGATGAGGATGAGGGGTGTAACAATGGGGCTCAGTAACTCCTCCAAGATGAACACCTAAAAGGGAGGGGACCGAGGTCACAGGCAGCAGGGGGGCTCCCAGCCCTCACCACCGAGCTATCGGCCAGTCTCTAGCAGGCCCTAACTCCAACTCCACTCACTGCCTTGTACTGGAAGAGCTGGGCAAACTCGTCCCGGGTCTGCGAGCGGTGGGCATTACCCTGCCAGTGGTCAGGCATGTAGTGGATGTGAGCGAGGATCACGCGGAGCAGCTGCTCAGGGCAGAACACCATGTGCTGGTCCGGGATAAAGGACCTAGTGGGAGCAGGGTGAGGGTGAGTTGGAAGCCTTACCCAAAACGCTGGCCGGCTTGCCCCCCTCCAGCCGCCCTGGCTCACCTGCACACAGTCACAGTGACCCCCAGGAGTGTGACTGTGGTGAGCACGTGTTCCACAGCCAACACATCTTCATCATAGATGGTGAGAGCAATGAGCACAGCCAGGATGGAGCCGGCGAAGAAGGCACCATTCTTGGCCAGCAGTGTCAGCAGAGGCGACAAGAAGCAATTCATGTACTTGGAGGCAGGCTTGTAGCCACGGTTGAGGCGGGACTGCAGCTCGTGCTCCAGCTCGTTGAAGTGGCGGAGGTAGCAGCGGCCATAGAGTGACCAGCAGCGTGCTCCCAGGGCCCCCGGCTCCCGCTTCAGCACCTCAGCGTAGCTGAAGAAGGCATAGAGGATCTGCCAGATGAGGATGAGGGGGCACAACAAGAAGTTGGCGATGCCAATCCACAAGATCCGATTGCTGAGGCGCTGGGCCAGCTCTAGCCGTTGCCCCCCACGTTTGTACTCGGCCTTGAGGCTCCACTCATTGAGAAACAGAGAGCCGGGGCCCCAGAATAGGATGAGCTCGAAGTTGTACTTGAGGCCGCGGGTGAAGAAGACAGCTTCCCCAAGGCCGGGCAGGCGGAAGCGCAGGGGCAGGAGGGATTTGTTAACCAGTGCCACCATGTAGTTCTGGAAACGGAGGATGCGATGGTAGATGTCCAGCTCTGTCAGCTCGCGCTTGTGAATACAGATCTGGTGCTCTTTCTGGGTCTGGACAATTCGGGCCTGCACTTCCTGCCATGTGCAGTATGGAAGGGCAGACTGGGGTGGGGGAAGAGACAAGGCATGGCAGGTGGGCTTGTGGCCTTGGCCCCCTGACCTGCATTAGATGTGAGGCTCAGGGGTCCTGTGCTTTAAACAGACATTCCCTCCCTGCCAGTGATGCAGGAGGATGCCTGAGGCCCAGGAATGTACCCCAGCCCTCCCAAGTTGCAGAAGAGCTCTTGGGCTGGGTGTTAACTACCCAGCTTCCCCATCTCACCATGGGAATGCGCAGAGCATGCAGGTAGAAGGAGTGGATCTCCCAGTAGCAGCAAATGTTATAGATGAACTTGATGAGCCGGTGGATCCAGAAAACCCCAGCGATGACCAGGATGGTGATAAGGGAGCCATTTTCCTGAATCCTGGAGGGGAAGGGAAAGGGGTGCCTTTGAGGAATCTGGGCTGACACGCTGCTCTCCTGAGGGATTTGGTGAGGCTGAGCCCAAGTCTATGCTGTAGGTTGTGCGTTGCTGCCTCATACTCCACCACTCTCCACCCCCCACCCCCACCATTGTCCCACTCCCGCTACCAGAACTTCCAGCTCTGGTGCCTGCTGACCCATAGCCCTTACCTGGCACTACAGACTTGAGCAGGTAAAAAGGCATCTGGCAAAGTGACCTTGACAGGCTCGGTAGGGTGAAGGCTGTGGTTCACCATCTTGTTGGCAAATAGGATGTCGTAGTCCACACAGCTAACCAGGAAGGTGGTGAAGGCGACCACAAAGAGGAACTGCCTGAGGAGTTGGGAAGAGGGGGAGGAGCTGAAGAGTCAGAGAGGACCAGTGAAATCATGTGGAAAAAGAGGAGTATGGAAGCAGCAGAGCAAGACCGGGGACAGCCTCTGGGGAAGCGGAGGACCTGGAGAACTCCCAGTGGTTCTTCTCCACTGCTCGGCCTCAGGAGACCTTCTCAGGCCCAAACCAGGTCCTATTTGTTGCTCTGCATCTCAGGTGCCACAGAATGGCCAGCTTTCTTCACCTTAGGGTAAGCTCTGCCACTATTTATCTGATTCTTCCAGGGGTCTTATGATTTTGGTCTCCAGTCCCCAGTTCCTGATTTTCTTCTGAGATGGTAGTTAGAAGCCACTTGGGGATTTGAACTCTCATTAGGGGAATATTTCCCAATCTCTTCCTCTTTGGCAAGGTTATATGGCTGCTTCCTCCTAGAAGCTTCTCTGCCTAGCAAGCAGGCCTCTACCAACAAGGCAGAATGGAGTGAGTGGGCCTGAGATTTTCTGACTGAGCCAGTCCATTCCCACAGAGATCTAATGAAATGATCCTGTCTGAGTTGTCTTTGTGGAACAGAGGTGAGGCTGTCAATTCTCGTGCCACATATAAGTTTTGAGCCTAGAACACTGAGGAGCACTGGCAGGCCAGGGGTGAGAGCAAGGAAAGTCAAGATTGAGGTGCGCCTGTACCATGCCATTCATCCCTTCTTATACTTACATGAGCTCAAAGATTTCCCCAATGAGCATACAAGTGAAGCCATTCTTCTGATGTAGATTATAAACGTGTAATTGTTAAGAAAAAGTGGTCAGTGGAGGCTGCAACTAAGAGCATGGTGTTTTGTGTCATACTTGTCACAACCTTCTGGTTGGGTGACTTGGGGCAAATCACTGTCTCTAAGCTTTTGCCTGCAGTGACATATTGGAAATAATAGCACCTGTCTCATAGGCTTCTTAGGTCTGAGATAATGCATGTAAAGCATTTAACACAGAGCTGACACAGAATGAGTTAAAAGACAGTAATTATTAGGTTGTTAGCATCCCATCAAAAAGGAGGATCACCCTTAAAGAGGTCCCTTATAAATTCACACCACAAAGTTCAAGGCACATAGCTCTTGGTGAATGTGGGTACCATTATATATATATATATATATATATATATATATAAAAATTTATATATATATATATAAAATGATCATTATTTCCCCAGCTTCTTCCAGCCTCAAGATGAACTCCATCCCCCTGCCAGATATTAGAGTCAAACCCACCCATTTCCCATCGGGGACCCAGTTTACAGAGGGGCTAAAGGTCCCAGAGCTCCAACACAGAGATAAAGGATATTCGAGAGAAGAAGAGGTCAAGGTTTTCAATGTGGTGCCAAGGTGCTGTAGGCAGAGAAGCAGAGATGTCACTGAAGGATGTAAGCCCCATGCCCCCTCAGAATCCCTTCATCAACTTTCTTCCCTGTCCCAGCTCTGCCCCAACCCTCCATTCTCAGAGCCTGCCCCCAGTCAAATCCGGTTGTCATGTCCAAGAACTCACACTTGCTCCCCTCAGGGACGTGCACCAACAGGTCTTCCTCCCCGGGGGGTGAATCGCTGTAGGAGGCCTCTAGGCGCTGGTATTCAGTGTCAAACTGCGCCATTACCACCACCCCCTGCCCACCTTGTCCACCTGCCAGGTACAAGGAAGAAGAGACCCAGTTTCAGAGCAGGTACTGCTCATCTGCTGCCCTGCCTACTAGGCCAGAAGGAATGAGAAAGAATCCTTGGACTTGGTCTCTGTTACTGGTCTTCTTGGCTCAAAGGCAGAAGAGGAGCAGTAACCTTTCCAGGGCTTGGAAAGGCCTTTATTGACCAATGAGATCAGTCACTCCCAGGGCCTTTACTAAATGTCTACTGAGACTTGGCTGGCCTGAAGCCAGATTCTGGCCTGTTGGAGGGGGGACTGTTTCATCTTCTGGTCTGTGGAGAGAAGGGTCCCTCCCCCTACCCTCCTGGAGAAACCTGGTCTCCCGAGAGATGAGTAGGTTGGAAGCACTTTGAAAGCAAAGATGTGAGTTAAGCGCATGGCCCTACCAGCTCCATGGACAGTGTCTGCTCCACTCCAGCCCTCGATGCCCTGGCTCGGCAGCTGCTGGAGGAGAAGGTGTCAGGCCCCAGAGGGGGGAAGCGGGGATAGAAAGAAACCCAGCCCACCCTCTCTCCCATTGTCCACTGAGAGGAGAACAAGCCTGGGGCAGAGAGGCTGCCTGGGGAAGAGCCACCCCTCCAGCCTTGGGCTGTGTACACTTCCTCTGGTTGTGCCCTGCAGGACCACACAGCCAGCTCTAGGATTCTAAGAAGTAGCTTACTGAACTTGTGGCAAGGGAGTCAGTGTGGGCCTGAAGTCTGGTGGCCCCTTCTGGATTGTTCCTCCTTTGCCCACCTTAGCCTCAGAAATTATATAGGCCTCTAGGGTCCACAAAGCCCCAGACCCAAAATCCTGAAAAAGAGCTTTCTGGCCAATTCCTTCCCTTGCTTTCCTAGCACCAAAGAAGCAGCAGGTAGGCACAGTCCTGACTGGGTCAGTGTAGATCCCAGATCTTGGATAAACCCTGGGTTCCCTAGTGGGAGACAAGCATGGACTGGGTGGCACATGCCAAGTCAGTGCAGACCCTGGGGTCATGGATACTGGCCACGCCTGGTCCCCGTGAGAGTCCCTGAATTGGTGAGAGGCCTGGGTCCAAAGGAGCTGACCAAGCCTTCAGGAAACTCACCACTCACCCGCTCAGCGTGGACTTAGGGCCCATGGAGCCCTGGCCGCCTGGGCCTAGGCTCAGGGGTTCCTGCAGACGTTGGAGAGATGGAGCCAGACCTACAACTGATACCCCAGTTGGACTGGGTTGCCTCCCCATGCCCAGCCGCCACCTCTCGAGTCCAGCGCGCCCCAGGGTCGCCCGGCGCCGGGCCTAGGGCTCGGCTCCCAACAGCGGACACCCTAGCGCGCGCCCCCGCGACTCCCGCGCGCCCCCGCCCGCGCGCCCCCGCTATCAAAACATTCCGGCTGCGCGCCCCCGCCCAGCCCGCGGCGCCCCTTCCCCGTTACCCGCCGCGAGCTCACTTGGGGCTCCGCGGGCACTCCTGGTCCGGCCCGACCCGAGCCCTTGGGGTTCCAGTAACCGGTCTCGCGTTTCACCTCAGGAACGGTGACCCGGGTGATTCCAGGGGCTGTGTCGGCTCGGCTGGGCTCAGCCCGACCCGGGGCGCTAGGCCTGGCGCCTGCCACTCACTGTCACCCGCGGCCCGCCTGGCCAATGAGCTGCGGGGGGTGGAGACAGGAAGGCCAATTCTCGGCTCCGGGGGCGGGACGGGGCGCGGAGGCGGGTCTTGGGCGGTCCGGAGCCAATGGCGTGCTGTACGCGGCCCGGGGCGCGGGTTCGGGCGCCGCCATTTGTCCTCTACGCGGCGCCGTAGTGACGAGATTGTTGTGGGGCTGCGGGAATCCGGGCCTCGCACAGTGGACGCGGCGCCGCGCGGCTCCCCGGGGCTCTGGGTGCCGCCTCTGCCGGCGGGGGCGAGGCCGCGTGGCCCGGCCGCTGCCGGCGCCCATCGCACGGGGGACCCGGCCGGTCAGCTACTCTCTGGTTTCGCTCAGTCGGGTTCGACGTGGAGCTCGATGCCGCCCCGGTTCCCTCGCGTGTAGTCTGAGCCCGGGGCTCTGGTTAAGCCCAGCTGACTCCTGGTACCGAGGAGTCTTGCAACTGGGGGAGACCAAGTCAGGTCGCAGGAGGCGGGGCGGTAGGATCGGGCTTTGTTTCTCTCCCCCCTTGTGCTCCAGGAGCTGCTTCTAAATCATTTTGCTCAGCCATGTCGCCGGCTCCAGCTGTTGCCCAGGCTCCAGCATCGTTCTCCTTGTTTGACCTCAGCACTGATGCTCCGGTGCTTCAGGGCCTGAGGCTGGTGAGCCACGCTGCCGGGGAGTCTCAGGCCCAGGCTCTAAGATCTTCCTGTCCAGGTATGGGGAAGGTTTGGGGTGGATCCATGAGAAACGTGCAAGGCTCTGTGGAGCTGATTGCTCCTCCAGGGAGCACATTCCTACAGGAACACATTCCGCATCTCTTTCTACTGGATTAAATTTGTCTTCATTAAATGGCTTGGTCTCGTTTGTTTCCAGCACAGCCTCTCCATTGTCTCCAAAGAAGTTCATTGCCATGCTATGTCCTGTCACGTTAAAACCACCTTCAGCAAAAACCTTTCAAAATTCCTAGGTCATTTTCACAAATCCTAGATTAAGTCAGAATATAACTGGGCCCCCATCATATCATTCCTTCTCTCAGGCTCTATAATAATTTATTACTGGCTTTATTCAACTTCAGTTTCTGGCTATGTTTCTTCTTATACCTTTTTTATTTATTTTTCTACAATTCAGATATTTATTAATCGGTGTAAGCCCCAACACAATACACTAACATGATTTTGTGCACTTAGAGGGACTATATAGCCTGGTTAAGTAGAGAAGTAGTGTGCCAGTGGCTTCTGGAGGATCTTCATTTTGAGCAGCTTTATAGTGAAATATTTTCATTTGGAAGTCTGGACCTTCTATACTCACTGAGTAAAACTTGTATTGACCATTAGGGACCAGTTTGTTTCAGGTTCTGGGTTATTCTTTCTCCCAACTGACAAAGAGCTAGAACAATGGTACGTACATGACAAACAGTGCTGCCCTGGCATCTTCAGCTGCAATAAATGCAAAGGAGGATCAAGCTAGGCTGCTTCTTGGCCTGACCGAGCACCTGGCTGAGCATGGTCGCAGGAGAGGCCTTGGGCAGGGAAGGAGAAGAGAACAAATCTGCAAGGCCAAGGACTAAGTCTCTGCCTTGTACTTCCTTTTAAATAAACTACATGCTGTAGTTGGAAGTGTAAACTAAAAATAAATGGCATTTGGAAGTTGTTTTTTTTTTAGTTAAAAATATTTTTAACCTTACCAAAAATTATTTTCTACAGAATTCCTCTAAACAGCTCCCTTGGTTAATTTCAATACAGTGTTTGATTTATATTCCTTTATCTACATCTTTTCAGAAGCATAGTTATTGTTTTAAGTGATTGCTGTGCTATTTATTTCATGACTAGTAGATGGTAAATTCCTTGAAGGCAAGGACATGCCAACGCTTCCTTTTGTGTTCTCTGCTTGTTATATTGGACACTGAATGGGAGTAAAGACACTGTGGACTTGGATTCTCTTTCTTCCTCTAATTCCCCTTTCCTTATTTAGATTCAGAAGAGAGAGCAAGCCCAAAAAGAAAACCTCTGAATATTTCAGAGAAGTTATTTTGCTCAACCTGTGACCAGGCCTTCCAGAATCACCAAGAACAGGTAAAGGACTCGGTACAGAGCTAAACAGTGGAAACTCTTAAATAGTAGTGAGAAGTAGACATTTGATTTGTATTTATTAATAAAGAGCCATGCTTTGACTAAGGCAGTTGATGTTACCTTATCCTACTTCCCATAATTCTATTGCTGGGTGTGGCTGCCATAAAAGACCAGGCTGGGGCATATTTCCACATTCTGCCTCCCTCTTTCCTCCCTCTTTGCTTTCTACCAGAGGGAACATTACAAGCTCGACTGGCATCGATTTAACCTAAAGCAGCGTCTCAAGGACAAACCTCTTCTGTCTGCCCTAGACTTCGAGAAGCAGAGCTCTACAGGTGATGCCCCTGGGACATACCTGTGTGGGAATAGTACATGGGGGTGGAGGAACACTCTCATTTATCAACTTGAGGAAAGCAAAAAAATGGGGCATCAAACTTGTGTATTTCATATTGTCCTCAGGAGATCTTTCCAGCATCTCAGGATCAGAAGACTCAGACTCAGCCAGTGAGGAAGACTTACAGATGCTAGATGAGGAGAGGCCTGAGTTTGAGAAGTTTAACCGACCCCAAGGCTTCCACCCGCATCGGGTTCTTTTCCAAAATGCCCAGGGCCAGTTTCTTTACGTCTATCGCTGTGTCCTAGGCCCTCGTGAGGCAAGTGACAGTATAGTTTATGTGGTCAACTCCAGCTATTTATACACTCAGCCTAGATTTCTCCTTAGCCCAATCCATTTCTCACTTCTTCCCCTGCTCCTCGTGGGATGTGGATATCATCCTTGATGGTACAATCTAGAATTGGCCTTTAAACTTGGAGGGGTCAGGTGTGATGGAAATAAGTTTGGAAAGAACCAATCTGGGTTTGAATTGTGGTTCTACTTTTTGATCTGCTCTACCTCTACAAGGTTCAAACTTTGTTATTTGTAAAATGGACACAAACCCCAGAGTGGTTGCATATATAACGTGCATGAAACCCCAGGTGCTGGCCCTTGGTTTCTTCTCAAGGAACGTAACAGAACAATGTTGGTGCTGCACCTCTGTCATCCAGGTGCCTCCAGAAGAACCAGAAGTGCTGCTTCAGAACCTACAAAGTGGAGGTCCCAGGTGCTGCGTGGTGCTCATGGCTGCAGCTGGGCACTTTGCTGGTGCCATTTTCCAAGGGTGAGAGGGTGGTGCGTGGGATGCGGGTGGAGTGGATCCTATTAGCCTGGGAGTAGCAGTTGGCTTTCTGTACTGAGTCTGTGCTATCAACAGAGGAGAAGTGGTGACACACAAAACTTTTCACCGGTACACGGTGCGGGCCAAGCGGGGCACTGCCCAGGGGCTTCGGGATGCCCGGGGTGGGACTTCTCGCTCTGCTGGAGCCAACCTGAGACGCTACAATGAAGCCACACTGTTTAAGGTGAGTTAGTCCTCCCAGATGTTGGTGGTCTTTAATCCATACTTTTTTCCCTTCTCTATTCATTAATGTTCCAATGGTCTGACTTTTATATTTGCCCAGTTTTCATTATTTACGGGTTGACAAGGGTAGAATAGGGATGGATCCCCAGGAGTCTTAGTCCACCCATTCTGCCTTCCTCTGTTATTTCTACCTCCCGCCCCCTACACATGATCTGTGGGCCATTTCCTGGTTGGACATTTAACACTAGCAAGAGAAGATATTAGGGCTGAGTTACTCTCTTCTCTAGGATGTTCGTGACCTGCTGGCAGGGCCAGACTGGGCAAAGGCGCTGGGGGAGGCTGGGACAATACTGCTTCGTTCACCCCACTCTGGTCGGTCCTTGTTCTTCGGAGGCCCTGGGGCACCCCTGCAACGAGGGGATCCCCGACTTTGGGATATCCCCCTCACTACCCGCAGACCTACCTTCCGAGAATTACAGCGAGTGCTCCATAAGCTGACCACCTTGCATGTCCATGGTGAGCCTCTGATCCAGATCCCAATTCCCTAGACCTTCCTGCACCATCCAGCCCAAGCCTGGTTACCATTTGTGCATCCAGAGGATTTTCTAACCCTCAGACTGCAGCCCAATTGCATTTTTACTGAGAGAAACCTGGGGTGGATTCTCTTCAGCTGAAGTTGAGAAGTATCTTTTGTTTCATGCAGGAGAAGATCCCCGAGAGACAGTCAGGTTAGACGAACCTAAGATCCACTGGAAGACAATGAGAGAGAGGAAGAAGGCCATCAAGGAAGAAAGAAAGGTCCCCAGTGGCGAAAATGAGGTGCCGGAGCAGAATGAGGAAGCTCCTAAACAGGGTTTGAGCACTATCTTGTCAAATCTTTACCTGCGTGTCTGGCCTGGGAATGCAGTGGCACATTCCCTACTTGTGTGTAATGGACCCACCTCCCTGTGCAACACACACACCTTCACACACACACATCTGTTTATGATAGGGGTGTATGATAGCAGTCACCGAGACATGTTTACTGACCTGTCTAAATCTGTAATCTCTTTTGTTCATTAATGTTATCTCCAGTCCTTGAAAAGTCTTTGCACGAAGTGGATGCTTGGATGTGAGTTGCATGAATCTCACAGTTCACGTGTCTTATTGGATGCTCTGGTTTTGGGCTAAGGGCTGCTTTCATGGCTGCAGATGTTTGGCCTGCCTGGCTGTCACTGCCTCCATGCTTCCCTCTGTTGGACATCACCCTAAGTCTGCATAGGTGCTGGACATTTGCCTCTGGGTGGGTCTGTCTTTGGGCTGAAAGTCTCATTTTTGCATGTGACACTCTTCATATATTATTTTGAGTAACAAACACAAACACTTTAAGATCATCTGGACTATCTTTATATACACTCATAAGCACTTGGGCAGCCCACATCTTTCTACCCTCTGCTTATTCTTTAGATGGGTCTAATATGCCCACTTTTCCCCTAGGTTCAGGGTCAGAGAGAGAGGATGACTCCCAGGTAGAACTGGAACTAGTGGAGTTGACGCTGGGGACCCTGGATCTTCGTGAGTTTGAAGTGTTGCCCAAGCGGAAGAGGAGAAAAAGAAATAAAAGGGAGAGAAGCCAAGACCTGGAGGCTGGGGCACTTGTGACTCCTCCCCAGAAATCTCAAGACGATGAGGCCTTCTCACAGTCAGCTGAGGCACAAGCAGCTTCTCTGGGCTCTTTGGATGAGGCTGGGGCCTCTCGTCAACCAGAGCTCTGGGACATGCTTCTAGCTGCTTGCCGAGCTGGAGATGTTGGGATGCTGAAGCTCCAGCTAGCTGCCAGCCCCACAGATGCCGGAGTCCAGTCTCTGCTCAATGCCCCCTTGGGCTCCAGCGGTTTCACACTCCTGCATGCAGCAGCTGCAGCTGGGAGAGGTGCTGTGGTTCGTCTGCTGCTGGAGGCAGGTGCTGATCCCACTGTGCAGTAAGTAAGGATCCCCATGTCAAGCCCTTTGGGGTTGAGCAATGATCCGGAGGCTAACGTTGACATTGACTACTTGACAGTATTCCCCTTGGTCTGTGTGGGTGATGCTGGGAAATGCTGGTGGCAAGTTGAACCTTTTCTGTTTTTTTCACACTAGGGACTCCCGAGCCCGGCCACCCTATGTGGTCGCAGCTGACAGACCTACACGTAATGAGTTCCGCAGGTTCATGGAGAAGAGCCCGGATGCCTGGGACTACAACAAGGCTCAGGTCAGCTGGAAGAGGAGGCAGCATGGGAAGGCATCCTAGAGCCTGGCCAGACCTCTCCTACTTTGTTACCGTTTTACCAAGCAGTTTGTGTCCATCTTACATCTTGTCTCTTCCCGGGAATCCTCCAGGTGCCAGGGCCACTCACACCAGAAATGGAGGCACGGCAGGCCTCGCGGAAACGGGAGCAGAAGGCTGCCCGGCGGCAACGAGAGGAACAGCAGCAAAAGCAGCAGGAGCAGGAGAAGCGAGAACAAGAGGAGCAGCAGCGATTTTCTGCCCTCAGTGACCGCGAGAAGGTAAGGCTGGAGTTTTCTCTTGCGCTGTAAGATCTCCTTAGAGGTCTCCTGCCATTGTTACTTGTTGGGTACCCTCACTGCCACTGGGGGCTTGTCCTTCATACAACTTTTCCTCCTGGCAGAGAGCTCTAGCTGCAGAGCGCCGACTGGCTGCCCAGTTGGGAGCCCCTCCCCCAGGGATCCCCGACCCTGCGATGATCAGCAATGTGCGGTATGTGTGTGTGCATGCGTGCGTGCGTGCGTGCGTGCTGGGTGGATCTTAATGTTTGTACAAGTAGAATATGTGCCTGCATAATATTCACAAAGGTTGTTTAAGATATTTGAGATGTTCTGGGAAATTTGGGGGTAAAAACTGAAATGGCAGGAGGAGGGATTGGGAAAGCTGGGATTGGAAAGTTTCTGGGCTACCTGTCTAGCCATTTTTCTTCATCTTGTTCAGACGCTGCTGGAGCTGTGGGACATCCCTCCAAGGCCTCGTTCCCTTTCACTACCTTGACTTCTTGTTCTGCTCCACACGCTGTCTCCAGGAGCATCGCTGTCGAGCTGGAAAGCCCTCTTCCTGATCTTACAGAACTACCTGGGGCCAGCTCTAGGTTCTGAGGGCACATTCACACTGGCCCTAGCTTTCTTCTTCCCCACAAGGCCAGAGAGTGTGTGGAGGGTGAAGAACACCTGGGAGCCAGGGCAAAGTCGGGGCCACAGAAGTATGTGGAGCTGGTACTGTCTCTGGAACTTTAATCACAATAAAGTTTTGCAAGGCAGCTGCGCTTGTACTTACAGTCAGGACTTTTGGCCTTGGGTTCCTTGTGGTCACTGTGGCCCAGCACCAGGGGTCCTGCCGACTCCATGTCCCAGGACCAAGGGTTACCGAAATTTCATTCAGTGCCCACTTAACTCCATTGATTCAGGGGTATTTTGTGTATCATCTGAGAGGGAATAAACATATGTCCTGTGCAAGGTGCTATTGAGGATAGGCCTATCCAAGAACTGGATTTGAGGGTTGGGAGGTGCATTTTCTAACTCCAGCAATATAATTTTGTTGAGGGCTCCCTGAACAAACAACAGGGGTCTTGGCACATAGAGGGTCTGTTGTGGCCCCCACTTTGTCCAGTAGCGGCCCAGATTAAACCCATTGATCCAGACTTGGCCCTGGGGAGGCAGGAGGAGAAAGGAAAAGCAAGGGTCAGCTCTCAAGGGGTATAGTCAGTCCCTTTTTGGTTTCTGATCAGATAAATCATTTCTGCACCCACCGTCCCACCCTGACCATCACCAGCAGCAATACCTTGGTCCATCCAGGTAAAAAGAGAAATGTGTCCCCTCCTGAGCCTAAAATTGGAAATGTTGTGGAGTAGAAGGTAGGGCCAGAGGGAGTTGGCGGAATTGGTGTTTTCAGCAACTGGAGGGGAAACCACCACTTTGCGAGCTTATCAACTTTCAGAGGGTACATCAGCCACTGGGTAAGGATTCTTTGCCCCAGAATTGGAGGCTCTAAGAGGCCCTGTAAAGAAGGCAAATGGGAACTCATCATTCACTAAACTCTTAGGTACAAACTGTCCCTAATGTAGCCCTGGGATGCAACTAGTGGCTGTGTCCAGTACCCCACAAACCACTTCTCCTCTGGGGATTCTAAGGACATGGCTCCTGTTACCTTCCATTAGGCCCCAATTTCCAAGGGAGTTTGGTCAATAATGGTGTGGGGCCAGGCGATGGGCAGAGCTAGCTCACCTTGAAGTCACTGCTGTTAGATCCAAAACTGAGCCTCCCCATGTTCTCCAGCAAGACATCCAGTTTGGCCCCCTTTTGCCCAACCAAAAACAGTTTGTGTTTTGTGTTTCGTTCCAAAACACCGTGAAACACCTGTGGACAAGAGACGGGATCTCTAAGAGGAAGGGCTCCGCATCTAGCTCGTGGCCACACATGAACAGGAAACCATTAGGACATTTACTTGGTGGGCAAAGAAAAGTAGCCCATTTGCCAGTTACCCACCCATCCTGCAACTGTCCTTAGTCAGACTCTTCACCCCTGCTTATCCCTGGGCTCCCAGAGGGTAAGGATGCTCAGGAGGAGGGGAAATGGCACAGGTAACCTGGGGAGGTTCTCACCCCATCTACCATCACGTAGGCACGATCGTGGACTCCATTGTTTGGTACCCAGAATTGTGTTGGCTCAGCAACAGTATAGGGCAGAGAGGTCCGGTACAACATAAAGCCACGGTCCTAGTGGGGGAGAATGAGCACTTAAATGAACTGAGAGAAAAGAGCAGACTCTGTGGGGAAGATGTATAGCTGGAGGGAACTTTGGGCTATTGGTGTTGAAGGTTGCCATTACCTACTGGATGTGGCTTTATGCTGTACCTGTTTGACAGCCTCAAAGGTCATTGGCAAGATTGAACGGATGGGCCTTTGGGGGCACAGGAGGTCTAGGAAAGCCAGCAAATCCCCATTCTATTAGAATAAAGAGGAGGTATCAGAACAGGAGGGAAATTTCAGAATAGCAGGCAGGATTGGATAGGTAATTTAGAGAATAAAGGGGTAAAATCAGAAAAAATGGGGGGGAGCTTACCAGGTGCAGGATCAAAGGTCCAAGCATCATCTTAGGGCTGGGGGGAGGCAAAGGTCCCAAGGGAACTTCCTGGAACTGAGCCCAAATTCTCTCAGGAGCCATAGGAAAACCATACAAACAACCCCTATTCCAAGAGCCTAAAACAGGATTCCCAACTTGGGGTCCAGGGAAGGGCTTCAGGGATGAAGAAATTTTGCACACACCTGTGTGTATCACCCCAGGAAGTCCCATTTGGGTGGGCAGGCGATGTTTCCTTGGGATGCTTAGAGGACTCTGGCCCAGACAAACACCACTGACTTACGAGGTCCCTTTACAATTTAGGCACTCCCCCCAGATTAACAAAAACCTTTGGAACTTAATGAAGTGGTAGGGCACCTTGCTGATAACATTTCGAAGAGCAAAAAGCTTAGGTGTGGGGTCCCCTGCTTCAGATATGGGTGCGTCGTAGTCATAGCTGGTAGTAATTGGGAGGAAGCGTCCCTTCTCATCAGCACCTGGAATCAAAACAATGTAATTAATTTAACATCTTTCTGATGATGGGCACTAAGCAAAGAAAGATCTTCAGGAAAGGCTTTTGCCATCAGAGGGTGTAGAGGTGGCCATCACCAGCTTCTAGACATCCTAATCCACCCAGTGCTCAGATTCTAATTGTACTCCTTGTACTCCTCACTGCTTCCACTTTGGGGCCATCTGGACTCACCATTCCAGTATCCAAAGTTGGTACCTCCGTGGAACATGTACCTGAAGTGGGGGAGGGGTGGGAGGAAAGGTAAAAAGCTAGCTCATTGGATCTTAACTTTCATCCCCAACACTCAATTACAGATCGATGTTGCTCCCCCCGTATCTCCAATTACATGTTCACATTGGCTCCCAACTGCAGCATTTTTGCTAGTCCTTTGGTTACAGCTGGGATGGACCGCGTGGAGTGATTCTGGCCCCAGTAATCCAGCCAGCCTGTGTAGTACTCAGAGTTCACCTGGAGGGAAAGCAAAAGGAGCCATAAGGGGGGATGGGGACAAACTCTACCCATTTCCATCCCTGATTTTTGCTTTCACTCCTATTGGCTCCTCACCAATGGTCCACGAGGTTCATACTTGCGAAGCAGGGCAAAGGTTTTGGTCATGTTATCAGCTACAGAAAGGAGGCAGAGGTGAAAGATAAACATCCTAGAAAAGGTGCCTCTTCCCCAGACTCCACTCCTAACCCTTGCTCAGGAGACCTGGGCCAAAATCTACAGTGGCGTAGAGTCCCTCGAGGGTGCCACATTTGAGTCCTTCAGGCCCATCTGTGGTGAAGAGCAAGATCTCGTCTCCTAGTAGTGCACGAAAGAGCCCAGCCAGGTGCCTCATGTAGCTGAAGTCACAGGCTCTGTAGCTACCATATTCATTCTCCACCTGCCAGGGGAAAGGAAAAGAGCTCAGCTACAACATGCAGAAGGTTAAGGACTCCTGGCATGCCTTCCCCTTGCCCAGTCAACTTCCCACTTGTACCTGAATGCTAATGATGTTGCCCCCATTGTGGTAGAGCCATGGGTATATCTTGGGCAGCAAGACCTCGAACCAGGAATCCACCGCAGCAAGGAAGTCTAAAGGAAGGAGCAGTGCTCTGCTCATTGGGGCACCCCCACCTCTGTACCCCATGCCCCGCATCAATGCAGCAGCTTCAGTGCTACCTCAACTCCAGGCTATAGTTTGTATCCCACTTGCCCACAAGTGAATCTGGGCAGCAGTGACTCTTGTCAGAGAAACTCGCAGTCCTAATCTCCTGCATGTTTACATGGCAATGACATTTGAACATAGGCAACCTTAAAGCAGTGTTCCTTGTAAATGTTTTTTAAATGTCAAATATACATCATATGAAGCTAACATGTCACTGATGTACACCCGAGGACACTATGTAGTAGCATGGGAATTCACAGAAATGTAGAATGTCTGACCTGCATCCTGAAGGAATGGATAGTTCAGGTGATTTTAGTCATCAATTAAATGGTCACTGTCTTAGATTAGGTATTATGCCCCAAATTCTTATTTGAGAATGATCTCATTATTCTCTCTTGGTCTACCCTACTTGGGAGCAGGATCCTTTTCTGCCAGGCTCATTTGCTACATTCCTGTTGTTGATGAAATGCCCAACAGCAGATCCTCAAATATGGACTAAATGAATCCAACAAGCATCACTAAGGTGATTCTGCAGGAAGACGGCGCAGCAGATGCAAGCCTCACACAGGAACACGCCGGATGGGTGTGAAGAGCAGTGAGGCCAGTGCAAACAGTGAGAGGACTAGATGTCAGGAGGGTGACTGCACCAATTAGGTAGGATTAAGCAGACCCTTTTCAAGACTCCATGGATCATATTCTGGTGAGAAGAGCACCTACTGCAGATGTTGAGGTAGAGAAATGACATGATCTGATGCACACTTACATGTTTCCTATATACTTAAACATTTTAACAGGATCACACTGGCTGTTGTATTGAGAATAGACTATATGGGGGAGGGGCAAAATAAGGGAAATCAGGAAACTTAAAATAATTCCGGTGAGAGGTGGTTTGGAGCAGAGTGGTGGCAGAATGGGAAATGAAAAAAATGTAGTTGAATTCAACACAGGGTAAAGTGGATAGGATTTTCTGATTGGGTGAATGTGGGTATGAAGGAAAGATGGGCATGAAGAATTATACCATAGTGTTTCACCTGACTGGAAAATGGAGTTGTCATTAAGTAAGATGGGGAGACTGTAAGAATAGCTGGTTTAGGAGGCAATACTGGGAACTTAGTTTTATCATTATGCCTTTTAGATCTCCAAATGCAGGGCCTCTCTGGTGGTGCAAGGGGTTAAGCACCGCACTATGAAGCAATCTGCAGCCTAGTTCGATCCCCAGCTGGCCAGGGAGCAACCCACATGGCGCAGCAGACCTCTCCTGTCTCGCCCGCTGCTCCCCTCAGCAGTGTATTTTGGTCAGTCTGCCTGTTCTGTTCCCCACTCTGTCTCTGGTGGATCCTACTCTGTCTCTGGTGGATCCTCTCGCCCCCCACATCACTGGCCTATACCCCAGCTCTTGTATGCATAAATAAATAAATCTTAAAAAAAAAAAAAAAAACAAATGCAGAACTCAAGTAAGGAGTTGGATATATGCATTTGGGAGTCAGGGGAAGGAAGGTCCTGACTGGTGATAAATATCTCAGTCACTAGCTACTAGATAGACTTTAAAGCTCCATGAATGGAAGAGGTCCTCTAGGGAGTGAGTGTGGGCAGAATAGAGAAGCACCCACGAATTAAACCCTGAGACATTGTAGCATTCAGTGGAAAGAGAAATGGAGAAGAACTGGTGAGGAGCGGTCAGAAAATTGTGGGAAGGGCAAGGACCAGGTAAGCGTGGTGTCATGGAAGCAGACTAAAGGGTGTTTCAAAGAACAAAGTGCCCCACTCTGCTGAATGTTCTGATGGGTTAGAGGAAAAAGAGGCCGGAGAACTCATCATGGAGTTAGCAATGAAGAGGTCACTAGTTTTCTTGGGAAAATCAGAGAATTGCATTGCAATTCTGTCAGTGCTTTATTGGTTTAAATGTATTCCATAGTCAACTGAGTTTGGAAAATACTATAACATCATAAATCTCTCCAGCACCCTAAGAAGTGCAGATAAAAGGCATTTTGTCAGTCATCTATTTTAAAGGTATAAATCAGGTAGAATCATTCCCTTACTCTAATGACCTCCTATTTGCACCTGAAATGGAATCCAACTCCTTGAAATACTGGACATCTCTGAGCTTAATTAGGAATTCTCATCTTTTCTCTCTTTATACTCTTCTCCCAGGTGATGTCTCAGTACCCATGGATTCAATTGCCATCTCTAGACTAGAGATTCCCACATTTATACCTCTAGCTTAGACCTCCCCCGAAGCTCTCCACTCACAGATCTTCCTGCTGCTTACTTAATAGCTATTGGAGTGTGATACAATAAAAATTTCCCTCAAAAGTTGACACGTTGGTCACCCTGGTCTTTATCTTTGCTGTGTCAGTAAACAGCACCACCATCTTTACTTGCCAGAAACTCAATTCCTTCCTTTCCAGAGAGCATCCTACCCCTACTGCCCTCCCCCTGCTCTACCAAGCAAAGTCTTTCAACCAGTCCTGGTGACTTTTCTCTCCAACCTAGATCTCAATCCTGCCCTATTATTTTCATTTCCACCATCACCTTAGCCCGAGAGCTATCTTCTCCCCAACTGCAGTTCTAATCAGTTTCTCCACCTCCCACCTTTTTCCCTCAGCACTCTCCACAACCACACTAAGGTAATGTGGAGACAAATCAGAGTGTGTCACATCGCTGATTAAACTCAATAACTTTCCACTGTACTTAGAATAAAATGCAGCTCCCTAACAATGGACTACAAGGTCCTACACCAAGGGTTCCTCTCTCTCTCCAATTTCATATTACTGTCTCTCTTACTCCTCCAGCCAGGCTGGTCCCAACCATGCCATGTTCTTTCCTGCCTCGGCCTTAGAATAAACCTATACTTCCAAAACACAAACAACAATGCATATCATTAAAAAAACAAAACAAAACAAAATACCTGCAAAAATCAAAATAAATAAAGTAAGAAGATTTCTCTGATTTCTAAAGAGAAAAAAAAAAAAAAAAAGAATATGCTGTTCCTCTCCCTGGTCCTTCTCGCCTCTCCTCACATGATTGGTGTTTTCCCTTCCCTACCATCAGTTGAAATGTCATCTTCTCATACATTTCTCCCCCTAACTGAAAGATTCCGTCTGCTATTCATTATTTTAACTCCTGCCTATTTCTTGGGGGTGGTATTTTTACAGCCCACAATTATTTTATAGGTTAAAAAAATTCTGTTTCTTGGGCCTCCCCTGGTGGCGCAGCGGTTGAGCGCTGGGTTGCGAGGCTGCCCGCAGCCTCTGCAGCACTGGCTTGATCCCCGGCCACCAAGCGAGGGTCCCACAAAAAAAAAATAAAAAATAAAAAATTCTGTTTCTTCCACTCTAAGTTCTACTGCCTAGAAACTGGGGTCTGTCTGGTCTCTTAGTTTCTAGCATCCTTCTGGGCAGGATGAAAACAATAAACATTTGAATGAATGACTTCTAATTGGGGGATGTGTGTGTGTGTGTGTGTGTGTGTGTATGTTAAATCTTTTGTCTCAACTCACCTGGATCTGAGGTCCTCAGGTGAATTTTTGGTTTTCGAAGCAACCAGGATGGGAGACCCCCCTAAGACAAAGATAAAGACAACAAAGAAGTGGGGAGATTTTGTTGGCGAGGAGTGGAGGACAGGAGGTAAGGAGGAGGGAGGTGGAGTACAGTGCTGGAGGTAGCCCCAGAGTGTGGGAAGATGGGACTAGTCCAGGAACCACATATGGCAGTCTTGGTTCTATTCCTTCTCCACCTAACTCACCATCTCCCACTCTGCACAGATGTAAGGTCCTGGCCTCAGGATGACCAACATGTTCGCTAAAGATGCTTCAGTCAGAAATGCAATGAGGTCCCGGCTGCCATTAAAGTTATAGACCCCAGGCTCTGGCTCATGGTAGTTCCAGGGCACATAACTGAGAAAGGAAGAGGTTAACAGGGCCCAAGCAGGGAGTGCTGGGGAGGCACAAAGGGTTCAGGGACTCCAGGATACCGGTGGAGGGAGGTCCTGGCCCGCCTTTCCCATCCTTTGCTTGGAAACCCTGAAGCTTATAAACCCTCCTAGCCAAGCCAGTCTTCCCATACCCATCCCCTCCGTAAGGGGGTGGCAGGAAGAATATCCCACCCCTTTGGGACTCTCGGGTGAGCACTTCTTACAACTGTATGGCGTTGAGGCCAGTCATTCGCATCTTGTAAAGTCGGTCCGCCCAAAGCACCCGCGGTACCCGAAAGTAGTGCAGGCTGCCAGACACGTAGCGGAAGGGGACCCCGTCCAGGAGGAATGTGTCATGATCGCGATCCACTACAAAAGACCGAGCGTCTGCCTGCAAAGGGAGAGAAGCGCTCCGCAAAGGATTGCAGTCTGCGTGGGTAAGTCGCGGGGCAGGGCGGGGTGGGGGAGGGAGGGGAGACAGGAAGTGGGGGCCGGAGACACCCAGCGTAGACCAAGAGTGGAGGCGCGGGGAGTAGCTTTGCCCAGTGCTTCATTGTTTTCGCTTTCTTTCCTCTGCCAGACCTGACCCCGCTACACTGCATCCAGCCCCGAATGATTTGATTCTTTCCGTTTTACCTGGGGCAGCAGTAGCGTCAGGAGGGGCAGCAGCAGCAGGGAAGGGAGGCAGAGCGGCGTCTGGGGAGCCATGGCGCTCGCAGCGCTCTTCTAGTGGAGGCTGCGGTCAGATAGTGTCACGTGGTGGATTCCTAGGAGGCAACCTCAGTGAGCAAGGGGGGCGGAGACCACCTCCAGTTGCCAGGCGATTAGCCTGGATTTTGTCTCCAGCTTGCAACCTCCCACTGTTCGACTAGTGTAGGATCCTCCACAACTTGCAACTCAAACTGCAGTTCGTGAACCAGCTTCATCAGTGTCACCCAGAAACTTGTCAGAAATGCAGTCTCGGGTCTTACCCCAGATCTACAGAACCAGAATTTGTATTTTAGTAAGACACCCAGGCCATCCTAAGGAAGCATATTCAAGATTAAGAAGCAGTGCTGTGCTAGACTGAGCTCCGGAGGGGTAAGGATTGCCTTGTCCATCTTGAATCCTCAGCTTCTAGCACGGGGTCCCAGCACAATGCAGGTTAAATCTAGATAAGAATATATATATATATAAAAAAATCTAGATGAAGAATGTTAGAACCCCAGGGGTCTGAAACAAGTTAAGAGTCAAAGGAAGCTGTAGGAAGTTCTTCCCTGGGATCAGGGGTGTGAAGAGTGGGGGGAGGTGGGCAGGTTACTAGAGGGATCTTTTTCCTGGAAAGCCCTGTCTCAGCAAAAAAGCCCATCTTGGCCATTCCATCTTTTGGGGGGAGTGCATCCCTCTCAGTCTATGCCTGTCTGCCCGGGTGAGAGACGTCAAGGACAACTGCTTGGAGGGAAGGCTTAGGATTTTGTAAATTTCTATTACACCTTCCTTGACAGTTCCAAGCCTGGGATGTAAGGATCAGGGTCCTAATAATTATTTCTGCTTATTGCCACTGAGAGCTGTGCACCAGATAATGTACTAGACACTTTGCATCTCATTTAATCTTCAAACAAATGTGTGAGGTGATTATCATTCCCATTTTAGAAGAAATGGAGGGACAGAGCTATTAAGTAGCCTAAGATCTCACAGCTAGTTTACTTGATCTGGGACTTGAACTAGAGTCAGGCCTCATCGTTCATGCCTAAAAGGTGGTAATGCGCACGGCTCCAGACAGCCAGGTCACCAGCACCCGCTCCTCCCTGCATTCCCCTGGGAACTGGGCTTTTTGGGTCACCCACAAGGCCTACTACCTCCGGCATTGGGAGATGGAGGTCCTGGGGGCCTGGGGCCGGGCCCGGCTTTGCTCCCTTTTGGCGTAGATGCCTGCGTCTTGACCCTAGCTGAAGGCCGGATGGGGTCCTTTCACCCGGGTGCTGGGACCCGTCCTCCCCAGGCCTAACCCGCCCCCGGCCTCTCAGTTCTGGGCCCCCACATCGCCCGCAAGCCCCTCGGTTGCTAGGAAACCGCGGCCGTTACGCGGGCGCGAACTGATGACGTCTGTGCTTCCGGTCCCGGGCGCTTCCCTTTCGCCTGAGCCAGGTCAGTGTGGAGTTCGGGCTGGCGAAATGATTCTTCAGGCCGAGGGTGGTCTCCAAAAAGGGTGGACTCGCCCCTCGCCCCCATCGCACCCCGGAACTGCCTTGTGCCAGGTGTTTGAGGCCCGACAAGCGGCGGTGGGCGGGGGCCGCTCAAAGTTGCGCTGGGTTTGGAAGAAACGGCCTAGTAGTCGCTGCGTGGCTGAGCTTAAGACACCCGAGCCCAGCCTTCTCGGAGCGGGTGTCCCAGGGCGGGCTTTCTCTAGGTGGGCACATAGGTGCTGAGACCTGAGCCTGAGGGTCCACTGGATTGTGCCAGACCCGCCACTGTGCCTTTCTTTTCCTTCCAGCATGATCCACCGGGTCCCCAGCACATCTGGAAGGCGCACTCATCCTGCACGAACCCTTTGACAGCCCCAGACCGTCCTTGAGGAGGATGACTGAGCCACTATGGGCCACGCACTGTGTGTCTGCTCTCGGGGAACTGTCATCATGGACAATAAGCGCTATCTCTTCATACAGAAGCTGGGGGAGGGGTGAGTGTTTGGATTTCACTTCGTCTCCAGGGCTGTGGTGATTGAGGGACAGCGGTCCGCACAGGCACAGGGGCACAACGGTTTTATCCCTGTCCTCTAACTTATCTGACAGAGCCTAGCTACTTAGTAATTAAAGTGGATTCTGGAGCCAAGCCTCCCAGAACCAGCTTGTGTGACCTTGATAAGTGATGATTTCTTCATCTACTTAGTGGAGATTTTTCATGCATCACTGATGGAACTGTGAGGATTAAATGAGATAATGCATGTAAAATGACTCGCTGGTGCTTGATTCATTGCTTTTGATAAATGTGAAGTATTTAATTTCTATTGAGAAAAATCTGTTTCATGCAAAGCACTGCATTTTGACCATAGGACCTCAAAGATAGACTGTGTCCCTGCTCTTGAGTCAAAGTGTAATGATCTTCAGACTTCTCTTAGAACTGCATCTTGGGAGGGTTTCTACTAAATAGGAAAGATACCCCCCACCCCTGCAGGAATTGCTCTGATGGGACATGACCATGGTCCTTCACTGACCCCTTTGGCCCACAGTGGGTTCAGCTATGTGGACCTAGTGGAGGGGTTACATGATGGACACTTCTACGCCCTGAAGCGAATCCTATGTCATGAGCAGCAGGACCAGGAGGAGGCCCAACGAGAAGCAGACATGCATCGCCTCTTCCATCACCCCAACATCCTTCACCTCGTGGCTTATTGTCTGAGGGAGCGGGGCACTAAGCATGAGGCCTGGCTGCTGCTACCCTTCTTCAAGGTCAGAAAGTCTCCTGGCTGTGGAAGGGGTTGCAACAGAGCTACAAACCAAGGGCTCTGCGAGTAGTCAAGCATGTTAGGAAGCAGGGGCGATGTCCTGGGTTTGGCCACTTCACATTTGGGATTTAGAGACCCAAGTGGGATGTGTAGTGTGTTTGGTAAAAGGGATGACACTGGGAAGGGATCAGGCTCAGGCTGCAAAAGTCCACAAAACATCTCCAATGCGGGGAAATTTGTGTTGCAGAGAGGTACGCTGTGGAATGAGATAGAAAGGCTGAAGGACAAAGGCAATTTCTTGACTGAAGATCAAATCCTTCAGCTGCTGCTGGGTATCTGCAGAGGCCTTGAGGCCATTCATGCCAAGGGTTATGCCCACAGGTCAGTGGGAAGGCTCTGTGCACTTTCTGGGGCAGAAGGGAATAGCCTTACCAAGAGAAATGAGAGGTCTCTGCTCTCCTCCCAAGAATAGTTACCATGATTCTTTTGCCTGTGGGATTCCTGCCTCCTGGACCAGGAATACTCATGCATCATTTCCACTTCCCTGCAGGGACCTGAAGCCCACAAATATCTTGCTTGGAGATGAAGGGCAGCCGGTTTTAATGGACTTGGGTTCCATGAATCAAGCATGCATCCATGTGGAGGGCTCCCGCCAGGCCCTCGCCCTGCAGGTAGAGTCTCCAGGTTCTTTGCCCACCTGCTTCTCTTTCCCAACCCTTTCTGGTACCTGTCCCAATTTGGTTACATGACAGTTTTGTCATAAGTGAGTCATATGCCCCATTTTTGAGCCCTGGGGCCACTATTCTAGGACTGGGCAGCCCAGCGGTGCACCATCTCCTACCGGGCTCCGGAGCTCTTTTCTGTGCAGAGCCACTGTGTCATCGACGAACGGACTGATGTCTGGGTGAGAAGCATGTAGAGGAAATCTTAATGGGGAGGGTGGTGCTGCTTCTGCTGTGGAGTACAGGTCTTTGGTTTCTATTGCATGGGGCCCCAGGAATCATGTATGTCCCCACCCCCATAGACTTCCTTCCTAGGAACTGTCAGCCACACTGTACTCAATTGCTCAGGAAGTGGTATAATCCTGCCCTTTGAACGGGGTGGGTACAGCCAAGCCTCAGAGCCGAAGGTAGAGGCTAAGCAAGGGGTGCAGAGGCCTCCAGCTAACTGGCAGTTTAAGGCCTGATGGTGCTCTGTGGCTACAATCAGCATGTTATCTTTAGCTTGTATAGTCTCTTCTCGTTACAGAATTAAGAAGAGAGATATCACCTCCAACGGTCCCTTTTCAAGGAGTAACCAAGTTATGCTCAGTCCCTAGGCTGCGTGCTATATGCCATGATGTTTGGGGAAGGTCCTTATGACATGGTGTTCCAGAAGGGTGACAGTGTGGCCCTTGCTGTGCAGAACCAACTCAGCATTCCGCAAAGCCCCAGGTGAGCAGTAGAAGGAGCACCAGGCATTTCAGACTCCTGATGTTAGCAGAGTTGAAGCCCTAGCACGGGGCTGGTTCCCCTCCAGTCACTCTGCCCTCTTCCTTCTGCAGGCATTCTTCAGCACTGCGGCAGCTACTGGCCTCAATGATGACTGTGGACCCCGAGCAACGCCCTCACATTCCTTTCCTCCTCAGTCAATTGGAGGCACTACAACCCCCAAGTTCAGGCCAGCTTACTACCCAGATCTGAACAGACCAGGGGCCATGTCAAGAAGGTAGTCATGGTGCCCTGGGAAGCGCCTCCTGCCCGATTACCTGTCTATTCTGTCCTCTTGTGATTGAGGACAAAGAGGTTGGATAACCAGATATCTTCCATCTCTGCTTCTGCATTCTTACCCAGAAGCATCAACTGGACAGAGCACCTGGCTGAGTTGGGGTGGGTGAGGGTGGTGAATGAGCAAAGGGGAGCTGATGGAATCTGGTAAAACCTCTGAGTGGGACTGTTGAACTTACATCATGGTTTGCCTCCAAATTTGGGAGCAGGAGAATGTATAAACAGAAGAATAAAATGAGAGTAGCTTGGTGTGGATATGAGTTTCAATGTTCTGGAGTGAGAAGAAGTACGAGGGTCCCACCGTGGTTACCACTGCCAAGGGAGCAGCCTGGAAAAAAGAGGCTGTCGGGTCAGCAGGATCATGACTTCACTGTTGCACACAAGGAGGATGTATCCTCACATCTGCTGGCTGGTGGTGAGTGCTTCTAGCTTGCCTGTCAAAAATTTAAAGCTGCTCTGACTTGAGCTGGTTTCTATCTGTGCCAAGAACTGGAACCAGGACCCTAAAAGCACATTTGCTTGTTCTTCCCTTCCTTCATTCCCGGGGTGGTAGCTTAGTCAAAGCAGCCCAGCAGGTTTGCCAGGCAAAGGCTTCTGGGTGGAGACACCTGGAAGCTTTGGGACATTGACATAGCAAGTCTCCCAGCCTTAGCCCGAGGGCAAGGGGAGTGGATTTAGCAGCCATTTGGGTCTTTAGCTTCTCCCAGATGGTTCTAGCTCACACACAGTTAATGATTAATGAGGCCAATGTGGTGTGGCAGTATCCAGCTGCCACTTCCTGCCTATCTGCTGAGTAAACAGGGGCCCTACCTTTGCAGGGCTTGTAACCTGTTCCCTAGGGAAGGACACTGCGTCCCTGAATCACCAGGGAGGGGAAGCAAGGGCAGAGTTGGCATCTTCTGCTCCTGAGGTTGAAGTTTCTACCCCCTTCCCCAACCCTGCCCACCCTCACACACTGACGTCACTGTGGGCCCTAGGGTGCCCATTAGCAAAGTAGAAATTTCCCCCAGGGCCCTGGCAGAGGCTCCCACCAGCTAGCACAGAGGCTGAGGCCAGAAAGAAAGCACAAACAGAGGGGAGATGACCTGACTTTTAATGGCACAGCCCTAAGCCCCAGCAAAGCAGCAGGATAGACAGTAAGCTATGCAAAGCTGTTGGGAGGTGCAGTGACACAAACAACTGTGGGGGATCGCCCTTGTTCCCTCCCATCCCCCAAGCTTAGGACTAGGCTTTATGCCCAGGAACTCTGGGCCAGCTCCGTCCCACTCCCAAGCTCTCATAATGCAGAGATGCCTGGGCCAGGCCTTGTCTCCAAGCTGGTGAATGCAGAAGCAGCAGGCAGAATGGGACAGCAGTCTAACTCCCAAATACGAAATTGCTGAACTTAAATGCCTACTTGGAGAGGAAGTAAAGACTTGTACCTTTCAACAACTTGTGGTTGGATAGACAAGTCCAGGGTTCCGTTCTCATTTCCTCACTATCCTGGGTGCACCCCTCACCCCTGCCAAGGCTGTACATCAAAGTCCCTGGGGTCATGTTTTCTGGCCTGGCAAGGCCCCTTGGCAGGTCCCAACTTCAGCCATGGTAGAAAAAGGGTCATGAGCAGCAAATAGGGCAGCAGCAGAAGCAGAAGCAGCAGCAGCAGCACAAAGAAGGCAGCAAAAGCT
This sequence comes from Talpa occidentalis, assembly GCF_014898055.3. Taxonomy (NCBI): domain Eukaryota; kingdom Metazoa; phylum Chordata; class Mammalia; order Eulipotyphla; family Talpidae; genus Talpa; species Talpa occidentalis. Next base: position 137,636,747 of record NW_023603184.1, read on the forward strand.
CAAGCACTCACAGAGGGGACAAGAAACCGTGCAAGGAGACTGTTTATTTCGAAAGAATTTTGCAATAAACATTGTGAGTGGGCTCCAGGCAGCTGTTCTATTCTTCTCCTTCATCCTCATCCTCATAGGAGTCGATGCCTACTTCCTCATAATCCTTCTCCAGGGCAGCCATATCCTCCCGGGCCTCGGAGAACTCACCCTCCTCCATGCCCTCACCCACGTACCAGTGCACAAACGCCCTCTTGGCGTACATCAGGTCGAACTTGTGGTCCAGGCGGGCCCAGGCCTCGGCGATGGCAGTCGTGTTGCTCAGCATGCACACGGCTCGCTGCACCTTGGCCAGGTCACCCCCGGGCACCACAGTGGGTGGCTGGTAGTTGATACCAACTTTGAAACCTGTGGGGCACCAGTCCACGAATTGAATACTACGCTTGGTCTTAATGGCAGCAATGGCAGCATTGACATCCTTGGGCACCACGTCTCCACGGTACAGCAGGCAGCAGGCCATGTACTTGCCATGGCGGGGGTCACACTTCACCATCTGGTTGGCGGGCTCGAAGCAGGCATTGGTGATCTCTGCTACTGACAGCTGCTCATGATAGGCCTTCTCTGCAGAAATGACTGGGGCATAGGTGGCCAGGGGGAAGTGGATGCGGGGGTAGGGCACCAGGTTTGTCTGGAACTCAGTCAGGTCCACATTGAGGGCCCCATCGAAGCGCAGGGAAGCTGTGATGGAGGAGACAATTTGGCTGATGAGGCGGTTGAGGTTGGTGTAGGTTGGGCGCTCGATGTCCAGATTGCGGCGGCAGATGTCATAGATGGCTTCATTGTCCACCATGAAGGCACAGTCTGAGTGCTCCAGGGTGGTGTGCGTGGTCAGGATGGAGTTGTAGGGCTCCACCACGGCTGTGGACACCTGGGGGGCTGGGTAGATGGAGAACTCCAGCTTGGATTTCTTGCCATAGTCAACAGAGAGCCTCTCCATGAGGAGGGAGGTGAAGCCAGAGCCGGTGCCCCCTCCAAAGCTGTGGAAGACCAGGAAGCCCTGCAGTCCTGTGCACTGATCAGACTGAAAGGCAAGAGAGAAAGAACAATGTAGGTACGGGAAGGGCCCGAGTAACTCTGCTGGTTCTACAAAAGACTGAAATATCTCAGGAGACGGGGAATGATTAATGAGCATGGCATGGTAGCCGCGCACTCTGGAATATGTACCATTAATGATCAACACCTGAAACAGATCTGGAAAAAAAATTCCCAACCATTAGCCTCAGCTCAAAAACTCCCTCCCATGCCTCCCCCTCACCAGCTTGCGGATCCGGTCCAGTACTGGGTCAATGATCTCTTTGCCAATGGTATAATGACCACGGGCATAGTTGTTAGCTGCATCCTCTTTCCCAGTGATGAGCTGCTCTGGGTGGAAGAGCTGCCGGTAGGGGCCATTTCGGATCTCATCTGGAAGGGCATAAACCACATTGTTAGGGGACAAACCACAAGGCAGGCTTACCAGGGACCTCCCTCCTCCAGCTTGGTAGCTGCGGTCAGATGTTTGGAAGTGCTCATCCTTCTGCCAGGCTGAGATACCAGTGTGTGGGAGAAACCCAGGCCTGCTGCCCAGCCCAGCATGCGATCCACTTGCCTCCTTTAGCTTAGGAGTTTTTGGGGTCAGGACAGCCAGGTTGCCTCCTTTAGCTTAGGAGTTTTCAGGGTCAGGACAACCAGGCCTAAAGACACCCTTTCTCCAGGGAAGTTTAGAATCACTCTCTGCTCCTCTCAATTCTACTTCCAGTTCCTCTTACCGATCACAGTGGGCTCCAGATCCACAAACACTGCCCGGGGCACATGCTTTCCAGCGCCAGTTTCACAGAAGAAGGTGGTGAAGGAGTCGTCCCCTCCCCCAATGGTCTTGTCACTGGGCATCTGTCCATCAGGCTGAATCCCGTGTTCCAGGCAGTAAAGCTCCCAGCAGGCATTGCCCATCTGGACACCTGCCTGCCCAACGTGGACTGAGATGCATTCACGCTAAGGGACAAAGAGAGGGGGCACAGCATAAGTCCCATGCCATGAATCCTCACCTCATGACCTCTCTCCCATGCTATCACCTTCCAGCTCAGATGACTCAGTAGGCAAAAGCAGAGGCTTGGGGCTGGGCAGAGGTTCGGAAGAGGCTGGTAGCCTGCTGACTCCCCTGCATAGAGCTTCCCAACTTCCATGGAAGGAAACAGTAGGGCAGGCCAACCCCTTAGTCTACCTCTCAGTAGTAGTCTACCTCTCAACTTGTCAATAAAAGTTGTGGCTCTACATGACTCTGCCATTCATAGGCCACTCAGGAGGACAGAGAGGGCAAACGCATATGAGAGAGACAGACACTGCAGTCACCCAGACAAGGACAAGAGACTTTACAGCTGTTCTGGATCCCTACACCCACAGACCCAGCTTCTGAAGCGCCTAAGAAAGCACAGAAGGTTTGAAGCTGTACATTTATAGCTAGGGGCTCCCCACGTGATTAACTCTTTGCTTTGAGGATGAACAACTAGAATTTCTCCCCCTTTCCTTCCTGTGGGCTGCAAAGAGAGCTCAGCCTTCTAACCTGACATTAACTGACCACACCGGCCATCAGGATGCCCTCTCCCCCACCTTTAAATACCATCTGGCTCTGGGGATCAGTCCCATCTGGCTCCTCTCCCCACCTCCACCCCCGCACCCTGGGAGTCTTCAGCACCATGTCAGCCCTCACGGAAATAGCATTAAGGGCAGACCCGCGCGGGCAATAAGGGTTGCGGGCACTGGGGCACTCGCTGCCTTAGGCTCATTCCTGACAGCCTGAGATAAAAGCGGTGCGGCACAGGGCGGGCGGGGCTTCGCTTTTCAACACTGAAATGGCGGGGTGACTTTCCAAATACCCAGAAAAGGAAGCGGAACCTGCGGTGAGGCCCTAGAGGTAACCTGCCTTGCCGGGGGTAGGGTGAGCGCAATCCTGCACCCAGGCCCCACATTCTCCTCCCTCCTAGACTCGTTCCAGTTACATCCCAGTCGAAAGCCAGGATTGGATTTCGGCCCCCGTTTCTGGGCTATAAATATCACCCCCTACACACACCTCTCTCCCTCCCCCCAACCTGGCCTCGGCCCCATGCTCTTGCTCCACGCCAGCTGTCTCTGCCCATCCGCGGACCCGGGCTCCGGTGGCAGAGGGGCCGGTTTCCCGCCATCCCTCCCGGCTCAGAAGCGGGGTGCTGAGTCACGGGGGGGAGGGGGTGTGGGTAGAAGGGATGCCCCTGTAGTCGGAAGAAAAGGGGATGCTGGACCAAGTAATCGGACCCCCTTCCCGCTCCTAGTGCCCAGCAAGAGTTCGGTCGGCTGCAGGGAGCGGGGCTGGGGGAGGGGCCGAGCAGCGGGGCAGCCCAGCGGGTCTCCCCTCGTCGGCGCAAAGGGCTGGGAGCGCGACCGCGTGACTCCCCGAGGGAAGGTTAGGGTGCAAACGCTTGGGGGAGCAGGAGGGGATTTTCAGGAGGACGCCTGTCTGCCAGGGAGGCATCCCGCTCCGCTCCACCCCATCCCCAGTCTCCAAAAGTGCAGAACAAGCCTTGGCCAAAGTCACCCGGGGGGTGGGGGCGGGGGCGGTGCACCCCTCTAGCACCTCCTGGGGTCCTAGAGAGCCGGGTGGGGAGCCCCGCGCATCCCAGGAGGGAAGGTCCCGGAAGGAGAGGGGCAAATTCGGAGACGCCGTGGTCCCGGAGGGGCCGCACTCACCATGGTGAGGCCAGAGGTGCGTCTCACGTAGAGTCCGGGTGACGGGTCTCGGTGAGAACTGCGCTAGCGCCGCTGCCGCACCGCTCTTATATGCAGGGGGCGGGGCCACCGCGCTCGGGCTGGGCCACTCGGGGCCGAGAAGCCCGGTAGCCACGCCCCTCGTGGGCGGGGCGTCCCCGGCCAGGGCCCAGGTGGGGCCCCGCCTCAGCCGCGCTGGGTTCCCTCACCTGTTTCTGATTTGAGTTACAAGGAGAAAGTGGGGCTTTAACAATTCGCTCACGGGTTTGAACCCACACTGTGGACTTCCGAGCTCCGACGCAGGGACGGAGGGCCCGTCTCACCTGCACCTGCGTCACGGGGCCACCTGTCTCTCAGCCATTCCATTTAAGCGGGTTACTGTAGAGGTTGTCCTTTCCAGGTGGCTGCAGTGTGCCTTCACCCGCACTCCCCCCGCCCCCAACCTGCCCCTGGAGGCTCTGGCCGGCTGCCTGGATCCGGCTGGTCTCCCGGGAACCCTTGCCGCGGTAGGCGGCCGGCTGGTCCCCGGCCGGGAAGGCTGGCCTTGGCCAACACCCGTGCGCGGTCTGAGCCTCAGGGTGTCGAGCCCTCAGGCTCCACCGCAATACCGAGCCCCTCAGGCTGACTGCAAGGGCTGACCCAGGGAATCTGCCGCCGCTCGTGGTCCCTCATCGTCACCGTCACTATTAGCCAGCCCTCGCAATTGCCATCTGCCCGCTTTCCTGTTGCCAGAATTGTTGGAGCTCTGGACTGCAGCCCTCAGGTCTCGCATCTTGATAACCCTGTGTGATCTTGGGCAAGTGACATAACTTCAGCAAGTCCTTGGCATTTTCCTGGGCCAAAAGGAGACAATGATTCCACACTGAGAGCATTGTTGTGAAGTATCAAAATGTTTGCTGATTCTGAAGAGGGAAAAGAACATGGAGATTCTGGTGGCAAGGCTGATTTTGACTTTCCAGTCCTTTTCTGCCCCTAAGCCATGCTCAGAATCTGTGACCTGCCTCTCAACACCCCTGGCTCAGGTGGAAGGCTTGGCAGAAAATGGCTATTCCTTCTTTCTATGTTTCATTTCCATTTCCTGTAAGAATAGGCTTTTCAATCTTTTGCTTTCCCTTATGTGTGTTTTCTAGCTGTCACCCCTCACTGGGGAAATTCTTCAGGAAGAGTACCTCATGTGCCCATTGGCACATCCTTGAGAAACCTGTCTCCTAGGCTGTTCACTTGGAAAGGATTCACCTGCCTCTCCTCCCACACAGTGTTTTCTGGGACCAGGGCTGTCTGACAATACAACACAATAGGATAAAATAACTAGCAATGGCAACTGCTCACCAACAAAATAGCTAATTGGCACCTTACTTAGGCAAGGTACAGAAAGGAATATAATGAAAGAACTATTTTCCCAATAAACTTACCATCTGGTTGGGAGAACATGGCCCATTCATAAAAAAGAAAACCAGCAAAGGTGTAAAGTGAGGCTGCTTTGGGAATGGGGTCCTGGTCTCCCCAGAGCTCCACGGTCCCTGGGGATTACGGAATGTGACCATTTGGAAGCCCTTCCTGGCCTTTTCCCTTGGATCAGGATGAAAATAAAGACATTTGAGCTAAGTCTCATAAAACAAATCCAAAAACCTCTCTCACTTTCAGGCTCAGTTTTTCCCTTGTAAAACTGGGGTGACAACTTCAGATTTTGAGGACCAGATGAATTTAGGAATGTGTACGCGCACAGCCAAGCACCATGTAAGCAGCTACCTGGGTTCTTAGAACATTCTGTTGGATTGTTTTCCTGTGGCTAGCACACCATGCTGCAGTTATGTGTGCATATGTCCATCTTACTAGATAGCAGCCTGGTGAAGGTACAACTGTATCTTATTCATCTTTGTGTCCTTAGTTCCTGGCATGGTGCTTATTAGCACTGGTAAGCATTTGCTAATTGTGTATCAGATGGACTGTTTCACTTCAGATATGGGAGTCAACGTCAGGTAGAACTCTAAGCCAGGATTAGCAAATAGACGGACACATTCCCTCTCAGAAATGTTTTTGTTTGGTCCTTGGAATGTTAACCCCCATGGCATTTAGAATATGGGGGGAAATCAGGAATTGTTTCTGTGTTGGGCATCTCCAGGATCACCTGCATGTGGGGAGATTAGCTAGAAGGCCTCTGCATACAGGTGCACTCACAGCTGAGATTTATTTCAGGGCGATCCATTGTGCCGAGACGTGTGTGTAGGCAGTACGATTTATGTTGAATACCTGCTTTTCTTATAGGAATCTGGAATTTTGGTCTGTGCTAGACAGAGGTGACTTTATGAGCGGTAAAAACTTTATGTGCTGACTTCCTAATGGACTTCCATAGGCAAAAACACTGCAGGGAATTTTTCCTCCATCTTCATTCTGGAGGAAGAGTACACTGTGCCAGCCCTTATGGGAGAAGACAGGCATAGATTCTTTCTTCAGGATTCTGCTTGTGTTTTCCCCCTTATGATCCAGCTGTGTGTGCTTTCTACAGTCAGACTGTCACATAATAAATTTATAATGTGTCATTATAAGGCTACTAAGTATGTAGCAGTTTGTTAGAGTAGCAAAGAAAACAATATGGCAACAAATGGAGCTGTCTGGGCCTCCCTGATACTGAACAGAGTCTGTTGCCTTTTATCATCATATGCTCAGCGCACATTACACATTTATGTTACTTTGGTCCTTATTGCAAGGGGTTTATAACCCCTGAGTAGGCCCTCTGGCAGGGAAAATGAAGACGACAAAGGTGCAGGGAGAAATAAATGCCCAAGACTGTTAGTGGAATACAGATTCTGCTTCTGACTGTGTGTGCATGTGTGTGTGTGTGTGTGTACTCATGTGAGCACTGTGGCTGTAACTGTGCATGTATCTCCTCAGTCTATATGTATAGATCCCCTGAACTAGGACTATGAGCTCTTGGTGGGTGTGCACCAGACTGAAAACTTTCATTAATTCATTTATTTATTTATTTAAGATTTATTTATTTAGGCATACAAGAACTGGGTACAGGCCAGAGGTCTGGGGGGTCAGAGGATCCACCAGAGACAAAGTGGGGAACAGAACATGTGGACAAACCAAAATACACTGCTGAGGGGAGCAGCAGGCGAGACAGGAGAGGTCTGCTGTGCCATGTGAGTTAGCTCTCTGGCGGGCCAGGGATTGAACTCATGCTGTAGTGGCTGTGGACAGCTCCATAGGCTGTGTCCCAACCCCTTGCACCACAGGGAAGGCCCCTATTTATTTATTTTTTAAAAAAAGATTTATTTACTTATGCATACAAGAACTGGGATATAAGCCAGAGGTGCGAGGTGGGGGCAGGTGAGAGGACTCATCAGAGAGAGCGGGAAGCAGAACAGGCAGATCCACCAAAACACACTGCTGAGGGGAGCAGTGGATGAGTCAGGAGAGGTCTGCGGCGCCATGTGGGTCAGCTCCCTGGCCGCCGGGGATGAACTCGAGCTGCAGTGGCTGGTGATAGCTTGATAGCACTGACTTTCACCCCTGCGCCACCAGGGAGGCCCCTCCCCACCAGACTGAAAACTTTTAGGTATTCGCATACATGTGCAGAATCTAGAAGATGGTACCAGACACTTCTTTACTTTTCCCGCAGAGTCTCCCTCCTTGGGGGTCCAGCAGCCCACTCTGTCTGTGGATCTCTTCCTATTACTCCTTGTTAGCTCCATCTTTTCTAGCCCCTTCCCAGAGTCTCACTTTCACCATGGAGCAGTGTGGGGGTTGGGGGGGACCTCAGAATTTAAAATGTCTCCACTGAGTCCACCTGGGAGAGGTGTTGCTGAGCCGTAGTGCACATCCTTGCATTTTTCCAGATTGGAGCATATGGCAGCTGTACCCCTTCCCATAGCAAAGAGGTATATATCTTTCCAAAGAGGTATATATCTCCGTCTCTTCTCCCCACCATGCAGACAGGCTTGGATCACATGCCCGGCTGAGATGATCTAGCCCATGTCTTTACTGATCTCCATCTGCCAAAGCCGAAGGCACCTCTCTATCTTCATCTTTCGAGTCTCAGCAGTGTTTGACACAATCTATCTTTCCTTCCCCCTTGAAACACTTTCTTGTTGGCTTGGCTAACACACCTCTGTTGGTTTTTGTACTGGCCACTCCTTCTTTGTTGGCTTACCTCTAAAGAATGTTCCCCGGACCCTATTTGGGGAGCAATTGTGCAAGGTGATACACCTATGAGATTTTATGTTATTGCTACTTGTGGGGGTATTTTTCAATGTCTTTAATAAAAGAAGTTCTTGTGACAGCACATTCCCACAGAAAGGGTAGAATAAAAGGGAAACTATCACCTCTGTGCTGATGACTCTCAAGTCCAGGTCTCTGTTTGGACCTCTCCTCTGAACTTCAGGTTCACATCGCCTTCTGGACAACGTCAGCTGAAAGCCTGCTAGACCTCTCAGATGTGACGCAGCCAAAGCAGAGCTCCCAACATTCTGTCCTCACCCCACTCCCTGCCAAAGCCGCTTGTGTCCCAGGCGTCTCAGTCTGAGTGAGCAATATCGCCTTCCAGCCAGCGCTTCAGCTGAAAGCCTAGCATCACCCTACGATCCTCCTTCTCACTCCCCTCCCCCTCTTTCATTAGGACATTTTTGGCTGCAAATAATGGAAAACTTAACAGCAGCTTAAACAACGAGGATATTTATTATCCCACAAGAAATCTGAGCGCAGGGCGGTTCCAGTTGATTTATTTGATGATGTCACCAATAACTCCGGTATTTCCAGCTTTTGGCTCTGGCAGCCTCCCGGGGCTGGTGACGTCTCTGTGATCACAAGATGGTTGCAGCCACGGCAGCATCTCTCCTCCAAATGTGACACTGTCCTGTGGCAAGGAAGGAGGTTTCCTCCATTTCTTTTTATCATGGAGAAAACCTTCCCGGAAAGCACCCTAGTTCACTTCTCTTTAAACCAGTCACTAAAAGGAGGGAGTGGAATTACCATGAATGGTTTAGACTGATCCATGCTGGCCCCTGGGTCTGAGGAAAGGCCACCTTCCTTGAGCAAGTGGAACGGTGATCAGTGAAACAAAATCATGGCCCTGCCAGCAAAGGAGGAGCAGGAGCCGGGAGTAGGACAGACTGTGTGTGGATCTGCCCCAACTCCATCAGCACGCCCTAAGGTTTCTCTGAGAACCCCTCCTTCTTGGACACTGGCAGATCCGGCTTCCTGCTTCTACTTTTAAAGCCTACGGTGTCTTCTCTACACAGCAGCTGCGATCACCCCGTCAAATACAAAGCAGGCGATGATACTTGCTCAGAACCCTCCTGTGCACTTACACTAAAATCACCCTCCTTCCAAGGCTACGTTACCTCCATGATCTCGCCTTGCAGCAAGCGCTGTCCCCTGTTTCCTGGCATCCATGGCGCTCACTTCTACTTCTGAAGCTTTTCATTCAATATTCTCTCTGCCTAGAGCACTCTTCCGGATCTTGCCAGACCCCTCTGTCATGTGGTCTCAGGTCAAGCATCACCTTCTTAGAGACTGCTCACTCAACAGTGCACCCCTCCCCAAATCTTTGGGTGCCTTTATCCTGTTTTGTTCTCTTTGTGTGCTTATTGCTAACTGAAGTTGTCTGGTTTGCTTGTGTAGAAGCTGTCTTCCCATGAAAATGATGTTCCTTAAGAGCATAGACTCTTCTGTTCCACCACAATAATCCTGGCACATAGTGGATACTCAATGAATATTTGTTAAAGGAATGAAAAGTATTGACTGCCTTTCCTCTTAGCACTTAGATTCATTAATATGCTTTTAGAGGGCCTCCCCTGGTGGTGCAGGTGGTTGAGCGCCGCGCTGTGAAGCTGTCCGCAGCCTCTGCAGCACCGGTTCGATCCCGGCAGGCCGGCGAGGGTCCCACATGGCGTGGCAGACCTCTCCTGTCGTGCCTGCTGCTCCCCTCAGCAGTGTATTTCATTAGTCTGCCTGTTCTGTTCCCCACTCTGTCTCTGGTGAATCCTCTCACCCTCCCACGCATCTGGTCTGTACCCTGGTTCTTGTATAAAAATAAATAAATCTTTTTAAAAAATGCTTTTAGAGTCACAGGCAGGCTTCTCCCCTGCCTCCTTCAGGATCATTGTCTTCTCAGAGTTGGTGATGTCTAGGCTGACCCTGAGATGCCCAACTTCAAAGACCAGTTGAAATGCTAGGACGAGACAGTTTTGGGTCAGTAGACTCTGGGCCCCGAATCCCTTCACAGGATTGTATTTCCTCAGGACTATGGCTTTGTGGATTAGCCTGGTGCAAGACTGGGCTTCCTTTTCTGTGGAGTGTTAGTTGACTGTGTCTTCCTGGGGATCTTGACCTCTTAGTTCCAGGTGGGAGAGAGATTTCTGTCCATGGTCCAAACCCGAGTTACCCCTCATTTTTAAAAAAGATTTTATTTATTTATGCATACAAGAACTGGGGTACAGGCCAGAGGTGGGGGGGTAAAAGGATTCACCAGAGACAGAGTGGGGAACAGAGCAGGCAGACTGACTGAAGTACACTGCTGAGGGGAGCAGTGGGCGAGTCAGGAGAAGTCTGTGCTATGTGGGTTGCTCCCTGGACAGGGATCGAACTCATGCTGCAGTGGCTGCAGACAGCTTCATAGGTTGCGTCTTAACCCCTTGTGCCACCAGGGAGGCCCCTGAGTCACCCCTCTTGATATTCTGGGTCACTCCCCAGCATACTGTGAAGACCAGCTTCTGAAAAATCCTCACCTCAAAATAACTCTCCCACCATTTACCACATTGATGGAAATTTCACATTAGCAACTACTTCCTGGATAGAGCTGTTAGATAAAATTATTTTATTGGCTAAATCTGGCAGCTCTATTCCTGGCCAAGTTTGCTCTGGAGTAGAGGCTGGAGAGATGCTGTGTGGTTTTGGGCAGCACTAGGTCCATCTGAGGTCGGTGATCCTGCACTTGAAGTCAGATTGTTGTAGAGCAACCCCAATACAAAACGGAGTGCCTGACTGTGGGTCCTCACCCGCGTGCTTAAAAGGACTTATCAATGCTCTACTGCAGGCACACGTGAAAGGTTAATAAAAGGTTTATTGACAAGGGAAGGGGAAATGAGGAAATGGACAGCTCAGGGAGAAGAGTGGGAGACAAAGTTTTAAATGAGTCCTATCCAATCCGCCGATCAGGAATCCCAAATGGCGCTCTGAGAGCTGGCTGCAAGCCAGGAGCCGTGAAGCCAGGAGGCAAGCGACCACGCGCCCCCCAAGGCCCACATGTTTGGTTTTTATACCCAACCTGGCTGCTTAACTCCACCCTCAGGTCCCAGCCACCCTCCCTTTGGTGGTGATGGGATTTGTCTTTCCCAATGTCTTGATAGCTTTAGTCTGGACTGGGAGTGGAATCCACAAAGCCTGCATGGGATTAGCTCAGGACATCATTTCTCCCTAACAAGATCAGCAAGCGTGTTTCTGGGGTTTCTGCACCACTGTTCAGCTGGGTTAGGACACTCAGAGATGGTGAAGAAATGGACGTAGCCACGGTTGTTGTTTATCACATGAGGAAACTGAAGCCAGAGGGAGGCAGGTGTGTTGAGGGGTCTGCAAGGGAGTGATCATGGCTGATCATGGAATTTGAGATGCGAGGAAAGAAATAAAAATCCAGGAGGGGGCGAGGGCCAGGGAAAACTCTGCCATATGGAAAAATGAGCCTAGATCCCAGAAGAACCTTAATTCTACCACTAATTAACCCCCATGTGACCTTGGGCAAGACACAAGAGGCTTCAATTTCCTTTCTTCATCATGGGAGTGGAGGCCCTGCCTCGCCTACTCATAAAGTTGTTTAGGGCCTCAAAGGAGATGAGGGGTGAAGCTGCCTCAAGAACATCCAACCTGACAGGTTCACAGTTTTATTTCTTAAACTCACACAAACCATGGGGAGTCTTATTCTGTGGTGAAATAAGGCCAGGGCACACCAGACTTGCCCGGGACATGAGGGCACACCCACATGGCCGAGTCCTGCCCACCCTCCTATTTCTCCCTACACAGCAGCCTGATTCAGTACTTTGCATTTCCGCCTCACAGTACTTCTGCCCCCCACCCACAAATGACAAAACTGAGTGAAGTGCTAAGCGCTAAAACCTACCACTCCTTCCAATGTTCTGGGATATTCTGCCTTTCTACCCAGAAGGCCCTGAGGCTTGCTCTCTGCCCAGACTCATTATTTCTGGTTCTTGGGTGACTCCTCAGCCCCACCCGCCCTTCAGCCCTCACTGGGGGTAGGGGCGATGTGGCAGCTCAGGGGGTGTTGCTTTGTAATCTAATCATCCCCACCCGTGAGCACCAGCCTGTGCCACCAGGAAATGGGATTGTGTGACTGAACAACAGACACAGCGTACCTAGGGGCCTGGATACCTGTGTGGGGTTACCTCTGGGCCCCTCCTCTGCCCACCTCACCTTACTCCCCAGTTTGGGCCGCAGCCCATCACTGGCATGCTGCATGGTAACCAAGTCAACACTCCTGCCCTCCTGGGGCTGTTTCTAACAACATTCCCCCCTGAGAGCAGACCAGAGGGTATAAGGAGGCCAGCAGCTGAGGATTTCTAACAGACCTGTTCCTGCCTCTGGTCCAGCAGCAGACACACAGACAGACGACCCCACCAGTCCCCAGCCAGGCAGCATGGTAAGCAGAGGCCTGGGGCTGATGTGCAAGTGAGGGCCCAGTGGGCCCAGCTTGGGGTGTGATAGGACTCTTGGGAGCCCAGCTGTGTCAGCAGGTGAGGTGGCAGAGAGGAAAGGAACCTGCCAGAAGTGAGTGTGGCCCCTGAATGGGCTGGTGCGTGGGGCATGTCCAGGGAATGGAGTGGAACAGACCTATGGTGACCGGACTTGGGGTTGATCCTAGGCTCAGGAGCAGGGCTGCTGAGGGACTGGGAATTTAGGGGTACAGCATGTGGGGTAGAGTGATGGAATAGAGTACAGGCACTTGCCTACAACCCCAGGGCAGTTTCCCTGTGGTTCCACCTTCCGCTGCGGTCTGCCATGCTTCTGTCTGTCCCCTCACTGCAGTTCCATATCAATGGAGAGAGGAAGTAGCAGGAGGGAGAGGGAGTGTGCTCCCCATTTATCAAGCACTGGCTGTGCGTGGGGCTCATTTGATATGTTACCCGCCCCCACCAGGCAGGCTAGGAGAGCAGTTGGGTGTGTGGTGGGAGTCGCCTGCTCTCAAAAACCAGAAAGATTCTGGTTTTTGCTCATGTGCTTGAGCAAGTGGGTTAACCTCTCTGAGACCCAGTTGCCTCATCTGTAAAATGGGGGCAACAAAAGTACCTACCCATGGAGCTTTTGTGAAGATTCATTGTGATACTGGATGTGATTGCACCAAAGGAGCTAGGGAGGAGGTGTGAAGTGACTTGTCTTGAGTCATAAAGGTACGGGAGTTTGAGGCCTAGCGTGTGTGGTTCCGGGGCTGAGTTCTGAGGCCCACACCTGCTGCTGCACCATCAGGGACATGGTTTTCAGGCTGTCATGATGATAGCGCTGCTGAGACTTAACCCCTAGGCCAGTAGGGAGGCCCTTAATTTGCTTTTTTTTTTTTTTTTTTTTTTTTAAGAGTAGATCATTTCCACTTATAATCATTCTTTATCCATTTTCTCCCAGATGAAGTATATTTAATTGGCTTCAGTTGCTATGGCGCTGTGACTGTTCTTGCACCTGTTTTCTTGTTTACCTGTGTGAGAATTTCTCTAGAGCAAGAGAATCCTCATCTTTCCTAAGTATTGCCAATTGTTCTCCAAAAGAAATGTATCAATTTAGACTTCCAGCAGCCCCAAATGTTAGAGTCCACATTTTTCTGTATTCTCCATTGCATGCAGCCAGAAAGCTTGGGGAAGTTTGATGGGTGTGCAGTAATTCCTTCTCAAGCAGAGCAGGGAAACACTCTGTCCCACTCGCAGCACACTCACATGTCTGTTAACTTTTGCAGCCCTTCCCTGGATGGTAAGCTTCTTGAGGGCAGGTTAGGTGCCCTGTGTCCCAGCGTCAGCAAAGTGTTAACTTGTGGCCAGGGCTCAATAATGTTTGATAAAGCAAGAGTGTTGAGACTTCTTGATTCTCACTGGGCTCTCTCTGCCGAGCACTTACCTTTCTCATTTCTGGAAACAAGCAGGTTATCCCAATCCTGCTTCAGGGCCCAAGAGTTCTTTGAATTGCACGGGGAAGAATTTTCTTCCAGCCTCAGTGAACTCCAGAAGCACACTCACCCATGAGGGCAGAGAGCAGACGTGCCTGTCCAGTCCAGGCTCCATTCCCCTTTCCTTGCTGTCACACAAACTTGGAGTCCTTTCTGCTTTCCAAACCTCTTCCTTATCTCTGACCCCAAAACCTCACTTGGCTCTTGCTTCCCTCATCCGTCACCCTAATTTCTTTTGTGCATGTGGGTGGACTATCATGCCCTGCCAGACTCAGCTGAGCCCCTCAGTGTTCCTCAAGATGCTGAGTCACCAAGCAAGACGCTGTCATCTTAGAACTACCCGCATCTTCTTCTCCCCCCGAGGGCGTTAGGCCAAGCCCAGGGCCAATGCCTGTTGGTTCTCAACGCTACCAATAAATGTTTAGAAATAGGAGGTGGGGAGAGGAGAGCAGAGTTCGGGAATCTTTGCCCTCCCAGAGAAGCACGCAAGGAAGGAAGGCAGGAGCCGGGTCCTGGCATGATACACTTTCCTCAGCTAAGGATGTTCTCTGCCCTTTGCTCGCTCAGCGTGAGTGCATCTCCGTCCACGTGGGCCAGGCAGGTGTGCAGATTGGCAATGCCTGCTGGGAGCTCTACTGTCTGGAACATGGAATCCAGCCAGATGGGCAGATGCCCAGTGACAAGACCATTGGGGGAGGGGACGATTCCTTCAACACCTTCTTCAGTGAAACTGGCGCTGGAAAGCATGTGCCCCGGGCAGTGTTTGTGGATCTGGAGCCCACTGTGATTGGTGAGTAACGCTCAGCCCCCACCATGGCCTTGTCCTAGTACCAAAGCAAGTTCTTCTCCATAGCTGGACTTTGTTGCTGCAGCCAATGAGAACTCCGGGGGGGGGCTGTCACTCAGCTCCGGGGTCTCAAGTCTGCTCCACGTCCCTTTCCTTTTCCTTGAAGAACAATGAATGAGGGCAGTAGTGACAGCCTGAATGGGGTTCCCCAAGAGTAGGATTTGGGGCCTGCTGACACTAACCTTTCTGGACACCTGAGGTGTCCGTGGGCCCAAAAATTCTTTCTATTGCAGACGAGGTTCGGACAGGCACGTACCGCCAGCTCTTCCATCCAGAGCAGCTCATCACGGGCAAGGAAGATGCTGCCAACAACTATGCCCGAGGCCACTACACCATCGGGAAGGAGCTCATTGACTTGGTGCTTGACCGCATTCGGAAGCTGGTGAGAAGACAGGGCCGGGGGAGTTCCCGTGGTGAAGTGGCCTAGACATGAGGTGGAGAAGGGAAGCTTCAGCCCTTGGGAGCACTCCCTAGGAGTGTGGGGCAGCTGGGAGTGCCACCAAGCCCCGCTCCTTGGGACTTCATTTATACAGGCAAATGCTGTCATCCCCGATGCTTCTAAAGCCAGGGGAAATTACCTTCTGCAGGCAGACACAAGAGACTAGTTTGCCAATTTTGGATTCTACCCAAAACATTTATTCCCTCCCTCACCCCCTTCCGTTGTGGTAGGAGCATACCTGCCTCACAAACCCTGTCCCTCGGGGACTGTCACCACCCCCTGCCTGTGTCAAAGATGCCATGCCCAGTCCTGGGATTGAAGCCCCACAAGTGTTCACCACACAGGCTCAGGACTAGCGAGGAAGGCCCCTGAACCCTTACCAAGGGGGCAGAGCGTAGGCTCCAGCCTGGAGTTGGCCTTTTAATTCCCTATGGCAAATGGCTTGGTTGTGGGCAGAGTGGCCACCAGCACAGATATGTCCAGGGGTTGCCTGGCCAATAGTGGAATCCATAGGCATTTCCAGAATATGACCTTGAATTGTAAGGATGTGGGCAGAAGACCCTGTGAAAAAGGGATTCAAATAATGTGGGGGCAAGACTCAGCCATTGACTCTGGCTGCCAGTGAGAATGGGGGTCAGGTTCCTGATCTCAGTAGAAAAGCCCCCCAGAAGGATCTGAACTTAAATCAGGGGACACTGGTATGCAGTTGGGTGGATTTTGCAAGTAATGATGATTAAAATGGCAATGGCGCAAGATTCAAGAGAACTGTCAAAGGCCTCAGGAGATTTCAGAGAGGATGAGGAATGAGCCTTCCTTTTAAGGGACCATTCTGTGCTCTTAGAAGAATCGTCCAAGGATTTTATGAAAATTTGGGAGAACTTGAAATAGCACAGGCTGGGTCTTTCCTGATTGCCAGCTGTGCTCCCCATCCATTCTTCTCTCCTTCTCCACTCTGTAGGCTGACCAGTGCACAGGGCTCCAAGGCTTCCTCATCTTCCACAGCTTTGGAGGTGGCACCGGCTCTGGCTTCACCTCCCTCCTCATGGAGAGGCTCTCTGTTGACTATGGCAAGAAATCCAAGCTGGAGTTCTCCATCTACCCAGCCCCCCAGGTGTCCACAGCCGTGGTGGAGCCCTACAACTCCATCCTGACCACGCACACCACCCTGGAGCACTCAGACTGTGCCTTCATGGTGGACAATGAAGCCATCTATGACATCTGCCGCCGCAACCTGGACATCGAGCGCCCAACCTACACCAACCTCAACCGCCTCATCGGCCAAATCGTCTCCTCCATCACAGCTTCCCTGCGCTTCGATGGGGCCCTCAATGTGGACCTGACTGAGTTCCAGACCAACCTGGTGCCCTACCCCCGCATCCACTTCCCCCTGGCCACCTATGCCCCAGTCATTTCTGCAGAGAAGGCCTATCATGAGCAGCTGTCGGTAGCAGAGATCACCAATGCCTGCTTCGAGCCTGCCAACCAGATGGTGAAGTGTGACCCCCGCCATGGCAAGTACATGGCCTGCTGCCTGCTGTACCGTGGAGATGTGGTGCCCAAGGATGTCAACGCCGCCATTGCTACCATCAAGACCAAGCGCACCATCCAGTTTGTGGACTGGTGCCCCACAGGTTTCAAAGTTGGTATCAACTACCAGCCACCCACTGTGGTGCCCGGGGGTGACCTGGCCAAGGTGCAGCGAGCCGTGTGCATGCTGAGCAACACGACTGCCATCGCCGAGGCCTGGGCCCGCCTGGACCACAAGTTCGACCTGATGTACGCCAAGAGGGCGTTTGTGCACTGGTACGTGGGTGAGGGCATGGAGGAGGGTGAGTTCTCCGAGGCCCGGGAGGATATGGCTGCCCTGGAGAAGGATTATGAGGAGGTGGGCATGGATAGTGTGGAGGGGGAGGGAGAGGAAGAGGAAGGGGATGAGTACTAGGGGACCCCTGTGTGCTTCTCCTAAATAAAGTGCTATGACCTTATTGTCTCATAAATGTCTTTTTACATTGGGGAACACCACTGAAGAAAGGCTTCTGCTTCATGAGTGATGGTAAGATTGGTAACTCAGTCTTCCCTAGAAATCAGAACTGATTCAGATTTTATTAAGGAGTGAAATTCTAGGGGCCAGAATAGGGAGAGGAAAGCAGGAAAGGAGGGAGAATTCACCCTATGGAAGACACAGCAAAATAAATAGCATCTCAGATCAATTCCTTCTGTGAGTGGGCAAGAGAGGATGTGAGGAGTTTATGCACTGGCTCCTTTCTTTCATTGTCTACCTCTTTAGCACTTCAAGCATGAACTCTCCTGCATGTCTGGCTTGCACACAGTAGGGCTGCAGAGTCACCAAGGAAACCCTGAGGCTGGAGGTGAGGTGCTGCTGAGTTGCATGAGTGTGCAGTGTGTCTCAATGGCACAGAGCTGCAACGAGAACCTGGTGAGGCCGGGAGGACCTGAAGTGGTCCTCAGAGTAGTTTCATGGGCTGGCGCTCACTCGCCCACCCAGCAGATTAGGGGTTTGTCTTCAGGCAGGAGAGTTGGGTACAGAGAATCCAGAAGCTCATTAAGACAAAGCAGTGGCACCATGGCACCAGTAATAGGGAATGGCTGTGTCTGGGGGTGCTGACTGACTTCCCAGTAATCTCCATCAACATTCAGCACTTCTTGATGAAGACAACTGGCTTTTTTCCAATCCTATGCTGCATGTTATGCAAACACAGCTACAAGCCCCCACTTCCGACCAGATGGCTGCTCCTAAAATTCTTCTATTTGGGCTTTCTGTAGCCCTGCTGGGCTGGAGCGATGGTTTAAACATTGGAGGTGATGGAACCATAGGGAGGTCTCTGATTAACCCCATCCCAAGCCAGGAGAGTCACTGCTCAGTGGTGCCTTCACACTGTCCTTCCAGTGGGCTCCCCTTCCCAGGGTTGGATCCTGGGTTGGCAACCCCAGAGTTAGTCAAACTAGGGAGCTGCTGTCAGTCCTGAGATTGAAGGAGCTAAATGAGGAGTTGGTGATGTCAGAGCCTTTCTCTATCAACTCTTGAGACTTCCTCTCTCCCAAGTGGTTTCAAATTTGGGAAAGGAAAGTAATTGCTTGGGGAGCTTTGGAAACCCCCAAGAAATCACTGTCATTTACTGAGCACCCACTAGTTCTTGACCTTGCACCCATATTATCTTGTTTAATCTGGAGGTAGATACAGTCATTGTATTCCACTGGGCTGGAAGTTCTGCAGAAATAAGGCCTCTTCTCTAAGTCCCCAGAACATTCCCTGACACATAGGAGGCACTCACTATGTGTTGTTGAGTGAATGATTAGTTTATAGCAGTGGAGACTGAAACACAGAGAAGTTACATGATTTGCCAAGGTGACCCAGCTAGTAAACAAAGGGGTCAAGATTAAAACCCAGGTTGGCCTAGACCAAAGCTTATGCTGCCCTCTCCTTCCATGGGTGCTGTTCCACTCATGCCCACAGCAGCTCCAGGTGCCCCTCCAGATGCCACTCCTTCTGGGCCTGCTAGATGCTCAATACCCAGACAGTGACTCATGGGCCTCCAAGGCAGGGAGGGGGTGACGCTTGACACTCCCCCGCCCAAGCGCTGTGGTAGAGGCCATGTGAGGGGGCAGGGACCCAGCTTCTGGGGCTAAATGAAGGCAGAGGGACCTTTGGGGACTGGACTTGGGGCTGCCAGTGTCCTCTGGAAAGACCGTCCCCACCCCCCACATCATGGGAGAGACCATGAGACTGGGTGATGAAGGAGGTGAGATCTTTACTTGCAGGATGGTTGGTCAGCCTCTCCTTTCTCTGGGTTGTCCCAAACAACCCACCCAAGTTGGCAATAAGACCATTTGTTCTCAGATCCCAGGAGGTCCCCCAGCTAGTAACTCTGCTGGTGACCATGGCAGGCCGGGGGAGGTGGTGTCCCAGACCTACATTGGGCAGCTGGGAGTGCCACCAAGCCCCACTCCTTGGGACTCCATTTATACAGGCAAATGCTTTCATCCCCGATGCTTCTAAAGCCAGGGGAAAATTACCTCCTGCAGGCAGACACAAGAGACAAGTTGCCAACTTTGGATTATACCCAAAACACTTGTTCCCTCCCCTCTGTTGCGGTAGGAGCATACCTGCCTCACAAACCCTGTCCCTTGGGGACTGTCACCACCCCCTGCCTGTGTCAAAGATGCCATTCCTTCCAGTCCATGTCACCGTCACCTAGAACCCATCCAGCCCTGGGGAGCTCTCCCTCCTCTAGATTTTCTCAGCAACTACTGTGTCTCTAACACTCTCTGGGCCTTTGGCATGGACTGCCTCGTATGGTAGGTAGCACCAGGTTTCTTGCCCATATCCTATTTCTCCAATTTGATTCCTCAAAATAATGTGTGTATTTTTTTTTTAATTTCTTACTTTATTTTATTTATTTATTTATTTTTATAGAGGCATGTTTTATTTATTTATTTGTTTGTTTGTTTGTTTATACATGCACTGGGTACAGTCAGAAGCGCGGGAGGGTGAGAGAATTCACCAGAGCCAGAGCGGGGAGCAGAGCAGGCAGAAGGACCGAAATACACTGCTGAGGGGAGCAGCAGGCGGCAGGAGAGGTCTGCGCGCCATGTGGGACCCTCCTCTGGTGGCCGGGGAGCAGCCGGGGATCGAACCGGCACCGCAGAGGCTGCGGGCAGCTTCGGAACCCAGCGCTCAAGCACTGCGCCACCGGGGAGGCCCAATGTGTGTATTTGAACAGTTATTCCATGCACAAGCTTCAGAATTCAAAAGGTATCAAAGAAATTTGGCAACAGCATGCTGTAACTCTTTTTTTTTTTTTTTAAGATTTATTTATTTATTTTATACAAGCACCGTGCAGGCCAGATGCACATGAGGGTGAGAGGATTCATTGGAGACAGGGTGGGGAACAGAACAGGCAGACGAAATACACTGCTGAGGGGAGAAGCGGGCGAGACAGGAGAGGTCTGCCGCACCATGTGGGACCCTCACCGGCCGGCCGGGATTGAACTGCTGCTACAGAGGCTGCGGACAGCTTCACAGCGCAGCACTCAGCCACCTGCGCCACCAGGGGAGGCCAAATGCTGTAACTCTTATACACACTTCTTTGCACATACATACAACCCAAGTCACATGGAAGTGCCAGGTTGCAAACCCAGGCCTATTTCCAAAGCCTTCGTCTTTTCCAGTAAACTATGTAATAGGCTGCTATAAATTCTTAGAATTGGAATTACTAGGTCAAAGGCTGTGGGCCTTCAATTTTGGTAGGCCCATATTGTTCTTTTTAGAATTATACCAAATTACACATCCATTGCCAACATACTAGAATGCCTAAACCCCAGGCCTTGCCCATACAACATATTAAACTTTTTGCTCCTTGTCAATCATCAGATAAGACAGAGTGTTTTGTTGCCACTTTCCTTTGTAATTCTGTTATGAATGCAATTAAGCATTTTTGCATCTGTTTGAAAGCCAGTATTTTCTCTCCTGGAACTCCTTATCCACTCAAAATTGCATTGTCTTATTAATTTGTTGGAATTTTTGTGAATAAAGGAAATTAACCCTTTGTCTGTTAGGTGTATGCCTTATAATTTCCTCAGCTGTCAATGTCCCAACTAGATTTCCATTTCCTTGAATACAGGGACTAGAACTTAAATCTCTTTATATCCCTAGTCTTAATATAGTAGCACATAGCTGGTACCTCTTAGACAAATGTTGAAATAACAGAAGTAAGAAGAGAGATTTGGAAGAGTTTGGAGAGAACTAATAACCTAATCCTTCCTCTTATACCAAAGCCAGTCAGGACTCTTATTGTAAACAGCAAAAATTAGCTCTGGCAAGTAAAAAAAAATAAGGAAAAAAAATACCCTCTCGCCTGTCCCAAATTGGAGAGATTTGAGTAGCGCACAGAATTGATGAGAGGGTTGATAAGGCTCAAAAACAGGTGGGCACCAAGGGAAACAGAGGGCCAGCACCAAAGTCAAGGTCAGGGTACAGGACAGTCTGTCTCAAAGACCCTCTCCCTTCACCCACTGCAGTGAGGCCCCCTCCCTCCCAGGCACTGAGGCCGACACTTCCTCCTTCAGACACAAGAGGCCGCTGCTGGCTCCACAGCCACCACACCACAGAAATGCATTAACTGCCCCTGGTTTTCTGTGACTTGCTCCAGATCCAAGTCCCAGTTAGAGCTTCCAATTTGGCAGAGCTTATGTCTTTTGTCTGCACCCTTGGAGCCAAAAAGTCTGGGAGAGAAAGTGTTGGGGCTCTGTGGCAGGTGGTGACCTGTCTCCCACCAAGTCCTACGCAATAGGAATTCCCCAAATGTAGGCCCCAGGCTCCAACTGTGATCAGCCAGGAAAGCCTTACAAATGCACACCACCCTCTTCTTTCATGTCTGGCTCAAGATCTTCTCTTTGGTGAGGCGTTTCTGGGTCACCCAGCCTAAAACGCTCTTCAGGACTCACCTAACCATTACTGCTTGGGCCAATAATGACGCCAGAGAGATCTATACAAATACCTACTATGTGTCATTCCTAATTCAACTCTCAAATAGCCTTAGGCCTTACTTGTATTTAGGGGTTAAAAAAACCTTGAACCCTCAGAAAACTCCCAAGCTACAAGGTAGCGCCAAGTTGTAAACCTAGGCTTGTTTCCATTGCCTTGGAGTTTCCCAGTAGGCTAGTGTTATGAGCTGCCATTTTCTCAAGTTGGAACTCTGTGAGGACAGGATCTGGGCCATATTCTGTGAGGACAGGATCTGGGCCATATTCTCTATATATCCTGGCATCATCTAGTAAGTAGATGCTCAGTTAATGCTTGTGGATTGGCCTGGATGATATCAAGCAGGAGCCAATCCTGGAAGGTTCTCTAAGGTCCCTTTGAACCCCGGAATCCTTTTAAGGTGAAATAGATCTACGCAGGATCAGTTTGGGAAGAAACACCTTGAATCTAGGGCATTTTTTTTCGTCCCCCTACTCTTTATCCCTACTATCCCCCAAAGTGTCAAAACTGTAAACAAGGAGTCCTTCTATTCAATATTAATCATCCAATGCTTATGAATACTTTTATTTTAAAGGTAGGTCAATGTTTAAATTTATTAGAGACTGCCAAACCACTTTTTTTCAAGGTGATTTTGACCATTTTATACTCTCTTCAACAATATGTGAAAGATCTAGTTGTCCCACATCCTAACACTTGATATTATCACGGTTTCTAATTTTAGCCCTCCTAGTGGGAGTATCTCATTGTAGCTTAATTTACACTCCCCTGGTGTCTAATGATGTGGAGCACTTTTTCATGTGCCACTGACCATTCACATAGTTTCTTTTGTGGAGGGCCTATTTTTATGGGGTATTTATCTTTTCTTACCGTTGTGCGGGGATTCGTTATGTGCATATTTTGAACCCCACGACTGCCTAATACTCTAGACACAATCTACTATGTGAACTGACATTCTGGTGGGGCGGGGAGGCGATGAATGTCAAACAAACACATTAAATGCTAATCTGTAGCTCCATCACGTGAGATGGGGCTGCCAGGAGACGCCAGGTGGCCAGGTGAGGCGGATGGTACCTACTCAGGGAAGCAGGGCAGCCCTCCGGGGCACCCAGGGGCTGCAGCTGGGATCAGAGGAGTCTGCGAGGGCTCGAGGTAATGATTTCCTCCGGGGTGAGTAATCATCCATATTGGGGCGTGTTTATAGGAAAGCTACAGAGCTGCCGGGGGCCGACAGCTCGCTTGTTGGCGAGTGCGTCACGCCTGGCCGGAGCCACCCGGTCGCCCCGGTTCCCTGCCGGGGTGACGTCGTCCTGGTGCAAGCCCGAAATAGCCGGCCCCGCCCCGATCTCCCGGCAGTCCCTGCAGCGACACCGCCCCCCCAAAACCCCCTCCCCCCCCGAGTGACAGGCCGAACCGGCCTCCTCTGGGCCTCTAGTAGTTTCCGCGCCGCTGACGCACGCTTGCGCGCGCACCGCCGGGCCGACCGCGTCCTGCGCAGCAACCGCGAGCCCGCAGCCGGTGCCAGACGGTTCCCCGCGGGGGGCCGGGGCGGGGCGCGGCTGGAGCCAGGGACTCCGGGCGGAGGAGGTGCGGGAGGCGGACCCCTGGGCAGGTTAGGGGGCCTCGGGCCGGCTGCTGGAGTTAGGGGACCCGGATAGGGCTCTGGGCCTGGAAGGCGAGATAGCCCGTGGCACCGGTCTGCTGGGGCCGATAAGACCGCCCGAGGGAGCCTCGTCACCGGCCCCCAGCTGAGCCCAATGGGTCGGCCTCGGCCTGGGAGAGCCTCCTGCCGCTGTTGGGGGTGGGGGGTGTCCAGCCCCGGGAAGGGATTCTTGGTTCTTTCTGGCTGATTCCTTCTCTCCTGCAGCCCCTAGGAGACCCAGCACTGACGAGTTGCTATGGCATCCTACTACGAGATCCTAGACGTGCCCCGAAGTGCGTCCGCTGATGATATCAAGAAGGCGTAAGTGCCTCTGCTGCATCAGAAAGTCTCTCCTCTCCCTCTCCCCCACCCCGGGGGGGGGCCTTGCAGAAGCTGGGCAGGGGAACCAGGTCCTTAAATTGGGGGTCTCTCCAGAGATGACACCTGTCCTGGAAGAGTAGAAGGAGAAAGTCTGTAGAGTGAAGTTCTGCTGAGAGCTGCATTGGAGTCCCTTTCCAGTGGACTCTCCTGTCCCCTCCTGGACCTCCCCAACCTCAGCCCTGAGGTGTGGCTTTCGCAGGATGCATGGCAAAGCTGCTCCTGCACGGTGGTCTGGATGGAGTAGTGTCCCTATTCCCTTCACGGCCACATGTACCCTCAAGCACTGCAGCGCCCCCCACCCCAGCCCCAGGGAGAAGTTAGGACCAGGCTTTGTGACTGTCACATTACCATCTGCTAATACATGTAGTCCCAGCACTGGCTGCAGAGGGGACAGGAGGACTGTATTAAAACATGGCAGCAGAGGCTGACTTAGCAACTGGGGTGGACAGGAGTCAGAGAGGTGAGAGGCACCGGTGGGTTAGTGGGAAAATGGGTCATCCTGTTCCCTCAGAAGGAGCCTCTGACCCTCCTCTGAACACACTTCCTGCAGGTATCGGCGGAAGGCTCTACAGTGGCACCCAGACAAGAACCCGGATAATAAAGAATTTGCCGAGAGGAAGTTCAAGGAGGTGGCTGAGGCATATGAAGTGCTGTCCGACAGTAAGGGCTAGGGTCAGGCCCTGGGCTCAACATGTCACCCCCACTTCATGCCCCATAGCATTTCTTCCCGAAGCCACACTGCTGCCACCCTAGCCTCCTCTGTGCCTTTTTCCAACCTGACATTTAAAACTCCCACAGGGGCTCTGGGACTTTTTTTCTTTTCTGCCCCAATTTAAATGAGTGCCTACTACATACAAAGCACTCCTATTCTTCCCTTAATGCACTGCGCTCAGTTTCTGTTCCCCAGGATCTGGCATTTACAGCATGAGTCCTGCCAAGGGGAAGGATGCTGCGCAGGTAACCTGTGTGCCGAGCCTCTTCTGTGCCAGGCCTTGGTGGGTTAATCTCCTTGGGTCCTCACAGCCATCTTGCAAGGCAGGATTTATCAACCTCCTTTTACAGGCAAGGACACTGAGGCTGAGAGAAATGAAATAACTTGCTCAAGGCCACTCAGAACTGGAATATGCATTCAGTTTTGTCTTTCATTCATTCATTTATTTACTCGTTCATTCAATATAGGCACTGATCGCTTATGGTGACAGGTCCCTGTTGGCCACTGGGAAACAATGGAGGACAAGCAGGCATTGTCCTCATTCTGATGGCTTTATCAGATCCTGGTCAGGAAAGACTGACATTAACCGAGTAAATACACGTTCAGGATTATGTGAAGAGTATTCCAGAAGAAAGTGGCCAGGTGATGTGACAGGGGATAATCAACACTGATTTTTGTCAAGATGTCACAGAAGACCTCTCTAAGGAGGTGACATTTAGGCTAAGTCCTGATTAATAGTAACGCAGTATTAGTTAGGTAGCATTTATTGAACATTTGCTGTGTGTCAGGCACTGTGCTAGGCAGTCTGTGTGGGTCATTTGCTGCTTGTACAAGCCTGTGAGCTAGGTGCTGTTATTGTGCCCACTGAAGGAATAAGAAGGAGCCTGAAGGCCGAGCTGCTGCTGAAACCTGTAACCCGTGTCCCCTGTGCTCTCTGCTGCCCCTCAACTGTCATTCTTTGGCCAGTCTTCTGAGAGGCCTAGGCTCGAAGGGTCATCCCTGAGGGAGGGAGAAATGATCTGGTCTCTCTTTCCAGAGCATAAGCGGGAGATCTACGACCGCTATGGACGGGAAGGGCTGACTGGGGCAGGTAGGTGACACCATAGGGCCCAGGAATGGAAGTGGGTCAGAAGGGAGAGGGGAAGGATTCTTGAGAAGGATGCTCTCCTTGGGCTCCTGGCTACACCTGCTTGGCATCCCCTGGCTCAGGGCACGTTGCACACCCTCAGCCCACTCATCCTCCTGCCTCTCTTCCAGGAACTGGCCCATCTCGAACGGATGTTGGTGGCGGTGGGTCCGGCTTCACCTTCAGCTTCCGCAGCCCCGAGGAGGTCTTCCAGGAGTTCTTTGGGAGTGGAGACCCTTTTGCAGAGCTCTTTGGTGAGTGGACTCAGAAAGCCTCTCACTAGCTTGACCTCCCCTCCAGGTGGGTCCTTATCAACTGGGAGAACCTGTGGAGGCTGAGCAGGAAGCAGAATCCCACAGACAGATTTTGTGAGGTTGGATCCAGTGACAGCTGAGACAGAACCTCACACAGGCCAGAATCCCCGTGACCACAGTGCTGCTTCAGAGACTCGCTTCAATAAGTGGTGGCAACAATAATACATTGTTAGACCTCCACAGGGACAGGCTGGGAAGCCAGACCCAGAGCATCATGGGACAATGGGAAAGACACCACAAACAACAATTGCCATTTTGGGGGATGATTAATGTGTGCCACGTGTCTTACCTCTCCTCACCCTCTAATGAATTCTGCAAGGCGGATACTTGTATTCCCATTTACAGATGAAAACCTTTCCATGAGGTAATTGTTAATCTCCTTACTTGTTGCAGATGACCTGGGTCAGTTCTCGGGGCTGCAGAACCGGGTGTCGTCGGGACACAGGCCTTTCTTCACCTTCGCTTCCTCCTTCCCCGGGCACTCTGGTAAGTGCTGTCTTCCCACTTTTGCAAGTCCTGAGTCCTGGAAGCTCACCCCTCAAGGCCTGGTCCCTCAGGGCCTTGCCTTCTCAGCTGCATATCTGGAGCCCTGCCTCTGGCAGCTCTTCAGGGAGACCCCACAGAGGTTCCCCATCCATGTGCCGCTTGGGGTCTTCCTCTAACGACCTCTCCTCCTTTGTCCTGGCACCAGATTTCTCCTCCTCGTCTTTCTCCTTCAGCCCTGGGGCTGGTGCTTTTCGTTCTGTTTCCACGTCCACCACCTTTGTTCAAGGGCACCGCATTACAACACGAAGGTAAGGGCGGAGGGGCCTGGGGATGAGGGGTGGAGAGGGAGCTGCCCACACTAGATCAGCTCCTCCACCGCTGCAGAGCCCGGTCTGCCCTGTCACTGCAGTGTCCAGAGCCTGGGCCACACCAGTGCTCCCTGAGCGGCCCCTGCTGTCTCCCGCAGGATCATGGAGAACGGGCAGGAACGGGTGGAAGTGGAGGAGGACGGGCAGCTCAAGTCGGTCACAATCAACGGTGAGGAGCGGCTCTCCCACCCTGTCCTTGGCAGGAAGCCCCGAAAACCCACTCCCCCAACTGCTCCTCCCTGTGTTCCCTCGGAGTGGGTAGGGATTGGTGGCCACGGACCATACCAGGTGGATCAGAGATTCCCCAGGGAGGGGCCAAGACAAGGAATCCAGGCGTCTCAGAGGGCTGTCGAATCACCATCATCACTTGGAGGCCCGGTGTTTGCAGAGCACTTCACTGTTCCTAAAGCACTCACCCATCTCCGCTTCATTCCAGGGCAAAAGCTGGCAGAGGACTGTGCCCTAGTTTTCATTTGAGGGGACAGAGCCTTGGCATGGCTAAATGACCCTAACTCCCATGGAGTCGCAGGCCCAAGGCTCTTGGATACTTAGTAAGGGGCACAGCCAGGAATGAGACTTGGGTGCAGGATTCCAGGATTCCAGGATTCTGCCCGCCCTCCCCAGGACATGGCCGTAACACCCTTGTGTGATGCTAGAAACAGATGTGTGCCCTGCTTTTCATGGGCTCTCTCTTACTTAGCCAGTGGGCAATTTGACATCATTCCCATTTTATAGATGAGGCAAGAGGGCTGAGGGAGGTTGAGTAGCTTAACTATGAAGACAGCATGTCCCAGGGGGCTGAATACCTGCTCATGCTCACAGCCTCAGCTTGGGTGCCAGAAATGCATGTGCCCCCTCCTCAGGAGGGGCTGTAAGCTGTCCTTGCAGGGACTCTTTGCTGCCCACAGCAGCCTGGCAGGCAGCTGGCCTGGGTCGGAGGGCCTCATGACAGCCCTGACTCCTGCAGGTGTCCCAGACGACCTGGCACTGGGCTTGGAGCTGAGCCGTCGTGAGCAGCAACCGTCAGTCACCTCCAGGCCCGGGAGCACGCAGGTCCGTCAGACCCTTGCCACACGCCCTTCTGACAGCGACCTGTCTGATGATGAGGATCTACAGCTCGCCATGGCCTACAGCCTGTCAGAGATGGAGGCGGCTGGGAAGAAACCGGCAGGTGGGCGGGGGGCACAGCAACGGCAGCAGGGCAAGCCCAAGGCCCTGTACCAAGATCCGAGTGTGGGGGGCACCCACGAGGGTACTAGGGGTGAGGCAGCCAGACCCAGCCCACCCCCAGAAGAGAAGACCTCTCGCTGCCTCATCCTGTGATGCCCAGGCCCAGTCTGACTCCTGGCAGGAGAGCAGATAGGAGCATGGCCTGAGTTGCAGGAGCCGGCTCAGTGCCACGCTCCCTCCGTGGGTGCCCAGGCCCACCGGCACTCCAGCGAGGACTCGGGATTTGCTGTGCTCCACCCACAGCTGATAGGTGCCTGGTGAATCCCAGGGTGGGGGCCTCAGGGCAGGGGGAGGGCATCAGGAGCCAGAATGCACTTATTCTTCCTAGATGGGGAGTCTCTAGGGGGCACTGGTGGTTTGGGGTAAGCCTCTGTACCCTGGTCATTTGCCACCTGTGTTGCTGATAATGTCAAGGAAGGAGGACTTGACCTGGGGTTCTCTGAGCCTGAGCTGAGTCAGCAGCTACAGTGGGGAGACTCCTTGTCCAGCTGCTGACATCCTACCCTGGTTTCTGTGCGCGTTGAGCTCTGACCATCTCTGTTGCTTCCCTCTGGTGCTGCTTCTCCTTCCTCGCACTGTTCTCAGCAATTCCCTGCAGGCTGCATCGCTTGCTTTCACTGCTGTCTGGCTAGGACTCCCTTCTTCCTTCCCTGAGAAGGCCTCAGTGTGGAGAGGAAGATGCTGAGGCCTGTAGGGTCTTCCCGGGAGGCTAGCTGGGTGGGGCGGGAGCCTCTCAGCCATCCAGATTCGGAACCGGAGCCCACTCTTCCTCCCTCTTGCTGCCTCAGCCTGCCCCAGGCCTCGGGACTAGGCAGAGGTGAGGCCTGTTAACCCTGGAGAGGTGGGATAGGGCTAGGGTGACCCAGGAGGGAGGCCTAGGTGGGGACCGGCCGAGGATCCTACCTCACCATGCATCAGGGCTCAGGGAGAGGCCACAGGGCTAGCCCAGGACTGCATGCTTGGCTCCAGCCTCCACGGCTTGCTGCTGACCCTCTCTCCTGTCACCCCACCCCTGCTCTCTCCCCAGATGTGTTCTGAGCTGAATGTCCGGAATCCAGAGTTGCTGCACAGCTCCAACAGGACAGCGCCCTCCCCCGCGTGCTGGGAGGGGACCCTCATTTCTCTCCTTCACCCGTGCAGAGCGTAGAGCTGGGCCTGGGTGGTGGGTGGGGGTGGGTCTGTAGTCTCAGCCTGTAAATTCTTCCCTGGGTGTTTGGTGCTGTCCCTTGGAGACTGCAGGTCCCAGAATGCAGTGCACCCTGCCTCCTTTCTGGTAGATCATGCTTGGGGAAGCAGTGCATGGTTATGGAGCTGTGCATCTTGGGACGTGTAGTTCCAGCCCAGGTGGGCCTGTTGCTTGCTGTGAGATGGGGACATCTTGTCATTTGATTTGTCTCTGGTAGGGGTGTCGATAATGTGGATGAAGGGGTAATGGTCTGAGCTTCGGCCTCCCTGACACCTATTGCTAGTGCTGGATTAGAGAGTGCAAATCAAATCCCAGTGCCATCTGGGGGAGGCAGCCAGGGCAGATCCGCTACGCAGGGCACACTAGCCTCCGAAGGCTGATAGGCATGGGCTGGCAGAGAGCTGGGGAGGGCGGGCCACACCCAGTGTGTGGGGCCACAATTGACATGTGAAGGGAGCTCCGGGCATGTTGCTGTTTGTATGGCTTTCTTGGCCTCTGACCCTGTTGGCCGTTCTCTCTCTCTAACACCACGGATGAGCTGCCTCGCCTCCTCCCTGCCCGGGGAGCACAGTGGCCAGGGAGGGGAGTGGTGGAGCCGGGGTGTGGCCAGCCCTGGTGACATTGATTCTCAGAGACTT
This sequence comes from Talpa occidentalis, assembly GCF_014898055.3. Classification (NCBI taxonomy): domain Eukaryota; kingdom Metazoa; phylum Chordata; class Mammalia; order Eulipotyphla; family Talpidae; genus Talpa; species Talpa occidentalis. The sequence goes on from NW_023603184.1 coordinate 137,666,542, forward strand.
ATCATAGCCAGCTTGGCTTTGGGCTGAGCTCAGAAGAGAGGGGAACACTGGAAGTCAATAAAACTTGAGTTTTGAGAGCTCGGGGTGTGCTGTGTTTCTGTGTCCTCCCTTCTCAGGGCGGCCCAGGAGGCACCCCATGGGACCAGTGGGTGACACACCTCCCTTTCTGGCCCAGACTCTAGCTGGAGGCGGCAGACTTCTTCCCAGCTGACAGCACAGTCCCATTTCCCAGACTGTGTCCTCCAGCGAGTTACGGAACCCTGAGGCCTGCTCACGTCCTTCTGCTCTAACTTCTGGGGACCCCACACCTGGCTTTCCCCAAGCAGCCTCTGCTCCTCTTACTCGGGGACGCACTGCTCTAGGAAAACCAAAGTGACTCCATCTTGTTTTGATGCCATCTTGGGCCCTTGACCAATAGCTATACCCCGCCCCGGGGAGGTGGCCAGTCTCCCCACTGTTTCTTTTGTGTGCGCACCCGTCCCCATGACCCCCACACAGCCTGTTCATCTTAGAACAAAGACGCACGCGACACGACCCCCTGGACCTCTGTTGTCACTAGCCTCACACAAGGAAGATCGCATGGCCTCGGCAGGGTGTGTGGCCTGTCAGGGTGGGTGTGTGGATCCCGCCTTGACCCAAAGCCCTGGCCGCTGGCTCCGTGCTGAGACCGCCTGCGCGAGTTATCCTGAATAAACTTTGAGACTAGTGGGTGTGCCTGCTGCCTTCTTTGGACTCCAGTTACCTCCTACGTGGCGGGAACTCATTCCTGCAGCCGCATGCCCACCGACACTCGGCAGCCCAGCTGGAGGGCCAGGCCAAGTTCAGACGTGCCTGAAAGCCTGGGGACCGGCAGGGCAGGTGACTTGGTGAAAACCTGTGAAACGTCCTCCCTCAGCCCAGACTGAGCCGCTCTTGAGGTATGATGGCGACGCTGCCTTTCCTGCGTGGAGGGAGGTTCGCCCCAGCTGGGTTCCCCCTCTATCTCCAGACATGTGCAGAGAGACCCGGCAACCACGGGCAAGCACCTTAGCTTCGTCGGTCAGGGCAGCACCGCTCCCCATAATGCTTCCATTCCAGAGCGTGGCTTCTTTAAGACCACAGGGCCCATATGCCATTTTTCTCAAAGCAAAGGGCAGTGTCTCCTGAAAGAGGAATCTCAAGCCTCCAACTCAAGAGAATCTGTTGGAAGTTTGTAAAATGGCTGTTTGGCCCACTTGGACCTTGAGATGAGCTGGAGTTGAGCAGGAGGGCCTGCGGGCTGCAGGGGCCCTTCACTCCCTGCGCGGCTGGGATGTGGCTGGTGGGGCAGAGCACTGCTCATCCTAGTCATTCTCATTTATGGAGACCGGGTAAAATCAAGTGGCCCTATCCCAAGCAGCCCCAGACCAAAGGTTCTTTTTGCCTCATTTCTGTGTCTACCATCTTTGTCCAAGGGCCTGTTGTGAAATGCAGGTGAGGTCTCCTGGGCCCACATGGAATGGATGGTTCTGGAAGCCTTCCGGGGGCTGGCAGATGGGAGAGAAAGGGAGAAAGTGCCCTTGCCCCAGGTGAAGGTCTGTTCTACAACCCACACAGCAAGTCAGACTCCAGAAGTTTTGCTTAAGGCATGGAAGGCACTTTGCCTGTACCACCTCCTTCAGGCCTATCTTCAGAGGAACATTATTCCTAAGGCTGAAGTTCATGAAGCATTGAGAGCAGAACCAGCCAAGCAGTCAGGCATGCCTGGGTGTGAATCCATCACTCATGGGAAATGTGACTTTGGGCAAGCTCTGTGTCGCAGCCGGATGTCAAGTGGGGCTAATAAATTGGAAGCTCTGCAAACACTCAATAAGTTAATGTCTATAAAGCCATTGGAGACTGGCGGCCACATGGGAAAAGCATAAAAAATACTGCTCATTGCTATCTGCTATCACTCAGGCTGGGAGAGCCAGCTCTGCTAATGCCCAGGCTCTGCTGTGGGCCCTGGCAACTCCAGAGATGCCCAGCAGCGCAGGCTGCTGCATAGAACTGGTGTCTGGAAGCCGGGCAGATAGATGCACAGGAGTCTAGGCTGCAGTTGCACACACAACACACTAACTTTATTCACATCGATACAAAAGTAGATTTTTCTAGAAATGTTATCTTGGACCAGAGAGAGGGAGTGGAGTAGCACATGGTGTGAGGGCGGAGGGAGGAGGCCAGCAGGAAGGGCTGGGTGGAGTATGGGTCTCAGAGGCATGAGGGCAGGCAGCAGGGGCTGGAAAAGCAGGGGGAGCTGGGTATAGCGGTCCCTCCAACCTACTCTGTCCACACTGGAGGGTGGCGGGGCAGGGGGTCCACACAGACATGTCAGGAGCATCCAGATGGCGGGAGATGGGGGCCAGGAAACTCAGGCAGGAGAAGGCTCTGGGTGGAATTGATTTTCCTCTCTCCTGGCTAGCTGCCAGCTCCCCCTGGGGTGCCCTGGGCTCCAGCATGCACCCTCGAGGCTGGGCGGCCTGGCCTCCAGCTTCCCCTTCCTTACACAGTGCTCCTGGAGGGCTGGGCTTTCCCAAGAGGGGCCAAGGTGACGGGTAGGGTGTGGGCTTTGGGATGGCACACAGATAGATGCTCACACAGGCAAAGAGGGGGCAGAGGCTGGGCTGCCCGCAGGGTCCCCAGGGTCTCACTGGGGCAGGGCCTTGAGGATGGCGTTCACCTCCTCTGCCACAGCTGTCAGAGCAAATTCAAACTGGTCCTGGGGAAGGGCGGTGAGAGAAGGGTCAGAGGAGGCCCCTGGCAGGGGGAGCCGGGAGTCCTCTTGGGGAAGGCACAGGGGTTGGGATAGAGGCCAGTTGAGGGGACGCCTGCTGCTGGCTTCCCCAGGGTGCTGGAGAAGTGGGTGCTAGGGGAGGGTGGCAGGTAGGGTCAGGCAGGGAGGAACAGTCACCTTGGAACGCACGAGGCCAGGCCGCTGATCCCGGACATGCTCCAGTGTGGCAGCGATGTCAATCTCCTTTACTCCTAGAAGGGACAGGCCAGGGGAAGCCAGCAGTTAGAACCCAGAAAGCCTGAGGCATCTGGATGTGGGAGGCTTGGAGGATCGAGGAAGCTTGAGGGGGGGTGGCAGTCTGCCTCCACATGAGCCCCCACAACCTTGGGTGCTGGCGTGGGCTTCAGGCACTGCGGGCAGGTCCTCACCTTTCGCCATACGGTTCAGTACCATGTCAATGAGGATGTAGGTGCCAGTTCTCCCTGCACCATCGCTGCAACGGGAGATGGTGACAGGCTCAGCTGGGGACCCAGCAGAAAGCAGGGGCGGTGCAGAGACATGCAAGTGTGGCGGGGGAGGCTGGTGGAGCCACTGGGGTGGGTGTGAGTGAGACGAGGGTGAGGGGCTGGTCACGGCACCCGGGCCCTGGGAACCTGGTCTGGAGTGGCAGAAGCCTGTGACCCACAGGCTGGTGGTGTCCCTTGGGTCATGTGCCAAACGAAAGAGCCCTGCTCAGCCCTGAGGCGGAGGCCTTGGAAGGGACGGCAGTGGCCCTTTCTAGCCTCTGGCCAGGATTCTCATTGGCCGATTTTTTGTGTAAATGGCCAGGTAGTATTTTCAATTTGGGGACCACACAGAGTCCCTGTCACACCATCTTCTTTCATTGTTTTCTTTCTACCATTTAAGAATGTGAATATCATGCTTAGTTCATGGGCTAATCAAAAGCAGACAGTAGGCTGGACATGGGCCGTGGGCTGTAAGTGGCCGGCATCAAGGGGACTGGCAGGCAGTGTGCGTGGAAGGTATCTGGGGAAGGGGACAGAGAGAGGGCAGGAACCAGGAATGCCCCATGCAGAGCCTCTGGTCAGGCTGTCTGTCCCCTTCCATCCCTGCCCCCAGGCTCCAGCCCAGCCCCCCTCCACGCACCTGCAGTGCACAATGATGGGGCAGGAGCGGCCCCTGTAGCACTTGTTCACCTTCCTGCAATAAGAAATGCATGTGAGGGCAGAGGCCCGCCAGCAGAGTGGGGGAACTGATGCACACCCCGTGGGCCTCTCTTCTTTTCTCCCCGCGTGCCCCAGGCAGAGGAGGGACACGGACTGCAGAGAGGAGTCAGGGCTGGAGGCAAAGATCGGAGATGGTGTAGGTGGCACTGGACTTGTAACTTGGAGCTACGCGCCCCAACTATGCACCTGGAACAACTATTTTACCCCTTTGACCCTCGGTTTTCTTACCTGCAAGATGAGAATGATAATCACAGTAACCTCTTTAAAGCTCTTACCATGCTTACATGAGTTAATGTGGGCAAAGAATTATGTGCGCGGTCTGGCACATAGTAGATGCTCAGTGCATGGTGGCTATTGTTAATGAGCACACGTAATAATGTAATAGCCGCTTCCGCCAGAGGCCGGGGGGATGGACTTGCCAGTGACTCCCAGGGTTTCAATCTTGCCACATCCTTGCTCTGCCCTTCACTGCCCTCCATACCCTCCATACCCTCTGCCCTTCACTGCCCTCCATACCCTCCATACCCTCCCTCCCTACTCAGGCTCCTGTGTTCTCACAGCGGTGAGACCAGGTAACTCTGGGCACAAAGTTCCTCTGGCTGAGGCAGGACAACCTCTTGGCTCTGAACCTTGCACTGTTGCTATTTCCTTGGATCAGTCTCACTGCAGCACAGGTGCTCTGTGATTAGCTTGTAATCAGACTTGGGGTCCACTTGGACCTCGACTCGTCTCTGCTGCCTGATCACATGTCAGCAAGGGGCCAGGGGTTCCTCCCTACCTCCCTGGCCCAGTCTAACTTCATCCCTTTAACCCTCTTGCTTGGATTGAAGAGTTACCTAGAGAATTCTGATGCCCCCAAACAGCGAAGACTTTCTCAGGGATTGTTAGAATGCTTCAGGGGAAGCTGAATCCCTAAGACCTGCCGGTGTCAGGCAACTTCAGGTGGTTTTATAAGAGCCCACGTTGCTTTCTGGCATGTTGGGCTCATGTCAGAGGGCTGGGTGGCAAGACAGTTCCAACAATGGTTCCCACTCATTGAATAATAATTTTGAGAATAAATAGTATCTAGAATTAATGGAGCCCTGGCTCTGTGCCAGGCACTTAAACTTTAGATTTTAGACACTTGATCCTTTTGACTCTTGTAACAGCACCTAAGGTGGAGGCTACTGTGCTCAGGCAGGGAAGGAGACATGAGAGGTCAAGGAACTTGCTCAGGGTCACTTTCTGGGATTAAAAAAATATTTTTCCTTACCTCTAGTAGAACTTCATCAAACTATATTATTAAACAGCAATTAATTTTGTTCTGAGAGTCTAGTGCAACTGAGTTTACGTAATTCCAACCTAAAGCAAAGCTTACCTGCACAGCCTTAAAACAGCTCCATGCACTAGTTCCCTAAGGATGGTTTAAATGTGGAAAACAGAAAATAGCCCCCATATGCCTGGCACTGAGAAGCCTGGGCCTCAGACCCCAGGGACCCCCGTTAGAAAGCACTGTGCTGAGGCTCTGAATCTATGCCCTGTCCCCACCCCAACTCTGGTCCCTGCCCTCTGTCCAGCACCAAGAAGAGGGCAGGCCAGCAGGGCGGGGGTGGGGAGAGGACAGGCCTGCAGGGGGTGGGGATGGGGCCACCCGGTGGCCACAGGATTCTCAGCCACCTAAGTGTGGGTTGGGGTGGGGAGTGTTGGGGGAGGCAGGGGCTGCAGAGGCTGGCCTGATCGTGGCCTAGTTGTGGTTTGGGTGTCGGAACAGGTCAAGTCCCTGCTAGCTTCCCGTCCCCACCCCTACCTGGTTCCCAGAGAACCCCAAGATGCTCTGCACTCCCTTTGATAGTATCTGTCTCCTCCCTGTGTCCCTCCAGCCCCCAGCTCTCCCAGCAGCCTTGGGTGGCCCCCGGGTCCCCATGTCCTGTCCTGTCCATGCAGCGGCCACACCTGCCAATGATCACTTTTGTGACTATGCAACTGGAGTGAGAATACTAGCTGCAGATCACAAAAATGACGCCGGCAGCTGTGAGAGAGAGAAAGAGAGGAGGGAAGGGAGAGCGTGGTGGAGAGACAGACATGCGGAGGGCCAGGAAGAGGGAGGCGGCCAGGGGAGACAGGGACAAAGAGGGGCAGGGGGGACAGCCAGGACGGGGAGGTGGAGAGAGACAAAGAGACAGAACACGGGGCAAGCGCAGAGGAGAGAGAGAGTGTGTTGGGGGCGGGAAGAGGAAAAGGAAGGGAAACAGAATAAGACAGACGGGGAGAGAATTAAAAATAGAGGCAAAAGCCAGAGGGATCAGGCCGGGGAGATGCCAGGCGGGGTCGGCGCGTACAGGCGCGGGGAAGGCTTGCCAGGGCGTGGCAGGACACACAGCAAGGACAGACGGGGAGGCGGGGGCAAGGGAACTGCGGCGTTGGAAACCAGGCCCGTCCTTCTTGGGGACGGGGGTGAAAGAGAAGCCAGACAGGGAACGGAGAGGGCCAGAGAAAAAGGGGGCGTGACAGGGCGACGCAGAACAGCAGAGGGGGACACCGAGCACGACCACGGCGGGCGGGCGGGGCGGGCGGGGCGGGCGGGGGGTGCGCACAGCGACACAAAGCATCAGTCCTGGTTGGGAGGGTCTGGAAGGGGCGGTCGGAGGTCAGAGGTCAGAGGCCAGGCCCCAGGTCAGGTTCGCGGGCCCGCCTCACATAACCTTGTCCCCAGGAGGAGCCGGAGAGCTGGGGGGGTCGCCCCCGGACCCCTGCCCCGGGGCTGCCCTCTCCCCGACCCCGGGAGCTGCGCGTCCAGGCGCCCACGCCGCGGCGCGCCCGCTCACCTGCGGAAGTCCAGCAGCGGCCGCGTGGAGGCCGGGGTGCCCTCTGCCGGCCAGCTGAGGAAGTGGAACTGCGTCAGCGTGCGCGTCTCCTGGGTCTGCACGTTCTTCAGGTAGAAGCTGCGCACCAGGAAGTCCTCGCACCAGATGTGCTCGGACACCAGGTTCACCTGCGGGGCGGGGCCCAGGCCTCAGCGTGCCGGGGCCTGTCCCTGCGTGCACGCTCCGCGGCCTCTCCGGACCCCAGGCCCCCGCCCCGCCAAACCCGGCGTGTGCAAATTCTAAATCCTCCAGGAAGCTTCCCCAGCTGCCCAGGCCCCTGCTCCTGGGAGCTCTAGCTGCTCCTGTCACTCCTCTACTGCGCAGGGCAGCTGGTGGCTCTTCTGCCTGCTTGCAACTATCGTGAGTGTCTGGAGGTCAGTTTCTCCTTCTTCAGAGTCTGGCAAGTGACAGTGCTACGATGCGCCATAAACTTCTTGGATCTTTTCTTCACTCATGAGTAAGGCCAATAAAATTTTAAAAAGAGAGTTCATCTGGTTGTGAAAAAACTGCTGTCCAGTGCGCATCTGGTGACGAGCAGACTCTCTTCAAATCTTACTAGTGGGGCCTCCCCGGTGGCGCAGCGGTTGAGCGCTGGGTTGCGAAGCTGCCCGCAGCCTCTGCAGCGCTGGTTCGATCCCTGGCTGCTCCCCGGCCACCGGAGGAGGGTCCCACATGGCGCGCAGACCTCTCCTGCCGCCCGCTGCTCCCCTCAGCAGTGTACCTCGGTCCTTCTGCCTGCTCTGCTCCCCGCTCTGGCTCTGGTGAATTCTCTCACCCTCCCGCGCTTCTGACTGTACCCAGTGCTTGCATAAATAAATAAATAAATCTTAAAAAAAAATCTTACTAGTGGACGCACCTGCTCCCATTTGTCAGGGATTTGTTTCTCTCTCCCTTGCTTTCTATCTGCCCAGTTTCCCCTACGTATCCTCTGTCCTAAAGAAAAAGTTTGATTCCACTTTACGTAAGCAACGCATATGACTGATGGGATTCTTTCTTTGCTTTGGCCCCCAGGGAACTCAGAACTAAGTTAGGCTCAATTAAAGTAGGTGTCAGTCTTGGTCTTTGGGTGCACTTAATTTCCCTGTCTCATCCACTCTTGGTTCTTAGCTTCAGTGGTTTTATAGTTTTATTTCTATACCTTCTAGTGTAGGCCCCTGCACATATTTTTGGTCTAAACCAGACACACATTTGCACACACATATTCATGCGCACATACATGTACACGTGTTTATGTACATACATGTATAAATGGTCCACCGTCCACTTTCCCCACTCCCATTGTCCCCTGGCTGGGGTGTCCTGCTGACCTCATATACATGGTACAGGGAGGAGCCCTCATCGGGCCAGTAGCGGTCACACTGCTTGACACCATCCTCCACCAGCGGGGTCAGCATGACGATGACGGTGCAGCCACTCTCCCACACCATCTAGGCACAGAGAGACAGGTAAGTTGCTTCCATCCTCCCTGGGACGGGGCCAGCCCTGGCTGACACTAGGTCCCTGGAGAAGCCGGCCTCCAAGAACCCACCTGCCAGAAGTCTGCGATGGTGTGGGAGAGCGGGCCCTGAGTGGCTATGTAGGCTGGCATCCGAGGGTCGTGTTCAATCTGGGGGCAGGAAGAGACAACGTGAACCAGAATGAGAAATGCCGAAGGGAGAGGGCCAGGGCCTGGGGGAAGCTGGGCCCCCCATTTCCATGCAAGGATATCAGGCTCCAGCATTCCAGGGCTTTGAGGGGGGTGGGTGGTGAGCATAAGGGAATGGACTTATTTGTGCCAGGATAAGAAGGGCAGGGGTGCGGGCTGGGGCCACTCACGATGGGGCTGGCGTTGATGTAATCACTCCGGGAAGGGCTGCTCTCCACCTTCAGCTTGATGCGAGCATGGTCATCTGCAGAGACCCCCGCATCCCACCCCACATGCGCCATCATTAGGGTGCTGGCACCTCTGTCATTCAGTCTCAGCCCTCCCCCAACCTCTGCGGCGCTCCCAGCAGACACAGGGGTGAACCCCATTGGCCAGCAGAGCTCGCTCACAGGGCAGGAAGTCAGGATGGCGGTTCTTTTTGAGGTTGCCCTCTCCCTGGGCGGTGGCGCAGGTGTTGGGCTCTGCCTGGTAGGCACACAGGGCCTGCCACTCCTTGGCCAAGCGGTCACGGTTCCGCAGGTGGTCCTCCATGTACGCCTACAGGGACACACAGCCTGGCTCGGCCCACACCACCAGGCCGGCCTCCTCCACCTACCTGTCCCTTCACCCCCTCCGCACCGGGCCCCGTCCTGACCAGAATCATGTGTCCTGTGGAGATGTCCATGTTGGCCTGGGCCGGCTCCTCACACCAGGACGGTGTGCTGCTGTGGGAGCTGGGGCTGGCCTGGGCCGCGTCGCTGAACTGAGAGGACACGCTGCTCACCCGCGAAGGCTCTGGCGGGCCCTCCGCCCGGTTGAACAGGGACTTTGTGGCCATGTGCTGGCGGCACAGGTCCTGTGGGGGAAGGATCGGGGCGGGGGGAGCCCGTGGGCCCCCGGATGCCTTTTCAGCCAGATCCTGGGCTCGATTCTGAATCTTTAAGTTCATCCTCGATTGATTTGAAATGAAACCATCTCCTCTAGGGTAGGGTGTCTGGCTTGGCCCTCACCTTTATTGGGGGGGCTCTGCTTGACAACCTCAGCTATCACATGGTGGAGACCCAGAGCCAACTACAGCTTTGGGAAGAACCTTAGGAACCGTCTGCTCCCAGTTCCATCAGAATGCCTGCTCCCCACCCTGTTGGGGCTCTCCAGACTCCGCCTAATGTCCTCAGGGATGGATACTCACTCCCTATCCAACTCCCACCTTCACCCCATGCCAGGCCTTCCCAAGCCCCCTCCATCCCCTTCCATCCCCTCCTCTCCCCTCAACAAGCTTTGGATTTGCATACCTGGTACTCAAAGGTAGTGTCCCCCTGAGCCCCCTCAGGCCCCAGGGCTGCCAGGTGCTCCTTGTCGCGCTGCCGCGCGTGCTGCCGCATACACAGAGCCACCGCCAGAGCCACCAGCAACCCGGCCACCCCCGCCAGGGCCACCAGGGTCAGCAGCACTGAGCGCAGGGGGGAGGTGCTGTGCGCCTTTCGCGGAAGGACCGCGGCTGCCTCCTCCCTCTGTGGGAACAAGACTAGAATCAAGGGCGGGCACTGGGAGAGGGCATTTAGACACTTAGTCACCCCTGTCCCGGGCAACAGGGTGTCCCCTGGGGCAAAGCTGGAGGAAAGGGGTTCAGTGGTGCAGGCAGAAGGGCTCAGGGAGGCCCAAGACCCTCCTCTAGTCCCATCAGACCAACCCAACCGCATTACCGCGCTGGTGACATAGTGGGGGACCCGCCCCCACCAGGAGTTTTTACATTTAAAATAGAAAGTGTAGTGGAACCCAGTGGACAGGATATAAAACTTCAGGGTTGGATCAAGTGTAGAAGCATAGTTTGAGTTTATGTGCGACCTGGGCTAGGAATGCAAACACTACTCAGGGTGTTAGGGAGGTCTCAGCAGGTGCCTGCCCAGGGTGCTGCCCGCTGCAGGGAGGGCCCGCTGGGGCCATCTGCTGGTCAGGGAGACAACTGCACGGGAGAGGGCTGCCTTGGCTGAACTGCGCCCTGGTGAGCTGCATGAGGTTTCAGCTCCTTTTCTCTTGCCAAGTTTGCCTCCACCTCTCATTGGCAACATTACCCTCTGGGTTTTTAACTGGCTCACCAGTCAGCTCATACCTGTCCCACTCCTGTCTGCAAGATCTGGAGCCCTGTCTGTGCTTCCAGTTTGGACTTCATCAGCCCTGCAGGTAGGATGAACTTAAGTCAGTCTCTTCAGCCAAGGCGGTCTCCACTCCATGTTATGTTATGCCAGGGGGCAGGCGAGACCCACATGGGCTGAGAACATTTAAAGACACATCATCCACAGGCTGTATATCCTACTAGGGCTGAGGTCGGGGTAGGCATTATTTACCAGCTTTCTGGGTCACATCAGCCAAGGTCAGGTTCTGTTCATTGTGCCGGATGCGAAAGGTGAGGGCTGGTCCCACCACACTGCCAGATAGAAGCTAGGTTACTATCTCACTCCTCCTAGGCTGCAGACTCAAAAAGAGGCCAGCTCCGGCCCTCTCCCCAATAGAGAAGGGGGCTGAAGCGGATCAGAGATGCCCTACAGCAGCAGCCGAGGCCAGGGAGACTGTGTGGGGCCAGCAGCAGGGCTAGGTGTGGCTGTGCCTTCAATGCAGTTGGACCCTTACTCAGTGTTTGTCTTCTCCTCCTTCCCTGAGCACCTCCAGCCACCTTCTGCCTCAAGCTACCTTCTAGATCTCTGCTACCTTTTAGATACCTGCCACCCCAGCCAGATACCAGTCCCACCTGATGTTGATGAAGCTGCCCGAGGACATGTGCACGTGCTCAGCCAGGATCTCCAGCAGTTTCACTCCTGCAGCCAGGCTCAGGGGCCTGAAAGTGGTGAGCAGGCAGAGGGAGGAACGTGGGGACCCTCTTGATCACTTTCTTGAAACAGGCCACCATTGGGGGTGCAGTCACCCATCCCTCTGTCTACTTCACGTCTAAATTTCTACTGTCTGCCTCCTGCCAGGCAGCCATCCCAACCCCAGGGTGCTGGAGACCTTCCCCAGGCTTCCTTACTTTTGGTCAGTGACAATGTAGCCATATTCCTCTGCCGAGGGCTGAGTTGAGGGCTGCCCCGCCACGGTGGGCTGACTCTGGCTCAGTGGACTCTTTTTCTCCAGCAGGACAGATGTGGCTGCAGAGCCAGCAGTTTTGGGGGGCTCAGAGGATCCAGACCCCAGCACCTGCTGGGCTTTATTGGAGGTGGGGATGGCAGTGGGGTATACAGGCAGGGAAGGGGTAGTGGGTGGAGGCTCTGCTGTGTCTCCGCCCTGCATCTGCTCCTCCATTGTCTGTTAGAAGAGATGATGGAGGTGTGGTTTCTGCACAGAGCAGGGGCTGGGGGTAGACTGGGGAAGTAGGGGGTACATCTAAACTCTGGGGTCCCTACTGAGGAGCTGAGGACTTGCTTCTCTTTTTACCCCCATGGCCTAGTGCATCCACAAAGAAGCCACCCAGAAAAGTGAGCCAAGTGAATCAATGAATCAGTGAAAGACTGAATGTGTGGATCACGGTCAGAATAATCTAGAGGCTGGAGCTGGAGTGAGGGAAGCTGGGTTAGGACAGTTAGAATTTTTTAGCCACAAAAATCTTGGAAGTTTGACATGCGGTCCTGATGGAGCTGGTGGTGGGGGTGTCAGAAGCCTGCCTGCTCACAAGTCCCTCTCTCCCTGGGGTTACTCAGGCAGAACAGAATCTGAATGAGGGGGGAGGGGGGAACGTAGTGACTCATGAATTCTGGTTTCTAGTTCTTGTACTGCCACCAATTTAAGTTCAGCTCTTAGGCAATGATTTAGTTGGGGCCTTAGTTTCCCCAGAATGAGGGGTGGGAGGATAGATGTCCTGCTCCTGAGGTTTAGATTCAAAAGGGCTTGCTGCCCTGGGGCATTATGGATGAGGGAAGCGCAGGGCACTCACTTTCTTGATGTCAGCGCCTATGTTTACAACCCCTCCTGCAGAGACAGGAAAAACAAGACTCTGGGCAAAGGGCCCAGATCCACACAACACTGGGGGGAGGAAGGGCCAAGGACCCTGAGCTTATCACACCTGCTGCGGCCTCCTTCCCTTGGGTCAGTGACCAAGACACTGGTCTTTGGTCTCATCCTAAGCTGGATCTCCCACCTCCAGGCTTCTGCCTTGAAATTCATGTGCTGTAAGTGGTTGTCACCCCCTCCAGGCCACACCCACCAGTCACTGGCTACTCCTTCCCCTTAGCCACACCCCCTCCTCATCAGTCATCAGTCATCTCCTCATCAGTCATCTCCAGACCCCTGCTCACACCCCATGTTCCCATTATTTCCACACCTTCCCTGGTCTGCTTCCTCGCCTCCCCACCACACCCCCTTGCTCCTTGACCTTTGCTGGCCATGACCCGCTGTCTTGAAAGAATTCTCTTTCCTTGACCTTGACCCTGACCCTTTCCCTCTAGACTGCTCCAGGTGGTTTTGAGAGGTAAGGCAAGAAGACTCCGTGGAGCAGGTAGTGCTACAGAGACCCCCACTCACCCAGATTTTGTCCTGTGCCCTTGGGCAGCAGCTGCAACAGGGCGGAGAGGGTGGAGAGCTGCTCAGGGGTGAGCTGGTGCACCTCCACCCCGTAGCCTGCCAGCACAGCGGCCAGTCTCTTCAGAGTCGCGTCTGCTGGGAGCCAGACAGAGCTTAGTGCTGGTGGCATAAACTTGTGAGGTGCAGACGGTGCGTTGCAGGTGAGAGGGGATTAAGCATGTGAGAGGTTCTTCTCAAACATCAGGACACTGATGCCCTCTCCGCCCTCCTAGCCTCACACAGTTTGGGGAAAAGACCTTCCTGGACCAAGACCCAACTTCAGCTCAACCATGGACATACTGACTCTCCACTGAAGTCATGTCAGCTCCACCCCCAAGGAACCCGCATGGCCTACTGAGTGCCTGGCAGGGATCTGGTGGTCAGTAGACATTAGTTAGCTTTGTGAAAGGGTCTCAGTGCAAATCAGTAAAGGCAGGAGCCCCAGAAGCATTCCCCGCAGACAGGAAGGTGGACCTGAGGGCTGTTACCTGGCTGCTCTGCTGGTGAAGGCAGCTTCTCTCTGAGGCCCTCTAGTCTTCCCTCCTCATAGCCCTCTGAGGAGTCCTCTGCCCGGCTGCTGCCCCCTTGCTCCGGCAGCCTTGGTGCCCTGGCCCTACTGGGCACTGGCGGTTCCTGGGCCAGGTAAAGCAGTCCTGACTCCTGGAAAAGCTGAGCAGGTGAAGGCCCTGGAGGGTCCCCATAGGAGTGGCCAGGGTGAGCCCCAAACATGCCCTTGGGGGCAGTTCTGCTGAAGAGGGCAGGGGGTTCGGTCTTGGGCAGGGGGCCAACACTGGCCATCCCTGGGGAGCTCTCTGAGCCCCGGGAGCCATCACGGGAGGCAAACTGTGGGAAACCAGAGATCTGGGTAAGAGCAGAAGTCAGGGCTAGGGGGTTGGGGGGTGGGGCCGGTGTCTAGGACTCACCTGGTGGAACAGGTAGGGCTGCAGCAGGGCAGGTTCATAACTCAGGGCAGGGTGGGGGGGTTGTGGGGGTAGTAGTAGATGCTCCAAGAGGGGGGGCAGCAACTCAGCTTGCAGAGGGGACAGGGGAGAGCCTGCCCCACCTCCATCCCCACCCCCTGGAGGTCGAGGAAGGCGGTGCTGGGCAGCTGGGGCAGAGCCAGTGGGGATGCCCTGTAAAAGCAGCTCCCCTGCAGGACCAGCTCTCCTGGGCACCAAGCCAGGCCTGGGGAAGAGAGCATGTATGTTTGTTGTGTCAGGCGAAGGCAGTGACCCTACAAGGCAGAGATGGTGCAGCCAGGCAGGCTCTGCAGTTTAGAGTGAGTTTGACCACTTGAGAAAGGAGGCAGCCTCAGGGGAAGGGGAGAGGGCCTAGCCTGTGACAGAGGTCATTGTCTCTCCCTGGCCTGGGTCTCTGAAACACAGCTGCAGAGGTCAGGGAAACACGGGGCTGGGATGGAGAAGGGGGGCGGGGAGCGCGGGAGGCAGCTGGGAAGCTTTCTAGATGAATCGTGGCTGCAGCTTGCCCCAATGCCCCCCGTGTATATGTTCCCACGCCTGGCTGTCCATGTCTACATTCAAATACTCCATCTGTACCACCCCCCACCAGGCCTTCATCACCCCAGCAGCATGACCCTCATTTACTTTCTTTGCAGAGTCTGCACTGCTCTTAACACACATTCTGGAATCCACTAGCATCTATACAGCCTTATTGCTTATAGTATTAGATGAACTGTCTATGCTCTCAGAAGCCCTGCCCACCAGAAGATGACAGTATCTCCCACCATATACAATTCCACATAGTAATGAAACAATATTAAACCACCCCAGCCCATCAAAAATATAATTTGTTCCATGATGACTACTTTGATGTTTCCTTTAAATTATCAACTGTCAAAAAGCATAAATAAATAGAATAATTTTAAAATAATAAATATATAAAGACTTTTTAAAATACCAAATGTCCAAATTTTTCAGAATACTATAAAAATGCCCCTATGTTGGGGCCTCCCTGGTGGCACAAGGGGTTAAGTTGCAGCACTATGAAGCTATCTGCAGCCACTGCAGCATGAGTTCAATTTCAGCCAATTCCCACATGGTGCAGCAGACCTCACCTGTCTTACCTGCTGCTCCCCTCAGCAGTGCATTTCAGTGGATCTGCCTGTTCTGCTCCCCACTCTGTCTCTGATGAATCCTCTCACCCTCCCCAACCTGCACTTCTGGTCTACACCCCAGAAGAACTGCTGTCTGCAGTTCTTGTATGCATAAATAACTAAATCTTTAGGGAAAAAATGGCTGAATCCCCAGGGATGAACTCAGCTCCTACTGGGCATGTGAACCCTGCCTCTACTTCCCTCTCTTTTTCCTTCATCCATCAAAAAGGCCACAGACCCACTGACCTTTTCATGCTAGAGTCATTGAGAAAGGATGCCTACCTGTCCCTTGGACGGGACTCTGAGGGGTACAGCCTGGGGATGCGCTCCATCTCCTGGGAGATCACATACTGGGTGAGGTCATCATGCCACGACAATCCTGTCAGAGGACGGGATAGGGTGAGGTCGGCTTGGGACAGCCAGAGGGACCAATGACAGGAACCAGTAGAGATCAGATCAAAACCCCACCCCTTTCCTGCAGTGTATTGAGTTTGGCATAGCAGAGTGGCAGAGGAGGGGTCTCAACTCCTGGTGGGTGACTTGAGCTGTCCTTACCCCGCCTTCGGTATAGATTTTGGAGTCATACTGTCTTCAGTTACACTGTAGTTGAATCCTCTGCCACTTACTAATGTGTGACTTTGGGCAAGTTGTTGAGCCTGCCTGGAACTCAGTTCCCTCATCTATAGAATGAGTTAATACCTCTTAAGATTGTTCTGCTAATTAAAAAATAACATAAAATGGTTAGAATAGCACCTGTCCTATAGCAAACCTGCAATAGTTGCAAAATGATAAAATTATTATCATAATTATCATTCCTGTTATTGTTCTTTCTGTCCATCCTGAACCTCAGTTTCTTTTATTTTTAAAGTGAGAATAACATCTGTTCATGGGGCTGTTGTGAAGACCAAGTACAACAGGGTGATGAAAGTGCTTAGAGAACTCTAAAGCAGGATACACATAATTTAAACATTCCTCATCATCCTCATCTTACCCTGAGGCAGATCTGCTTTTGACCCTTCCTTCAGTGTACTTCTGCCCTCAGAGAAGCTAGACACTTGTTCTAAGGTACTGATCTACTTTCCACCTCCATTTCTTTTTCCCAGTTTCTGGATTAATAGTCTATACTGCTCTTATGTCATATTTTGGGATCAAGTAACATCCATTCCTGCCTTCTTCCCTATAACATTAGATGAACTATATTGTGTTCTTATTTAAGGTCAATTCTTCCATCTGAGAACTAGATTTTATCCCCTATCACCTACTCAAGAACACTTCCCACTTCCAATGACTTCTAGAAACTTCCTCTGAACTCCTCCAGGGAGTCTAGATGTGAAGAGCCCATCTCAAGGGTTCTATTTGAGTTGCTCCCTTCTCCAGCAAGGTCTGGGAAGGGGAAGGTTCAGAAGTGTGTGTGTGTTAGGAATATTCCATGATGAAAAATCTTTGATTCAGGTGGTCCCTTAGTTCCCCATCCTTATCTAACTGGTTCCAGTCTCTTTCCTCCAGTTCACCTAGACCTCACCTTGGGACATGAGTTGTCGGAGCACACCTTGTAAGCGCTGAAGGACAGGGGAGGTGACTTGCAAGAGGGGCCGAGCCTGCCCCACTCCCACCTGGCACTGTCCAAACAAGCCATCTGAGAGGACAAAAGTGGTGTTACCAGGGAGCTTGGAAGAAGACACCCCAAAGTCCAGGATGCAAATGAATAGCATCCTTACCATCTCCTTGTATGGCTTCAGAGTATTATGTTCCTCCAGACCAGCCCCCCTTGTCCCCAAACCCAGCACCCCTTATCCATTCCATGCCTCCCTCCACTTCTTTCTTATTGTGTCCCCCTGTCTGGTAAATCCTACACTTGGGCCTCACTCACCCTGAATACAGACTTCCAGGTGAGAGCAGAGCCTGCGGTCAAACAGGCAGCCTGTAGAGGGAGAGTGAGCAGACGTTCAGACTCCCCACACAGAATGATCAGATGGACGGACAGGCTGGGATGGGGAAGCAGATGGAGTCCATTCTTTCATTCTAAGGGAGGCTTGAAGCTGGTAGGAGCGGAGGGGGGAGTCTAGATTTCTTGAGAGAAAGCAGTGCAGGATCTAAGTTTGGATTCTAAGGATCTGCGAGTCTGGATCCTTTTCCTAAAAGCCTCAATTTGTTTAACGGAGTGATGGAGAGGCGGCTTGGGATGACCGTGGAGGACATACACTCTCTACCTGCAAGTACTACTGGCAAGTTTTTGCCTAAATTCCAAGGGAAAATGGACTTTCCTCCCCAAATCTCCAAAAACATTCTAACCATGATGGCCTGGGGTTCGAAGGAGATGAAAACTCTAGCACCCCGCCCCCCCCCCCCCCCCCCGACCTCCGCGTAAAGCGGGGTCAGGGCGAGCCGGCCCGTGGCTGGCGCTGTCCGCGGTGCTGAAGCCCCGCGCGGGCGCCGCCGAGGGCTCGCCGGGAAGCAGCTATGGACGAGCAGGGAGGGGCGACAGGGCGGGGTGTGTCCACAAGGCCTGACCCCTCCGCCGTGCCAGCCCTCATCTTACCAGCCCGCAACGTCACAGGAAGTACCCTGAATTGGTTTCCAAGCCGTGTTTCCAAGCCGTGTGGGGAGGGCGCCAGACGGCCCCTTCCCCCGCAAGCCCCCTCCCACCCTCCCCCTGCCCGTGAGTCAGCGCCGGGCGTCTCAGCCCGCTCCGAAGTGAGTCAGCAGCGGGCCCGGCTGTGGGGAGGGGGAGGAAGGAGACCCTTTCATCTCCACCCTCGCTGTCCCTCCCCTCCCACCGGAGGGCCAGCCTCAGCAACCGGACCTCTGGGCTTGAAAACAAAACCCTGCAACGCGCCTGCAGCCTGGTTTTCTACGGGGCGCTGGGACCCCGAGGCTCTGGGCCGGGACGCCTGCAGCCCGGAGATCGGGGTTCCTTCTCCCGCCCCCTACTCCTGCACCCAATCCAACTCCTCGACGCCGGCCTTCACTTCCAGGGAGCCTCGCGACGCGCTTCTCCTGGGTCTTGCACCTCGTCTCCAAGCCCTCTTGTCCATAGCACCCCGGTCCTTCTCCCAAACCCGCGAGCTTCCCCTGAGCCCGCTTCTCTTAGGTCCCGCCCCCGTACTGCCAGCCCCACCCCCAGGCCTACGCCCCTTTCCTCCCAGCGCTTCGTCTCACAGCGCTTCCCCTGCCCCACTCCACACTCAGATTCTACCTGCGCTTCCCACCTTCGCGGCACTTCCCTCACCCCACGCCGAGTTTTGCTCCCGGCACCACCCGTTCTCCCTCCTTCTCTCCATCCCCCAACCCTGTTTCCTCCTGACCGTGGGCACTGATGGCGCTGCAGCCTCCCGGGCGGCTGCTCAGCAGCAGGAGACAGAGGAGCGCCCGGAGGCCCCCAGCACCCCCAGGCCTCCTTGGGCGCCGCATCCTTCCCGGCTCCCAGCGCTCGCTCTGCTGCCAGAGCCGCAGCGAAGCGGGCTGGAGCCAGCCGGAGGGGCAAAGGCGGGGCCTGCCGCTCCCCACCCTCCTACAAGGCGGGGTCTACACGCCCCTCTCTCGGCAACTCGGCCAACCCGGGGCGGGTGGTGACGACATCTCCACCCCCGGCTCTTACGCTTATTTGCGTCAGAGGTGGCGTAAAAGCCCTGCTTACCCCGGCAGCAACCCGCCCTAGCCATCCTCCTCCAAATAGTAGGCGACTCACTAGCATCCCCACTTGGCCCCACACCTCTTTTTGACGCATGCTTCTCCCCTAGGACCGCCACCTCCACACCCAGGCCCAGCGGTGGCGAAAGGGTTACCGCACTGATAGTGTAGTATAAACCCTAAGATAAGGAGCAGAAAAGTAAATAACCTAGGTAATTATGCATCTTCATTAGTGGTATGGGTGGCATCCTTGAGAGCAGGAATGGTTAGGCATGTGTGCCAGGAGTCCAGTTCTAAGCAATGCCACCTCCTAGGGGTATAACTTTGGGCGAGTTGTTTCATCTTTCTGCACCCAAATTTCCCGATGGTAAAATGGAGGTGCTACTAAAACCTCCCCCACAAGATGGTTGTGAGGATTACAGGAGTTTAACTCACGTGGGTCACTCGGAATAACGACGTCACTGGCACACACTGAACACGAGACACACATTCGTTTTGCTGTTAACCTTGAAGCTCCTTTCTTTCGTCCTTTGCCACCAGGAGCTTCCAACAATCTTCTGTGTCCCATCAGCCCACATCTTGATCTCTTTTTACTGTCCTAGCTAAACAGCTGTGCACTTTCACCACGACTCTTGCTGTAATCATCTAATTTGCCTCTTACTTCCAGTCTTATCACCCATAAGCTAGGGAGTGAGTTTTCTAACGTTCAAATTTTATCACTTTACTCTCTGACTTTTCAGGAACGAATGTTCCAAAATACAAAACGCATTTTTTCTCTTTTTAGTATTTAAAATGAAATGATAGAGATCATATTTCTTTTATAAACATTTGAATATTTCTTTCCAAGACATAAGAATATTTTCCCATAACCAAAATGTCATCATGACATCTAACAAAATTTGCCATAATTCCCTCATGTCATTTAATACTCAGTTCATATTCAAATTCCTCAGTTTCCAAAAATACTCTGATATGTTGTCAATATATATATATATATATATATATAGAGAGAGAGAGAGAGAGAGAGAGAGAGAGCTGAATAATATTCCATCATGTATCTATACCACATCTTCTTTCTTCACTCATCTGTCATTGGGCACTTAGGTTGTTGCCATAACTCGGTTATTGTAAATAGTGCTGCAGGGAACATAGTAGTGCATAGATCCCTTCAAATTAGAGCTTTTGTGTTCTTCCAGTAGATACCAGGTGAGGGATTGCTACATCATATGCTAATCTATTTTTAATGTTTTGAGAATCTTCCATATTGTTTTCCATGAAAGCTGGATTAGCCTACATTCTCACCAACAGTGCAGAAGGGCTCCTTTTCCTCCACACCCTCACCAACACTTGTTGTTTCTGGTCTTTTTTTTTTTTTAAAGATTTATTTATTTATTTATACAAGAACTGGGGTATAGGCCAGATGTGCGGGAGGGTGAGAGGATTCACCAGAGACAGAGCGGGGAACAGAACAGGCAGACTGACAAAATACACTGCTGAGGGGAGGAGCGGGCACAACAGGAGAGGTCTGCTGCGCCATGTGGGACCCTCGCCAGCCAGCCAGGATAGAAGCGGCGCTGCTTCTATCCTGTGGATGGTTCTCACAGGTATGAGGGCGTATCTCATTGTGGGTTTGACTTGCATTTCCCTGATAATAAGTGATGGTGAGCATTTTTTAAGTGCCTGTTGGCTTTTTGTATGGATTATGATAAGTGAAATAATTTAGAGGGAGAAAGACAAATACCAGGTGATTTCATTTATACATGGAATATGAAAAGAGAAAAAAAAAACAAAGTAAAGGAACAGACAGAAAATTAAAAATCTTGAAATCTGACCGCATAACTGAGGCTACCAGAAAGGGAGAGCTGAGGGTAGAGGGAGACCAATGGATTATGGTGGATTATCAGGGCCATGGTGGTGGTGTGATAACATACATTTGTAGAGATTTAAATCAACATTCCCTCAAACATAATAAAAAAAGAAACAGAAGTAAGTGAACAAGGATCTCTGGTTGATGCAGTCCATAGACATCACCCTAGGATCATAAAGCCGAGTGAAGGTGGAAGACAATTTTTTTTTTTTAAAGATCTGGACTCAAGCCCAAGTCTTTTCTTTCTTTCTTTCTTTCTTTCTTTCTTTCTTTCTTTCTTTCTTTCTTTCTTTCTTTCTTTCTTTCTTTCTTTCTTTCTTTCTTTCTTTCTTTCTTTCTTTCTTTTTTTTATATTTATTTATTTATACAAGCACTGGGTACAGTCAGAAGCGCAGGAGGGTGAGAGAATTCACCAGAGCCAGAGCGGGGGAGGCCCAATTTTAAATATTTTGAACTAAATATCAGTTAACTTAACTAAATAAGTTAAGTTATATATATATATATAACTGATATTTAGTTCAAAATATTTAAAATTTCTCTCCTAATTTTTTTGGCTCGTGGGTTATTTAGAAAGCTGTTGTTTTCCAGACATTTGAGGATTTTCCAATTCTCCTTCTGTTATTGATTTCCAGTCTAATTCCATCATGGTCTAGGAAGATATTTTGTATGACTTCTATTCTTTAACATTTGTTAAGTGTTTTTTTTTAATTAATTAATTAATTTGTTTGTTTGTTTATACAAGCACTGGGTACAGTCAGAAGCGCGGGAGGGTGAGAGAATTCACCAGAGCCAGAGCGGGGAGCAGAGCAGGCAGAAGGACCGAAGTACACTGCTGAGGGGAGCAGAGGGCAGCAGGAGAGGTCTGCGCGCCATGTGGAACCCTCCTCTGGTGGCCGGGGAGCAGCCGGGGATCGAACTTGCCACGCAGAGGCCGCGGGCAGCTTCGCAACCCAGCGCTCAACCGCTGCGCCACCGGGGAGGCCCTGTTAAGTGTGTTTTGTGATGGTCTATCTTGATGAAAGTTCTATGTGAACTTGAGAAGAATATGTATTTGGCCCTTGTTGCACAGAGTATTCTAAATGTCGATTAAATCAAGCTGATTGATAGTTGTGTTCAGAGCTGGTAAACCCAATCATCTGTATCTTTAATGGTCTTCTGCCTGCTTGATCTATCAATTACTGTCAAAAGGATAGTGAAGACTCCAACTATGAAAAGAAATTTGTCTACTTTTCTATTTGTTTTTTGCCTCATGTATTTTGACAAATTTGATTCTTTAAATGATCTTCTATCTTATTTTCTGTGGTTTCTAGTTCCTGGTCAAAACTTCAACGGGTCTGGGGCCTCCCCGGTGGCGCAGCGGTTGTGCGCTGGGTTGCGAAGCTGCCCGCGGCCTCTGCGGCGCCGGTTCGATCCCCGGCTGCTCCCCGGCCACCGGAGGAGGGTCCCACATGGTGCGCAGACCTCTCCTGCCGCCCGCTGCTCCCCTCAGCAGTGTACTTCGGTCCTTCTGCCTGCTCTGCTCCCTGCTCTGGCTCTGGTGAATTCTCTCACCCTCCCGCGCTTCTGACTGTACCCAGTGCATGTATAAACAAAACAAACAAACAAATAAATAAATCATAAATAAAAATACATGCCTCTTTAAAAAAAAAAAAAAAAAACAAAACTTCAACGGGTCTGTTATATACTTGGACATAGCAAGTACAGTTATAGTGCCCTGGAATCACTGTGGGTTTCTGTTCTCTATTGTGCAGAGCATAGTATTTGAAAAATGAGTAGAAGTAATTTAAGACCTTAGAGAGTCTTCATTTATTTTTGCAAATGCCTACAATTAATAGCAATTTGATAGAATCTTGATCCATTTTTAAGACCATGGTGCAGTCTGGGCAAGGGCTGATTTACTTCCACTTACCCTTCTTCCTAGGGCTTGCCTCTTTGTCTCAGACCAAAACAGAGAGCAGTTTACTAGGCCTCTGCTTTTCACAGGTGCTGGGAACTGACATCTACTCCTCTGGCTCCTTAGGCTGTCTAAATCAGCCTTCCATCTGCTGCAGCAGCCCTGATCATTGGGCTTACCATATCTGGCTTCTGCTCCTTTTCCACCTATTGATCTGGATCAGTTACTTTTCACTCTCCTGCTAGCTCCTTGATATTTTTAAGAATAATTTGGATAATTTTTCATCCAGTTTTCAAAAGTATATTAGACACCACTTGTCGCTCCATCTTGTACCTTCTTGAGTTCCCTTTCAACCCCAGCCATTACTGAACCCACCAGGTGTAATCTGACATGACTTGCCTCACCTGTACAGCATATGTCACCACAGCATTAGAGACCCATGGGAATCTGCTTTGACAGTCTCATATATGACAAGCCCGGAACTATGACGAAATTAGTACCCCACAGTGCAAGCCTTGACCCAATGGGGATGGAGTCCATAGAGTACTTTCTTTTTCTCTATTGCAGAGGACTGATCCTAAGATGCAGCGTACATAATGCTTTCAGAGAGTTCCCAGAAGAACTCAATTGCCCGCAACTCACCGATACCCCTTCCGCTTGCTCTCCAGGCCCTCTGTTCCACTCTGTCCATTCCCCCACTCTTCACCTTGCAGTCTTATCCCAACCTAAACAGCCCCTGGGCCAGCCCTTACTCAAGGCTTTGATTTGAGGAGTAATCAGACTGAGACAAATTGTCTTCAGCAGGTAAAATATTACGAATTACTCCAGGCACTGTTACCAGAAGCAGAATTTTAAAAATAATACCTGTAGGATATATTGCAGTATAGTTAAGCACTGATGAAATAAGCAGGCATCCAGCAGAAAAGTAATTAGGTAGGAGAGAAATGCTGTTGTGATGTCCTTGAACAAGAGCACATCCATTTCCTTCCCCCAACCAATTCCAATCAATATGCGTAACATCATTATTCACCCAGGCAGAACAGCTCTAAATTCATGATGGATCCTCTCTCCAAAAAAATCCAGCCATCTGCATTAATTCCCCGGGGCTAGTGTAACAAAGCACCATAAACCAGGTAGCTTAACAACAGAAATCTATCTTATCTTCTCACACTTCTGGAGGCTAGAAGTCTGAAACCAAGATATTAGCCAGTTAAGTTCCTTCTGGGACCTTCTCTTGGCCTTGTAGATGGGCATCTCTCCCTTTGTCTCTTCAAATTGTCTTCCCTCTATGTGTGTCTGTCTCCAGATTTCTGATAAAGACACTTTGTCATACTGGATAGGACCCATCCGAAAGACCTCATCTTACTTTAACTAGCTACATCTGCAACAGTCTCATTTCTAAATCAGGTCACATTCTAAGGTGTCAGAGATTAGATTTCATATAAATGTTGGGGGGCAGGATTCAACCCATAACAATTGCCAAGGTCTATTCATTCATCCTTCAAAATACCTCTCATATAGGTCCTCTTTCACTCAAGGTCAAGTCCTGTGTGGCATACCCCCACCATTTTGTTTGTTTATTTGCTTGTTTGTTTGTTTTGAGAACAGAACAGGCAGATTTACTGAAATACACTGCTAGGAGAAGCAGCAGGCAAGACAGGAGCAGTCTGCTGCACCCCCCACCACCATTTTAAAGTCTTTCTAGGGCCTCCCCAGTGGCGCAGCGGTTGAGCGCTGGGTTGCGAAGCTGCCCGCGGCCTCTGCGGCACCGGTTCGATCCCCGGCTGCTCCCCGGCCACCAGAGGAGGGTCCCGCATGGCGCGCAGACCTCTCCTGCCGCCTGCTGCTCCCCTCAGCAGTGTACTTAGGTCCTTCTGCCTGCTCTGCTCCCCGCTCTGGCTCTGGTGAATTCTCACACCCTCCTGTGCTTCTGACTGTACCCAGTGCTTGTATAAGTGAATAAACAAAAAACAAAACAAAACAAAACAAAAAGTTAAAAAAATAATCTTTCTAGAATATTTGCACTCTTTCCCCACTCCCTAATCCATCCTTATACAGAAATATAGGATTTTTTAAAGCAGCTTTCATTGTCTTGCTTCCCTACTCAAAAAAACCTCCAATGGCTCTCCATTTTCTATCAAATAATAAAATTCAATAATATAGCCTGCTCCTTCTCAATAAGATCTTAAATTTGTCTTCCTCTGTAAAAATGGCCATCTTTCTACCCATTCATTCTATTCCAGAATGATGAGATTTTTTTTTTTTAACTTCCCCTGTCAGTGTTATCTTTGTAACATTTGCAAGTTTAGCTAAGAGTACGACAGATGTTATAGTGGTTGAGGACAGACTACCAGTGTGTTGGGGACTGGGCACTTGTAGGTGGCAGTAACTGCATGTGAAAGAGCTCAGGAGCTTGAAGCTCTTGGGCACATTTTGGGAAATACAAGTAGGGCTGAGTTCCTGGAGCAAATCCATGGCAGCATGGAGCAAACACTGCAAAGCAAGAGTTAGTATCTTGAATGCTCTGTGGACCAGATAAATTACTTGGACTTTTCCCTGTAAACAGAGGGTTAGTAAATGATTTATAACATATGCCATGGCAGTGAACATATTTCTTAGTTACAACTACCCGCTACCCCCAGACCTATAAGATTGTCCAGAGCATAGCCGGCTCAGTTTGAGTTGACCTAAAAGCAGATTAAGACAAGAACTTGGGAGCAGGTAGTGTGTGTGGAAGATGATCCCCGAAGTCACAGATGAGGGATTGGGTGAGTTGAAGAAGGGAGAAAAGTCAGCAATATTGTATTTTTAATCAGGGTACCGCAGTGGCTGACTGAGCTGCTTCTCACTGGGGCCTGTTAAGCAATCACACTGTATATTCCTGAGAGTTGTCCTCCAAGGACTAGAGGTATCTGGGTATTTTTGCACTAAATTCAGTCCTTAATGGGTTGGGAGTGGCCCCAGGTCCTTCAGGGCCATCTGGAGAATAGGCAGGTGAGTTCTCCTGGTATTCTAGACAAAGAGCAGCGAGTCCAAAGAGCAGCGAGTCCAAAGAGCAGTGAGTCCTGGGGCTTGAGGTGGGAAGCAGTGCTGCAGGAACTGCCCAGAACATGGGGCAGGCCACCTGCTGCTTCCAACCCCTGCACATTCCTGCTGAATAAACCTAGGTGCATATGGCTTACTTCCCTAGTGGCTCATTGAGGTCTTTAATGGCAAGAACCAAATATAGAGGCTGAGCACAGCAGAGCACAGGGCTCCAGACAGGCTTGAGCATGACTGGGAAAGGAAGGAGGGAGATGTGGCTGGGGGGCAGGGAGTGCCTGAGTCAATGAGAACTAAGTATCCATGAGTATGGCTGACCTTGTGTGGGGTTTAGCTACACCCCTGAACACAACACAGAGAGGTGGAGAGGGTGAGAACAGCAGCATGACTATCTGTGTGATCTAGGATTAGTCACGTACTTACTCTGGGTGGCTGCTACACGGGTGAGATGTGTAGCCAAATCCAAAAAGTCACTCCTTAGAACAACTAAAGCTTGATTCATGCCCATTTGCTTACATCTTTGAGTCCCCTTGGAGAAGCAGAAAGCTTTGCAAATAGAACATTCTGGTGTCTGGTTGGGCTGAGCTTCGGTGGTCAGGTTCCCTGATTCCTTGTAAGATCTCAGCTACCAGGAGCAAACTAGCAAGAGCCATCAACATGTAAATATGGGGGCCCCCTGGTGTCTCAGGGTTAAAGTCTCAGCATTATCAAGCTATCACCAGCCACTGTGGCTGGCATACTAGTTTGATCCTGGCCAGGGAGCTACCCACATGGCACAGCAGACCCCTCCTGACTCGCCCGCTGCTCCCCTCAGCAGTAGATTTCAGTACATCTGCCTTTTCTGCTCCCCACTGTCTCTGGTTAATCCTCTCACCCCTGCACCTCTGGCCTGTCCCCCAGTTCTTATATGCACAAATAAATAAAAATAAAAATAAAAATATTTTTAAAACATGCAAATATGTACATGTTGACTGCAGCACTTCTCTGTGGATTCCTAGGAGCAGGATGGGTGACACCCTGGCAAGGGCCTTAATGCTGGAGGCAGGAACCTTCACAGAACAGCAGGGACCAGGCCTGACATGGAAGGATGGGCACCTGGACCACATGGCATTGCTGGGTGTGGGTGGAGAAAGCAGCCTTTTCAGCTGCAGCCCCACCCAAATTTTCACCCCTTCAGGAATGGTCACTGGAAGCAAAACAAGACAGAGCCCAGTCTTCCATCAGCACCCAGGGTCTGGGCTCTCTTCACCCCCACACCTATCCCAGTCCCCGCTCTTCCACTTCCTAGACACTCTGGCCAGGTCCAAACCCCACCATTTCCTCAAGAAGAGTCACAGAAAGAGTCTGCATGAATGTCTACTTTAATGATTCAGATTGGGGTCATGCTAGAACCGCCCCTCTGGAGGGGAGCGGGGAGGGCGTGGGGGCAGAGAGGCTTTGCACATGTCTCAATCAGCTACGAGGTTGCGGCCCGCCGTGGGGGGAGGCTTAAAGAAGCCCTAAAACAAGAAGAAACAATGGGTTGTAATCAGTATGTAGGAAGGTGATGCCTCCCTTTCCTATTCTCCTTCCCCCAAATACTTCAATTCCTGTCTGTTCCAGTAAGCTCACAACTGCGTGCCCATCCCCTTGGCTGCATACTCTAGCAGCCACCCCATGAGTTTCCCTTAGACTTGGGCTCCAGGCTGGAGAATTGCAGCTCCCAGCCAGACCCCCACAGGGGGGTTGTTACTCCAGGATGACTGCTTTGACCCAACAACCAACCCAGGCTTAGGAATGCCAGTTACTACCTCATGGGGGTGAGGACCAGCTTCCTTGGTAAGCACAAGGGGCTAGAGGCCCCCCCAAGATGCAGCCTGCCTGTGGATGGAGGTGTTAGCTCTGCTGTGCAGGCCCCTCCATCTCCCCAGGACCAGGATGACTGGCTCTCTGCAAGCCTGTTTTCATTCTTGCTCTCTGCATAATCCCTTCCCCAGGTCACTAGAGTGGCCTTTGAAAATTGTTGATCACATGATGACATTCCCTCCCTCAAATATTCTCAGTTTACCTGCAGCTGCGCTTAAAATCCAAACCTTTGCCCATGATCTATAAGACTCTGTTTGGTCAGTCCTGGGCCTGCTTCTCCCACCATATCTTCTCCCACTGACTTTTCTGTAGGCTCCTCTAACATTGTAGGCTCCTCCTCCTTGTGTTACAGCCTTTGTCACGGCAGTGCCTTCTGCCTGGGGTGTCTTTCCTTTGTACCTTCTTCTGGTTGCCATTTTCTTGTAACTTAGATCTTAGTCTCCAAACACTTGTCAATATGGAGGAGTCTGTTGTTTGGGGTGGCCCAGTCCTGGGTAGGCAGGGCTTGCTGCAGCTCTAGAAGGGTAGGGCTGTGCACAGGAAAGGGCTGGGACTCATGCGAGCTGGGCCATCTTGGTTCATGAATGTGCTCTGCAGCCTTAACCAGTAAACAAGCCCCTTGACCAGCCTGGGCCACAGTTTCTCATCCATAAAGATAGAGTGTTAGATGGGTGATTTTCAATCTGGATTCTGAAGAGTTCAAACATGCTGAATGCCTCTGAGTCTTACCCAGGTGACTTCTCCAGGACACAGAATAGAGCAAGGGGTGCATGGGGGAGGGGCACTGAATGTGAAGGCATCTGGGCTGCCCCTTTCATTTATCCAAGAAGCTGTGATATCATTTGATGCACAGAAGGGAGTGTATGAAGAAAAGGAGGATCTTTTATTTAATTTTGAAAAACTGCAGTTTTCAATGCCTATTTTAAATCCAAATACCCCTGCATGATCTTATCGCTCATTTCATCCTTAGTGGCTCTCAGCACCTGCATCATACCCCACTCTCTCATGGATACCCACAGGGCGTCTGTGCGAGCATCAGAAAAGTGGGTATACCTTTATCCATTGACACTTCAATACCCACTCCCTCCTTCACACCTGTCCCCCTCACTTAAACATGTGATTCCAACCTCAGAAAAATTGAGTCCCTCACCTTGACAGGCTTGGCCACCTCTCGTTTCAGGGCATTTGAAACCACTTTGGAGCTAAAGCACTGGTCCCTGTTCACCTTGGACACTGGGCTCTGTGAGAAAGGAAGTCAGGAGTCAGGAAGGAGGCAGCAAAGAGTGACAGCACCCACAGGGAAAGAGATGGGACTTAAAGACAGGGATTTGAAATTCTTGAGAAAACGCATTCTAACCTTGGGGAATAGGAGTCGAAGTTTCTCCTCATGCTTGCCCCTGGAAAAGACAGAGATGATTAGCAGGACCCCAGCTAGCTAACACCCGCTCACTCTCCCTTTGCAAACATCACTAAAGTGTCATGGAATTGCTTCCTGCAGATCTCAGACAGGACCTCAAAATCATTCTCTTAGTGTACCTGAAAATTCTTATCTGCAATATTAATACCCATCCCAGCCCTACACCATCTGTCCATCAGGAAGCATGGCCTTACCACAGGCCTCACACACCTCACTCCAGTGGTTTTGGTGGGAAAGGCTGCCTGCCCATCCCTCAGACATGGATCTTGGGGGTGGAGTCTCCTGATGTGCTCCATCTCCTGGGTCATCACATTCTGGGTGATGTCATCCTTCCAGAACAAACCTGCAGAGCAAAAGGGCTCAGTGCATTGGCTCCTGGGACACTCTGACCCATTGTAGGGACCAGAGTGAGATCAACACTCCCCCAATTCTCCAACTAGAGAAAAGATCATAATTTGTGGTGATAATTAAATGAGATGGTATATATGCTTAACACCATGGTTGGCATGAAATAACCATTCAACTAGCATCAGAATTACATTCTCTTCGCTGAGTCCATTGATATTATTGCAGGATTAAATGAGCGTAGGGATATAAAGAATGCTTAGAAACTCAAAGACAGTGACTCCCAGACAGTGGTGTTTGGGAGAAAGCCTTGTTAAAGCACGGATTGCTGCTGTTCCCCACCCCTAGAATTTCTGATTCAGTAGGTCTGGGTGAAACTCAAGAATTAGCATTTCTAACAAGTTCCCCACTGATGCTGATGGTCCAGGGATGCACTTTGAGAACCACTGTGCTAAGGCATTATACACACATTAGATATCAGTCATAACACTTGTAATATTAACTCAAGGCAGATTTCCTATCGATCTCTCCATTCATAAAACTGCTCTAAGAGGGCCTCCCCTGGTAGCGCAGTGGTTGGGTGCTGGGTTGAGAAGCTGCCCGCAGCCTCTGCAGCGCCGGTTCGATCCCCGGCCACAGGCGAGTGTCCCCACATGGCACACAGACCTCTCCTGTCTCGCCCGCTGCTCCCCTCAGCAGTGTATTTCATCAGTCTGCCTGTTCTGTTCCCCGCTCTGGCTCTGGTGAATTCTCTCACCCTCACATGCTTCTGACTTTATCCAGTGCTTGTATAAATAAATAAATAAATAAATAAATAAATCTAAAAAAAAATAAATCTAGGAAATGGCCAGCCATCTTTCTCCAAGGGATTTTCCATTGCCTTTCATTTCTCCCCTCTATTTGTTATATATTTTGTTTTGCTTCCTACTGAGAGGCTGACCTACTGAGAGGTGTATATTTTCTCCTGCCGAGAACTTAAGGCTTCCTGGTTCTGGAAAAACTCAGATAATGCCAGGGTTTGTGGCTAGACCCAAGGAGTTGAATGCTGGTCTCTTCCAGGGGCATCTTCTTGAAGCCTCTGCTGGGGTTTTTCAGAGTGTTCAAGGGCAAACAGCCCACCCCTGAAACTCTGCCTCTCCCTTTGGTCTCATCTCCTTCTCCCTGGGGTGAATATAACAGGAAAGTTTCTAGTAGATATCTTTTTTTAAAGAGACGTATTTATTTTTATACAAGAGCTGGGGTACAGGCCAGAGGCGTGGGAGTGTGAGAGGATTCACCAGAGACAGAGTTGACTGAAATCAACCAGAGTCAACAGAGTAAACCAGAGACAGGTTGACTGAAATACACTGCTGAGGGGAGCAGCAGGCGCGACAGAAGAGGTCGGCCACACCATGTGGGTATCTCCCTGGTTGGCCAGGAATCGAACCCATGCTGCAGAGGCTGCGGACAGCTTCACAGAGATGCGCTCAACATGCTGCACCACCCTCTGTGCCACCCGCTGGAGGCCCCTCTAGTAGATATCTTGAGGAAGAAAGTCCCAGATCAAATGGTCCCTCCTCAGGCCCTCCCACCTCCCAGTCCTCAGCAGGAGACCCTAGCCTCTCTTCAGCTTGTACTCACCTTGGGGCACAATCTGCTGGAGTACAACTCGCAAATGCCGGAAGAGTGGGCTGGTAAATCCTTGGAGGGGCCAGAGCTGCCCCACTCCCACTTGGCCCTGACCTTCTAAGGGCAAAATAGCAGTGTCAGCATGGAGCTTGGTTATAACCTTCCAAATTCCAGTTGAAGAAAGTAGCTTCCTTCCACTATTGCCACTGAATTCCCTGGTCTCTATTCCCCTCACCAAGCCCCCTCCTTTTCATTTTTTCCTCTCCCCCATTTGCCCTGTTCTTCAGCCTCTGCACCTCATTCAACTCAGGCACTGATTTCTAGTTAGGAAGAAAGCTTACAAAGAGTGGCCTGTGGAGGTTCAGTTAATCAGAGATGCAGAAAACGGCACACATAAGCAGGTGAACAGGTGGGGGAGGGGGAAGCACGTGAACTGCATCTCAGGAAAGCCTCTGCAGCCTGGGGAGATTGGAAGCGTAGGCCTGGAGTCTGGTATTGGTGTGTAGTGGGTCTTTGAGTGTTTGGGAAGCCGGGGTAAGGGTAGGAATTGGGTGAGGAAAATACCTAATGCTCTGCACACCTTCCCTTATTCCAATGGGATAGTAGGTGAGGTAGGGTTGGAAGAGAGTTCAGGGTACTTTTCTATGGTGAAATTACCATGCATCGTTGTAAACCAACCGGTTTTAAGAAAAGGAAATTCTCCCCATTTAAATTCACCCTGTTATCAATTTTCTGGCTTTGGAGAAAAGTTAGCACTGCCAGCACCCTATAGAGAAGGAAAAGAGCCTCAGGAAGAGATCTTTCTCTGAAGCAGCGCTCCAAGTGGAAAGGTGGCGAAGTGGACGTCCTGGACCAGACCCACGGCGGGCCTGCCGCTGTCCGTGGTGCTGACAGGCAGCCTGAGCCTGGATCGCGGGCTCTCTGGGCGATAAAAACCCAGGCGCCTCCATGAGCCTTGCCACTCTATCCCCTCCCACCTCACGCCCCTCCCTGCCTCCCCCAGCCCTTCGCTAATCCTCTGCTTTGGCCTCTAAATCCGGAGGGGAGAGTAGGCGTCTCCTAGGAGTTTGCACCCTCTTCCCTGCGTCCGCCTCTCGCTGCACTCCTGAGGCTGCGCATTGCGTCCCTGACTGCTCAGCCCTGAGTCAGCGCGGGTCTCCTCCACTGGCTTGGGGTGTGGGGGGGCCCTTCCTTTCCTGCTCCGTCCTTTTACCCCAGCCTCATCTTCCCCTTCTTATCGGAAATCGTATCGCAGCCACCAGGCTCTGAGAGCTTATGAAGAACGCCCGGCCCAGACCTTTCTCCAGAACCAGGATCCAGGACCCGCGGTTCTGCTCCTGTGCAGACACCCTACTCTCCTATCCTACCCGCGCCATCTCTTGCCTGCCTCAGCCCCTCTTGCTCCCGCGACCTCCCTCCGTCCGTTGGTTTTCTCATCCTCCTGCCGAATCTCCAATCTTCTCCCGAGCCCGCTGCTCTTAGGTCCAGATCGTGCATCCTCAGCCTCAGCCCAAGGCTGCATCTCATTGCTAACCGTGAACCCCCAACCCATTTCTTTCAGGACCGTCCTCGCTCGGCCCGCACCACCCCCCCCCACCCCCCGGTTTCCTCCTGACCGTGGCCACTAATGTCGCTGCAGTCCCCTGGGCGACTGATCAGCAGCAGGAAGCAGAGAAACAACCGGAGCCCCTCGGATCCCCCAAGCCACAGCGGGCGCTGCATCCTCCCGGCCCCGGCGCGCTCGCTCCCGCCTAAGTCCGGCGTGGGGGGCCGTAGAGACGCGGCCCGAGGGCTGGGGCGGGGCTGGTGCGTCCTACCCGCCGGGGGCTGAATCCTCACAACGCTTCGTGGCCTCTCCGCCAATCGCGGGCGGACCCAGCTCTCGCAGACGCCTACCCCAACTCCTCCTTTCTCCTTAGCACCCCCTAGGCACCCCACCATCACCGAGCGCCCGCTCCTTTTCTTATGTAAACTTAGTGCCAAGAACTATCTTGTCCACTCCCAATCCCAAGGTTGGAGAACAGGATTGCGTGTAAAATGTGGGTGTGAATTGTACCTACATCAAAGGTTTGTGGTGAGGATTAGATATGAACTGCAGGCAATCAATTGAGTCTATTTTTGTTATCTTGATGCTCTTTACCCTCACCCACCTGAAAACCTTACATTGTGGGATCGACCTGCAAAATGCATTGCACATCCATCCACTTCTATCCATATCCACTGCCCTCACCTTGGTTCAAACCACTGTACTCTTTTTCATGAAACTTGCAAAAAGTAACTGTCTTACAAATGAGCTTATTTCTTAATTCCACCCTTGTTTAGGTACAGGGTAGTGTGAGCTTTCTAAATCCTAGGCTGGCATTTAATTATTTTTTTCATTAACTTTAAAACACCCATTTTGAAAACTTTCAAACGTTAAAAAAGAAGAATCTAATAACCATGCATATGCCTACCAGCTAGACTAAATTACTTTTTGTCACAACTTCTTTTTCTTGGTGAAATCGTGTAAAAATAATTTACAGACATCATAACATTTCACTCCTAAATAATATAAAATGCATGACATTTCACTCCTAAATAATATAAAATGCATTAGAAGTAATGATTTTAGTGCATGACCAAGGGGTAAACAGGGACCCCCAAATTTGCATACTTTAAAGAGATCCAGCCATCCATGCACATAAAGGCAAGTTCTCTTAATGTGAAAGAACTTTAATAGAATTAGCGTGCATTGAGAGAGAAGAGAAGAAAGGATATTTTCCCCAATAAATCACCCAAGTTAGCCATCCCCTCACGGGCAAATGCCCGCCAAACAAGGCTGGCCTAAAGTGGGGCCACTGAGGTCTGAAAATTTGCCTCAAGTCTAAGCACCTTCTGGCCGGGAACCATAGGAAAGGGCTTTTGAAGCAGGTCCCAGAAAGTTGGGACAAAAGGAGCAAAATCAAAGTACAAATCAAGATAATGACAGCCATTATTAGGCTTCCCGCATCTCTCTAGTGTCTCTCCATGTGCTCCTCTCCAGGTCTCCTTCCAGGGTGCAGGTCAACCTGCAGAAGCAAGAGCTCTCATCCTTTCTCTCTCTCGCTCAACCCACCACTCAGCTCTGTCCATCAAGCGGGGCAGGGAATATGATACTGTCCCCTTTTATGTAACAATGATAGTTTCCTACATAACCATAATACCATCATGAGATCTGTCAAAAGCTGAATAATGACCCCTACAGAGATGCTTTTCTGAATTCTTGGAAACTGGGCACATGTTATTGTACATGTTAAAAAGGATTGTGCCGGGGCCCTCCCTGGTGGCACAAGGGGTTAAGAAGCAACCTATGAAGCTATCACCAGCCACTGCAGCAGGAGTTCAATCCCCGGCCAGGGAGCTACCCACATGGTGCAGCAGACCTCTCCCGTCTCCCCCGCTGCTCCCCTCAGCAGTGTATTTCAGTCAGTCTGCCTGTTCTGCTCCCGACTCTGTCTCTGGCGAATCCTCTCAACCCCTGCATCTCTGGCCTGTACCCCAGCTCTTGTATGCATAAATAAATAAATCTTAAAAAAAAGAAAAAAGAAAAATAAGTCATATCTACTCACACATTTCCTAGTTGTGGTGTATGCTTTTTATTTCTTCTTTCAGATTCCAGTTTTGATCTGGGATCATTTTTGGTTTGAAGAGCTCCTTTGGCATTTTTGTGCGGGTCTCCTGACAATGACTTTCCATGCTTTTTGTTTGTTTAAAAATGTCTCTATTTCTCTAAGTCTGACAGAGAAACCCCACATGATTTCACTCATGTGTGGTCTATAGAGAAAACAGATGAACTAAATAAAACAAAATTAAACATTTGTACTATAAAATCAATTAGCAGTTACCAGGAGGGGGAGGACAGGGCGTGTGTAAATTGGAACAAAGGGGACATGGTCTGGTGAGGGACAGAATTGGACTTTTAGTGGTAAACTTAATGTTATATGTATACTCGTTGATTTTCAAAGATGCACACCTGAAACTTATGTAATATTATAATGCAATGTTATGTCATTTAAAAAATTAAATTATAAAAATCTCTATTTCTCCCTTGTTTTAAAAAGGTCTACTACTCTGAGTAGTAACACATTGTGTCTATTGAACACATCTTCTTGATTTAGGCATCTCCATTTAAGTTGGAGAAAGAGATTTTTTTTTTAAAGATTTATTTATTTATTTATACAAGCACTGGGCACAGTCAGAAGCGTGGGGGGGGTGGCGGGGTGGCCAGAGAACTCACCAGAGCCAGAGCAGGGAGCAGAACAAGCAGAAGGACCAAAGTTCACTGCTGAGGGGAGCAGCAGGCGGCAGGAGAGGTCTGCGGGCCATGTGGGACTGTCATCCCGCGGCTGGGTATTGAACCGGCGCCGCGGGGCCACGGGCAGCCTCACAACCCAGCGCTCAACCGCTGTGCCACTGGGGAGGCCCGAGAAAGAGTCATTTTTAAACAAAAAGTATGAGAGGTCATTGTCAGCAGACCAGATATTTAACTTTTCGACTAGACTCTGTGAAATCTCACCCTGCATCTTTGCCATGTTGCAGACAGCTAAGGATTTGAGGGTAATTTGTATGTGGATTTGGGTTCCCCTTTTTTTGAGCTCACTCATGTCCTGGGTTTCTGGCTCAATTTCCAGCTGGAGTTTCTGTCTTCTAACCTCTGCTTTCTCAGCCACTAAGATGCCACTTTCAGCCTGAGCTCTGCTGCTCCATGTGCTGCCAGGGACTAAGAAGTTTCCTCAGAGGAAAAGCCTGATAAACGTGCAGCTTACCCAGCAGGCTTAGCTTTTTGCAAGCATTACATTCCTTCTAGCTTTTCTTTGGTCTCCATGCTTTCCTATAATTGTGTTTGTTTTTTTTGTCTGGATTACACAGTAATAGTAGGAGGGTCTGACCCAGCTCTTTTGCCACTCCAGGAGCTGGAGATTTTTCTGGATACCATTAATCTGTGTTATACATATATATTTAAGCTATTTACAGAAATAATTTGAGGTCTAGGAGCAAATGAATGTGAACCTGCTTTGAGAAGTTTAATGTTACAGGAAAAAGGGACACATTGGTTTGGGCCGGGTTGAGCAGAGGTGGGGTGCTTCTCCTTCCCCTGCAGATTTCAAACCACCAGGGAAGTGACACATGCATTGGTACTGCACTTCTTTTTGCTTTTCATTCAAGAAGGCCCTAACACTGAGGGTAACACACTCGGAAGACCAAGCAGGGTCTCAGGAGCATTGCACCCGGGGTTCAAAGGGAGGAACTTCCTTTCCCAAGAGGAGAAAGAGCACCATACAGCATTGCAGGGGTGGGGGGACAAATTGCAGTTCAGCTGTAGTCCTGCCCTGCCTCGCATTCACTCTCTGAATGATGTCTGGAAGGAGAAAGGGATGAGAAATCTGCACCAAGGGTATATTCCAGGCACCTCTGTTCTGGCCCTACACAGTTCCCATCAGAGGCTCTGCTGGCAGCCTGCCTGTTTTGCATCCAGACAAGTCAACAGAGCTTTGACAAAAATTCACTTTAAAAATCTCGCAGTAGATTGTTCTAGAACTGCCCCTCTGGATGGCAATGCAGGAGTTGGGGGAGAGGACTGCCTCATCAGTTACACAATTTTGCTCAGGGAAGGAAACAGGTCAAAGAAGCTTTATCGTGGAGGAAATGTGGGATTTGCAATTTGTGTGTACACATGCTGGATTCCCCCCCACCCCATGAGGCAAACTCTCCCTTCCCCCAATAAACAATAGGCTCTGATAGTCCTGATCTGGCCAAGTCTGAGGCACAGTGACTCAGCAACTGCCTGGCAGCTGGGTCTCCTGGCTCCAGGGCTGATCGTCTCCCTCCCCCGTTTCCCTTTGGAGTAGAGCTAGTCAAGGGCCCTGGACCCGAGAAGAATGGGGATTCTTGTTTGCACACTTGGCACCATGGTAACCAGTTCTTGTGGAGATCAGTCACTTCATAGTATGATGTCACCTCAGCCACCAATCAGAGCAGATGAAGCCCAGCTGCCATGGTGACAGGAATCAGAAGCTGTTTCCGTGGAGAGCAGAAGGGTCTGGAGACCCCTGCAGTTCAGACTGGCAGTGCACATGGCCCTGGGATGTGCTCAGTCCACCCTGCCAGTGTCCCCTGGGCCAAACCAACACTTCCTAACAGGTTGATAGCTTCTTCTCTTGTCCCCATGGTACATTCTCCAACTGTGCCAGGGTCATCTTTTTGTTTTTTAAACCTCAACATTCTTATTAGTAGAATTTGATTGATTTACAATACTATGTATTGATAAATCCTCATGTTTGGGGGAGTCAAGCTTCACAACTTGGTATGTGTGTAAGCCTTACCTCATTCCGCCACCAAAATTCTAGTGCCGTTTCCACAATGAGACAGACCTCTTTCCCCTGTCCTATCACCCTAGTAACCGTGCTTTTCAAGGAGTCTAAGAGTTGTTCTTATTTTGATTTGTTAGATCATTTGCTTTGCCTATTTACATTCCACATACAAGAAAAAGCACCTGATAATTGTCTTTTACTTTTTGACTTTCTTCTTGTAGCATCACCACCTCAAGTTCTATCCATGTTATCACAAAAGACAAAAAAGATTTCTTTTTAATAGCTGAGTAGTATTCCATTAAGTAAACATACCACAACATCTTTATCCAGTCTTCCCTCTATGGGCATTAAGCTTATTTTTATATCACGCTTGTTGTGAATAATGCTGCTGTGAACATAGGGGTGCAGAGATCTTTTCCAGTTAGTGTTTTCATATCCACTGGATAAATTCCCAAGTGTGATATAATTGGATCACATTGTATTTCTATTTCAATTTTTAAGGAATCTCCATACTCTTTTCCATAGAAGCTGCACCAATTTATAGCCCGCCCAGCAGGGTACAAGAGTTTCTTTTTCTCCACTGCTTGCAATTGTTTCCAGTCTTTTTGATACAGACCATTCTCAGGGGTGGGAGATGATACCTTTTTGCAGTTTTGATTTGCATCTCCCTGATGATAAGTGGAGCTGAGTGTTGTTCACATGCCATATTGGCCACTTGTATGTTTTCTTTGGAGAAGTGTCTATTTGGGTCTTTTAGGGTTTGTACAAGTCTTTTAAAATTGTACATCATGACATTGTATTCCATTCCATTCCTTAAAATCCCTAGTGATTTCCCTCTACACTTGACGTAAGTTTTAGACTTTTTCCATATTACCTGAAAGACCCTATGTGGTCAGTTCTGGGCCTACGTCTCCAACCTTATTTCCTGCCACTGGCTGTTCAATTTGTTTCTCTTATGCACCATTTAGAACTGAAAATTACAATAACCAAATTAGGAACTCCCTCAGTCGGCTCCACGGCAGAAGAAGAAAAAAGAGTCTGTATCAACAGAAATGATCCAATTAGAACAACAGAGAGAAAAGCCATGTGGGAAGGATGTTTCCAGAGCCTCAAGAACTTGCAGGACAATATCAACTATCCAGTATCTGTTACTGGCATTCCAGAGAAAGAAGAGAAATAAATGTAATGTTCTTTTATTTTATTTTTAGTATGGGCACTATTCCCATTTGTTTGCATATTTCTGGAGTTATCTAGCACGGAAGGGAAAATAATCATATGGGAAAGAGAATAGAGAATTTCTGGGATGATGTTCTTGATGAGGCCTTTGCTGTTAATTCTCAGGAGTAAGACAACTTCTTTCCCAGATCATTCCTTTTCTAGACATCCCTATTTCTGTGAGCAGCACAATTATTCTCCTGGGTACTAGTTTTCTAAATTCAGGTATGGCTTCTGCCTTTATGTCTCCACTGAGGAGACGTAGACCAGGGCCTATCAACCCACCTTCCATTTCTCTCTCCAAGGTGCCAACGTTTTGTTTGCTCCATGCCTGCACGGTCACGTCTCAGAGCACACGTCAGTCATGACACCACTTACAGTTCTAATTGGCTGCCTCCTTCACATCCATCTCCCCTCTCCTCCTAGCTTTCAAGCTATTCTTTTACTTTGTCCTTCCCTTGACTACACAATTTCAGTGACTCCCTAGTGCCTCTTCAAAGTGAGGTCTCAATTACGAAGCCTGGCCCTCTGCCATCAAGCCCAAACCCACTTTTCCAGACTTGCCTCCAGCTGTTCCAGAAAGACTTATTCACTGAGGAGTCTTTCTGCTCTCCATCTTCTTTGATATTTTCCACACATTATCACATCCTACTGACACCATAGAGGCTGCACCAATTTATATCCCCACTAGCAGGGTACAAGAGTTACTTCCTGGCTTAAGTAACTCAAGGGCCAGCTCAAGAGTTACTTCCTTACTGAGACCTTCCCATGTCACTCACTCACATGTGAAGCCAAGGATCACAGACTGTCAGCTGAAAGGGATATTTCTGAGGATATAATTCAATACTGGTTTTACAGGTAAGACAATACAGTCTCCCACCTGTAGCTCTTTTTCTCCATCATCCTCATCCAACTCCACTCAATACCTGCTGAGTCTCTGCCTTGTCCTGCGCACTATGCTAGGTTCCCAGGATGGGTGTGAATAAGCCACATACCTGGACCGGAAGGAGGTACAGTCATATAAATACATATAAGGCATAAAGTAAAACAGTGAGTTTGCACAGAGAAGGGGGTGGCAAACTCAGGAAGGAGAGTTTAAGGAGGTGCAGAGAGGCGCTATAGAGGAGGGGCTATTGAGTCTAGATTTTGGGGATAAGATGGATAAAGTGTGTCAGGGGTAAGATACATGCAGGCAGAGAAGAGCCTATATAAGAAGCAAGTTGTGTGAACCAGCTGGGCACAATTTGAGAAATACAGGTGGGGCTGACTAACTGGGCACACAGAGAGGCCAAAAGGAGGAATGCCTTCAGCTGAGACAGGAGGGGTTGGCAGGGGATAAGACCTTGAAGTCCACCTGTAGGAAAACCAAATTGACTCCATCTTGCGTCAATGCCACCTTAGGTCCATGACCGACAGTTCTCTCACTCCAGGAAGACAGCCAAAGTCCCCATTGTTTTCTCCATCGACATGAACCACACATGAACATATTCATCTTAAAGAGGCACAAAACATGTCCCTGAGCTGGTCTAGTGCCAGCAGGCACAAGGCAGGTTCATTGTCAATTCGGGTAGATGGATAGAGTCCTGGAGCCCTTGGTGGATTTTTAAGACTTTAATGGTATCTTAGGGAACCAGGTACACTGGCACAGCAGACAGGGAAGCTGGCATGCAGGGAGGCTGGCACAGGCTGGGTGGGGGTGATGGGAGGCAGGCAGGACACTGTGCCTCCCAGCCTCTCATGAATCTTTACGCTCACTCTCTCTGGGCTCTCTCTGACTCTCCCTCTCAGCCTCATGTAGTCTCATAGACTCGCCTCAGAGTGGCTCTCCTCACTGCACTGCCGCCCTGTAGCCCATCGCCTCTGGGCACAGGTGTCCACATGCACATGCCTGTGCTCTTGGGTCCAAGTGTCCAGAATCAAAGGCACATATGCCCTGTGCCCACGCTCCTTGGCCCAGTCATCCACGCTAGCTTCAGGAGGGTGTAAAAAGGCCTGATAACTTCATTTACTCTACAGCTGGCAGCATTAGTTTTACACAAATTCCTACTCTAGTTAAACATTAAGCCTCACTGGGGAATAATACGCCTCACCTGCCAGGGTGGGAGGTGTGGATCCAGCCTGGACCTGAATCCTGTCCATTGGCAACAGGATTAAGCCAGCGTTACCCACCGGTCAAGGCCCTGCTTTGACAGTTTCTCACACATCTCTTCTTCACTCCAGGCTCCAGAAGTGGCTGGGCGTTACCATCTAAATGATGTATCCCCCTTCCTCAATTGATGTGCTGAAATCCTAACCCCAAGCTGATAGTGCTTGGCAGTGAGTAGGGCAGAAGGGTGGAGGCCTCGTGGGGGAGTTGAGTGCTGTGTGGGAGGACACATTTTCCTCTTCCCTTCCTGGTATTTATGGCTGGAAAATAAACTGACATAAGACAGATTAGCATAAGAAAAAGGGCAATTTCTTTTCATGCATGTTGGAGGTAATGTATAGATATAGAAAGAGTTTGCTTGAAACCCGTAACAATCTAGACTTGGATCAGCTCAAAATTGCTCTTCTGGAGAGGACCAGAGAAGGTGAGGTTTAATAAGCCACAAGGTTGGTGTTATTCCCCAAGAAATGACACAAAGACATCCTAAAATGGGAAGAAATAAGGGATTTTCAGTGAATTTTTACAAGGTAGGGTTTGCCACTCTTTTCCCACCACTCCCCCATAAAATTCAGCTCGATATCAGCCTTCATCTGAACAAGCCTGAGATGAGAGATGCTGGCGTCAGACTGCATGCAGGCTCTTCCCAGTCCCCATCCCTAATCCCTTCTCCTTCTTGGGATTTTTCCATTCCACACAGGGCTGGTCGGTCCTGGAGCCCAGAGGATAATGGCAGCTCCTGTTTGCATACTTGGCAGAACCATGGCAACCAGCCCATCACAGGGTGGGTCACAGGATCAGAGCCGGCCTGCTGGCAACCAATCCAAGCAGAGGAGACCAGCTGCCATGGCGACGGGAAGGGGACCCGTTTCTTTGAGAGGGGTGAGGGGCTGGGGCACCTCTGAGGTGCCAGAGACCTCTGGATGCAGCCTAGGGAGGGGCTTGCAGCACTGCTACCAAGATCTTAGTCCACGGTACCACCCCATCACCCCTGGATAGCACAATTCCCCAAGAGGTCTACCTAATGCTACTCTTAACTGTTTCATCATCTTTTTCCCCAGCAGTAGCTTTACAAAATATTTATCACATTATCCTATTCCTCTCCTTAAAAAATCTGGTGATTTTCCACTGAACTTTGAGTAAAACCCAAACACCTGACTATCAACTATGACTAGTGCTGAGCCCAGTCCCCAGCTCACCTCGGCTGGAAGCCCCGCCATTCCACCTACAGGCAATTTATTTGTCATTCTCTCTGCCTTGGAGACCCTTCTCCAGCTCTTCCCCTGCCTGCTTCCTTCTTGCCATCCAGGTCAAATTTCTAATGTCAGCTCCTGGGCTTCGCCCAGCGTGGCGGCCCTGGTGTGTGAAGCAGCCCACCCCACGGTCTGGAGAGGACGGTGGCCTGGCAGAACTTGATGCAGTCCTGCTCACCCACGGTCCCTCTGTTTCTCAGCTGTCGGGGTCACAGTGAGCGAATATGTGGGTGGTTTTCTCTTGCTTCCAACCAGCTGCCTGAGAGACTTACTCAACGGGGGAGAGCAAGGGGGGAGCTAAATGTGAGGCGCTCTGGATCCACCTTCCCCATTAGAGAGTGATGCTAAGGTACGTGGATACGGATGGGTGAGCAGGGTGCGGGTTGGTGTCATGCCATACTTGAGATTTCCTTAGAAAAACACAGCCCGTGTATTTTCTGAAGTAGGTGTCTGCAGGCCCCCTCAGCTGCCCCCCACCCCCACCCCTCTTGATCTTACGGAACAAGAGGCCCTGGGCGCTGCCATCCACAGCTGCTGGAATCCATGAAGGGCGACTTTGAGACAAGGAGGGCGGGGGCGCCCTCCAGTGGGAAAATGAAGAATCTCATTTCCATGCCCCAGCAGCTGGCAGACTCTTTTCCCTGCTGTATTTGATCCTCACAGCAAGAGGATGGACCCCATCCCCTGCCTTTATTACCAACTGCATTTCACAGATGTGGAATAAGACACTTCAGGGGCTTAGGTAATGTGTTCAAGGTCACAACTGGGTAGGGCAGAGGCAGGATTGGGCTCCAAAAAGCTCAAATGTTCCCAGGAGAAACCCTGGATTGAAAGTCCTATTCTTTGCCAACCTCCAGGCCCTCTTCCAGAAGGTTCTCCATCAGGCTCAGTGAGGTCCTGTCATCCCTCATCCATCAATTCTATCTCCTCCTTCCCCTGCCTCTCTCTTAAACAGGCACTTGGTGGACAAGGCTGCCTGTCCACCCCACATGCAGCTCTCTGGGGCAAGGAGCCTGGGATCCATCTTCTGGGTATTTACATCTAGAGTGACAATATCCTTCCAGAACAGTCCTGCAGGGTGACAGGATGGAGGGAGTTGGTGCTTGGACATAGTTCTACTCCAGAAGCCAGAGAGATTGGCAGGTTTCCTTTCTGTAGAGTACATAGGGCCCCCCCCCCGCAGTGGCACGGGGTTAAAGACAGTGCTATCAAGCTATCACCAGCCACTGCAAGCATGAGTTTGATTCCAGGCCAGCAGACCACAGAGCTGACCCACATGGCGCAGCAGAACTCTCCTGCCTTGCCTGCTACTTCCCTCAGCAGTGTATTTCAGTAGATCTGCCTGTTCTGCTCCCCACTCTGTCTCTGGTGAATCCTGTCACCCCTGCACCTCTGACTTGTACCCCAGGTCTTGTATGCATAAATAAATAAATCTGAACAAAATAAAGTATGTAGGAGCCACAGGGCCTTGGAGGGATCCAGAGACAGACTGGGGTACAGGAGTTTGTCTTCTGCCCCCTCAAGATTTGAATTCCCACTTTTACTAGCCCTGTGACCCTGGGAAACTTAACTAAACTTACTGAGTCTCAGTTTTCTCATCCATGAAATGACTAACCTTATAGGGTTGTTGAGAGAATTAAAGGAGAGGGTGCATGCAGCTCTCTGAGCATAGTGCTTGGCATGTAAGAAGCGATGAAATGGGAGTTTAATAATGATGCTGTTATGAGAAGTGAGATTGAAGCTTTAACAAGAGCTTTTAAAACACTAAGGTGTTACTCACACATTAGACACGATGATTCGCATTACTGGTCATTCCAGCTCCAAACAGATCTTTCTTCTGAGCCCTGCAACCCTGCTTTCAGGATGGATCAGACCCTTTCCCCAAGGAGTCACCCCCATCTTCCATGTCTTCTACTGGTCAGGCACACTGAGCTGCCCTCTGCCCTCTGCTGATTCCCTGCCTCTGAGTCTGGGAATTGTGGGGAAGAGAAGGGGTTCTGGCCAGGGACCTCATAATTCCTGGCTGTGGAGCACTTGAGAAACAGCAGGGCGCTGGGCCAGTTCCAAGGAGTCCCTGGATGCTGGCCTCTTTCAAGGACTTCTAGTTGCTTCTACCATGTGCCTCTAAAGAGAGACCAGTGCTATTGTGAAGGTTGTATCACTGTCCCCTTCTCTGAGGAGGCCTGAGCAAGTGAGGGTCCAAAGATGCACAGTGTGAAGAGAAAGTTTCAGGCAGGGACATTTGGTGACAGAGCTCACATGTCATGTGGGGGATTCCCTCCCCACCCCTAGTCTTCCAGGTTCCAGCTCTGCAGTCTTACCTGGAGGTTCCAACTGCCAGAGCACACCTTGCCAATATGTGAAGAGCAGGTTGATCCCCTTCTGGAGGAACCTGGCCGGCCATGCTCCTACCTGGCTCTGTCCTTCTAAGTGCACAAGAAGGGTACTAGTGGAGATCTTAGGCAAGAGCTTTCCAAAGGTGCTAGGAGCAGAGGAAAACGCCCTCCCCACCAGCGCTCCATGATACCCCAAGCTCAGTATCCTCTTTCCTCCACTTGACTTCTAGGTCTCATGCTCCTGTGGCCCAGACTTCCAAGAGCTGAGTCTTTGGACAAAGAGACAAGCTAGGGAGCCCGTGGAGGTTGATAAAAATTGACATGACAGACAGGCAGACAAACTATGGGTGGTGAGAACGTTCAGTTGAGCTGGAGA
Source organism: Talpa occidentalis (assembly GCF_014898055.3). Lineage (NCBI taxonomy): Eukaryota > Metazoa > Chordata > Mammalia > Eulipotyphla > Talpidae > Talpa > Talpa occidentalis. The sequence goes on from NW_023603184.1 coordinate 137,710,927, forward strand.
GAGTTCTGGAATCCTTGAAGAATAAAGCGTGGAGCCTGAGCTGACACAGTTAGGCTTGGTGAGTCCAGGTTCTCTTCCTGACCCCACTATGCAATGTGGAAGTGGCCTTTCTACTGCACAGACCCTCCTTGAACAGACAGAGTGGAGCAGGGCACAATCCAGTTCCTTTCCCCATTCTGGTTCTCTCTCCTTCTTTGGTTTACAAGTGTATCCTAACAATGATGCCAAAAGGTGAGGCCCCAATAAAAAGGCAACCCAATTTTAAAATGGGGAAAGGATCTGAATAGACATTTCTCCAAAGAAAATGTTAAATGGCCAATAAACACATGAACAGATGCAAAACATCATTAGCCATCAAGGAAATGCCAACCCAAACTATTTCACACGTACCAGGCTTGATTGAAAAGACCAATCATAACAAGTGCTGGCAAGGATATGGAGAAGTTGGGAGCTTCTACGCTGCTGGTGAGAACGTGGCGTGGTACAGTGGTTGTGGGAAACACAGTCCAGGGAAAGGTCACCCAGCAATTCCACCCCAGAGAAATGAACACATGTCCACACAAATGCTCAGAGTAGCATCATTCATAATAGCCCCAAAGTGGAAACAGCCCAAGTGTCCACCGATTGATGAACGGATAGGTGAAAGACGGTACTTCATACAATGAAATACCATTCTATAATAACATGGTGGGACCTTGAAAACATTATGCTAAGGACAAGTCAATCACAAGAGGGCCTCCCCGGTGGCACAGCGGTTGAGCGCAGGGTTGCGAAGCTGCCCGCAGCCTCTGCAGTGCTGATTCGATCCCTAGCTGCCGGGCGAGGGTCCCACATGATGCGAGGACCTCTCCTGCTGCGCCTGCTGCTCCCCTCAGCAGTGTACTTCATCAGTCTGCCTGTTCTGCTCCCCGCTCTGTCTCTGGTGAATCCTCTCACCCTCCCGTGCTTCTGACTGTACCCCAGTGCTTGTGTAAATAAATAAATAAATCTTTAAAAAAAAAAAAAAGAAGTCAGTCACAAGAGATTACATAGTGTAGGGTTCCATTTACATGAAATGTCCACAATAGGCAAATCCATAGCGGCAGAAAGTACATTAGTGGTTGCCCTGGCTGGAGGGTGGGGGCAGCTCGGAGGGGAGCAGAGAGCAGGGCTAAGGGTTTAAGTTTCTTTGGGGGATGATGAAATGTTATGAAATTGATTGTAGTGATGGTTCCATGAATATACTAAAGGCTATTTTAAGTGGGAGAGCACTTTCTCGATAAAATTATTATTTTTAAATCACTAATAAATTTAGTTTAACTAAATGGATGCATTATAACTTAACATAATTCCCAGATCTGTTCGTTGAGAACCACCACCTGCTGTTCGCCTTATCTTTTATCATTGTGTTGTTATTGGCTTACTCTTTCTGTTTGATTTATGTGTTTTAATTAAGTAACTTTATTTTAAAAGGAAACTTGGCCACGGTTAATGGAAAGCCAGTATCACTTGACATATTGTAGATGGAAGGTAATTACAAAAAATAAGACAATAAAAAATAAGGGCGGGAGGGCTTCCCTGGTGGCCCAAGGGGTTAAGACAGAACCTAGGAAGCTGTCTGCAGCCTCGGCAGCACGGTCCCCCCCATCCCCAGGTGGCGACTAGATGCCCGTGGGGGCGACCCCCGCTGCTGGCTCTGGCCCCACTGCTTGCTGTTTCGTGAGACTTGGATCCACCTCACTCGGTCCACTCGCCCCCCATCCCTCCTGCCGAACCCCGGGTGTCTCCTTGTGTCCTCTTTCTCTTCACTGCCACCCCATCTTCCGATTTTTACCCCCAGCCTCCAAGATGCCTCTAACTCTCCCTAAGCCCCTACAATTCCCCCGCTCTTCTCAGCCTTGGGCACGCGAAAGCCCTCCCTCTGGAGAGCGCCCCAACCCCTGCCCACTGAACCTCGGACTTGGGGACTCACGTTCCCAGGGCCCAGGGCGGCTGCTCAGCAGCGGGAAGCAAAGCAACGGTGGCGGCCTGGCCCTGGCCTCCGCGCCCCAGCCCGCGACCCTGCGCGCCCCTCTTGCCCCGGCGACCTGCTGCGGCGGGGAGCAAGACCCTGAGCCTGTGCTCTTACCTGCCTCCACGGCAGAGTCCTGCTTTTAAGAGCGGACGGTCCGAAAACAGTTAACACCCCTCCCGCGGCCCCGGGTCTGGAACCTATTACCCAAGAGTCCTCTCCCACCCCCAGCACCCCCCACCCCCAAACACGCACAGAAGCGCAGCCCCCACCCTCTTCTTCACCAGTGAGTAAAGGTGGGGCGTGTGTGGTAAAATCCGTAATTGCATATCAGCAACCAGCACCTGGAAGTCACTGGGTGCTTGCTAAGGCAGTGCTGGGCAGATGGCCCGCAGGCAAGCCCGGCCCCGCTGGCAGCGCTCAGCTCCCTGGGCCCAGCTCCTCATCGGTAGGAGGGAGATGCTAACAGCATCCAGCTCGCTGTGTTCTTGGGATTGTAACAGGGTGGTCCCCAGGGAAAGGGGAGGCTCCAGGGCCCTGCCCCACCCAGGGGTGGGTAGAGCTGAGCAGGGGGGGAAAGAAGAAAGGAGCTGAGCAGGAGAGCAAGAAGGAGGCCTGGAGGAGACACAAGGAGCAGAGAGACGGGTGAAGAAGCTGTGCTTGCGCCCCAGCCCTGCTTGGCCTTGTACCTGGAACTTGGGGGACATGGGAGGAGACACTTGAAATGTTATAGGGCAGCCCCGATATTGAACGGGTTCCTGGCTGTGGGTCCTCACCCGCGCGCTTACAAGGGACTTATGAATACTCCACTACAGACACACACAAAAGGTTCATGAAAGGTTTATTTACAAGGGAAAAAGAAAGAAGGAAAATGTACAACTCAGGGAGAAAATAGGGAAATAAAGTCTTTAATGCGTCCTACCCGATCCGCCGACCTGGAAACCCAAAGTCACTCTCAGAGCTGGCCTACGCTGCGAGCTGGTGGAGAGCCAAAATGGGGGCCCCTCAAAGCCCATGTGGCTGTCTTTATACCCACCTGGCTGCTTAACCCCACCCTCAGGTCCCAGCCACCTTCCCTTTGGTGGTGATGGGATTTGGAGTTCCCAGTGTCTTTGGCTTTGGCCTGGGGTGGGGGTGGAGTCCATGAAGGCTGTGTGGGATTAGCTTTAGGATATCCTGTTCCCCCTAACAGAAACAGACATGGGTGAGAGGCCCATGGGGAGGCTGACAATGGCCACCTTTATCCTGATTTTGAGTTTGCTCTTTTCCTTCCAGACTTGTCTGGCCCCTTCTGCCCCTTTCCTGTGGGTCCCCACCAGGAGGTGCCTTAGCCTTGTGGCAAGTTCTCGGCCTCAGCAGTCCTGCTTTGGGCCAACCCTGTCTGGCTGGGCATTTACTCACAAGGGGATGGGTAACTTTGGGTGTTTTGTGTGAAAACTTTATCAAGGCTTCCCTTTCTCTTGTCTTTATTGCACACTAATTGTATTAAAGTTCCTTTCCATCGACAGTCTTACACACTAGAGTGTGTTTTGTCTTAATGTGGTGGATGGCAGAACCTATTTAGAGCAGGCAGATTAGGGGCCCAGGGGTGCCCCTCACCCTTCACTGTAACAGGGTGAATTCCCTTCATTCATACCCATGAAGCATTTTGACATTTAGCAGGACCTGCACACAGTGAGCTCTCGCTGGTCCTTAGTCATTCCTGCTCTCTGCTCTTTTCCTGTCGTAGGCGAGGATCGCTCCATTCTGACATCAATTCCTATTTTTTCCAGACCATTGCCCTTGCTGAAATCACCTTCATCTCTTACCTGCTATTGAGATTGCATTTCATCTGGTTGCTTGGGATAACGGATTACTTGGGGTGTGTTCCAAGCGCCCCGATAGTGGCTGGCAGACTGTAGATGCTCCATAAATACTTGTTGAACATCTGTTGTTCCACACTGCCTCCCCATAATCTCTTAACAGGCACCAGGGGGATCTTTTTAAAATACAAATTGAAGCATTTTACTCTTTGCTGAACATGCATTTCAGCTACACCTTTGAGGAAACTCTACCCCCAAGTCCCAGCATGATAGAGCCCTGCCTTCCTCTCTGACCATCTCCTTCTCTCCTCTTGCTCCCCTCTGCAGCCACACCAGCTCCTGTCCATTCTTTGAAAGTCTGAACTTTCCCCAGCGTCCTTGGGTATCTGTTTCAGCACAGGCGCCAGCGGCTCAGAGGGGTGCTCCTTCTCCCTCCTGGTCATTGTCACTTCATTCCCTTCACGACACTCACCACTGTTGATAGCGACAGGTAGCTTTGTTTCTTTCATGCCCCCACAGGCGTGTGAGGTCAGAGGGACAGGGGACACGTCAGCTTCACGAACTCTCATAACCTCAGCCTCTAGCTCCAAACCCTGCTCAGGGTGGATTGCTCAGTAAGCACTTGTTGAATTAATGAACGAGGCTTTGGATCCAGAGACATGTATGACACTTCTCTGCCTCGGTGTGGTCATCTGTTGATTGGCCGCTCATGAGGGTGACTGTGAAGAGCAAAGAACAATCGGATGTGAAAACAGTCTCACGTGCGACCCATGGGGGCAAAATTCTGCTTCACTTCAGCTTCAGTCTTCCTGAAGTTCTCAGACTTCAGCTCCAGCCCCATGAGTTGGGGTGTAGGGGAGACTTTGGAACCTAGAAGGGCTGGCTGAACTGGTAGACAATCCAGAGGGGAACTGAGGAGTCCTGCTTCCCGGCTCATCAGGGGAAGGGGTGGAAGACTTCAGCTAGGCCCAGAGAGCAGAGGCTGCCTGCCCGGATGGGGAGAGGGGGAGACCTGACTCAGTCTTACCAAAGCCAGCCCACAGCTGGACTCAGCTTCGGGGGCTCCCCAGGAGTTCCTGTCTGTGGGTTGTCTTGACCTGGGGACTCCATTACTGTACCTCCTCTTGGATACGCAGGGAGGAGAGACTGCCATTGTGTTGAGGTTGCCATACCACTACCCTTCCTCAAGGAGCAGGTTCTTCCCTTAAAGCCAGCTCGTCCCTGGGGAATCTCCAGAAAGGAGCTCCTCAGAGATGGATCAGAACTCCGTGGGTATCTGGGTGCTGGAGAGCCCAAAGGCTCTTGGGAGTGTTGTGTGATGTATATTGTATGCATTTGTTTGTGTATGTTTGTATATGTAGATTTGTGTGTATGAGGGGGAATGTATTTGTATATAAGTATATATGTATGTGCAATATATTTGTATTCATTATTTTTAAGGGGAAAAGCATTTGTTTTTATTTTTTATAATTAAATTTATTTTTTACATCATTGTTCATTTTTTAATATGTTTTTTAACGATTCATTTATTTATGCATACAAGAGCTGGGGTACAGGCCAGAGGTGTGTGTGGGGGGGTGAGAGAATTCACCAGAGTGGGGAGCAGAACAGGCAGACTGACTGAAACACACTGCTGAGGGGAGCAGCAGGTGAGTCAGGAGAGGTCTGCTGTGCCATGTGGGTAGCTCCCTGGCCAGCTGGGGATCAAACTTAGGCCACAGCGGTGATAGCACTGAGACTTGACCCCTGCACCACCAGGGAGGCCCCTTTGTATATATGTTTTGTTATGTGGATGAATGGATTATAGACACAGGATTCTATAGATAGAAACATGAAGGTGTTTCATACATGTATGTATGATTGTGCTTCCATATGTGTTTGGTTTTGTACACGGGTATGCAAGTCTATGTGTATTATGTCTACATTTGTGCATGTGCTTGCATGTGTGTGTCTGTATTTTGTATGTGTGTGTATTTGTAGTATGTGTATGTATAAAATGGGTCTGTCAGTACAGGCAGATGTATATATGCATGTGGCTGTATATGTTTACATATGTGTGTGCCTATAAGTGTGTGTCATGCATGAACATGTTTATGAGCTTGTGTGTAGGTGTGTGTCTGTGTATGAGTGTGTGTACTATGTTTCTGTATGTGTGTGAAGTGGAAGGGGGCAGATGAATGTGTGAGGCCTGTGCAAGTTGTGTTTGTGTGTACGGATTCGTGCTGGCATGCAGTGCAAGCTTAGGCGTGTCTCCTGATCTGTGGAAGAAAGCATGAGCCAGGCATGGGGTACTCAGGGGGTGTCCCTTCGATTCTTGAGACAATTCATGGACAGGAAGGACAGAGAGCTGGGAGAACAAGCTCTTCCTTGCTTCCAGAATACATAGATTCAAGATCTTCTCCACCTTTGGCTCCCCTTAATCAGGCTTTTTTAGTGATATGTTGGGGTTCATTTTTCTTTGAACATTTCTGTTTTCCAGAAGTTAAACTAAGGGAGCGAGGAAGGGCTGTCTTTTCTGGAGGCTGAGCTCAGTGGGGAGCAGCGCCCTCTGGGGGAGGTAAGGGGAGCCCGGCCAGGAGAGAAGGGAAATTTTCCTGGAGAACCCAAGGAACCCTCTTCCCTGTGCCCCTCCCAGCATGCCCCCAGTGCTGGAGCTTCTGGGTCTAGTTAGACAAGGAGGGGACATTTCTTTGCTCCTAATGATCCAACCATTTTAGGAGCAACTTTCCTCTTCTTTCAATTTAAAATATTTCGGATGCCAACCTTTCTTTTTGAGACTGTTATGCTTTTCTTTCTCTTATTTAAAAAAGCATTTTAACCTCATGATGGTGACAAGTTGTACAGATTAGAGGAAAAAATATAAAGGTGTAGCTCAACATATCACTGGGCTGAGAACAGCAATGTTCCCCAGGCCAGAAACACCTCTGGGCTTCCAGGCCACAGCACTGTCTCTCTCTTCCTCTTCCTCTCCAATCACTCTCCTGTTTTGTGGGTATCATGTCCTTCCTTCCTTTGTTGTGCAACATAAGTAAGCACACATTTTTTTTTTTTTTTTTTTTTTTTTTGGTGGGACCCTCGCCTGCAGCTGGGGAATGAACCAGCGCTGCAGAGGCTGTGGGCAGCCTCGCAGCCCAGCGCTCAAGCACTGGGCCCCCAGGGGAGGCCCAGTAAGCACACATTTTAAAAGAGTAGCATTTAGAAATGTAACTATACAGTGTATTTTGTTTCTTCCTGTTGTTACAACAAATCATCTCATGCTTGGTGGTTTAAATCATGTATTCTCTCACAAGTCTGGAGGCCTGAAGTCTGAAATCAAGGAGTTGGCAGACTGACTGCTCCCCACAAAGGCTCTATGGAGGAGTCCCCCCACCCGTGCGTCTTCCAGCTTCTGGGGCCTCCTGGTATTCCCTGGCTTGTGGCATATTCCAGTACGGGCCTCCATCTTCACACAGCCTCCCTCCGTCTTTCTGTGTGTCCAAATCTTCCTCTCCTTTGTTAATTTATACAAGAACCAGGGTACAGGCCAGATGTGGGGGAGGGTGAGAGGATTCATCAGAGACAGAGTGGGGAACAGAACAGGCAGACTGACTGAAATGCACTGCTGAGGGGTGCAGTGGGTGAGACAGGAGAGGTCTGCCGCACCATATGTGTTGCTCCACAGTCAGTGAGGATCGAACTCATGCTGCGGAGGCTGCGGACAGCGTCACAGGGGTGCGCTCAATCGCCTGCACTACCAGCGAGGCCCTCTCCCCCTCCTCCTTCTAAAGACACTGATCACTAGATTTCGAGCCCATCCCAAATGGAGGATAATTTTACCTCAAGATCCTTTACTAACCACATCTGCAAAGACCCTTTTTCGAAATTAGGACACAATGTAAGGTTCCAGATGGATATGCATTTTTTGGGAGACACTACACAACATGTGATATGGGTTATTTTGCACTGACTTCTGTTACTCAACATTGTATTTTAAAAATTCAGTCATAATGTTCAATGTAACTATTCAATATATCACATCCATTTTCATTGCTGTATCATCTTCCATTGTGTGATAATATCGCATTACAGTTCAGAGTAGGGTGTACTGCGATGCTAATGAATCTTCAGCTTTGGGGAGTCTCAGTTTCCACAACCCTCCCCAGGTTCCGGGTGCAACCCTAGCAATGTGGTCACATGATCAAATATTTTTGTATGATTTATAAAAGTAATTTGCTGTGATTTATTTTTTTTCATTCTAGGTATGAATTTTTCTTTCCCCATTTTGTTCTAGATCTTAGGAGGAAAGCTTAGTCTTTCACTATTAGGTATGATGTTATTTGTGGATTTCTCATAGCTACCCTTTATCAGGCTAAGGAAGTTTCCTTCTGAGGGTTGAATATTTTTATGATGAAAGGATGTTGGATTTTGTCAATTTTTTTTTTGCATCTGCTGAGATGATCTTGTGGGTTTTGTCCTTTAGTCCATTGATACGGTGTATTATATTGATTTTCATATGTTGAATCAAGCTCTCTTTCCTGGGATAAATCCTGCTTTGTCACGGTGTATACTCCTTTACTGGGGGTTGCTGGATTCAATTTGCTATTTTGTTGAGTATTTATGTGTCTCTATTCATAAAAGATTAATTTCTTCCCTTTTCTTTTGACATGTGGTATTTAAATCACAGTCTGGTCTTGTAGAACAAGTCAGAAAGTGTATTTTTACTTTTTAGAAGAGTTTATGAAGAGTTGCTGTTAATTCTTCCATTAAAGTTTGTCTTCATTCTAATTAGTTATTTGCTTTCATATTAATTTGTAATTTTATGTATTTTTGTCATTTTGTATTCTTTTACTTAATAGGGTCCCTACATTGTTTATGCCTTAGCACTCACAAAGGTAGGCTCTCTGCCAGTATCCACTGTGTGGTTGATGGACTCCTGCATTGTTTCCACTTTGGGGCTCTTGAGCAATGCTGCAGTGGACACTCTTGCACACATTCCTGGTGCCCATGCCAGTAATCCACTCAGTGTACGTCTGGAGTAACTGGCTGGCTTATGAGGACCACACCAAACTTAGCTATGGTCTATGTACACCCCAAGAAGGCAGGAACACTAATGTTGCTCCACATCTTCAACATTTGGTGCTGTCAGGCTGTGTACAGTGGTGTCTTAGCATGATTTTCATCTGTGTTAGGTTAAACCCCATGAAACCGCCATTTTGTAGATCAAGATGGTCCAACACAGTCAATTTCACATGATTCAATCCACTGTCTATCTGACTGATGAGGTAAAGTATGTGTTCATGTATTCAATGGCCACTTGGGTTTCCTCTTTTGAAGACTACCTGCTCATCTATTGTGCCCATTGTTCTTTTTTCTTATTAACCTGTAGGTCTTTCTATACTCTCAGTGAGCCCTTTGTCAGTTACATAAGTTGAATTTACCTTGTTTCACTTTATGACTTGTCTTCTAATTCTCTTAATGATAATTTTAATGAGGTCAGCTTTGCCAATATTTTCTTCTATGCTTAGTGTTCTTTGTATTATTTCAATCTTGCCCTGCCCTGGTCATAAAGACATTCTTCTCTAATATTTTCTAAAAGCTTTATTGTTTTTGTCATCTATAGTTTAGATCTAAACTCTACTTGCAATTGATTTTGTGCATTATGGAAGGCAGGGTTCCAAGTTCATTTTTCCACATGGATAACCAATTTTCATGACACAATTTATCAAAAAGACCATTGGAATAGCCACTTTTGTCATAAGTCAAGTATCAGATATTCAGGTGTCTCTGCTGGCTCTATTGGTAAGTCTATCCGTGAGCTAACAATGTCCTGTCTTGATGATTATAGCTTTGTAATAAGCTTTCATAACTGGTGAGGCAGTTGTCTTCTGCAAAAGTGTCTTAGCTATTTCCACATATAGAATAGCTTGTCAACTCCCACAAAAGAAGAAAAGAATGGAGGAGGAGAGAACCTGCTGACACTTTAATTAGGAGTGCACTGCATTTATATGTCAAGTTGGAGGAGAACCAATATTTTTACAATATTGAGTTTCACATTGAAAAGTAACACATATCTTCCAAATTATTTGGACCTCCTTTTATATGATTTTCTCTGGAGGGATCTTGTATATCTTTTATTTATTTATGGGCACTTGATTTTTATGCTTTATAGGAGTAATCTTTTTTTACAATTTCATTTTCTAACCATTCATAGCTGGCATATAGAAATACAATTGATTTTTGTATATTGACTTTTCAACCAGCCATCTCTTATTAATCCAAATAATTTATCTTTTGGGTTTTCTAAGTAACAAATCATATCAAAAGGAAGTTTGCCCCTCTCTTTCCAGCCTTTCTTTTACTCCCCTTTTCTGAGTAGCAACAGAATAGCAGGCTCCTACATCTTATTCTCTACCTCAAAGGACTTCTAACTTCCTGTAGGTTTCTCAGAAACTGACCTGAGACAAGAATCTGGATGGGAGAGGTTTAATTAAAGGAAAACATTGTACGGAATGGGAAAGTGAGACAAGAAAGGAGGGAAGCTGATAAGGGCATGTTATGATAAGCTTCATTCCAGAATCTATTTCTTTTGTACAAACTAGGTACACACACAGTGTTTTCTCAGCCCAGATTAAAGTTTTTCTATTTAGTAATACATGAATACTCCTTCATAGAAAAGAAAGCCAAAAAGGTGAAAGGCCTTTTGTCACTCTCAGAAAATCATCGTTCAAATTCAATGCGCCTTTTTTTCTATACATACACATGCATACCCATAAAATAAGTTTTTGGGTACACAGATTTTTTGCCCAAATTGCTTCATCCTTTACATAGTTTTGCAACTGGTCTTTTGTACTCAACAATGTCCTGTGATCTCTTCATGTAGTTCACATGATTTACCATCTTATCAACAGCACATTGTAGACATTTCCATGTATTTGGCTTTACCTTAGCAGACACAGCTTTAGGTGGATTCTCATTTTGTGCCATTGCTAAATTAAATGTGTATGTATTGATGTGGAAGAATTTCTCTAGATCATATTAAAGTGTTTTTGAAAGCTCAAATGGTCATATTTACACAAAAATTTTTATATTGGCATCCCTCAACTTGGAAGACCACCAATTATTAGCTCAATTGTTTTGATGAGAGGGGGCAGCTGGTTTATAAGCAGATTTTTACTTTTCCCATTTTAATTTCTTTGGTGATAATCTTTTTCCCTGGTAATACACTCAGCAATGGAGATGCACCGGTGGTGGCTGAGAAGTGACGGGGGGTGATGGTGAGGCTGGAAGCACAGCCAGTGCCCTTCTCTTTGCAGCTCTGGGGAGGGTTGAGGAGGGATTGCAGGAGGGTGGCAAACAGCCTTGATAGCCCAGGGCAGCCTGAGGGGGTTAATCTGAGCTGGGAGACTGTAGGGTGCTGAGACCTTTCAGGGAATGAAAGGAGGAAAGAGCCTTGAGACCACATCCCAGAAGGGAGACTGAGGACGGAAGAAGTGACCTTCCAAATTGGGTACCACCCACCCTTCGTCCACATCAGGCATGAGCTTAGGAAGAGTTTGAAACCCTAGGAGCTGTGGCCTCCTCCACCTATACTCTATCCCCACTCCCATCCTAGTTCAGAAGGTCAAGGCAGGCTGAACCTTCATTCTTTCAGCCTCCAAACAGGCACAACAGAATGGGTTTGAGTGGAAAATGCACTTTAATAATCCAGCTTCAGCTCAGCTGAGAACTTCCCGTGGATGAGAAGTCTTTCCAAGAGGCCTCAATCCACTAGGAGGTTACGATTCAGAGAAGGGAACAGCTCAAAGAAGCCCTGAAATGGGATGCAACATGGGATCTGGAATTAGTGGAGGCCAGAATGAGGTGCCCTACCCTTACCTCCCACCAACAGGGGCCCCAGCAAGAGAGGCACAGCTGCTTTACCCTCACCCAGGAACTGCCCATCATCCCATCCCTGAGCCTTCTTTGTCCCCTCATTATCTTCTGGGGGTTGATCAGGACTCCCGAGATTTAAGAATGTGAACCCTTCATTCCTACACAGTAGCACCGAGACACCCAGACCCTTCATCTAGGCCAACCACTCAGTGGTGGTGATGCTGACCAGCAACCAATCCAGGCACTAGAGGGACAGGAGTCCAGGTGTCCAAGGCAAAAGGGGTGAGGGGGGAGTCACCTTGAAGAGGGTGAGGGTCTGGAGTACTCCCGTAGTGCAGGCTGTCTCCCGGATGGAGTGCATGGCCAGTTGGGGGCTGCCTAAGTCCAGCACCCGCAGCCCCAGCCGAGAAGCCAAGATAGGGCCAATGGTGGTCCCACAGGGGGAGTCATTACGGACCATGAGATCCTGGGGGGAGAGGGAAGGTCTCATGAGCAGCACATACGAGGCCAAGGTGGAGGTCAGCCCAGCGCCACAGAGCCATAAGGACCTGGCAGATGGTCACTTCTCCCGCCTCAGAGAGTGGATGTGACCAGGATAAAACGCGGGTTCTAGTCCGGCTGGCCAGCAAGAAGCCCACATGGCGAGGCAGACCTCTCTTGTCTTGCCCGCTGCTCCCCATACAGTGTATTTCTTCAGTCTGCCTGTTCTGTTCCCTGCTCTGTCTCCAGTGAATCTTCTCACCCTCCCGTGCATCTGGCCTGTACCCCGGTTCTTGTATAAAAATAATAAATTAAAAAAATATATTAAAAAAAAAATTACAAAGGCGACATGATACCAGCCCAAAGGTCAGTATATCCTGACTTGGTCCCACTCTTTCACTCCAGGTTCCAACTAACATCATCTCACCTCCCCAAATAACCCCTTCTCTGCAGAGCAGGAGGAGGGGATTAAAAAACAATGTATCCTTGGGGCCTCCCTGGTGCTTCAGGGGTTAAAGACATCCAGCCATCTCCAGCCACTGCAGCAAGAGTTCTATCCCCAGCTGGCCAGGGAGCAACCCACGTGGCGCTGCAGGCCTCTCCTGTCTCATCCACTGCATCCCTCAGCAGCGTATTTCAGTAGATCCACCTGTTCTGCTCCCCACTCTGTCTCTGGTGAATCCTCTCACACCCCACACCTCTGGCCTGTACCCCAGTTCTTATATGAATAAATAAATGAATATTTTTTTAAAAATGTATCTTTTATGTCACCCTCTTCCTTCATATGCCCCCCCACACCATACACCGAGAGAGAGATCACTTAGTTTCAGTGTTTTAAAAAATATCATGACTGACATCTTAAAATCATTTTCTTTATATTATGGTTAAAAGGTAAATTAAATTATAATATGATGTCAGGTACCAAGACTTACAGTGTAAGTTAAAACAATTACACAATCAGATAAAGGATTAGCTTCCAATTTTTGGAATAAGGATTACAATATTAACACATGACTCTCGAAATACATGTCTTTCTTCTATGTTTTCTACAGAAATGGGCCCCAAAGCACTCTCCCCAAGAACAACACTCTTGACACCAGAATGTGGCTTCTAACAGTCATCAAATGCAACCAACTTAGGGGAGAGAAACCAACAAGGAGAGCCTGAAATTTCTTGTTGTGCAAGTTCCCCCACTTACCCCCAACCCTGCTGCCTCCATCATGCCCTCCCAGACAGGCCTGCCCTCACCTGCAGGGGCACCCCAACACTGCTGGCCACTTCTCGGATTAGGGCCTCGGAGACGGCGTTTGAGGCATAGCGCTGCTTGCTATTGACCTTGATCACGGGGCCCTGGGGGGAGGCAGACCGGGAACGGAAGTTGAGGCAGAGAGGATGACAGGCCCAGAGGGAACGAGAGGCCAGAACCAGCCAAGCCTCCAAGTCCTGGGGAGAAACGGGAGCACCTCACCTTGTGGAATAGGGGCCGGTGGTTCTCCTCGTGCTTGTCCCTGGAACAGGCAGGCTAAGGGTCAGGGATGGCAAACGGGAACTGGGCATGTCAGCACCCACACCTCACAACACAGCCCTCAATCTTTCTTTCTACAGTGCGGGTAGGACTGAGTCACTCTACAAACAGCGTTGCAGCAGCCTCTACCCAGCAGACGGAAACACAGCCTCGTCAACATGGCTAACTGATTTTGGCCAAGCTGGGCCTTGGAGCAATCAGAAGGAAAACCCACTGAACTCCCCTGCAGAATGAGGAAAGGGAGGTGGGGGAGGCCTTGGTCCAGAGCCAGGACCGAGCTGGGAGGCAGGTTACGGTCACATCTCCAGCTGTTCAGGTCTGGCAGACCCATGTGCCATGGTAGACTCACGGGTAGTTGGGGTGCACGGCATGGGCCATGTCTGCACTGATCATGTAGGACTTGGGTATGGCTTCCTCGAAGGCCGTCAGGTGCTGCGCTGAGGCTGAGATTCGCCGCAGCACCAGCTCCGTCAGCAGTGACTGCGCCCCCTGGGCGCTCTCAGACCCCACCTGCGAGAGCAAAGACCTGACTCAGACCTGGGCTCAAGGGCCTAAGCTGGAGGCCAGGGAGAGGGACCCCATGTCCAGATTGGCCCAGGACCCCAATGAGGCAGCAAAAGGAAAACACAGGGTGTTATCATCAAGTTCCCCAACCTTATGTCACTGAAAACCTGACAGTGGGCTGGGGCCAAACTAATCCTTTGTCATCTCTGGGGCCAAAATAGCACTTCCTGCTGGGCCTCCACAAAGGAGGAAGCCTCTCTTCCTCCTTCTCAACCCTCACATTTGGGCCTCAGACGGAGAGCCACACACACCGTCGGCTTTAACATGTGCCAGAATCCACTGGCTGCCTTTTACAAAGATCACGTAGGTCATAAGTAAACACATAAGTAGGCAACTGAGGGGACATCCCCAGCTTCCCTCACAGCTGAGCAGGGCCTTGCTGGTTCCAGGAGACAGAGGCAGTGGTGACTGCCACTTCTGGGTTATGCCCTTAAAAAGCGAGATGTAGCTTCCCCAGTGCCCCTCCTCCCTGACTAGTAGTCACCCTGGAAGCTGAGTTCAGGACAGCAGAGGCCTGATGACCTGCTAACTCGGAGCTGTGTGTCACAGGCAGAGAACTATCCACGTATTCCAGCTCTAGTTCAGCCTCTCTGACTGCTCTTAACACAAGCACACATTCTAGCAGCCACCAGGTGGTGACCGTGGGGCAGCAGAGATACAGGGCCAAATCCTCGAGGACCCACTGTGTGGCATCAAGGACACACAGGACATAGGGTCACACCAGAGCAGATGGGACCAAATGCTCAGGGAGCACAGCAAGCATTAGTTACTCTGCCTTTGGGACCTCCACAATGGCCCTGGCTCACAATGGAGGCCTGGCACCAGCTGGCTATGGAAAACTCCAGAGACGCCCCAACAGAGCCCCAGACCTACCTCTTCATTGTCATAGAGGGTGATCATGCGCACGTGGGGGTCCGAGGCCAGGGAGGCAGGAGCTGCACAGGAATCAATCAAGGCCTGTTTGGGGAAGAATCAAGAGCATCATCCTCATCCCTCCTCCTTCCTCTGTAACTCAGTCCGCCAGCACCTGGGCACTCATGCTTCCCCCACCCCCCGCCCCCTGCCTGCTGTAATCATGGCTGCAAGGAGAGAGGCTGGGATCTCACAGGCCTCCATCTTTAGGCCACTGCCTGGCAAAGTTGGGGGGACCTTTTCAATGGGATGCTAAGGCCCCTCCCTTGAGGCAGAGGCCAAATGGAAGGAGGAGCAGCAGGAGCAGGGGTAAGAAAGACACCGAGGTGCCCTAAGGAACTCTCAGCCTCCCCACACCTCAGGTCCAGGCCTCAGGCCAGGGCAAGAAGAGGCTACAGCCTCTGGGCCTCTCCACCTGGCCCTCCCACTCTAGCAGACAGAGGAAATGGCCAGTGGTTCTCCCGCCACCTGCAGGGCGTGAGGCCATCCTCCCACCCCTTACCTGCAGGGCACAGAAGCAGCTGTGCAGATTGTCTAGCCGAGGGGCAAAGATGAATTCCTCATAGGCACCACCCAGGACCTAGAAAAACAGGACAGGCAGCCTGACCTTCACCCTTCACCCCTACTTACCTGCCTCTTCCTGCTCCCTGAGCTAGAGGGAGCCTCTGAGCCTCCAAGGTTCTTTGCACAAACTCCCTGACTCCAGCCTCAGAGCACCTTGATCCCTGCTGTGCAGGGCTGGGGAGATGGATCTGGGCTGGATGGAGCTCAGGGACAGGAGGGTGGTAGCTTATAGCTTCTCACTAGTGCCCGAGGGACAGGAAGAGGGAGGGCAGGAATGGTCACCAGAAAAGCTTAGGCAACAGAGACCAGCGGAGAAACAGAAACTTAGTGCAGCTCCAACAGGACATCTAAAGGCTTAGCTGTCTCCTGCTGCTGGCGAGTGGGAGGGACGCAAGGAAAGGCTCCAGAATAAGGGTGCGAGTTTGGAGCTGGTGGGGACCATCTGCAGCAGAAGCTCCTGGGGAATCTGGGGGAAGGTGACTCCCAGGCCCCACCCCAGAGAATGCAGGTGAGCAGGTCTGGAGTGGAAACCGGGCCTGATGGCAGGAAGGGAGAAGACAGGAATAAGAGTAACTGGGAAACTGGCAGAAGTGATGAGAGTTTCAGGGGGGCATGCTGGGGCAGGCTGGGATCCTGGAGACCGCCCCCCTCCCCAAGATCCCGTGGCCGTTCCTTACCGCAGGCTGGGTGTCTGCAAGACACAGCTCCATCTCCAAGATGTCCTCAGGGCTCAGCCCCAAATGGGCACAGAGTAGGGACATGAGGACCGAGTGGTGCCGGTCATCCTGCAGGGCAGAAGGATGCTGGGAGGGGGGTCCACCCCCACCTCTCAGGAATTGGTCCCTCCCACTCTGCTCATCACTCCCTGCGAGTGGGAGACTCTCTTACGGTAGCACTGAGAGGTCCAGGCTCAGGGGTCCCCTTCTCCAGCTCCTCCTGGACTGCTGTAGCAAGAATGGGGACCCTGTGGGGAGATACAGTGGGGGGAGAGGTGAGGAGAGAAGTGGGGGGCAGAGCAGGACAGGAGTAGGTTCAGGCATCTCCTGATGGGGAACTTCCCTTGCTCTTCAAGTCCCAGCTTGTTCCCCAAATGACAGAATTCTGAGGGCTCCAAGACATCAGCTGGGTCCCAAGAGTAGAAACTGACCATGGCCACCAGTAGTTAGTGACCTCCCAGGCTCCACGGGGCCTCTTTCATCACCTGGTGCCCACACCATCCCTCCTAGTCCCCAGGGCCCTTGTCCCAGTCTCACAAGTGCATCTCCATGTTGGGCCCGAAGTTCTCGTTAATATTCCGCTGGAGATGGATGGCCAGGTGCGGGATGCGAAGGATGGGCCTGTCCACGTGCACCAGCCGCTGCTCCAGCCGGCCTGAAGTGGGACACTGGGGTGGCCAGGCTGGGTCAGGCAGGGTGCCTTTCAATCACAACTGGGGGCAAAAGCCCCCACTTAACCCGGACTAACCAAGGTTGTCCTCGGACCCAGACCCTTCCTAACTCTTCTAAAGGAAGGTGAGAGTCCCTCTTCAGATAGCTGAAGCTGAGAACCTCCCAGGTCCAAGCTCAGTTCCCACCTTGACAATGACACGTCCAGCCAAGGTCAGGTCACGGTCAAACCAGGTGCTCCAGATGCCACCGCCGTAGGTCTCCACACCAACCTGCTGGAAGCCCACCTGGCTGCGGCGAGACCGCCGTTTCACCTGAGTGTGACGATGGGGAGCAAGAAGCACACGGAATGAGGCCTCATGACAAGATTTTGAGCAGAGCATTCACAGGTGAAGTAACAGAATATTAGTGTTGGAGAAAGCCCAAGATGTGGACAAAGGGGGTGACAAGTCTTCTCTCCTGCTCCCAGTTTCCTCTTGCCCTGTTCTCCCCATTACCACCCCACCACACACACACACACACACACACACACACCCCAGCACAGCCCCAGTTCCTCACCCGCAGGCAGGGGCTGTCTGTGTGGGCCCCAATGAGGCTGAAACCATTGCCAGGCACGAACTGGCCTCCCACAGCAAAAGCGATGATGGAGGAGGAGTTCCTGGTCAGAAAGTACTGGGGGAAAGAGGGGTGCCTTGGACTAGCCAGCCAACTGGCCCGCAGGACTTTGAGCCCCAGCCTGGGGATCTGCTTCTTTGTCCCCACCCCACCCTTAGTACCTTGCTCTCGGGCTGGATGTCCCAGGTCTCTGTTTCCTTGAGCTCATGGAAGCCAGCCTGGAGGAGGCGGTTGCGGCACTCAGCGACCGCTGCAGCGAAAGAACCTCTCAGGGCGCGAAGCCGGCGAAGGCACCCCCGCCCCGCCCCGGGCCCGGGCCGGGCTCGCTTACCGTGGAAGGGCGAAGGGCTCCGGTTCACGAATTTGAGGAGCTCCCGAGCCGCGGCCTGCACCGCCTCTTTGCGCGCCCTGCCAGTCATGGCCACCTAGGAGAAGGGGGGCTCTCAGGTCCCACGCGGCCTGGGACCTCTGGCCTGTCCTCCAGGCCCCCAGGACTCTCCCCGACTCCCTCCCAGGTGAGCGCTCGGGCCCCCGACCTCCACCTGCCTCCTGCTTCCTCCAGCGAGAGCAGGTGCCGGGCGACGCCTCCCCTTAAAGCCTCGGTCCCGCAGCCGCAGCACCTCCTCGGCGGCGCTCCCCGCCCAGCGGACCGCGGGGCCGCCCCCCAAGCCCCACCCACGGCCCCGCCCCGCCGGGAAGTCCCGGGGCTCCCCAACTCCGAGGACCACGCGGGCCCCCGACCCTCCGCGGCCCTCGCCCCGCGCGCCCCCGACCCCGGCGCTCCCAGGGCCCGGGTCCTCGGGGGACGCCGCGGCCCGCCCGCCGCCCGCCCCGCCGCCCGCCGGCCACCCGTTTCCGACCCCAGGAAGGTCAGGGCACCGGGGCGGCGCTTGCGGTTCCGATTCGGGCCGGCGCGGTGGGCAGCCCGGGCCCGGGTCTGGGCCGAAGTTCGAGAGGAGCGGGCCGAGGCCACCCACCTGCATGGCCGCGCGCTCCGTCCAGGCGCCCCGCCGGCCCGCGCCCTCCCCCGCCCGCCCCTCGCCCGGCCGCACCGCCCCGGCCGCCCTGGCCGCCCCGGCCGCCCTGATCGCCCCTGGCCGCCCGGCCGCCCGGCCGCCGCACCCTCGCCGGGCCGCGCTGTCCGCTCCGGCCGCCCCGGCCCCGCCCTCGCCCGGCCGCACCGGCCGCTCAATCCCAGCGGCCCGCCCCGCCCCGCCCCGCCCCCGCCGCCCGCCCCGCCCCCTCGCGCGGTTGCCCCGCCCCCGGCTGCCAGCGGTGGTGGCGGGCGCCCCCTGCCGCCCCGGAGGTCTTAGGACAGCCGGGCAGGGCCGGCCCCAGCCACCACCGCGCCGCCCCGAGTCAGATTTTGAGAAAAACTTCGCACTCGCCAGCTCACCTGGTCCGACGGGTGCGGTCCAAAGTGCTCTCTCTCCCCACAGGCACCCTAGTGATGATAAAAGCAACATGACTAATGTTCATGGAGCGCTCACGATGAGCTTTATCAGCACTCCAGGGGTTACAAGTCGACGGAGCAATGGTGTTTAAACACTGGGAGGGGGATGTGGGGAGTGGGGAGCAGTTATAAGGGTCCTGTGCCTCTTACTTTAACTAACGGCGTAGGTATTGCAGGGGAGTGTCAGGAATATAGGCACTAGCTGATGGGTTGCGTTCATGGCATCCCCTATCCGTTAAGTGAGATGCCATTATGCGTAAAATTTCATTGCTGAGTGGGTTATGGAGAGACCTTTCTGGTCCTCTGAGGACCCAGAGCCTGGCTACCGGGGATGAGAAACCTTTAAGGACCAGGAAAGGAGTTGAAACGAGTACACTATGTAAGGGAAGAAAACTCAAGTCTCTAATGTTCTCCTGATCACAAAGGAAATGTTAATGTGAGAGATTCAACTGTCACAAAAACGCATAACTTCAAGAGTACAAGCAAACATTTGGTAAATTGGACAGCCTTTCTTAACTTTAAAAAAAATTCTCTTAAGAAACTAGAAAGAGAAAGGATAAAGGTGTTCTGTCAGAAATCTACAGCAGAGGTTGGTGATCCTATCCGGATCAGGGGAGAGACCAATCAATGAGCTAGTGCCTCTTGTTGCAAATGTGCCCAGCAGTCAGAGCCAGCACCATAAAATTATACACATGAAAATGTAACATTTGTCGCGTTTATAGATTATATGATTGCCCTAAACCTCCAAGAAGATAAATTGAAATTCTCTTAGAACTGGTAGGAACGGTGGCCTGATTTTTTGAATCATTGATATCAACTACATAACAAAATAGAAAAAATAGTCCTTTTTACAAGAATAATACTATTAAATTTGTAGAAATGACATACAAGAAACCCAATTTCACTGTAACCAGAGAAATGCAAGTTAAAAAGAGATACCATTTTTGATTTGTCAAATTATCAAAAATAAAATATATAGGTAATATCAAGTGTTGGAAGGAAGCTGGGGGAATTCACATCTTTACACCCAATTTCTGTGGTGACAAGCCCAAGCTGCCAACATGAACTAAATGTGGACTAGGAAAAGTGCCCCAAAGCATAACTTTGTATAGAATTCTACCATGCAGATATAATAGACAAAAATCACTTCCAGCATAGATTTATAGTAAAATGAAAATGTGATGATTTTTGAGCATTTGTTTGTTAAATAATTTAATTTTAGGTTTTTATAATTTAATTTTTTAATGATTGCCATATTTAGCAACAGGATCAAAAAATTCCTGGAAATTTGCCCATTATGCTCTGATTCAGGTCAGCTCTAGCATGCAATTTCTCTATACTCTACATCTTTGTTCCTCAAAGAGTGATTTGTTGACCTGCAGCTTCAATAATACCTGGGAGAGTTTTAGAAATGCAGAATCTTAGGGCTTATCCCAGAACTACCAAAATCAGAATCTATGTGTTAACAAGATTCCTAGATAATTTGAATGCATACAAAGTTTTCTCACATGGTATTTTATAAAGTACCATGCGGAAGTAATGATGTGAGGTTAATACTCTGGTTTCTCTTCAGAACTCATAAATCTTTCACTTTTTCAATGTGAGGTCAATCTTTAAGTATTATCATGAAAAAAAATTCCAAATATATTATTGAGTGAAAAAAAAAAGCAATTTACAGAATAATATTTATAGGGCAAGAACATTTAGTTAAAACTCAATCATACACTGCATTAAATTTCTAGATTTTACATAAATATGTATGTAAATGCCTGGAAACAGTTTTGGAAAGGAGAGTGGTCATTTCTTGATAAGGGAAATGGTACTGGGTATGAAGTGGGCAAGTCAAGGGGTAAGAGGGACTTTATCTCAAAACAGTTTCTGAGATTTACTCTGGCCCTTTTTTTTCTCTACTAGTCCTCAGCTGGTGTTCACAATGCTACTGCTATTTGTTTCTCTTCTTGGTTTAACAACTATTTAAGTGCAAAAGCCTATTAACAAAGCAATTGGTCACATTCACTTCTATGTGAGTTGATGTAATATGTGTCCTTTCTGATCCATCAGTCTGTAAGATCAGCTGCTTAAATTATAATAGGAATCTGTCACATAATTGGTAAGGGTGATTTGAGATACAGAAGACCAAGAGATAGAAGGCATACAGAGAGAGAGAGAGAGAGAGAGAGAGAGAGAGAGAGAGAGTGTCCCCATCTGCTAAAATGCAGTTGAAAGACTGAATCAGATAATCTGATTACCTGCTGCCAAGTCAGCACGGGTGTCTCATTACTGGTAGATGTCTTGGATATAGAAACCAATGCTTAATTTGCTGCTGGGTATAATGATAGGCATTTGCATAACAAGTGCAATTTGTTCTCTTACAGAGTTCTTGGGAGGGCACATTAAACTTCAACATGTGTTTTCCCCTCAGGTCCTGTTTTCCAGGCAGACAGAACTGATAGAGAACTACAAATCCCAGGATGCCTTGAGGTTAGCAGCTCTGGCAAAATTATAATTTCCAACCAATTATGTTCTAGGAGGAAAGTTTAAAAAGACTTTCTATGGTTAAAAGAATCAAGCTCCTCCTTAGGGACTGATAGGTACCAACTTCCAAATATATTACTAAGTGAAAAGATAGTGCAGAATAGGAATTATACTGTAAACTCACAGACATACATAAGGCCCTTCTATGTTTAAACTACTATATCAGGAGTCCCAAGAAATGATAACTAACTCTGGGAAGGAGTAGTGGGGTGGCTGAAGGTTTGGGGTAGAAGGGACACTTCTTTTTCCTTTGGTACATTTGGACTCTTTTTCTATGTTCATATATCACTTTTAAAATCTTCATATGTAAATTTTAAGAGTAACAGGTAGAAAGATGGTCTTTAAGTACTTCCTGTGACCTTGACTTTTGTTTTCTTCTGTACGCTGATTAAATTAGTTAGCATTTGTTGGCTAACATTTAACCCTAACCCTTTTGTTAAGAAATGCTCACATAAAGCTCTTTGATCCTTTGATATGGTCATTGTGTGGTCCTTTTTATTGTTAAGATGTAGATGACATGTTTTTGATACTGATATTTTAAACCAAAAATTACAACCAAAGATAAGGAAACTTTCAGAAAAATGATACCCAATTCCATTAGTTCTTCACCTACCCAAACTATTGACCTACATTTTCCCTGGTCCTCACACTTCTGTCTCCACTTCCTCCTACCTTAAGTCATGTGCTCTGTTATTATAAACACTCCCGTGTGTCTGCTGTGAAGTCCCTTGCGAACTCTGGATTTGTTTTCTTGTCTGGCAAACCTCTGGCAAACCCCAGCCTGGGCTGCAACCAGCTTCTCACTTGCTCCTTTGTGGCTAGAGAAATCCCCACAGCCTGCTGAGTAGTCTCACTTTAAAGCAGTGTCTAGGAAGCTACAATGGGTTCTGTGTACTGCCCAGTGCACCTGCTTTAAATATCTCGACTATTCATTCTTCCACTCTCCTGGAGGACAGTTTTCATCCTGTCTCTTCCCCCATCCTCATTCTCAGCAGCTTAGCTGGGCTCCTATTTTCCTGAGAAAATAGAAGCCTTCAAGAAGAGGACTTCCCATGTTCTAAGCTAGAACATTCTAAGCTAGGCTTCTCCCTGCATCTGAGCTCCATATTCTGCTGTGCCCATGAATCATCTGTCCTCCTACCTAAGGTCACCCACTCCACTTGTGCAAGAGGACCTGTCCCTCTGGCCTACTCAGCAATTCTCCTCTCACTCCTGAATCAGCCTTCACAGTTCTTCTAGGGTGTCATGCTGAGTAGCATCCCTGGGCCCTGTCATTGTTCCTCTTGCAAAAGAATCCTCTTCTAATCCCTAGTCTCCCTCCAGCCATGCTCTCATTTTTTTGCTTTCCTTTAAGTAA
This sequence comes from Talpa occidentalis, assembly GCF_014898055.3. Taxonomy (NCBI): domain Eukaryota; kingdom Metazoa; phylum Chordata; class Mammalia; order Eulipotyphla; family Talpidae; genus Talpa; species Talpa occidentalis. The sequence goes on from NW_023603184.1 coordinate 137,733,960, forward strand.
ATTTAAAATTTTTCCTTTAAGTAAATTATTTTAAAATTTAAAAATGTCATTAAAAAATATGTAGATAGGGCCTCCCCGGTGGCGCAGCGGTTGAGCTCTGGGTTGCGAAGCTGCCCGCAGCCTCTGCAACGCTGGTTCGATCCCCGGCTGCTCCCCGGCCACGGGGCAAGGGTCCCACATGGTGTGCAGACCTCTCCTGCCGCCCGCTGCTCCCCTCAGCAGTGTACTTCAGTCCTTCTGCCTGCTCTGCTCCCCGCTCTGGCTCGGTGGGTTCTCTCGCCCTCCCGCGCTTCTGACTGTACCCAGTGCTTGTATAAATAAATAAATAAATAAATAAATCTTTTTTAAAAAATGTAGATAAATATATTGAATGAATGAAATTTTAAAAGAGAATTGTTTTTTGTGGAAAATGGCCCTCATGGACTATCCCCAGCAATAAAAAGGACCACACTAGAACTGCAACAACCTGGAAGGATCTCACGGGTATTAGGTTGAGTGGGGAAAAAAATGACAACATTTTAGAGATGGAACATAGATTATTGGTTGCCAAGAGCTGGGGGGAGAGGAGGAGGTGTGGACCTAAAGAGAGGTGCAGGGAACAACTTAGTGGTGGTGGAACTGTTCTGTATCTTGACAACTGTGGTGATAAAATTAGGGATGCCAAATAAAACATGGGACAGCTAGTTGAATAAGATAAGCAAGGATTAAATTCTTAGTATAAGTATATCCCAAGTGTTGTATGGGCTATACTTACACTAGATTAAACTTTTTTAAAAAAGATTTCTTTATTTATGCATACAAGAACTGGGGTACAGGCCAGAGGTGTGGGGGGTGAGAGGATTCACCAGAGACAGAGCGGGGGGGAACAGAACAGGCAGATTGACTGAAATACACTGCTGAGGGGAGCAGCGGGAGAGGTCTGCTGCACCATGTGGGAAGTTCCCTGACCAGGGATCGAACTCATGCTGCAGTGGCTGTGGACAGCTTCATAGGTTGTGTCTTAACCCCTTGAGCCACCAGGGAGGCCCACTAGATGTAAACTTCAACTGAGTGTCCTGTGTTTCTATTTGCTAGGTCTGGCAATCCTAGATAAAATGGCACAGACCTATGCGCACACATTTAACCAATGTCACTTGCTTGGTTGTGAGATGGTGTGTTTTTCATTGAGGGAAAAGCGTGAAGGGAATGAAAGAGCTCTTTGGACGATTGTTTCAAACTCCCGTGAATATATAATTATTTCAAAATAAAAACTTTTTTTAATGGCCTGCAAAAGAAGACCAACTGCTCTGGCTGGCAATAAAAGCAAAGAGTTATAGGCAGTTATTAACCTTAGAAGTTTTATGGAATGCTATAAAAACCGGCACCTCACAAAGGTCTTAAGATGCATCCCTCTCATGTCCACAAACTGCTACTGTAGTTATTGATAGTGTAACAGGGTGGTTTACATGTGGGCTTAGGATCTCACACCCTGAGTTCAAATTCTGGCTCCTCTGTTTATTAGCTGCAACCAGCTCCCACGTCCATGCCCGGGGTGAACTCCACATTCAGCCGCATCAGGCTGGTGGCTTGAAACCCATCTGGGAACACTGATGCGCTGAGATTGGCAAACGCTACAAACTAGGCCTTCCCTTTTTTTTTTCTCCCTTCTTCCAAAGAGCTGATGTTAAACATTTATCATCATACCGCAGACTTTGAGCCTCGGTTTTCTCATCAGTAAAATGGGGGCGATACCAGTGATAACCCCATAATGTACTGAGATAACACATTGGGTGCTTATCAGTTACCGTGTCCCTAGTAAGTGAGCAAAACATGCTCACTATTATTATCTCTCCTATTAAACTAGGGGCCAGCGAGGGCAGGCCTAGGCCTTACTCATCTTGCTATCTTTAGTGGTTGGCACAGGGCCTGAAACACAGCCAGTGCTAAACAAATGTTTGCTAAATGAGTGAAGAAGTGGTCAGAATATGAAACAGTGGCTGAAGGTACCCACACATTTTCCCAAAGACCTTGCAGGGCACACCCTTGATTTTTAGTTCTGGAGATTTTCAGCCCCCTTGGAAGTCTTCCAGGGAGGCTTGGGAGCACACACACCCTCTTGCAGACCTGGCCTGGCCCCAGCAAGGCGGTGCCCATGGGTCACGGGTGGCAGCGACAGAACCTCACCTCTCCTTCCTCCTGCAGCCGACATGGGCCTTTCTGGCTCTGCGTCTGCCTGACTAGAGGTCATTTAATCCTCTCTGGATTTGTCCTGTTTATTTTAGTGAACAGGGCTGTTTACTTTCAGTTCGTATTTCCAGGGGTGCTTGCTCATTTTGCTTCCTTTTTATTTACTCTTCACAAGCACTGGGGTTTGAGTAAATATGTCTATAAAGTTCCAGGGACTGGGTTATTCTGTGTCTGGTATTTTAATGGCCTTTAAACAGTGTCTGCTCAGGTAAGCATTTTATAGATGGGTCGAAAGATAGAGAATTCTGCTCTCAGTGGCCTCTGATTCCTTCCAAATGGACAGCTGGCCGCCAGCAGCCTATGAATGAATCATGGCTTTTCATCAGTGATAAAAATATCAACGTCAACACCCATCCCTGGTCAGCCAGACAGGGGCCTTGGGAGCTGGGATAGGTTCTCAGGGTCAGCACCACCTGGAGTACTTTTAAAATGCAGTTTTCGGGGCCTCCCTGGTGGTGCAGGGAGTTGAGTGCCAGCACTATGAAGCAATCTGCAGCCTTTGTAGCACGAGTTCGATCCCCAGACAGGGGGCTGGCCCACATCGAGCAGCAGACCTCTCCTGCCTTGCCTGCTGCTCCCCTCAGCAGTGTGTTTCAGTGAATCCAACTGTTCTGCTCTCTGTCTCTGGTGAATCCTCTCACTGCCCCGCCCCCCCAGCTCTGGCCTATACCCCAGGTCTTATATGCATAAATAAATAAATCTTTTTTTAAAAATGCAGGTTTACAAACCCTACACTTGAAATTCTGTATGGGAAGCTTTGGCTGAGCCCCAGAGATGTGCATTTTTAACCTACAATGCAAATACTTCTGCTATCCTTAGACCTTTCTGAGAAAAACTAATCTCCATTTTCAAAAATACTACTGCCAGTGGGTGGGCTGCCCTTGAACTCAGAGCCCTGCTTGGGGGCAACATGGAGAGAGAGGCCATGGAACCAGGTAGGGCTATTTGAAATGAATCCATAAATACTTATCAAGTTAGCCAGAAGGAAGAGGATTATTACTCTAATCCGCCACCTGCTCTAGGTCTAATTTGTCAGAAAGGGGAGGGAAGGGACCATATCTGGCTCATTTTGATCCCCCACAATCCTTAAGACAGCCCAGCTCCCAGGTGGGCACTTTGCTGTGGCTGGGACATTCCCGCCCAGGACAGACCGAGGGAGCAGCTGATTACCTCGGGGTAGCCTGGGAACCAGTTGTTGGGAATGGATGTGGTGGAGAGGCTGAGCGTCATGGTCGTCAGCTGGCCTCCTCCAGGGCCAGGCCAGGTCCGTCAGAGGCCCAGTGACTAGGCTATTGGCCAGCTCGTCCCTTGCCCTGGGTCCCTCTGCTCCAACTTGCGGGGTTCTCCATCCATCTGATGGAGCCCATTATGACATCATCAATGCAATTTGAATCAGTAACATCTTCACAGGACCCGAGCCTCAGGCAGTGTCTAGATGAGCCTTGACCCCAGGGGAGGGTGGTCTTGTATCAGGAGGCCACAAATACAGGCTCTTCTTTTCTTTCTTTTTTTTAGATTTATTTATTTAAGTATACAAGAACTGGGGTACAGGCCAGAGGTGTGGGAGGTAAGAGGATTCACCAGAGACAGAGTGGGGAGCAGAACAGGCAGACTGACTGAAATACACTGCCGAGAGGAGCAGCGGGTGAGCAGGACAGGAGAGGTCTGGGGCGCCATGTGGGCAGCTCCCTGGCAGGGGATCGAACTTGTGCTGCGGACAGCTCCACAGTGCTGTGCTTAATCCCTTGCGCCACCAGGGAGGCCCAGGCTCTTCTTTTCTTGAAGACCTCCAGCCTCATTCTCCACCTGGGCCCCTTTGTTTCCTTGGGGTGGGGGGTGGTCTATTATGTGTCTATTGTCTGTTTCCTCACCAGGAGGACACAGCTGCCCCTGCTGGATTCATTGCTGAATCCCCAGTGCCTTGCACAGTGCCTGACCATGGTAAGTGCACACTAACAATTTTGCAGGTGTGTGGACACCGGAGAGGCTTTCCTGGCTCCAGCCCTCTGTGCCTGTATTCGCGTGACAAGCATGTCTCAAGCGTTTGTTATGTTTCAGGCCCTCATGGACCGGAATGACTCCTTTCCTGCCCAGAGCAGCTCCTAATCTGGCTGTGGGGTGATAGACACACTTCCTTTGTGTAATAGCACGCTGACCCGGGCTATCCCCGGGCTCCAGGGCAGAGGGGGTTGCAGACAGAGCACACTGTGCAATGACAGGCTCTTAAACCAGAGAAATGGTTTGTGGCTTGGCAGAACCACCCCCCCTTCCGCACCCTCCCATGCAGGGAGCCCCATCTGCCCTGAGGCCCTGCCTTTGCTGACAACCAGGCTGCTTGTTTCTGCTAATATTGCAGCAGGGTGCATCTACAGAAGCAATCTATAAAACACCATTTACAGCCATAACTAAACCACAAAAATCAATCCTCAACGCTCACTCCCTTCAACAACATGCTTGGAGAGCCTTCTGAGTGGGGTGCAAAGTTTTAAGGTGTCATGGGAGAGGTAGAGATGAATGAAATGAGGACTCAGTCTGGGGCAGGGGTGGGGGGGCTTCTGATCTCCCTGTGGGGCAGGACACCAGGAGATGAGATGATTAAGCTCATGTAGAGGAGGCGTGTGTGCCCAGTAGTGGGCCAAGGCTCTAGAACTCCACTGCCTGAGAGCCGCCAGGCAGTGCCTCTTGAGCACTGGGAGTATGGCTAGAATGAATGGAGAAGTTGCCTTATATATAAAATGAAATCCATATCAGATTATTAGAAAAATGTATCCTGAGCCTCCCTGGTGGCTCAAGGGGTTGAGCACCACACTATGAGACAGTCTGCAGCCTCTGCAGCACAAGTTTGATACTCAGGCCTGCCAGGGAGAAACCCGCATGGCGAGGCAGACCTCTCTTGTCTCACCCGCTGCTCCCTCAGCAGTGTATTTCAGTCAGTCTGCCTGTTCTGTTCCCTACTCTGTCTCTGGTGGATCCTCTCATCCCCTTCCTCCTACACTTCTGGCCTGTACCCCAGTCCTTGTATGCATAAATAAGTAAATCTTTTAAAAAATGTATCTTAATTTTTAAATATCAAGACAGGTTGAAATGACAATACTTTGAATACATTGTATTTTATATATATATTATTACAATTTCTCTCACCTGCGTCTTCTGCTTTTTTAAAAAAGATTTATTTATTTATGCATACAAAAACTCCGGTGTAGGCCAGAGATGCAGGGGTTGGGGGTGGGGGAGCAGAACAGGCAGATTGACTGAGACACACTGCTGAAGGGAGCAGCAGGAGAGACAGGAGAGGTCTGCTGCGCCATGTGGGCAGCTCCCTGGCCGGCTGGGCATAGAACTTGTGCTGCAGAGGCTGCTGATGGCTTCACAGTGCTGTGCTTAACCCCTTGCATCACCAGGGAGGCCCCATCTTTTGCTTTTTAAAACTGACTCCCAAGACAATTTAATGACACCTGTGCCTCCCATTACATCTCTGTTGGACAGCACTGGTCTAGGAGTTGAGGGAACCTAGCTGGGACCAGCACAGTAGCCTGCGCTACTGCAGCTGGGAAGACTTTGAGGAAAAGGAACAATCGGGAGCTAGCAAGGGGGCACTGAAGAAGAGTGCGGGAAGATTCTCAGAGAAGTTTGATCTTGTAGGGAAGGAGAGGGGATGGCAGCTCAAGGAGGCCTCTTGTCTGGGGAACAACACGCATTTCCATCACCCACCCTTCCTCCCCGTCCTGCCACCTTCCAGAGATGACCCTCCAGCCACCTCTCATGCACTGGCTCTCAAGTAAGGCCCTTTCCTCTCAGCACTGGACAACGGGGAAGTGGTCAGTGAGCTGGCTGGGCTGCTAGTATTGGGTGAGATCCATATCCAGACCATCCATTCCAAGGGTGCCTTAAAAATACATCCCCCACCCCCGACTCCCAGGGCTGGGTCTGGGGAGAAGGGCAGTGGGGGTGGGAGGGGAGCTCAGGGACAGAGGCGGGTGGAGTTGGGCATTTGGTCAGTGTTCGGAAGACTTCTCAAGGGAGTGTGTGACCAGGGAGGAAGAAGTCAGCACCCCAACAGGGTCAGATCGTTGCCATTATGGACACAGTTCATCAGGGGAGGTGGGGCAGCTTGGATCTATGTCCCTGCGGCTGCGCCTCCACTCAGCCGCAGCGCAGCCATAAACACTCCAGTGCGAGGATTAACTCTGCGTGTGGTGTCTGGGACATTGTGAACAGCTCTCGGTGGCTGTGTTTGTGTCTGTGTTACATTGATCTCTAACCCCAGAACCTAGGACGTGAGGCTTGGTGCACAGCCAGTGTTCAATAACTATTGATGGGTGGAGGACGGAAAGAAAGAAGGAAGGAAGGAGGGACGTAGGGTGGGTGCCTGGGTGCACAGATCTGTCAAAGCACAGAATAGTGATTTGGGTGGGGGAGGCTTTGTTTGGTTTATGCCAGAGTTTTTTTTGCAACAGAGGTTTCTCACAAGCCAGATTCCACGGTCCATGTGCGGGGAGAATGCATGTCCACACAGCTTTCCACCTGTTCCCTCCCCGGGCCACAGCTTTAAGAGACAGTATCGATGTCTGGGCTGTCTGTGCAGTTCTGTGGTTAAAGTTTTGCCTCCACGCGCTTATTCTATGAAGCGCTTTTTAAAAGCCCCCTAGTACTTCTGCAATGTGAAGAATTCCAGATGGGGTTGGGGTTAACCTGGCATGGACCTGGGTGTGGGAACTGGTTCCTGAACCAGCCAGGACCCCCCCACGTACATCAGGAACCTGCACTTTCCCCTATGGCCACTGGAGGGCACTTTGACCATGAAATACCAGCTCTTCATCTCCCACGTCTTTGGAGAGTCCTGACTCAATCCAACAAGCATTTTTAAATCCTCACAATAATGATAGCTCTGTGTTGAATGCCCACTGTGGTGCTAAACATCTTAAATATATATTATCTCACTTGATATTCACTACAGATATGTGAGTTATCTTGGCTGTTTAGGAAGAACTGGAGCTTAAAGAAACCAAAGAATTTACCTAAAGTCGCTCAGCTAACTAAAATCGGGGAATCGGGACTTGAACCCACGTCCTTAGGCATTGACCATAAACAGTGAATGATGGCGAAGCTGAAAAACGGACTCTGGACAGAAGCAGAGAGATGAGTATACTGCACAAATATTGTTACTGAACAATTGACACAGATGAAATTGGAAGATGACTTACAATTTGTACATTTCATGTGGCAATGTTTCTTTTTTCCCCAGAAATGATGTTATTAAATAAATGGAGTGTTTCGCAATTCATGGCGTCTTAACTTAGAGGAAATAAAATTGCAATACAAGGCAGGAAAAGATAATTTTCGCTTAACACTTAGAGTGCTTATTATGTGCCCAGAACTGTTCTAAGCACTTTACATAAAGTAACTGGATGAATCCTCACAGCCCCCCTCTGGGCTCTGTGCTATTATGACCCCCACTTACAGATGGGGGGATGGAGCCAGGGAGTGGGCAGCAACCCACTGACTCTGAACCTGACCGCAAGATTAGGGGTCCAGGAGGCCTGGTTCCAGAGTCCCTACTGGAATTTGGGGAATGAGCTGGAGTGGCCAGGAAGGGGGGGAGGGATGAGTGTCCTGGAAGGATCGCCCCAGGAGGAGAGCATGTTTCAGGCTGAGGGAGTAGCTCCGAGCAAAGGCCCAGAGGTGGGAAAGCAGAAGGTGAGGAGGCAGGACTGTCCCAGGCTTGGGCACGGGAGGCCAGCCTGAGATGGCAGAGCTCCCAGGGACCTCCCAGGCGGGGAGAAGCGAGGGGGTGGGGCAGGAGGACCTGAGATGGGGTGGGGGTGCTCCAGGCCTGGGAAGAGCCGAGGCTGCCCTGCCCTCCCCTCTCCGGCACTGGCAGTTTGGGAAGGGCAGTGTGTGCTGAGGAAACGGCCGGATTGGATTACAGCAAAGATTAAAGGAGCTAAATCGGGCAGGGGCTGGGGGAGGTGTCCCCGAGGGGAGCTGCAAAGGGCCGGCAGCTGGACCGCCCGGAGAGGCTGCAGGGTGGGGGCAGGGATCCCGCACCAGGCAGGAAGCCCTCCTAACCCCAGCAAGGCTGGAATGTGGGGTCACCAAGCCAGGCCATCCTCACTCAGATGGGGGAGGCAAAAAGGCAGAGACCCAGAGACCAGAGAGAGGGAGAGATGGGGGACAGACTCCTGGAGAGGTAGAGGACTTGGGATGGGAGGGGAGGGGAGATTTCAGAAGAGAGGTGGGATAAGTTGGATGAGGCAGAGATGGACAAGGGGAAGCTGGGGAAGGTGACTCAGCCCGAGCTCCATCTTGAGGGAGTCTAGAGCTCCAAGCCTTGCCCTGGCTGGAAAGTGGTGGAGCTGTTGCTTGCAGGGTGTTGGTGGATGCTCTTTGCACACAAAGCAGAGGAGCATTTGGAAGTGAGCAAGGGCCTGGGAGTCCCCCTCCACAATCCCCCCTTCTCTGGCCCCGCCTCCCATCCCAGCCCCTCCCCCAGTCTGAGTGGCAGGACCGGCTGTGACGAGCCCCGAGCCAGAGCTGGCTGTCTGTGGTCTATTCTGGTGCCTGGGTGGAGGCCCAGGCTGGGGGAGGGCCGAGGGAGGGGCTGGCCAGTCTCATTGAAGCTGAGTGGGGAGGGGGCTTAGGAGGTTCTTTGGGACAGTTGGGGAAGAGGGTTCTGACCCCTTGGGTGGGGAGAAATGACTCCAGAACTGTTTCCAACAACCTATCTCTCTGGATCTTTAAAATTGGGGAGGGGAGCATATCTGGCTGTGTCTTGATGGCTCTGGGGCATGGCAGTGGGGCAGTGGGACTCCCCAGCAGTTAACAGGGGACTCCAGGGTTTCTTCTGAACTTGAGGTTAGAGGCTCCAGTCTGGCCCCAGACCCTGTGCCCAGGCAGCCCATCCAGTCCAGAAGGGTGAGGCTGCTGCGTCCTCACTCCCTGGCCAGTTGGGGGCAGTCTGGGGCCAGAACGCACTTAGGGGAGCCTCTCCAACCTGTAGGGGAGCCCCAGTGCCTGACTGGCCTGAGGGAGACAAGGCTGGCAGCCCCACTGGCCTCTATGCCCCAGATAGGAAATCTTTGGTGCCTTCCCTCCTGTGAGATGAAGGGCAGATACCTCTGCTGATGGGGTCTGACTCCACCCCCCACCTGCCCCCTCCAAGCTCAGCCCCCTTGCTTGGGGGTGGGGGGCCCTGGGGTTGGGGAGGAAAGTGGACAGAATGTTGGGAGGGAGACTGTTGCCAAGACTGGGCAAGGGGCTTTTCAATGGAGATCCCCAGGTAGGGCCCCATTCAAAGGTGGAGGGCCAAGGTCTAAGCCCACCCAGTCAGTTTCCAGCAAGGCCTTGGAAGCCACAGAGAAATGAGCTGGAGTTCAACTGAGTTAAAATCCAGACTGTTTTTCTTGCTGTGCAATCTTAGGGAATCTACCTAATCTCCCTGAGCTTAGTACCCACAACTATAAAATGAGGATAACATTTACTTTCCGGTGTCATGAAGATTCAAGATAGAATGATTTCCTATGTCAAGGTGCCCAGAATACTGGGTCTGGTATACCATCAGTGCTCAGTAGGTGGGTAACTAATGATTATTGGAGGCATATAGCTTCTGATAGAGCTTTGGGACGAGAGCTTAGGGATTAGGCTGTTCTGACCCTACACCTGCTGATCTTAAGCAAGGATTCAAGCCAGTTCTTGGACCAACTCAAGCTGGTTTCCTTATCAGTCAAAAAGGGGACAACATTTGAGTAATGGCTGGCCTCACCAAGTGCCACGCACTGTGCTAAGTGCCTTATAATTTCTCATTTAATCTTCCCACAACCCTGCGCTGTTATTACCATTTTATAGATGGGGGAACGGAGGCTCAGAGAGGCAAAGTGGCAGGTCCAGGATTTGAATTCAGGCATTAGATCAAGCAGCCCCTCAAGTTCTTCCCCTCACCCACACCTGTGCAGTGTCAAATGGAATTTAGGCCATGGACTGGCCCTCTGGGCAGGCATGAGAAGCAGAAGGGTGGAGGGCTGGGGCTATAACAATACTGAGCACTAAGAAAGGGTATCTTCTAGAACCCAAGGCTCATGTTCATTGTGTACCTGGATGGTTTGGAGAACAAAGCCTCCCTCTCAACAGCAACAACAGCTCAGGGTGCTTGGTGGCTTGGAGTGACTGAGAAGGCACTGAGGGGACCCCAAGCTGCCTGTGACTCAGCTGGTGGAGGGAGAGAGGATGATCCTATAAGGTTATAGATAGAACCGTGCATAGTGGCCCTGTGAGGTCATGGCCAGCCCGCCCGGGCCCTTTAAAGTACTCCACTGTCTCATAAGGATGTAGGAAACCTGGAAAGGGCCCAGGACAGCAGGGATATGACCAAACTGGAGGGACTGAGACCAAAAAAGCATATGAGGAAAGATGAAAGGAATGGGGGTAAATCAGGGAGAAGAGCAGCTGAGTGACACACTAAGAACCTGAGGGAGAATTCCAGCGGGGAGAGGAAGCTGCCGCTTGCTCGCTGAGCTGAGAAAGAGGGGCTTACATTTCAGCAGAGGGATTACAGTGAGGCCTCAGAGGCTATGCAGGGTGCCGGGACTGTAAGATCGCCTTCTGTGGAGGCTGGAGCAGGGCTGGGTGCCATCCTGTATCACATCAGCAGCTCCCCCACCACCCAGCACCCTCACACCCAGTTCTCAGACTCCCCTTCCCTGTCCCGCCCAGGCAGACCCTGTTCTCCTGGGGGTTGTGTAGGGGAAGGGGTGCCTGTGCTTAGGAAGGGGGTCCTCTGCCTTGGGTCTCTGTCTCTTCCAGAAACAGCTAGAGACTGGGTGGGATTTGGAGAAGTCTGGGGGCCTCCCCTACAACTGCTGGGAATTGTGGGGTGGTGGTTGAATTGGGGAGGGGCAAGGCATGTGTGTGAGCCCAGGTTTGTTGGGCAGGACGGAGTGCTCAGGGTGTGTGGATGGCCACCTGGGTGAGGACAGAGGAGGCCTGGCAGTCCTGGGGCTGGAGAAGAGCATCAAAAGAAGAAGTGGATTCTGTTTCTGTAGTCAGGGGAGCTGCATGTCATCAACGCACAGTGGGACTGGGTCTATTCTGGGGAGATGCTGAGAGGTTGGTCCCTATTGATGGAGAGTCTGGGGGTGAGCTGAGACGCTTCAGCTGCTCTGGGAGGCACCAAAGTTTCGATTCAGAAGAAAAAGTCCTCTCACGCCTCTCCTTGGGGGTCAGAGTAGGGAGGAATGTCCAGGATATTTCACTTCAATCAGGGAGGAACCGAGACCAATCCAAGGTCACACAGCGTAGCTGGAGCTGGCCAGGGAGTCTCCTGCCTCCCAGCCACACAGCTCCCAACGCATCAAGATGCCTTCCAAGGGGGCTTCTCTTCTTGTTACCGAAGCCCCCTCCCCGTTGCCCATGGGACTTCCATGCCCATCCCCCCAGCAGCCCATCTCTTACTGATGACAATGACATCTGAAATTTACAGGCTGCTCAGAACCCACAGAACACTTTTCACCTCTGGGAGCTCAGTCGCATCGACCCCCCCACCCCAGGTCCTGCCATCCCCCCTCCTCCTGTCTCTGCCCTCCTCCTCCCTTTCCCCCTTACCTCCTCCCCTAGCCTGCTGGATGTCCTATTTGGTAGAAGTTGGGGGCTGGGAGGAGGTGAGATTCGCCCCAGACTTATCCTACTTTGGCAGAAAACCTGCAACTCTCCATGTCTGTAAAAGGAGTGCATGGCAGGAGGGGGTTGGAGTTATGGGGCCTCCCGGAGGAGCCACGTGGGGGTGTGTGGTGATGAGGAGGAGGCATAAGAGGGGTGTTTGAGAACTGGGGTGGGGGTGCCAGTGAAGGAAGAGAAAAAGGTCTGGGGTCAGGTGGAGGAAGCTGAGAGAGGCAGGCAGCCCGAGTGTCCTAAGCCAGGGGGACACCAGGGAGGCAGATGAGAGGGGTGGGAGCTGGCTGAGCCTGAGAAGGGGGCCAGCACAAGAAAGATAAGTTTCAGGGCAAATCCTGACACCACCATTCCTGCCATGCCCCCCAACTCTTGTCCTGCCCCCCTCCCCGCTGTGATATCAGGAAGAAACAATTGCCTGTGGACATTCCTTCCCTTTTACAGTCACTCGGGATCCCAACAGCCATAGGAGCTTAAGTAATGCTACAGCCCAGAGGAAGGTGGACAGAGCGGGTAGTGTGGGGGCAGGGCTCCGGGAGCACTGAGGTAAGGAGGCAGGAGAGTGCAAGGGCTCAGTCAGGGACCATTCACTGTCCCACTGGGCAGTCTAGAGACAGGTTATCTGAAGCTGCTGGACCTCAGAAATGACCTTGACCGAATCCCCTTTCAAATCCAGGCATGATAGGGCCAAAGAGCAAACAGGATTTGCCCAGTTTGCAGAGATGGTTAGTTGGTGAACCCCTTGGATGAACACCCATGTCTCAGCCTCCAGTTGACTACCCTGCTCCCACAATCCCACGCCTGGGCCTCCTACCTTCCTGCAAGTGCTAAAACAGAGGCAAGGGCTTAGCCTCCCATAGTCCAAACCGGCCATACTGACCTCAAAGGTCTCAGGCAATGGCAGCTTCCTGAAGGCCCAATCCAGCTCAGGGTAGAAGCTTGAGTCCTCAGTGGGGAAACACACAGAGAAGCAGGAAGGGCCCAGGGGAAAGGGACAAAGAGCAACCTGGGGTGTCAGCCAGTGTCATACCTGGAATCCTGGGGGGTAACCCTGGGGTAGGTGTGGCTCTCCCAGACTGGACAAGATTGAAGAGCTGCTCTGGCCTGGTCTCTCCCTTGTGACCTCTTTCACATTAGTGTCTCCAACCTAATTATCTTCCCATGCCAGCCACCTGTCCATTGGGAGCTCTTGGTGGAGGATCTGGGAGGTTCCATGGGTATCCAGGGCACTTGTCTTCCTGAGAGCCTCAGTGGGCTTCAGAAACTTGCCCAGGCATCCATAACCCCCCCCACACACACACACACCAGACAATGAGCTTAGGGGAAGCAGGGAACAGCAAATGCAAAGGTCTGGAGGCCATAAAAAGCTTCCCAGTGTCACTCAAGAGTAAAGAGGTCAGTGTGGCTAAAATGAGGGGAGCCCAAAGGAGAGGTGAGAGAGCCGAGCTTGGCAAGGTGGGCGGGGTCAGTCCAGTGGGCATCGGAGGCCACAATGAGTTGGGATTTTGCTGATTCATTCATTCAAGAAAGGGGGAGAAGTTGGGAATGGTGAAACAGGCAAAGTCTCCAAAAGGCATGAGCACTGCCCCCAGATATTTGAAGAGCAGATTATGAAAAGGGAGTTCTTCTTGCTCTGTTTGACTCCTGGGTTAGAATAAGTGGCATGGCGGAGACAGAGCATCCAGGGTGAAATATAAAGAAATGTTTTCTAAGAATAGAGGGGCCCACTGTCCCATGATGGACACATGTTAGATACCTCATGACTCTATGGAATGGAAAGATCTGCCCAGAGACAGTGTGTTTTCAGGCAGTGGAGATTCAAGGTGAACCAGTGCTTCCTGGAATCACGGTGGAGAAGTTGAGGCTTTGCCTGAGAAGTGGGGCATGGGACTGGTTGAGCTCATTACTTATGAAGTTACCTCCAACATTAACTTTCTAAGATTCTCCAAAGTCAGAGTAATCTTGGGAGATTTCAACAAAGAGCAAGAGTAATCTCCTTTAATTGATTCAACAAAATCTATTGATAATACTCATTGTGCAAGACACCATTACCACATATACAAATGGATAAATTGTCACCCTTTTCTGACAAATGCTAAATGAAATGGTCTGTTTGGTAGATCTCCCATTTCCAATATCAATTAGTTAAAGTAAGAGATGTGAACATAAAATAACCTGGCTGGATTTTTTTAAGCTTACCAGAATTTATATATTCAAAAGTGTATTCTGAGGATGTTCATTGCAGTATTATTTATAATGGCAAAAGAGTGGAAATAACAGATGTCCAATAAAAATTGGTCAAATAAATTATGGGAAATTGAGAGAGTGATATGCAGATGAAGATATTCATAAGAATGACTCAAAACTTCTCAAGAAAAAAAAGAGCAGGATGAGGGTTTACTGTGAAATATTTAAAGACTTAGTGCTGAACATTCTCAAGCCCTTCAAAAAGCTTCAAGAGGAGGGAATACTTCCTTACTTAGTCTAGGAAGCTAGCATTACCCTGATACTAAAGCCAGACAAAGACACAATAAGAAATTAAAACCACAGATCAATATCCCTTATGGATATTGAAATAAAAATTCTTAACAAAATACCAGCAAACCAAATTCAGCAGCATATTCACAGAATTTACACCACAGCCAAATGAGAGTTACTCCTGAAAAGCAAAGATGGTTCAATGTGTGAAAATCAATTAATACAATATACTATCTTGACAAAATGAAGAAGGAAACCCACATAATCATCTTAGTTAATACTGCATAAATACAATTTTGTTTACAACAGCATGAAAAAAAGAAAAAAATACTGAGGAATGAACACAATCAAGGAGGCATAGGACTTACATGGTGAAAACGATAAAACATTGTTGAAATAAGTTAAAGAGAGCACAAATAAATTGAAGAAATCTCTTTCATTGATTGGAAGACATCCCTTTCTTTGATTAATATTGTTAATCAAATTGATCTAAAAATTTAATACAATCGCTATCAATGTCTCACCAAGTTTTTGAAGAAATGCAAAAATCCATTCTAAAATCCATATGGAATTTCAAGGGACCCTGATAACCAAAAAAAATCTTAAAAAAACCAACAAGTTGGAAGACATACTCCCTAATTTCAACACTCACTGTGGTAAGCATTGTGGTACTGGCATGATGACAAAAACATAGGCCAATAGAATACAGTAGACAGCCCAGAAACATCCCCACATGTCAGGCTAACTGGTTCTCAAGAAGGGCACCAAAAACAGTCAGTGGGGAAAGGACAGCTTTTCCTACAAATGGTGCTGGAAACTGAATATACATGTGCAAAAGAATGACGTTGGACCCTTACCTTTTACTGTATGCAAAAATTAACTCAGAATATATTAAGGACATAAAACTGTACAATTCTTAGAAGAAAACTCAGGAGGAAAACATGATATTGCATTTGGCAATTATTTCTTGGATGTGATACAAAAATATGGACAATGAGAGAAAAAAATAAATAAATTGGATTTTATTAAAATTTAAAATTTTGTGCATCATATTTGCAAATCATATATCTGATAAGAGGCTAATAAATAGAATACGTAAAGCACTCCTACAACTCAAAAAAAAAAAAAAAGCCCAATTCAAAAACTGGCAAATGACTGGAATAGACATTTAACCAAAGAATATATACAAAAAGGGTGCCTCCATGGTGGCACAAGGGGTTAAGTCACAGCACTATGAAGCTATACATAGCCACTGCAGCATGAGTTCTATCCCTGGCCAGGAAGCTAATCCCACTTGCCCGCTGCTCCCCTCAGCAGTGTATTTCAGTCAGTCTGCCTGTTCTGCTCCCCACTCTGTCTCTGGTGAATCCTCTCACCCCCACACCTCTGACCTGTACTCCAGTTCTTGTATGCATAAATAAATAAATCTTTTTTTTAAAAAAGAATAAATACAAATGGCTAGCTAATAACCATATGAAAAGATGTTCAAAATCACTAATCATTAGGGAAGTACAAATTAAAACCACAATGACATACAGCCATTAGAATAAAAAAGGAAGGAAGGGAAGAAGGAAACAACCCAGAAAGGATGTGGAGAAACTGGACTCTTGTGAACTGCTGGTAGGAATATAAAATGGTGCAGCCGCTGTGGAGACAGTTCCTCAAAAAATTAAACATAGAACTAACATGATCTAGTAATTTTTCTGCTGAATATATACACAAAAGAATTGAGAGCAGGAATTGGAATAGATATTTGTACACCAAAAATCATCAAAATGTTATTCTCAGTAACCAAAAGCTAGAAACAACCAGAATATTCATCAATGAATGGATGGATAAACAAAATGGTGTTTATGCATCTAATGAAATATTACTCAGCCTTAAAAAGGAAGTAAATTCAGACATGGTACAATATGAATGTACTATTAGAAATAATGCTACGTGAAAAAAGCCAAACACAGATATTGTATGATTCCATTTAAATGAGGTAGATATTTAGGACAGTCAAATTCACAGAGACAGAAGGTGGAGTGGTAGCAACTGGGGCTGGGAGGAGAATGGAGAATTTTTAATAGTTGTACAGTAGCAGTTTGAGAAGATGAAAAAGTTCTGGTGATGGCTGGTGGTAATATTTGCACACTTAAAATGGTTAAAATGGTAAATTTTATGTTTTGTATATTTTACTATACACACACAAAACAACGAGTTAGCTGTCAATGTACTAAAGTGGAGCAATTTGTGAGATTTATGTTCATTGAAATAAAGCTTGATTCAGAACATTATGTAAAGGAGTAAAAGGGGGGAATTCATATATACAAATGTGCTTAGATGTAGACAGTATGCCTGGAAGGGGCAAAAACAAGCACCACCACTGAAAACTGGTTGTGTCTGCTGAGGGGTATGGAATGGAGGGGTGTCAAGAGTGGGAGGGATATGCATTGTTGCTGGGAATGTAAATTGGTGCAGCCTCTTTGGGAAATAGTATGGTGGTTCCTCAAAAAAGTAAAAAAACTACCATATGATCCAAAAATCACACTTCTGGCTATTTCCCCACAGAATGTGAAAACACTATTTTGAAAAGATGTAAGTACCCCTATGTTCATTGCAGCACTATTTATAATAGCCAAGATATGGAAACAGTCTAAGTGCCCAACAACAGAAGAAGGATAAAGAAGATATGGTATATATACGAAATGGAATACTACCCAGTCACGAAAAGGACAAAATGTTGGCAATTTCAACAATGTGGATGGAACTTAAGGGACTTATACTAAGTGAAATGAGTCAAAAAGAGAAAGACAAATACTATGTGATTTCACTCATTTCTGGAAAATAAAGAAAAACAAACAACAAAATCATGGTTATGAGAGGGGAAGAGGAGGGAGAGGATAGCTTGGTGGGGATTAGTGATTGGACATTTGGTGGTAGAGATGTTGTGAAGTATATAGTAGCTGAGGTGAGAAACTGTACACCCGCAATCTATACGATATTGTAAACTAATATTACCCCAAAGAAAAGAGAAAAAATAAGAGGGAGACTTACTTTTCATTTTATGCCTTGAGTAAAATGTAGCTCTTGAATTTTATACCAAGAACATTCCTCATTCAGATAAATTATGATGATTTTCAGTGTGTCCAATTTTAAGAATTCCCCTGGGGAGGCTGGACACTCTCTGGTGATGGTGCCAGGGCTGCCCGCTCAGAATATGCTTGGAACACTCCTCTCCCACCTGCCTTCCAAGCCTGAGTGTTGTTTTGCTGTGTTCCATGGTAGCAAATCCTCAAGGGTAGAACTAAGTTTTGGAAACAGCCCCAAGTGGTCCAGTGCCAAGTCTGGTAGATGTTGGTTTTTACTAGACAATAGATAGCATCAATTATTCGTTTTCTGCCTCATTTTACCAAAAAAATTGAAGCCATGGGCTGACCTCTTTCCTTATGTGGCCCAGAGACTGTTGGAGAGAGGAGTCCCCAAAATGTCTTGTCCTCGCCAGCATCATGGAAATGGTTGCACAGTCCCCTATATCAGGTTAGTCAGGATTGTTTTGGCAACAAGTGACAGAAACTGACACTAAATGCCTTGAGCAAAAAAGGGAAAAGTTCATCAGCACTGAAGCCAGGAAGGCAATGAGGTGCTTTCAAAAATCAAGGGAAGAGCTGAAGGAACCAGGTCTGGGGCCTAGAACTTAGGACTTCCTGCCTGACAGTCTCCTCCTTTCCAGGGGTCTCTGCTCCTCCTCGCTTGCTGACCTCCCTCCCCCTCCTACTCCAGAAAGACCTCCCCAGCAAGCAGGAGACATAGTTGTCACAGGTTGCTGTTTAGCAATCCCAGTTCCAACTATCAATTCCAGGGAAGGTCTATGACTGGTCCCGCTGAGGTCAGACCCAATCACTGCAGTTCCATGCGTGGCTGGGATCTGAATAACAGTGGGCTCTCTGTAGTGTGTGTGTGTGTGTGTGTGCGTGTGTGCATACCCACTGCCAGAATACACCATTTGTTAGCAGATTAAGGAGATGAGAAATAAAGCTTCCAGGCCATTTTGAATGACAAAGATGGTGCTGCCTGGGATGTGTTAAGAATCCACACAGTCTCCGAGATTCTCCAGGAGCATATAATCTAGTTTGGGAGATGAGACATAAAAATAACCAGAGCACAACAGCTTGCACTGACTTGAAGCCTGCATAAGAATATCTGGTACTCCCCACCCACCTCATAAGCTTGTCTCTTGGATAAAAATTAGACAGTTAATGTCATAGGGCTTCAGAAAGACAGCAGCAACAAAGCCCTTTACAGGTCACACTCACCCTGGACAAAAAGCACAGGCTCTGATGTCAGACTGCCTCAGTTTCCTGAGTTATGAAATGGGAATCATACTAGTTCCTACCTGGGGGGGTTGTTGGAGAATTGGGGTGCAATGGTGTGGAGTGCTCAGCAGAGTGGCACAGAGTAGGTACTCAGTACATGTAAGATATTATTATTATTATTTGTGTATTGTTACTTCAAACCCTCACAGGGTAGACACGGCAAGGCTGACCATTTCTACTTTATAGCTGAGGACACAGAGAAGTGAAGGGCTTGCCTGCTAGCAATTGCTTCTGCTGATGATGACAGAGTCAAAGGAGGACCAGAGCTCTGTTTCCAAGGTTTGCATTCCAAAAGGGTCAGGCCTAAGAGATGCCTGTGGAGTGCCAGATGGAGGTGTAGGGAGACAGCCAGTGTTCCTGGAGAAGTGGGGATATTCTCAGTGCCTTGTGCTAAGGAGGGGGGCTGTGACAGGATGGGCAGGCCCTCTTTGGGGGCTCCATGCTTACTTCATCCAAGCTGGAGGGTTGGGTATTTGGGGGGGGGCTGGAAGTGATTGGGGTTTACCACCCCAAGCCTGCCTCTACCATCTGACACCTATGCCTTTTCAGGTACCCGGCCCCCACCCCCCAGAGCTCCTCTCCTGAGTGCCTGTTTCTTGAACTGAAGCATTCTCCTCTATAAATACCGGCTCTGGTATTTGAGGCTGGCAGCTGCTGCTGCCGGTGATACGGTTAGTTGACATGAGGCTCCTGACAAAACACAAACCCTTGTGTGTGGGCGTGGGTGGTGTGAGTAGGGGGATGAATCAGAGAGGGGGTGGGGGTTGTACACAGGGGGGCAGAAGCCAGGGAAAGTTGGTAGGGCAGGGGTGAAAGTGTACACAGGAACTGGAAACTGAAAGCGCACCAGACCCTTTCTGGAAATCACACTTGTTTATAAAATGGAGGCCCCGCCCTCACCAATGGCAGCTGGGAGGGCCTAGCCTAGTTCAGAGGGAAACTGAGGCTCAGGGCTGGAACCCAGTCACAGTGGACATAACTGAGCAAGTTCTGGCCAGGGTTGCTCCCCACGCCCGGGGTATCCCAGCCTCCCTACCTGCCTGGAGAGCCTTCTCCTCCAAGTCTAGGTCTTTGCCTGAGCCCTCACAACTGCTGCCACTTCTAGACACTCTTCAGAAAAAAAAAAAAAAAACGTAGATGTGTGGCCTTTCTGGGAACAGGACTTGTCCTTTCAGAAAATGGCCCCAAATCTCTGCTTGGAGCAGAAGGGAGACCTTCAACCTAAATGGATCCTCTCCCTTCTCTCTCTCCCCAGAGGGGCCTGCCTGAGGATCCCCGGTTCTGCTCGGCACCCGAGTGAAGCAGCGGGCCAGTCTGCCCCACTGCTGGCTCCTAGGTCCACCGGCCTCTTCCACACCCTCCCGGGGCCCCCCACCCGCCAGCTGAGGGGCGCAGGCCTCCCGCCGGGGCTGGGGGGTAGCTGGCCTCCCCGCCCCCAAGGCCAGCGCCGCCCTTTCCTGGCAGGACAGCGGGATCCTGCAGCTGTCAGGGGAGGGGCGGCGGGGGGTGATGTCAGGAGGGATACAAATAGTGCAGCCGGCTGGGGGCCGTCCACCCTCCACACACCGCTCTCCAGCCGGCGCCGACCGACCGTCCAGCCTCGTCCGAGCCCGCCCAGCCTCGCCGCGCCGCCGCCATGAGCCAGGCCTACTCGTCCAGCCAGCGCGTGTCCTCCTACCGCCGCACCTTCGGCGGCGGCCCCAGCTTCTCGCTTGGCTCCCCCCTGAGCTCCCCGGTGTTCCCGCGCGCGGGCTTCGGCTCCAAGGGCTCCTCCAGCTCCATGACATCCCGCGTGTACCAGGTGTCGCGCACGTCGGGCGGGGCGGGCGGCCTGGGCTCCCTGCGCTCCAGCCGGCTGGGGTCGGCCCGCGCGCCCTCCTACGGCGCAGGGGAGCTGCTGGACTTCTCGCTGGCCGACGCCGTGAACCAGGAGTTCCTGACCACACGCACCAACGAGAAGGCGGAGCTGCAGGAGCTCAACGACCGCTTCGCCAACTACATCGAGAAGGTGCGCTTCCTGGAGCAGCAGAACGCGGTGCTGGCCGCTGAGGTGAACCGGCTCAAGGGCAGGGAGCCCACCCGAGTGGCCGAGATCTACGAGGAGGAGCTGCGCGAGCTGCGGCGCCAGGTGGAGGTGCTCACCAACCAGCGCGCCCGCGTGGACCTCGAGCGCGACAACCTCATCGACGACCTGCAGCGCCTCAAGGCCAAGTGAGGCCCCGCGCGCCCAGACCCCTTCCCCACGGGCTGCCTGTGGGAGGCGAGGCCCAGGCCTAGGGCCGGCTGGCAGCTGACCACCTTCTCCTTTCTCCAGAGCTCCTGGGACCCTCTCCTGCCCCATGCAGGGACAGGGCGTCTACCTTTGCCCACCCAGGGAGAGGGACTCCAGATCTCTCTTTCCCTGTGCCCTCACTCTGCAAAGGAGGAGTTTTCTTGGGGACAATGGGAGCTTTATTGGTGGAAATGGGAGAGACCAAGCTTAAAAAGCATGGAAGATGCCAGAGTAACGCCCATGAAGGGGTGATGTTGAGATCAGACAGGCAGATGTAGCATGGAGGCCCCAGTGCCGTCAGAGGGAGAGGGAGGTTGATAGGAGATCGCGGGTGGGTGTGGGGGGTTGTCCAGGCGGGAGCTCTCACCTCATCTGTGATGAAGACCTGGGGACAGAGTAGAGAGGGCCTCTGGGTCCCTGGGCCTGGCTGAGTCTGTGCATAAGGGGACGGAGAAGTTAGAAGAAAGGAGAAAGTGGGGTGGGTGCAGCCCTCAGAAAGCTTGCAGCCCAAGTGAGCAGAGTCGGGTCCTGCCACCCAGGTCACAAACATTAATTGAACCCCTACATCAGCCAGGCTGGGGCAGGGAAGCAGTCATTCGGTTTCTAACCCCAGGGAGGTCACAATCTGTTGGGGACATCGACTTCCAGGGTGTGTCTCCGGGGCAGAGCTTGGGTCACTTCCTGTCCCCTCCCCGGGCGGGGCCTGTCTCTACCCAGTGGCCAGGCCTCCGCTCTGAGTCCCGAGCCCATTCCCTGGTCAGACCCTAGCTAGTCATCTCCACTGACGGTTTTATCCCCACTAATGTCTGTCCTTCTGTCTGTCTGTCATGGCCAGGCTGCAAGAGGAAATTCAGTTAAGAGAAGAAGCAGAGAACAATTTGGCTGCCTTCCGAGCGGTGAGCCCTCTCTGATCCTCCAACAGCTGTATCCCTTCTGCACTGCCACCCCCCTCCCGTGTGGCCCCTGGACTCCCTCTGCCCTGCTTGGGTGATTGGTGACCCTGTCCCTCTCGCTTGACCTCTCCCAGGACGTGGATGCAGCCACTCTAGCACGCATTGACCTGGAACGCAGAATCGAATCTCTCAATGAGGAAATCGCGTTCCTTAAGAAAGTTCACGAGGAGGTATGCCCTCTGCCACTCTCCTGGGGTACTAGGTCCTGGTGAAAGCTGTTGAGACTGGAGGGGTGGTGCCCAGGCTCTAGGAATGGGGGTGAGAGGTGCTGTGCAGGACCTGGTGGGAGACTGAAGCTGAATCGCTTCATCTTGCAGGAAATCCGAGAATTGCAGTCCCAGCTTCAGGAACAGCAGGTCCAGGTGGAGATGGACATGTCCAAGCCAGACCTCACCGCTGCCCTCAGGGACATCCGGGCTCAGTACGAGACCATCGCGGCTAAGAACATCTCGGAAGCTGAGGAGTGGTACAAATCCAAGGTGGGCAGCCTGGTCCAGGGACTCTGGCCTTTCTGGCCCACGCAATCCTGGTTTGGGGTGCTTTCTGTGGCTCCATCTGTGGGGAGAAGGGTGAGCTTGGGTCTCCAGCCCCCGTGCCCACCCCTGCCTGTGTCCTGTGGCCTCCCAGTCTCAGGACCCCTCTCTCTGTCCTTAGGTGTCCGACCTGACCCAGGCAGCCAACAAGAACAACGACGCGCTGCGCCAGGCCAAGCAGGAGATGATGGAGTACCGGCATCAGATCCAGTCCTACACCTGCGAGATCGACGCCCTCAAGGGCACTGTGAGTCCCACCCACGTCACCCAGACAGCCTCGTTTTCCCACCCTGGGGCCATTCCATGCCCTTTCTGGGTCTGTCTCCTCAAATCGTCCATGGGTGCAAAAATATGGTGGATTCCCAG
Source organism: Talpa occidentalis (assembly GCF_014898055.3). Classification (NCBI taxonomy): domain Eukaryota; kingdom Metazoa; phylum Chordata; class Mammalia; order Eulipotyphla; family Talpidae; genus Talpa; species Talpa occidentalis. The sequence continues at coordinate 137,756,812 of NW_023603184.1, forward strand.
TTGGACTCTGAGGAATCACGGGGACTGAGGGGCGCATACCCATGCTCCCTTTGACCAGTTCTGTTCCATGAGTTTCCACATAGACTTTAGCTGAGTGCAGGGTTTCATGTCTGGGAAGAGTCCACTCCTGTTCCTGGCCATCTGGAGTTGCCCCCTGCCCGGAGGGTGTGCCTCTCTCCACCCTGGTGTGATTCCCCACCCCCAGCCTGTCCTTGACCTGGGCACCCCTCCCCTGCAGAATGATTCCCTGATGAGGCAGATGCGGGAGATGGAGGACCGCTTTGCTAGTGAGGCCAGCGGCTACCAGGACAGTATCACACGCCTGGAGGAGGAGATCCGGCACCTCAAGGATGAGATGGCCCGTCACCTCCGCGAGTACCAGGACCTGCTCAACGTCAAGATGGCCCTGGACGTGGAGATTGCCACCTACAGGAAACTGCTGGAGGGCGAGGAGAGCCGGTGAGGGTCGGGGTGGAACTGGGGTGCTGGGGGGCAGGGGAGAGAGGGTGTTCCTGCCCTGGAGGATCAGGGGATCACCTGAGCTACATCTGGAAGCAGTTTTAGACAAGAGGTTACCGCTCCACTAATTGCAGAGAATTAACCAAAGCCACCTGGGTAAAAAATGATTTAATTAATAGCTTTTATAAAAAGAGAACTATAAGTATTCCCTCATCCACCTTCAGAATTAAGAACCAGCAGCATAAAACCATATTCAGCAACCAGTAATAAAATATTACTGCCAGTCAAGGGAGAGATGAGCGCAGAGTGAGGAATGATCAGGAAGGAAAGGGAGGAGCAGATAGAGACAAACAGACCGGAGAGGCCTGGACACAGAGGCTGAGAGAGAGGATACAGGGGCCTGTGTACTGAGGGTGCATGTGTGCACAAACACATGCACACGGATGTACACATATACGCATGTACACATGTGCTAGGAGAAAAAGAGACAGAATGACATGCTCAGAGCAACTCACTTCTAGACCCAGAAAACAACAAACCGCTGGAAGGGAATGAGAGGGAACCTTCTGGGGTGATGGGGATGTTCTGTAAGTTGGCTTGGACGGACTGGTCGTTACATGAATGTATATGTTGATCAAAACTCACTGGATGGGATGGTGCACTAAAGAGCTCTGGGTTTCACTGTATGTAAACTAAACCTCAACCAAAAGTAGATCAATTACTCAAAAAGATGCTACCCATTGATACTCATGAAAATGATACTAACTGAAGTTAAAAAATATCAGCCGACTTGTTTAGCTATAGTCTAGATTTTATAGAGACCAGGTTTTATAGAATAACATCTACATAGACTGACCTTTTAAGGCAGCTAAAGTTGTGTTGAATTTTCCCAGCTCTGGGGATAAGTGGGACTGGCAGCTCCTGGAACTTGCCCTCATATGGTGGGCGGGAGGTTCCCTGCCTGCTGGAGGGTGGGCTCACGCAATGGATGTCACCCACAGGGATTACTGATACTGCAGTGCCAGGAGCAAGAAGTAAAGTCTGGTGAACTGGAAAGTGCAATCGGACTGGGGGTCCTGTTGTCCCTCAGTAGATCAGAGATGGAATTGGTGATCTTTCTAGAAGGGACAGGGCCTGGGATGACTGGAGTTGGCCTTTGACCTCATGCCCTGAGCAGGGCAGCAGTGGGAGTGTGGGGTCCACGGGACTGAGACCACTGAGGACGGTGTGTAGAGAAGACCAGGGCCATCGCACGGAGAGATCGAGGGTCCTAACCACTAGGGGACTTTGTCTCTTCCCTTTCAGGATCAACATGCCTATCCAGACCTACTCTTCCCTCAACTTCCGAGGTGAGTGCATTAGCTGGTGGAGGCTCAGGCGGAAGGGGCTAGGAAGGGGCTAGGTGTCCAGCATGGCACTGCCTAAGGCCAGCCAGAAGCAGAGGATGGAACTGTGGTGACAGGTCTGGGTTCAGGGAAGACAAAGGAGGCTGCTGCAGGAGATGGGGAGTTTACCTAAACTGAGGGAGCTTTTGATTTTATTTCATGGTATTGACATGTCCTCTCTACCTTGTTAGAGTATTGAGCATCAGCAAACAGCTTCTGTTTTCTGACAAACCAACCCCAAAGGTACCAGGGGCATCCTTGGGGCCTGGAGTGGGGGCATCTAGAACCACATGCCCAGGCCTTCCTTCCTTCCCCCCACCACCCATGGTCTGTGTGGCAAGTTGCCAATCCCCCTGCTCACAGCTGCTTGTTGAACACCTCCAGTTTGCTGGAGCAAAATGTTGGATGCACGTTAAAAAAAAAAAAAAAAGAAGCCAAACCTCAGCAAAGCCAAACAATTAAAAGAACGAGGTCCTAGGGCATTTTGCCATACTGACATTAGTAATATGCAGATCGGGTGGCTTTCCAACCCCAGAGAGTAGAAAAACACACCATAATGATACATTAGGAAAGCGAGTCGGAGTCCTTGGCAGCTCTGCCTTTCCTAGATCAAACCTTTTATGTCTTCGATGTTCATTTCCATCAGAAAAAAATACACGCAGTGCTGCACCGAGCCACACGCTCGACCCAGGCTGCTTGCTCGCTAAGGAGATTCATGAACACCACACTCGTCACCCCCAGGACTTCCAGTTGACCCTCCCTGTAAAATTCAGAGCCTCTCTTTTCAGCTAGGAGATTATGCAGACACAAGTGTGAGTCTTGCCTTTAAAACTTGAGTGTTTTTTCAAACCAATAGTTCCGTGGACACAACAGGGCAAGTGTCGTTACCATTCCATGGTGAGGAAACTGACGCTCAGAGGGGCAGAGACCGGCCCCCAGGACACTGAATTAGTGACCGACTCCTGCCTGGCTCTCTTTCATTAAGACATCAAGTGGCTCATCCCAAGTCCTAAATGCTGTGGGGTACTGAGAGGTACCCTAAAGGACACTTAGAGGTCCTCTACAGAGTATCTTGGAACTGGACTTTGGGGTTCTAACTGGCAGGATACAAATTCTTTGGGGTTCAACAGAAGTGCAAGAGTGGAGTGGGAACCAGAGGTGTGGGGGATGGGAGTGGTGGGCGGCTAGGGTCTCGGGGTCTCTGCCCTCTGCCCCGCCCCTGGAGCACAACTGTTGGCCATCTCAGGCAGTCTCAGCTCTGGAATGGTCCCCTGCTGGTGCTGGGCTCAAGGGCGGGGATAAAGAAGTTGCTGAAGAAGTTAACAGGCCCATCTTGAGGGGATGGGAGTCTTCCGGCTCTGCCCCTCGAGAGCAGGGACGGACTTGGTCAGGCTGAGCATGTGGACGGATCCTTTGCAGAGACCAGCCCTGAGCAAAGGAGTTCTGAGGTCCATACCAAGAAGACAGTGATGATCAAAACCATCGAGACCCGGGACGGGGAGGTGAGTGGTCTGCCTGGCCCCTTATCCTTGCTGGGGGTATGGGGTGCGTCTGGAGACTGCCAGCCCGTGCCTTCCCCTAGCGGGGCTGGTTGAAGCCCTTGCCTGGGGAGGAGGCCCTGCCGCGCCGGGTCAGGCAGCAGTCCAGAGCGGCTGCCCCAGTCTCCAGCCAGCATCCCTCTGGACTGGTTTCTCTTCCTCCCCAGGTTGTCAGTGAGGCCACACAGCAGCAACACGAGGTGCTCTAAAGCCAGAGACTCCTCTGCCACCAGAGACCGTCCTTGCCCCTGTCCTCACTGCCTCCTGAAGCCAGCCTCCCTCCATCCTAGGGCACCACACACAGCCACAGAGCTCCCCTCACAGCCTCTGACCCCTGCTCACCAGAATGCCTTCGTGGTCCCCACTGGGGACACGGCACTTCCCTGCCCGGCACAGAGCACACCCCAGTCGTGTGAGTCCTGGATATTAGGAAATGAGTGAGCCTGGCTCTTGGCTGCCCTCAAGGTGTGCTGGGCAGGGCCGGGATGGAGCCAAGGCAGAGTGCTGACCCTGCCCTCTGCCCCGCCTCCGGGACCCCAGGCTCTGGCTTAGGAGAGGGCCTCAGAGTAGGGTTTCATGAACCCACAGGGTCAGGATCAAGCCCCTTGGACCTCCCCACTCCCCAGCCCGGGTCAGGGACTGAAAGGGCAAGGAACTGGGGGACTAGCCCCCTGTGGAGACCAGGGTGGGACTTGAAACTGACCCCATGGTCCCTTACTTTCCCAGGGTGGGCTTAGAAAGCAGGGGCTGCAAGAGGGTATCCCGAAGGTGCCAGATGTGGGAGCAGGAAATTTAGAAGGAGAGAGGGTGGATGAGATGCTGGAGAGGAGAGGAGAGAGGCAGAGGGCGGTCTCTGGCAGGTGGGAGGGGTGCCCACCTCCCCGTGCCTGCCCCTCCCCCACTGGAGGGGCTCTGGACAGAAACAATAAAAAGATAAGCACAAGTGAGAACACTGCCTGGTGTCCTCTGGGGGCCCCCAGGATCACCCCTAGATGAACTGTGTGCTGCCCTCCTGCCCAGCCACACTGTCCCTCAGGGCCCGTGACCCCTTTCTTCCCAGAGCCTCCCAGTCTTGCCATATGCATATGGTGTATGGGGGAGGGGATGGGCCAGGCACTATGGTTGGGGACCTACAAACACCTCCTGTTACACCCCAGTTCGGGGACTGCACCCTGGGCCCTCTACCTCATCTTCAGATCATCAGGGCCCAGGGGCACTTCCCACTGCTTCCTGGAAGGACACCGCAGGTGCCCACAGGCTGGCTCTGAAGTGGGGGTCCCCAGCCCCATCCCCAAAGAAGCTCACTTAAACCTGCCGGAGTACCTGCTATACACAAGGGTCAATTCAGGGAAAAGAAGAGTGTGAAGCGAAATGGAAAATTCTGTCTTGTTCTTGGATAAGAAGACTCATTACTCTAAAGATGTCATTTCATCCTACATTAATCTATCATCAGTGCACTGCCATCTCAATTAAAACACCAAAGGGACATTTGGGGAGAATTTGGGAAAATGGGAGGGTGGGATACAAAAAAAAAAAAAAAAAATCAAACATTCACACTGATATGTTGAAAGTGTCTGTGGCCAAAGCTTAATGAGTCAATATAGAGCGTGGGGGTAACTGGGCAGCGTGGGGGCGGGCCGGGAGAGAAAGCTCTCTCTCTCACACTCCTTCCAGAAAATACCTTTCAGGGAGATCAAAGATTTAGGAAGCCTGATGAGTATGTGCAGGCCTTGGCCTTCCAGCCACTCCCCACAGATTTAGGGATTACCCTTTAGAGACAGGGAAGGTAGAGATCACAAACATGACACATTCAGACAGTCTGTAGGTGAAATAAACCTAATGAGATTTAGACTTAAGGTCCCTTGTCTGACGTTCCTAGCTGACTTTCCCCAGAAACTTCTACAAGCCCTTCTGCTGTCTTTGACTTCCTCCCCTCCTTGATGTGGCCCTTCCCCATAGGTGTGTAGTCCCTCCCTCTGAGAAGGCCCCTTCTTCATGGAGATTTTCCCCTTTGCCACGGAGCATCTGGGCCTACGCTCCAGGTCCTCCCTCCTACCCAGGCCCCCCGGGGCTCATTTCTTCTCTCTGGTTGCTCCAGTGGGATGAAACCTACGGGCCCCAAACAACCTGCAGTAGAACTCTGAGACTGGAATTAGCATTTCCAGGGCTTTCCCACTGGGACATAGGAGGGGTGGGTAAGGAACTCTTAGCCTAAAGCCCATTGGGGGCCCTGGAGTCTATACTAGTCTCTATGGGAGACACAGTGGGGGAAGGGGAGGCTGGGCCCATGTGTCTAAGGTGATATGTGCATGCGTATGTGCATGTTTGTCTGTGCGTTTGTGTCTGTGAGTAATTCTAGTTCCTTCCTCTTTGCTCTGAATGAGTTATGCGCCCTCATATAAAGAATAAAGGGACAGGGGGCCTCCCGGGTGGCGCAGCGGTTGAGTGCTGGGTTGCGAAGCTGCCTGCAGCTTCTGCAGCTCCGGTTCAATCCCCGGCTGCTCCCCGGCCACCGGAGGAGGGTCCCGCATGGTGCGCAGACCTCTCCTGCCTCCCGCTGCTCCCCCCAGCAGTGTACTTTGGTCCTTCTGCCTGCTCTGCTCCCTGCTCTGGCTCTGGTGAATTCTCTTACCCTCCCGCGCTTCTGACTGTACCCAGTGCTTGTATAAATAAATAAACAAATCTTTAAAAAAAAAAAAAAAGAATAAAGGGACACTGGCCAGGGAAGGTCATAGAGGCAGCCCCATCCTCAACAAAAGCTTAGATACAGACATGTCACTAAGATGGACAGAGTGTGAGAATCTTAGACTCTCAGAGTGAGACCTCAATGTTCCCCAGGAGATGACCCCACAGTGGAGAAGCCCCTTCCAGCCTTGCCCCAAAACCTTGACGAGCAGTCATCAAGCTCTGCTTGAATGCCTCTTGTGTCAGAGAACTCACTACCTTTATGGCAGCCCCTCCCGGCCAGATACAGCTGAGTCAGAAGCCCTGCTCTCTGCACACATCTGCCTCCTGTGACTGCCAGCACCGGTCCTCTGAGAAGACTCAGCCTCACCCAGTGCCCCCCAGTGGGGAAGCAGTCCCTGCTCAGAGCCTTCTGGGACTAGGAATTCTGGTTCTGTGCACCCTGCTTTGCCTGTCTTGTGGGGAACTGGACGGTGACCCAACAAATCTAGGGCAGACAGATGGATGTGGTCCTCGCAGGTAATGGACAAAAATAAACCAAAAAGATCTGGGTCTCCTGTGGTCACGCACAACCCATCACCTCCATGGCAAAACCTCCCTCTGCTCTTTGGGACTCTCTGGAATCTTCTCCTTCAAGACTCTGAACATCCAGAATGAAGGGGTTGATGCTCCCATGGGACCACCAGACCCCACCTGAAGGAGGTGGAGCAGGGAGGGTACTGGAAGCAAATGTGCCTAAGCCAGGAACTGAGGGCTAAAGGGTTACTTTCTTCCCATCAATCCACCCTAAGACAACATACTCGTTCCCCATGGTTCCTGCTCTCACCACCAGCTTGTACAGGACGCATACACCTAACATGTCAGCTACCTAAGGGCAAAGTTTCTGTTTGTTTCATTCACTGTTTTATCCCCAGTGCCCTGAAGAGTGTTTGGTTCACAGAAGGTGCTTATTAAATATTTAAATACTTGTTGAATGAAAATACATTCAACATTTATTTAATAAAAATAAAATAAAATATTAATATTAAAAATAAAATACATTTATTTACTTTTCTCTAAATTAAATATTGACCGTTAAGGTTGATGGCCCCCACTTCACTTGTTGATTCAATGAACATTTACTGAGCTTTTACCTTGTGCTGGGCACATGGTGCCTCATTAAAACTCTGAGGAAATGCCTCCCGGCCCAGAGAGGTTGGGTGAAGTGTCAAGGTCACACAGCTTATGTGTGGCAGGGGAGGACCGAGTCCGAGGCTCCTTGGCCTCTGAGCCCAGATTTCTTTCCATGACACCATAAGCTTGTGATTGCAAGGCAGCACATACCTAGCCTGGCGCCAGGCTGAAGAGCACTGTGGGGCCCATTCTGAGGGACAGATGAGTGTCCTGCAGGCAGCTGCCCAGAGTGGAGGCCAGGCCAGGACCTGAGGGCTTCAGGTCCACCAGTGCAAACTCCTCCAGGAGAGGGCGCCAGTGACTCACACGGGCCTGTGCCCTCCCTCCCCTGGCACCCACATCCCTTCGGGCACATCAATGAATGCCCCCATTATGGACTTTCGGACAGGAGATGCACAGGCCATGCTCCAGGCTTTGTGCCAGGCCCTTTTAAATAGTTAATATTCATTTTAATATTTAATACAATGATTTAATGCCATCACAACAACCTAAATCAGATCATGTAATTCCTCAGCTCGAAACCTCTGCCCTGACTTCCCGTTTCACTAGAAATAAAGGCTCCATGGCCTTCAAGATGCTGGGCTATCTGGCTGCTGCTACCTGACTGATCTCCTCCTCCTGCTCCCTGCATGCTGGCCTCTGGCTCTTCCTGTTGCCCGCGGGCCATATTCCCACCTATGTCTCAAGCAGTCCTAGCCACACAGCTGCAACATTAGCTCCCTCACTCCTTCAACATTGGCTTAGCTGTTCACACCACCCAACCGGCCCCCACCACCCTGTTTGGAAGAGCAAGTCTCCACCATCTCCCAGCTCCATAACTCTGCTCCATTTTTTTTTCATAGGACTTAGCATCTTGTCTTTATATTTGTCTGTCTCCTTCCTCAAATATAAGCAACACAGGGGTAGGAATCCTTGTCTATTTTGTTCACTGGCATATCTCTAGAACCTAGGTCAGCACCAGGCACATAGTAGGACCTCAAAAATGTTTGTTGAATGACTAAACCCTGAGTTGGGTTAGCCCCATTTTATAGATGAGGAAACTGGGGCTTAGAGATAGTCAGTGATCAAGACCGTGCTCAAGATCGAACGGTTCATATTTCAACCACCCCCACCCAACATTTACAGACCCCTGCTGCATTCAAGCCCAACGCTGAAGCATGGTGCTCATTGGCTTTGGGTTAGTGACTCCTAAAAACAGTCTCTAGTCCCTTCTTCTTAGTGTGCCATCTGCTTTCAGTGTCTTGCCCTATATTTTTACCTTTTGGAATTCAATATACACTTAAGAATTCATTTCATCATCAGCGGTTGCTGGAGGGAGATGTGGCTGACTACAAAGCCAGTGCTCAGGAGAATATTTAGGATGATGGCACTATTCTGTCTGGTCCTGGGTGGCAGATGACTGATTCTCTGCATTTGTCAAAACTGAGAACTGCACAGCACAAAGAATAAGATTTAAAGCATGCTAATAAAACAAATCTCATTCCTCAGGCACTTAATCCCTGCAGACGCAATTCAGTGTTTAAATGTTTTCTCTCTACCCTTTCCATGCACACAAACGCAAGCACACTTGACTTCCGTTGCCCTGAATGAGGTGGGGGCTGAGGAGGCAGCATCAGGAGTACCTTTTCCATCTCTGAATCACTGACTCCTCTTCACCCTGTCCAGGCTTCATCCCTCAGGGTTCAAGGTCAGGCCTGGGTCTCTCACCTATACTTAAAAAAAATTATTTTGAGATAATTATAGATATACAAACAGCTCTAAGAAATAATACAAGAGGCCCTTATACCCTTCACTTGGTCTCTCCCAATGGCAACATCTCACAACAGGGAAATTGCCATTGAGTGTATCCACTTCCTTCAGATTTTACATTTTGCATACACTCAGCATGTGTGCATGCGTGCATATCCATTTAGTTCCATGCAATTTTATCACATGTCAATTCATGTGACTACCATCACCATCAAGATACAGAACTTTTGCATCATACAAGTTTCATTTGGACCTTTAAAAGCCATGATGTCCTATCTTGGTGATTCTCAAAGAATAACTCTTAGATGCATCTGAGTCAGCTGGACCACCAGTTAAATGTGCACATTCCTGGGTGCTCCCAGCACCCCCTAGGAACCTGTGTCTCTGGGATTGGGAAACTTTTATCAATGTCAAACATTGAGAACTGCTGCTTTAACAGGCCTCTAACTCTCCTATCTCCAATGCACCCTCCGTACTCTGGATGCCAGAAGGTCCTTCTAAAACACATCTCAGGGGTCTCTCTGGTGGCACAAGGGTTTAAGACGCAGCACTATGAAGCTATCAGCAGCCACTGCAGCATGAGTTCAATCCCTGGCCAGGGAGGTGACCCACATGGCACAGCAGACCTCTCCTGTCTCGCCCGCTGCTCCCCTCAGTGGTGTATTTCAGTCAGTCTGCTTATTCTGTTCCCCACACTGTCTCTGGTGAATCCTCTCACCCCCTTCATCTCTGGCCTGCACCCCAGCTCTTGTATGCATAAATAAATAAATCTTTAAAAATAAATAAATAAAATAAAACACACCTCGGACCATGTTAATTGCTGCCTAATACCCTGCATGGCGCCCCACTGCCAACAGGATAGAGACATCAGCAAGCAAAGTCCTCTGGGTCAGACACCCCACTTCTCACCACCATTCACCTCACCCCACTGGCTAAAATTCCTCCAACCCCTTTGATTTTTCAGAGCACCTCAGCTACTCTCATCCTGCTCTGACGTTGGTCATGCTGTCCCTCTGCCTTGAAGGTCCTTCCCACCCTTCTCTGGCAGATGCAACGCTGTTCAACCACAGTTGACCCTTGCACGGAGCCATGTGGGGCCATTTAACAGGAATCTTTTTCTATCCGCGGTTCCGCATTCACAGATTCAACTAACCATGGGTGATGGGTGGGTGGGGTGTCCTTAAACCAACCTCTCCTTGGATATTAGGGGACAACTGTGGTTAAGTTTTGAGGTAGTCAGATGTTATATATGGATTTTCCACTGTGTAAGTGGAAGCCCCTAACCCCTGTCTTGTTCAAGGGTTAACTGTACTCATTTTTAAAGAGAACTTTTTTCATTTTTTTGAAATTTTTTTTAAAGATTTATTTATTTATGCATACAATAGCTGCGGTACAGGCCAGAGATTGGGGGAGGGGGGTGTGAGAGAGGATTCACCAGAGACAGAGTGGGGATCAGAACAGGCAGACTGACTGAAACACACTTCTGAGGGGAGCAGCGGGTGAGTCAGGAGAGGTCTGCTGCACCATGTGGGTAGCTCCCAGGCGGCGGGGGATGGAACTTGCCCTACAGAGGCTGAGGATTGCTTCATAGTGCAGTGCTTAACCCCTTGTGCCACCAGGGAGGCCCCCCAAAATAACTTTTTTAAAAAGGACATTTTAAAAGAGGTGACAGAGGTTTGGTGTCATGCAGCGAGTAAGAGCAGGACCAGCTGGGAGCAGAATCCAGCTGGGACTCGCTGCTCCTGGTCTTACTGTTTACCAAGCCGGCATGGAGGCCAGGCCACCAGCTCTCATCCCGGGTGGGGGCCTCTGCTCTCCTCCACTTGGGCTTGCCTGCTGGATTACCTACCTCTCAGACCGCTCCCCCAGGACTGTCCTCTCCCTCTCCCCTCGCCAGAGGAGTGGTTCTGGGTATCGGGCCTGAGCAGAGGGAGGAAGGCAAACAGGATTGAACCCAGAGGGTAAACCAACCGCAGAGGGGGCTGCTGGGGGCCCCCCTCCCGGCCCCCAGACCATTGCGGAGGGGTGGGGAACAAGTCCTCAGGGACTCGGTTAAGAAGAGGTGCTGAAGGGGGATCCTAGGGGGAGACAAGGAGCAGAGTCAGCCCAAGTTCCCTCCTCTGCCGCCCCCTCCCTCCAGAGCTCCCTCGAAACCCGAGCCGGGGGGCCTAAAAATAGCCCCCGAGGCGCAACCGCAGGCCGCCCCGGTGACCTTCTGGGTAGCACAGGCCGAAGGCGGGCGGGCAGCAGGAAGGCAGGGCGCCGGCCCCCCAGGACTCATCTCCCAGGGCACCACCCCGCGGGCGCCCCCGTGCCATCCGGTTCCAGCGTCCCTCCAGCCCAGCTCGCAGAGGCCATGCAGAAAGCCCGGGGCCTGCGAGGCGAGGACACGGGCACGAGGGCACCCCCCAGCCCCGGGGTACCCCCGAAGAGGGCCAAGGTGGGGGCCGGCGGAGGGGCCGGCGGAGGGGCCGCAGCCGGGGCGCCGGTCTTCCTGAGGCCCCTGAAGGACGCGGCGGTGTTTGTGGGCAGCGACGTGAGGCTGCGAGTGGTGGTGAGCGGGACGCCCCGGCCCAGCCTCAGCTGGTTCCGGGATGGGCAGCTCCTGCCCCCGCCGACCCCTGAGCCCAGCTGCCTGTGGCTGCGGAGCTGCGGGCCACAGGACGCCGGGGTGTACAGCTGCAGGGCCCAGAACGAGCAGGGCCAGGCCTCCTGTGAGGCGGCCCTCACTGTGCTGGAGGTCGGAGGTAATGGGAAGGTGGGGGCACGCGTCGCAGGGCGGGGTACTCAGGGGCAGAGAAGGGCTTCCCTGCCACATGGGGGAGGTGGGTGTTCATCTAGCTTCTTCCCTGGTGCTCCGGCTGCTCAGCTAGCTAACCCAGAAGCGCCCATCAAGAGGAAAGTGCAGGAAAAGGGGTGTCAAGGTAAAGAGGCTTGCCACACGGTGGTCAGAGGCCAAGCAAAGCTGAACCCCACTCAGACCTCTCTGAAAATTCCCCAGAGGCAGTTCTCTGTAGAGAGAGGCCTCCTGTGAGAAATGTTCTTTATCAACTCCAATAATTTAGACTTGAGATCTCTGATAAGCCCCTTACAGGTGTGTGCATGTCTGAAGGGGGATCCAGCGCCCCCCAACACCATGGCTGCAGTGTTGAGGAGATGGGTCAGAACTCCTTGCAGTTGATTGCTGGGGCAGGTTGGGAAGGTCTGCTCCAGGCAGGTGTAACAGGTGTGAACAGGGTGTGGAGCATCAGGAGGTTGGGATGAGGGCTGAGGGTTCCGGCCAGGTATGAGGTGGGTGCTTGAGATTCCCCGTGCAAGTCTGCAGGCTGTGGAGGAGGGTCTGGTGGTCCAAGTTGGTGAGGGATGGGTAGGAGTGTGTGGTTGCTACAGAAAGCCCCTGGATCACATCACCTACGCTTTGGAGGGCATGGAATGGGGTGCTCCGGCCAGGCCTTAGGCCATGGCCTTTGTGCAGGTGGAGTACCAAGCTCTTGTGAAGGAAGGGATGATGGTGCAAGGCAGAAGGGGTGGGGTGTGAGACCGGGCCTGTGTGCAGGGTCCTGCTGGGGCCGGCGTGGGTGCCACACCAGCACCTATTCTCCTTGCGCCAGGACTTGGGCTTTTCTTTTAACTTTCTTAGCCCCAAAGCCAATCAGTTCTTGTTTAGGCCAAAGACAGAGTCTCGGCAGACTGAGCCATGAGCAAGCATTCTGAGGAAATAGGTTGTAGTTGGGACAGATGGCAAAGAGCTTACGGGTTACTGAGCTGTCTTGGGCATTTTTAAGAGGGAATTCCCACTCCAAATGACGTCATATGGGGCACAGGCTTGGGTGCTGTGAAGGAGACACAGGGATGAAGGAGGGGAAAGGGGAAGAGGAAAGAAAACTGGGGAGCAGCAGAGTCAGGAGGCAGAGCAGGCTCAGCACCTCCTCTCCCCCGAGCCCCACCGTGCCCCCCCTCCATAGTCTTCACTGACAGAGAGCGCCACGTGGGCTTCTCTTGGGAGGCCTTGTACTTGGCCCAGTCCAGGCTTTCCCAGCCTGATGGGGGTACATCCTGGCAGAACCCCCATCCGAGGAAGAAAAGACTCTTTGGTGATCTTAGCTCTGTTTTCCTCAGGGGCAAAAGGGACTGAGAACAAAACAGAAATCAAAGGGCAAGATAAGATAGTGTGATGAGGACACAGCTTGGGGGAGAGAAAGAAATCGGGACAGGGAAAGGAAGCATAGAGGAGGGCGGCGGCCATAACATTTGCTTAAGAGGTGGAAAGACCGCAGAGAGCAGCTCAAACACTGCCTTTCACAGGTGAGCACACTGTAAAAGCCCAGGGCAGAGGGGGGACAGCCATAAGATAAGCAGCTCGTCATGGCCATCCCAGAACTAAGAACTAGGTTCCCACTCTGGGGGCTCCCCCCACCCCCAAATTGCTTATTGAGGTAAAGCAGATCTACATCTTTGTATCTGCTCCAGGGGCTATAGATTCGAGTCCCTGTAAATGTCTACTTTCACACCCTGCCCACTACCCGTACCCCAATAATCCTCCACCATGTTACTCTGGGTCCCCTCCCTCCCCTATTCCCACCCTACTGTCCTCCCCCTCTGGTTGCCTCAATTTTTTTTTAAAGATTTATTTTATTTATGCATATAAGAACTGGGGTGTAGGTCAGAGGTAAGAGGTCAGAGGTGTAGGGGGTAAGAGGATTCACCAGACAGATTGGGGAGCAGAATAGGCAGATCTACGGAAATATACTGCTGAGGGAGCAGCAGATGAGACAGGAGAGGTCTGCTGTGCCTTGTGGGTCACCTCCCTGGCTAGGGATTGAACTTGTGCTGCAGTGGCTACGGATAGCTTCATAGTGCTGCGACTTTAACTCCTGTGCCACCAGTGAGGCCCAAGGTTGCCTCAGTTTTATAGTCCGATGTTAAGAGTTTATTATTAGTTTGGTTTTGACTGACCCTTTGTTATGTTTATCTATGTTCCACATATAAGTGAGACCATCAGATATCTGTCTTTCTCCTCTGACTTATTTTGCTCAGCATTGTCCCCTACAGTCCCATCTATATGGTTGCAAATGACAGGAGTTGATTTTTTTTTTAATGTATTGCTGAGTCTTCCACTGTGTATATATACCACATTCTTATGATCCACTCCTCGGTCCTTGGGCACTTAGGCTGTTTCTATAACTTAGCTACCATAAACAGGGCTGCAATGAGCATTGGTGTACATATATCCCTTTTAATAAGTGTTTTGTATTCTTTGGGTAGATATTTAGGAGTGGAATTGCTGGGTCATTTGGTAGATCCACTTTTAGTATTTTGAGACACCTCCATACTGTTTTCCATAGAGGCTGGACCAATTTACATTCCTACCATCAGTGTATGTGGGTTCCTTTTTCTCCACATCCTCAACAACTCTTGTTGTTTCTGGAGGCTTTTAACTACTCAAGAAATTATGGAGAAGAGGCAAAATGGGCTAGGAGCTGCCCATTTATGGAGAGTAGCCCATAATAACCTTTTAAATAGCCTGTAATAGCCTTTCTAATAACCAGGGCCTCCTAGCCTCCCCTGTTCTCCTAAAGTGGAGAGTGACAGTTCTAGAGCCCCCCAGTGGCATTGCTCGCTGAGGCACTCTGTAATCTGGGGGGCATTAGTTGGCAAAGCTGAACCTTGGCTGGGCATACACAGAGTCAGGTAGAACTGTATGTTTGAGTGGCTTGGACTGAGGACAGGACCCTGGGTGCTATGGGCTTGGGTTTGGGGCCTTTCGACAGTCTTTTCAAAGCAGGAAGAGGGTTATGTTGCAGCAAATCATATTTTTTAAAGATTTATTTATTTATGCATACATGAACTGGGGTATAGGCCAGAGAGAGGTGCAGGGGTTGAGAGGATTCACCAGAGACAGAGCGGGGAGCAGAACAGGCAGACTGACTGAAATACACTTCTGAGGGGAGCAGCGGGTGAGACAGGAGAGGTCTGCTGCTCCATGTGGGTCAGCTCCCTGGCTGGGCCCTGGGATCAAACTCGTGCTGCAGTGGCTGGCAGTGGTTTGATGGCGCTGTGTCTTTAATCCCTGCACCACCAGGGAGGCCCTGCAACAAATCCATTTCAAGAACTTTTTCATACCAGTGAAATCTTCACCTCAAGACCAGGCTTATAATTAGTATTAACTGGTAATAATTCTTACTAATGTATAATGATTCGCTACTATGCTACTGTGTGGCAGGTAATATGCTATGACATCCTTTGACATATCATTTAAACAACTTTGATATAGCCCTAGCAACCCTGGGGAAACTGAGGCTCAGGGACATTAAATGTCCTGCCATACTACAGAAGGCAGCTGGGCAAAGAAGCTCAATATCACTCAGACTTACTTGTGGAAAATGTTCTAGGTTAGGGTAAACAACAGGAGGATTTCTGGGTTCTTGAGGAAGCCTAGCCAGGACCTAGATGCCGTGGGAAGGAGGCAGTCTCCTGGCTGGGACTGCTGTCTGGCTTAGTGAGACGGGTTGATGCTAAGGTTCCTGGCACTCCCGAAGCCTGAGATGCTAGTTCACGGGTGGAGGAACAATGGCATGGTTTTGGGTCCATGAGTAGAGGAGTGAGTTGCAGACTGGAAAGTCTGGGGCACGAGAAACAGCAGCATGGGACTTGGGGTACAGATATGAGGAAAGAAGAGGAATGATGAAAATGGCAGAAATGCAGGATCTTTGTACCAGCCTTAACATATGATGTACCCTATCTCATTTAATTATTTAACCTTCTCAGCTCCCAGGTTACAGATATAACTGGTGTACGTGTAACAAGTTCAGAGGGAATTTGCCCGAGGTCACATGGCTAGTGAGAGAGCAGATCCGATCTGAAAGGCTGGGTTGGTCCACACTGTCTGTTTTCAGAAAGAGAAGCCTGGGAAGACTAAGGCAGGGATCTGTCAGTATTGCCCAAGCTGTCTCTTGGCTCAGTCTCCAAAATAGCAGGCGCGCTTCTCTCTCAGAACATCAGGCTCCCACCTGCATGGGCTGAGAGCCATGTGCAAATCAAGTGACACAGCAAGTGCCACCCTCAAAGCCTGGGTATGTGTGGCTGGAGAGGAAGGCCTGCACTAAAGGCGGGGTAAGGAGGAGAGGGCACAGCCTAGACAAGGACCAAGCTGAAGGTCTCGCCATGTTTGTTAGTTGGAAGTTTCAGAGCCAGGGTCTGGAAGATGCTGGTGCCAGTCAGAGCTAAAGGTGAATAGATGGTAGTGAACCATGCTGGGGACTTGAGGGCATGGAGAGGAGCACTCGGAGATAAGGAGAGAGGGTCAGCTTAGGCAAAGGAAAGGTGAGGAATATACCAAAACCCGTATTGAGGTATATTCTGCAGTCATCATCTGTTTCACCTGGAACTTGAAACAGGATGAAAAACCAGGAGGAAACCAGTACTGAGTTGAGAAGGGACAGAGCGCAACTCTCCATTCATGCCAAGGCCCAACCAGGGATAGGAGGAGGAGCCAGAGTGGGGGCAGTGGGAAGAGAGTGGAGCAGAGAGCCCCAGTATGCCAGAGCCCATGTTAGAAGCCCTTCTCTGAAACCAGGTCAGGCCCTCCCGGGTAGAAGCTAGCGGATGTGACATGGTCACTTCTCCAGCTGTTTCTTAAAAAAGGGTCTGGGTCAGGACTGATTAAGGGAGGAAGGCAGGATGAATGAGCTATTCCAGGAAGTTTCACTTTCCCCATCCCCATTACTGTCACGCCCTTGCCCCCCACCTCTGCCACCCTCCCATGTTTACCCATTGTCTACTCTAAGCCAGTCACTGCTCTAAGTGCTTGCAGGGTGGGGAGGCCAAGATGCCCATCCTCCAAGGGATACTTTCTAGTAAGGGGACACAGACAATATGCAATAAACATAATACATAATTAAAACTTAATCACATGTCAGAAATACAGATTAGGGTCATCCAGAGGGGAAAAGGGAGAAACTGAACCCATTCCGGAAAGAGAGGAGACAAAGAGTAGGGAAGGGGTGCATCTAGCTCCGAGGAGGGCCAGCACAAAGCACTGGGCATGGCGTGATAGCTTGGGTTTCTCTGCTTCAGGGAAAATGCCAGTGGGGCAGAAATTGGAAGTCTGGGTTTGGGGAAATGGCGGGGGTACAGCTGCCCAATCAGAGAAGAAGAATGAGGCTGTCTGGAGCAGCTGGGGGAGGCCCTGGTGAGCGCAAGCCCCAGGCCAGCCCTGTGGGGAGAGCAGCACAGCCCAGAGCAGGAACACAGAATCCCACAGGCCTCTTCTCTCCCAGCTGTCCCGTCACTCATGCTTGCTGCCCATTGGTTATTTTTGCTACGGAATGTGCCAGCCCCTTGGATTCTCCTGGGGAACAGGGGCTCAAGTTACCCCTCTCCTCACTCAGCTCCCCATCTGTGAGTGGGCGTGTTTGGGGTTGGGCAGGGAAAGTGCCTGTGGGTAACCAGGGTCTTCTGGCTGGAACTGATAGGGCCACACACGTGTGCCTCTTAGTACATGTCCATGCATGTGTCTGCACGTGCCACATTTCCCTCTGGGGGTCCGGAAAAAAGGACCACCTGTGTGTACCCATAAGACATGACCTGAAAGATTGAAATAAAAAGGTCATAAACTCAAAGACCTCCAGGAGGCAAGTAGAAACTAAACAGTTGTCAGCAAGGCTGAATTCGAGCATGTGTGCCCCACCTAAAATATTGTGCAGGCTGAACAAAACCCACCAGCTGGCTCTGTATTAATTTTCCACCCATGTGTTAAAGAAAGAAATTGAGGGGGTCCACTGACCAATCAGTAGGTGACATGTTGTGGTGTAGTGGCCTATAACGCAGTCACAGTGTCTGGATTAAGCTTTCCCCATTATTGGCTGTGTGACCTTGGGCAAGTAACCTCTCTGTGCTTCTCAGTCTACCTCCCTCCCTCCCTGGTGAGGACTCAATGACTGCACTGTATAAAGTGCTTAGCCCAATGCATGGAACACTTCGCATGCAATAAGAGTTCATGAGAATTACTTAGTAGACACATCTCAGAAGCCAGGACTGGGTTTGGTGCTGGGTTTGGGAAGTGACAGGGGGCCAATCATGGAGAAAAAACATGGGGGCATCTGGGGCCATTTGGGGGGAGGATGTGGATCTGGAGGACAAATAAAGACACAGACCCCGTGTGGCTTTGGCTGAGCAGCAGGATTTCTCTGAGCCCTGTGCCTTGTTCGTTAAATGGAGCCAGCTAAATGTCCGGAAGGGTTTCAAGCTCACCAGATTGTCATGAATGAGGTGACATTTATAAAGTGTCTGGAACTTAGTAAATGCTAAAAAAAAATCTTAGTTGGGAAGATGGGTGCGGGGCAAGAGCAAGTTACTTTTGTGTGGCCCAAATGCGCATGGTGCTGAAGGGGGTGAGAGGATGCGCGTGTGCTCACCTGTGAGTGGGAAGGTGGGTCGAATGGGTGAAGAAGAGAGTGAGCTCTGGACGCCTTCGCTGGCGGTGCATGCCAGGCTGCAGGGCAGTGTCCCCCATCAAGAGTGGCAGTCTGGGTCCCGGTCCCTTAAGAGGCCCCACCCCTGGACCCTTGGCGTGTGTGGAGGGCCGGGCTGCACCCCTGGGGCGGGCTGGGTGCTGCCTGGCGAGCGAGCCTGCGCGCATGTTTGCAGGGTGAGCGCAGGGTGAGCGCGTGGGGCCGCGGCTGACCTTCCAGAGCCGCCCCGCGGGAGGCGGGTGGGGGTGGCGAGGAGGCCGCGATGGGCTGCCAATGAGAGCGCCCCAACTCTCACTGGGGCTACTGCGCCCCTTTCTGTGCCTCAGTTTCCCCATGTGCCCAGGGCCCGGGAGGCAGAAGCGGGGTGGGGGTGCCGGGAGGCAGGTGAGCGCCGCCCCAGGGGCGCAGGCTAGGGAAGGGGCGCCAGGTGGGGTGCAGGCTGGCGGGGGAAGGGCGGGCTCGCTCCAGGCGCGGTCGCCTGCGCCTCACCCCCGCCCGGGCCCCGGCGGCCCCGAGGCTCCTTCCGCCGCCGGCGCCCGCGCCCGCCCGCCCCCCGGCGGCCCCCGGCCCCGCCTCCGACTCCGCCCCGCCCCCGCCCGTCCCCTCCTCGCCCGGCCGCCCGCCCGGCCCCCTCCCCCGCCATGAAGAAGCTGTGGGTGAAGAAGCGTTTCCAGGTGAGGGCTCCGGGGGCGGGCGGCGCCGGGAGGGGCCCGGGAGGGCTGGGCGCCCCGGAGGGAGGCGGGTCACCGCGCCGGGCCCCGGGGAGGGGGCGCTGTCGCCGCGCCCGCCCCGCCCCGGGCGCCGCGGGCCGGGGTCCAGGGCGCACGGGGGGCTCCGGCCCGCGTCCTGGGCGCGCAGGCCCCTCCCCGTGCCCAAGGGCAGACCCCCGCACCCCGCGATCCCTGCGGCCGCCCCGGGAGGGCCCCGCGGCAGGTCCGGCCGGGAGCGCCCTTCTGCTTCGGGGCCACCCGCTCTCCTCTTGCTCTGTCCAGCCCCGGCCCCCGCCCGGCTTCCCCAGCCCCCCAGGCCGGAGCCTTCCATCCTCCGGGGCTCTTGGAAGCAACGCACAGAGATCGCGCTGAGCTCACTACCCCCCCACCCCCAGCCCTGCCCTGTCCTCCGAATACCTGGGCCTCCTGCTGCGTTCATTCCTGAGGCTCTGGCCCTTTGGGGGACCTTGTCCTCTGTCCCCCATCACTCTTCTTGCCCGCTTGACACCTCTCCCAGGTATCTCTCCTCCCCCAGCAGGAATCTGTGTCCTTGTCCCTCCATCTCCCCCAGTCATCCAGGCACCCTCCCCCCCTTCTTCACCTCAGTCTGTGCCTATCTTGACTCAATCCTTGGGGGTGTCGCTCAGGTCTCCATCCTGTGAGCCTCTGTCCATCAGGAATCCCAGCATTTGACCCACGCAGCCTTGCTGTCCTCTCTCTCCTTCCTCCCCGGCTCCAGCCCAGAGCCAAGCTGGAACTCCAGCGAGGAGGGCTGACAGGCAAGGAGGAGCAGAGACATTCCCTGTGGGGGAAGCTGGCTCCCCGGGGTCTCTGTCCACCTCACTCCCCAGCCCCTCCTTGGCCTCTGGAATGAGTTTCTGTTTGATACAGAGGTTTGCGCAGATTATAGGGACATCAGGAGTGACCCTTCCCCTCAACAACTCTTTCTGGCTTTTCTCTTTCAGAAAACCGGCCACTCCCGCCGGGCCTTTGGTCGACTCACCCATGGTGCGTGGACTATGGGCTCCCCGCTCCAGCCCACGCCCATTCTTCCTTTTGGTCCATGGCCCTTCATGAGACACCCAGGACACAGCCCCCCGACACACTCACACTCTCACCCAAAAAGGGGCCCTATTCCCTGCAACTGAGAGGACCTAGCAGTAGGGGTTGGGGGCCCCTAGCACACCACACTGTGGGCCTGGTCTCACTGTTCTCCACTTGTGGAACCAAGTGCAGATGAGTTCACTGCCATGCTTTGACAACCAGCACATGGCTCCTGGCTGTCATGGCGCTCGTAGAGAAACTGAGGCACAGAACATGGTATACTCTGGGAAAGTTAAACATATGCCCAGGACATTCTGCTCCTAGCCTGGCCCTGGGCATTTTTGAGGACCATCCAGCAGTAGGAGAGGGACTGAGGGGAGCGGACATGTCTCATCGAGATGCAGGAGAGATGGGGAAGGTTGCCAGAAGGAGCTAAAGCACAGCGCAAATATTGTACTAGCCGGTGGGCCTGGCCCCCTAATGGGGCAGGGGGCTCGGTCTGTGGCTGGGTCGGGCACAAGAGGTGTGTGTGAGTACATGTCTGTGGCCAGTGGGAGCACCCGTGGAAGTGCTCAGGGTCCAGAATCACAGGGGTAATTGGAGTAACCAGCCACAGTCAATGGTGGGCAACAGTGGAAGCCTGCAGGCAGCTGAGAATGAGACGTGCTTTGGCCACCTCAGGTGTCTCCCACCCCACGGCCTGTCCCTCCAGGGCTCCCTCTGTCCTGCTTGCCCACCATGCCCTGCCCCACAAACGCTCTGATAACAGTCTGTCCATGTCTCTCTCCTGCTGCTCCTATGGAAGCGAAGTTTTCCGCTCCTGCAGAAAGCAAAGTTACGGTAGGAAACTGGCTCCTGCCCTAGCCCTGCACTCCCCCTCCCCTGCCCGACCCTGGCCTCTCCTCACCCCGCCTCAGCTGCACCCTGGTGTGCTCTGGCTGGCTTGGGGTAGAGGACAGGCGGGCCCTGCAGTTGGTCGAGTGCCCTGACAGTGCATCTCTGAGGTGACTCCCCTTTGTTCCTGGGATCCTGGAACCCAGAATTTATAGCTTGGAAACTAGGACCTAATTATTTGGGGGGGCAGCATGGGAACTTAAGCTATCACTGACAAAGGGATTGCCCGAGGCCCTGGCAATCTATTAATGGCTGGGAAGGGGGACAGTCAGGAGCTTTGACACCACCAAGGAGGCAAGGGTGAGTAGCCAGGGGCCCAGAGCGGACAGGAGCCAGGGGACTGAGATGGGAGGGGTTACCCTGAGCAGCCCAGGAGGTGGGGAGCAGAAGAGCCCAGAAGAGAGGTGCAGGAAGCCCTGCTGTGGGGGAGGCAGGAGGTGACAGGGAAGAGTTGGAGTGAGAGGGAGGAGGGCCCTGCCCACACAGACCCCTTCTTCTCCAGACTCGGAGACGGGCGAGGATGACATCAGCGATGTGCAGGGGACCCAGCGCCTGGAGCTTCGGGATGACGGGGCCTTCAGCACCCCCACGGGTGAGTTATCCGGGGTGCTCAAAGAGCAGGCAGGCGGGCTTCCCACAAGAGGGGCCTCGGCTTCACCGTGCTCCTTTCTCTAGGGGGCTCCGACACCCTGGTGGGCACCTCCCTGGACACACCCCCGACCTCCGTGACAGGCACCTCTGAGGAGCAAGTGAGCTGGTGGGGCAGCGGGCAGACGGTCCTGGAGCAGGAAGCGGGCAGCAGGGGTGGCACCCGCCGCCTCCCAGGCAGCCCAAGGCAAGCACAGGCAACCGGGGCCGGGCCACGGCACCTGGGGGTGGAGCCGCTGGTGCGGGCGTCTCGAGCTAATCTGGTGGGCGCAAGCTGGGGGTCAGAGGATAGCCTTTCGGTGGCCAGTGACCTGTACGGCAGCGCATTCAGTCTGTACAGAGGACGGGCGCTCTCAATCCACGTGTAAGTAATGGCCTCACATGGGCCTGCACCCACCTCACCATGCTGCCCTGCACTGCCCCTCGTTGCTCCGTCAGCCTCCACTTCCATCTCCCCTCCACCATCCATCCCCCTGCGCACCCCCCACGGCTTCCACTCTCTTTCCCCACACAGCTCCATCCTCCCCGGGCCATCACCACCCACATCCTCCGCTCCCACCTGTCCCAGCTCACTGTGCCATCTCCACGGTCTCGTGCACCCTTCTGTCCCTCTCTCCTCTCCTCCAAGATCTCCACCTTCCCAGGGGCCCTCTCCCGCCTCACCCATTCAGGCTCCAGTTGTCCCCAGGATTCCCCCCCCCTCCTCAGGGGCCCCCTCCGTGCCTGCTGTCTCAGCAGCTGCTGCCTTTTCATCTCTCTGCACATTCCTGTTCCCATGTGGGCCTTTTTCGGGGAGGAACGGAACCTTTCTGCACGGCAGCTCCCGGGAGAGCAGGAGAGAGCAGGAGAGCAACCAGGAGACAGAAGAGAGCGAGGTGGTGGTGGTGGGGGATGGATAGGGGGGCTAGACGGGGCCAGGGGCCTGGGAAAGCAGGAGGATGTGGGGAGGCAGGGACCAGGGTAGGGAGGGATAGAGAGGGGGCTGGGGGGAGGCAGGGGGCTTACAGCGAAGGAAGCAGGGCATGTGACGAGCTGGTGGGGGAGGCGGGGGTTGAAGGTCATCCTGGCAGCAGGTGGAGAGAAGTGGAGGTGTCGGAGTGAGGCATGGGAGCGATTTTTTGAGACTTGGGGGCTGGCAGATATAGGAGGGAGTGCTGTAGTAGAAGAGGGGAGTGGCTGATGATAGAGGTATTGGGGGGCATTTGGGGAGCTGAGAGGGGGCCTGATTTGTGATGGGTGTGGGTATGTGGGGGAGGTTCCATGGAGGAGAAGGAAGGGGCCTGGTGGGGGAGGCCGCTTTGAGGGTGGTTGCAGTGGCTAGTGGTGGGCAGGGGAGAGGTCCAGGGCTCCCTTGCTTTATCTAGTTGGCATTAGCCAGGCTCTCCTGTGCCCTGGACTTGCCTTTCCCTTTCCTTCCTGGCCTATCTTTGCCAGGCCCCAGCCAGAGCCTGGAGTTGCTATGGCAACTTCGGAGGAACCCATTTCCTTAGTGATGTCTGTGATACAGAGGCTGGGCTGGAGCTTGAAGCTGCCGGCAAGAGGCCGCCTCCTCTCGCTATCCCCAATTTCTCTCCAGACCTCACCTAGTTCCCAGAGGCTCATCCTCAGGGACTCTGCTGTCCCTCCCCAAGAGTAGATTCTGCCTCCCTGTACCAGGCCAAGGTTCCGCTGCCCCCCGCCCCATCTCCCAGTAAGAGGTGGGGTCTACAGTGTGGGTAATTGACCCAATTAGTCTACAACATCCTTATACTCAGGCACCCCAAAAAAACTTCTGCTGTGCCCAGGGCCCTACTATTTCTCCTCCCTTCTGTGTCCCCAGAAATCCATTTGGAGGGACATTTTGGAGGGAACAAGGGCTCAGGAGTCAGACTACCTGGCTTTCAATCCTAGCACCTACCATTCCTAGCTGTGTCACCTTGAGGTACTTTACCTCTCTAAGCCTCAGTTTCCCCATCTGTAAATGCACTTAATAATGGTTCCTATCACAGAGAACTGATGTGGATTAAACAGCTGGATGTTTTTAAGCATTCAGTACATGCCTGGCACACAAGTACTCAGTGAGTTTCCATAGAGCTCTCTGGTGTGTCAGGTATGGTGCTAACCTGTCAGAACCTCTTCCTAATAATCTTTATGTTTTATGTATCCTCCCCCACCCCCTGCCAAGGTCCAGGGGACAAACTGAGGCCTAGCCCTGGGGCATCAAAGCTCTGTAGGTGAGAGGGGTACTCTGGGCTGACCAGCTCCTCCCCTTCTCCTCTTCCCCCACACCCCCTATTCAGGCCCACGCGGTAGTTATTTCTGAGCTGAGTTATTTCTGAGCACACCCCTTTGGGGAACTTCTGTGCTTCTTGGGGGGTTTCCAAGGACTTCCAAGGTAACTTTCCCAAGGGCAGGACAAAGTCAAAGGCCTGCACTGGGGGTAGATTGATCAAAGGGAATGGAAACCTGGGTATCCTCGTTCCCCACTCCCAGGGACCTCAGCTGCCCCTGCTGTGTGGCCAGCACTGCCGAAGGGCTCAGGTCTGAGTAGGTGCTAGGTGATCCCAGGGAGAGGGGCATTGCTCCCCAAAGTTTTGTGCCTGTTCTTCTAGGGGCCACTCCGAAGGAGTTATGTCTTACTGAGGATGGGCAGGGCTGTGGGGGCCAGCTGAGGGCAGGAATGAGGGGGAGGCTGCATTCCTGAGAGGGCCCCTCCCTATCCAACCCTCCTGCCCACCCCCACTACTCCATCCTTTGGGTCCTAAGCCTCATTCTTTTCTCTCCCACCGCTTAGTCCTGTTTCTGCTTCCCGGGGTCTGGGGGGAGGGGGCTGGCCAGAGCCCCAGGGACTGAGTCTGTACCTGGACCCAACCACAGCCGCCAGCCTCTCCCCAGCACCTGCTCTGGCTGCACCTTCCTCTTAGCGGGGAGGGGGCGGAGGGGCTGGCCTATGTCACCCCCAAGCCTTCCCAGCATGCCCCACCGCCCAGTTCCCGTCACGATCTGGGGGTTGAGGAGGGCAGAGCCCCTGAATCTGCTACCCCTCTTGGTCTTGGCTCTGCAGCAGCGTCCCTCCGAGCGGCCTGTGCAGGGAGGAACCTGACCTTCAGCCTCAGCCTGCCAGCGAAGCGCCGCGCCGCCCGGCCCCGCCGCCCCCCTCCAAGTCGGCGCTGCTGCCCCCACCGTCCCCCCGCGTGGGGAAGCGGCCCCCGCCGGGGCCCGGCGCCCAGCCTCCCGCCGCCACCGCCTCGCCCCACCGGCGCGCCCCGGAGCCGGTGCCGCCCGAGGACACCGCCGAAGAGAAGCGAGGGAAAAAGCCCAAGCCGTCGGGGCCCGCGCTGGCCGGCGCGGCCGAGTCCCGGCCCCAGACGCCCCTGAGCGAGGCCTCGGGCCGCCTGTCGGCGCTGGGCCGCTCCCCGCGCCTGGCGCGCGCCGGCTCGCGCATCCTGGACAAGCTGCAGTTTTTCGAGGAGCGAAGGCGCAGCCTGGAGCGCAGCGACTCGCCGCCGGCCCCCCTGCGCCCGTGGGTGCCCCTGCGCAAGGCCCGCTCGCTGGAGCAGCCCAAGTCGGACGGCGCGGCGCCCTGGGGCACGCCCGGGGCCTCGCAGGAGGAGCTGCGGGCACCCGCGGGCAGCGTGGCCGAGCGGCGCCGCCTGTTCCAGCAGAAGGCGGCCTCGCTGGACGAGCGCACGCGGCAGCGCAGCCCGGCCTCCGACCTCGAGCTGCGCTTCGCGCTGGAGCTGGGCCGCATCCGGCGCTCCACGTCGCGCGAGGAGCTGGTGCGCTCGCACGAGTCCCTGCGCGCCACCCTCCAGCGCGCGCCGTCCCCCCGGGAGCCCGGCGAGCCCCCGCTCTTCTCCCGGCCCGCCACCCCCAAGACCCCGCGGGCCGCGAGCCCCGCGCCCGCCCAGCCGCCCCCTCCCAGCGGTGCGGGGAAGCCCGGGGACGAGCCGGGGAGGCCCCGCAGCCGCGGCCCGGCGGGCAGGACGGAGCCGGGGGAAGGCCCGCAGCAGGAGGTCAGGCGGCGGGACCAGTTCCCGCTGACCCGGGGCAGAACCATCCAGGAGTGTCGAAGCCCGGTGCCAGCGGCGGCCGCCGAGCTCCCCGAGGCTAGGACGAAAGCTCCCCCGGGTCGGAAGCGGGAGCCCCCTGCGCAGGCCGTGCGCTTCCTGCCCTGGGCCACTCCGGGCCAAGAGGGCGCGGCTTTGCCCCAGACCTCGGAGAAGAGCAGGGCGGGGCCTGAGGCCGAGAAGAGGCTGCGCAGAGGACCCGAGGAAGATGGTCCCTGGGGGGCTTGGGACCGCAGAGGGACCCGCAGCCAGGGCCGAGGACGCCGGGCCCGGCCCACCTCGCCAGAGCTCGGTAAGGGCCGGGGGAGGGCGGAGCAGGGACCTGGGTGGGAGGGTGTTTGGGGAGAGGAGGTGGCTATGCTGTGGCCAGCATGAGATTTCCCAGGGAAGGCTTGGACCCAGGTTCCCCGTTTGAATGGGGGATGGTGAAGGTGAGGGTGACAGCATGTGCCCAGGAGGTGGGGCAGAGCGTGAGTGTGTTGACGGGCAGCGTGAGCTGAGGCCTGATGCCGTTGGTCCCCTGAGTCCGGTGTCCTGCTGTTTTCGGCTCAAGGACCTAACCGTGGGGGCTGGGATGGGGGGGCACCTAAGGAGCCCCGAATCCACACCCCACTCCTGGAGGGCGGGCACTTGGAAACTGGTCTCAATCGTTCGTCAAGTTCCTGCCATCCCAGCCCCATCAGAGGACCCATCCCTGGCCACTGAGCTCAGTGCCGGTCTTCCTTTCTAGCCTCCCCTCTCCCATCTTGAATCCTTGCATCACGAAGATGGTGTCACACCTGTGTTGTTTCCCAGTCTGTCCATGCTGGTGGCCAGTGGCCAGAACGTCTCTGATGCTGTCTGCTCACCTTGCACATCCACTCGGGGGCCTCGCCTGGAGCAAGGCAGAGGAATCCACCCTTGACAGGCTCCTCCTTCCCTCTGCTGCTTCCCTGGGCCAGATACCTCTACCACTGCTCCCAGCTCACCCTTTCTACGTCTACTCAGCACCCTGTATTTTTCCTCATCAAAATTCGTTTTCATTTTAGTATTGATTGCGTCAAAATCTTTAACGATTTCGCCCCTATCCATCATCCTACCAGCCTCATCATTGTACCCACAGCCCCCCGCCCCAGGCAGTATGTTCACTGGGCGCTTAGGGGGATTATTTTATTTTCATCTGTATGCTGGTGCTCCAAGATATTTCCTGTTCTCTGTCAGCTCCATCTTAATGACAACAAAACTGAGGCTCGGAGAGGTTATCTGATTTGCCCATGCCATGTAGCATGTAGCTGTCAGCTACAGGCCCCACCTGCGCCCTCTTTTGAATCCTGTGACATCACTAAGTTGACAGCTCACTATGTGTGGCCCTGTGCCAGCGCTGGTGTCGCTTAAGTCTTGGGTCGCTGTTAGCTAGTCCTCTGCTCCGAAGCTGGTAAGGCTCTGTGGTCCTCGAGCACCTGCACAGGGTCTGATCCACCAGTGCTGATGCCTGATGTGTGTGAAAACCTCACGGCCCCCACCTCTCTCCAGAAACCAACACTCTGTGGCTGAGGCTGAGGAGTGGGGAAACGAACAGAGGGTCACAGTGCCCTGTCCTGTCTGAGAGCCCTCTTCCTGTCTTCCTTTCTTTACCTCCTCAGGATATTCAAGAGAGAAACCCTTCCCCTCCACCCCCGCCCTTCCCCCACTTCTTGGAGTCCCTCCCTCTGCAGTTGGCTTCCTAGGATGTGGGGCTGCCATTACCCCCTCTTCTCCTGAGTCATTCCTGCAGGGACCATATCCCCTCACCCCACCCCCCTTTTCTCTGGCAGAGTCTTCCGACGATTCCTATGTGTCCGCTGGAGAAGAGCCTCTGGAGGCCCCAGTGTTTGAGATCCCCCTGCAGAACACGGTGGTGGCTCCAGGAGCTGACGTGCTGCTCAAGTGTATCGTCACCGCCAACCCCTGGCCTGAAGGTGAGCTCCAAGGCTGGGGGTGGGTTGGGGGAGTGTTGCACCCAGAATTCTTGGAGGGACAGGTCAAGAGGAGGGGAGACCCTCCATCCATGGGGACGGCCTGCCGTGTGTGTCTTTCCCAGAATCCTCCAAGAGGGGACGACAGGCCTGAGCTTCTGTGTGTGAGGGAAAGTCCTCAGGATTCCCTGGGGTTGGGAGAGGTGTGGTTTGGGCAAAGTGTGGGGCATGTGGGTTGGCAGGGAGATTATCTCTAGTGGGCCCCTGTGGGTCATGGCGCCCTGGTCACCCCGACGCTTCCCCACAGTGTCCTGGCAGAAGGATGGGTCCACGCTGCGCAGTGATGGCCGCCTTCTCATCCGTGCTGAAGGCGAGAGGCACACCCTGCTTCTCCGGGAGGCCCAGGAGGCTGACGCCGGGAACTATACAGCTACAGCCACCAATGAGCTGGGCCAGGCCAGCTGTGCTGCCGCCCTGGCCGTGAGACCTGGTAGGGAGCCGGCGAGCCCCGGGGCCGGGCGGGAGCAGTAACCGTCCCTGGTGGGCCAGGCTGCCTTCCCACTCTAGCCGAGCGCTCCTGCTCCCCGGTGCGTGCAGTCTGTTCCTGTGCATTGTCTGCTCTCGTGGCAGCATTTTAAATGGCTCCTGCCTCAGGACAGGGCCAAGTCCCAGGGCACATACCAGGCCAGCCAATTCATGAAGTCACTGAAATTTGTCTTTAGACAGCTTCTAAATGCCATCCTCCCATGGCATTTCCCCGAACAGGGTCCTGTGGGGAAAGCAAATTATCCTTGAGTCTCTGAGAAAAAGAAATCTCTCAGCTCAAAGGGCTTACAAGCTGAGAGGAGCCTTCTGAAGTCATTTTCTCTGTAGAACAGCACCCCCCACCCTACCCCCAGTAGAAGGAGATGCTGTTAAGTGCCACAGCCTACCCCCTCCCTCGCTCCTGCTGTTGAACCTGAAGCCCTCAAGAGGGTGCAGTGAAGAGCACCCTTCAGAGATGGCAGTGGCTGAGGTTACCTTGCTTTCTATTTTTATGAAAACTCTCACTTGGTGTAGGACTACTTCCTTTGGGTTGAAGCCCAGTTTGTTTGAAGTTCAGGGCAGGGCTACATGGGTGTCAGTTCAACTCATTCGGTTGCCAGACCTGATAATGTGCTGGTCCTAGCCAGGGGGGCCAGGGTGGGAGGTGAGGCTGCGAAGGGGGCATTCCAGAAGGGAAAGGTATAGACTGAAGCCTTCGGGATATCACCACTGGGTGGGCAACCTCCCTCAGAGGTTGGAGATCCTCGGCTGGAGGACAGTGCAGGCCAGAGGACAGTGCCCAGACCAGTCCAGTGGGGCTGTGTTTGGGGATGCTGGGTGGAGAAGCATCAGGGCCTGGAGCAGGCTGGGATTTAGATCAGCAGGGGGAGGGGCTGGGCATGGCAGGAGGGGGAACAGCACACGCTGTTCTGTCCCTTTCTTTCAGCACTGCGGGAGACAAGATTACAGAGCCTGTCCTGCTGTGGTCCCAGGGCCTCGGCACCTGCCTGTTCAGGGAGGCCTGGGTGGTATCTGACCCGAGTCCCAGTGCTGCATTAGACCCATTGGGTTGCACCATATGGCTCTGTGGAAGGCAGGTCGTCTTCTTTACCTTCCATACCCTCCCAGGAGCCTGGGTTTAAGGCTTTTCTGCCTTGCCCCTCCCACTGCGCTGAATCATACCCAGCCCTCCATTGCATGTTTCCGTCCTTCCATCACCTCTGGGATCTGGCTTCTGACTCAGCTCCTGCTCCCCTTAGGGGGCCCAGGCCTGGCTCCAGGACTCGGTCGATACCTGGCTTGGGCTGAAATTTGGCAAGGGGTGGTGGGGATTGTCCCCCCCATACTGGCTTAGGGCCATTTGGGAGCCTTTTAAGGTTGGGCAGGAGGCTTGGGGCAAGGCAGCTGTCAGCCCTGCACTGGAAGTCTGTGTTTGCCACACCGAGCCTCCCTGCACTTCAGTTTCCTCATTTGTAAACCAGAGATAATTATACCAGCCTCACGAATGAAAGCAAATGTGTGAACGAGCTTTATGAACTGTAAAACTGTAGACAAATGTTAGTTGTTAGCGTTATTAAGGGGTGCTATTGTGCACAGGCTCCGGGAAGCTGCCTTTTTCTTTTCTGCTCTTTCATCAGACTGTTTATACCATGGGGACACCCCCCCTGCCCTTGCCTGGCCCCCAGCCCCCCCCCATATTTCCCAGCCACTGTGTCCTCAGTCTGTTAGGGCATCCCTGTGCCTCCTTTACCCTGGGGAGCTAGCAGGGAGCCATGGCATTAGTCAGCGGCACTAGGCTTTGGGCAAGAGAACAGCCCCCCGTAAATCAGGCTGGCTGGAGGGCCCCAGGGCTTGAGGAGCAGGCACGTGGGTCTTGACTGGGCTTTTGCGGAGGAGGTAGACTTTCTTACCCTACAAGGCACTGTTTGGTCCAGAGCAGCTGGAGAGGGGCCAGCAGTCCCGAGAGCAGCAGGAATAGGCAGAACTAGTGGGTGGCACAGACATTTGGCAAGGAAGGGGGTCCCGGGGCTGGGAGTCTGCAGGGAGTGTGGGGAGGGGCTAGGAAGGCTGTCCCGCAGTGTGACTGTGAGCGGGGTGAGAGCAGCTTGAGGGAGCAAATATGTAGTTAGTGTCTCTGGGATGAGGCCTTGTGGAATTCCCTCATTGCTTCTCACTGGCCCCCCAGCCCAGTGCCCTGATAACCAGGACTGCCTGCCCTGTGCCCTCTCAGGGTGCCTACCCCAACAAGGGATGGGGCAGAGACAAGGAATGGGTAACTCAAGAACGCAGTGACAAATGTAGCGACCAGGGTGTGTGGTTTAGGAGGCAGGGTCTGCCCTCCCAGCTCCGGCAGCCCCTTGTCCCTCCCACTCCACCAAATAACTCTGCTGAGACCACAGTTCTCCCAAGGGGTGTGTATGTGTCGGGGTGGGTGCTCAGGGATGTGAGAAGTGTACTTAACTGAGGCTCGGCAGCCTGGGCTGCTGCCCACATCCATCACATCAGCATTTATGGAGAACCCACCAGGTGCCAAGTGCTACATCTCTCTACACATTTTTCTTGTTTAGAGAGTGCTGGCTACTCTTTCCCAACTCCTTTCACACCTTTTTCCTTCAGTGAGCTCCATCAAGTCATAGGCACCCCTTGGAGGGATGTGGCCGGGGGTGAAATTCCCCTTCTACAGAGGGGAAGGTGGGAAACTGGAGAGTCAAGTGATTTAGAGCTCGCCCAGAGCTCAGCCCTCCCAAGCCCCTCTAATCTTCCTGGAACATTACAAGCAACAGGTGACTTAGGATGTTGGCAATACTGTGAAGCAAATAAACAGTGTGATTGGCAGACTATGACGCCGGGGCAGGCCAGCTTTTGCAGAGGGCTGGTGTGTCCCGGGGCCTGTGTGGACTGGGTTTTTACGTTTAATCCAGTCCTGAAAGGTAGGTTCTGTTACCACTCTGTGCCACAGAGGAGGAAACCGAGACTTGGGAAGCTTTAGAAAATTCTATAGGGTGGTGCTGAGTGATAGAACTGTGTTGGTAGAACCTTCTCTAATGTACTCATCCAGATCTGGTGGCCCCTAGCTTCTTGCAGCGATCAGCATGAAAGGTGGCCAGTGCAACTGAGGACCTGAATTTTTCCTTTCCTTTTATTTGAATGAATGTGCATTTAAATAGTCTGGATAAGGCCTTCCCGGTGGCGCAGTGGTTGAGCACTGGACTGCGAAGCTGCCCGCAGCCTCGGCAGTGCCAGTTCGATCCCCGGCCGCCGGGTGAGGGTCCCACATGGTGCACAGACCTCTCCTGCCGCGCCCGCTGCTCCCCTCAGCAGTGTAATTTGTCAGTCTGCCTGTTCTGCTCCCCGCTCTGGCTCTGGTGAATTCTCCCACCCCCCACCCCTCCCCCACGCTTCTGACTGTACCCAGTGCTTGTATAAATAAATAAATCTTTTTTTAAAATAAATAAATAAATAAATAAATAAATAAATAAATAAATAAATAGTCTGGGTAGCTAGTGACTGCCCTGTTGGGGTGCGCAGCTCCAGGAGCAGAAGGCTGGTTAGAAGCTGACCCTTGACTTAAAGCCCAGTGCCTGGGTCTCCCACGTCTACATCCCTAACCTTGGCCCCCTTTCCTGCTACTCTGCAGAGGCTCAGGGTAAAGGTAGAATTATATTCATGGGCTCACAGGGTGGGGTGGGGGCAGAGACTGCTAATGCCCTCAGTGGGTGGGTGAAATAGGGGGTTCCCTCTCCTCTCCCTCTGGGCTCCCTGCTTCTGCCCTGGTCCTGCTTAATCTCCCCACATGCCTGCAGGGCTCACTTGGGTTCACCCCCACTCCCACTTCCACCCCTGCTGTGCGCTCTGGTCAGGAGGAGGGGAGATGTGGGAGCCTGCAGTCAGTCCTCCCTCAAGCCCATGTCTCTCATATATCTATATTTTTTTAATGTTTGGTGAATTATGTATTTATTTATTAAAGATTTATTTATTTATTTATACAAGCACTGGGTACAGTCAGATGCGCGGGAGGGTGAGAGAATTCACCAGAGCCAGAGCGGGGAGCAGAGCAGGCAGAAGGACCAAAGTGCACTGCTGAGGGGAGCAGCGGGCGGCAGGAGAGGTCTGCGTGCCATGCGGGACCCTCCTCCAGTGGCCGGGGAGCAGCCGGGGATCGAACCGGCGCTGCAGAGGCTGCGGGCAGCTTCGCAACCCAGCGCTCAACCGCTGCGCCACCTGGGAGGGCCCATGTCTCATATATTTGAGCTCAAGCTTCTAGCATTTTCCAGCTGAGACCTTGGCTTCTTCATTTTACCTTAACTGGCTGCAGTTTTCTCATCTGGCAATCAAGGATCGTCATATCTCCTGCACAACTTAGTAATATTTGTGAAGCTCTGTGGGGCTGCTGATTCAACTCAGGACTTTTGGGCCAGAGAGAAGCCATGGCTTAGCAAAGCTTGGTCTGGTCCTAGCCACGAGACCAGCCCCATTCCAACAGAACAGAGTTGTTTATTGGGGTTTGTGGATACAAGAGGAAAGGGAGAAAGTCCTGGCACCAACATCTGCCGCTCTTCTCCTGGCCTAGTCCTGGGTCCATGCCACAGACTTCCAGGTTTTCCCTTGTGAAGGCAGCGGCCATGGTGGGGGGCGTGTTGGTGTGTGCTGGGGCTCTACCCATCTTTGTTCATCCTTGACGGGGTTTTGGGCAGCATCTGAAAAAGCATTGTGTCCCTTGGCCAGACTCAACCCTCCTCCCCACCCCTGACCACCAGAAGCAGATTGGCCCCAATGGGTGTCCCCCAAATCTGCCTCAGAATGGTGTTATCACTAGGGCAATGGTGTCCTAAGTTACTGTGGCCACCAGTGCTTTGTCTCACCTGGAATCATAGGTGGGAAATTAGCCCCTTCCACAGCCAGGCCTGGCTGGCTGTGAAATTCCCTGTTTCCTTGTCCATTTTAAACCAAATTGGAAGCATTCTTAGCCACAGTTCTGCTCCTTTCCTCGGGGAGATACTCCTTACCGCACCCTGTGGTCACCTCTGGAGGACCTACTGAGTCACTGCCCCCGGCCTGATCAGCCTGTTTAGCTCCAGCACCTTCCCCTTCCACAGATGCCTCAGGGAGCCCCCCTCAGGGGTTGCTGTGAAGGGCACCTCTGCAGCTGGCCTCTGCTGTGTAATTGAGATGGCCTCGGCCCCTGGTTTGGCATCGTCACTTCCTGCTTCCTTCTCACCCAGTTATTTTTTTTTTTTTTAATTTATTTATACAAGAACTGGGGTACAGGCCAGATGCGCGGAAGGTGAGAGAATTCACCAGAGACAGAGCGGGGAACAGAACAGGTAGACTGACAAAATACACTGCTGAGGGGAGCAGCGGGCGAGACAGGAGAGGTCTGCTCGCCATGTGGGTTGCTCCGAGGCTGGTGGGGATCGAACCGGCACTGCAGAGGCTGCGGACAGCTTCACAGCGCTGCGCTCAACTGCCTGCGCCACCAGGGAGGCCCCCCTTCTCACCCAGTTCTAAAGCCAGAAGGTAGATGTATAATTCTCTACACACTTATTACCTCTGAACATGTCTGCCAGGAATGCTTTTCCTGCTTCAACCAAAGTCATCATTCCGATGCCACCCCATTCCCTCAGCTTCCCCCACCCTTCTTGCCTGAGCCCAGACTGATATCCTGGCTTGTGCTCCTGTGGCTTCTCATCAGAAGGCTCCTGTGCCTTGGCCTCCTCCTTAACCCTCCTAGCCCTCACAGCCACACCTGGACAGTCAGGGTCCAGCAGCTGTGGGTGAGGTGTCAGTGTGTGTGTGCGGGGGCTAGAGATCTCATGATTTTGCAAGTTCCTGGAACCACCTAGGTAGCAGGCAGAGGCTAGAAGCATCTGTAAAGGGTAAAGAGGATCTGTCTGCTTAGGAGTAGAGGTTGGGATGGCAGAGGGGACCACTGTGGCCCCAAAACCAAGTGAGAGCTGGATTTGCAGGTAAAGCAGAATGCAGGTACTGGCTACAAAGATGGGTTTTTGGCAGTGGGGCAGTGAAAAGTGGGGTAGCATGAGAGCCTGAAATGGAACCCCAAGAGCACTGGGATCCTGTTGGGAATGTGTGAGAGATGCACATTAGCCTACCCAGCCCAGCCCTACTAAATCAGGAGCCCTGGGGTAGGCACCCAGCAGTCTGCAGTGGAAGGAGCCCTCCAGGTGGTAGTGATGCGCAGCGAAGTTGGACAACCGCTGCCGGAGGGTTAGGGACCTTGCTCAGGGTAGAGGCCAGGTGGTCAGTGGGTAGTAGCTGGGCTGTGGGGTTCGACCTCTTGCTTTCAGAGCCCAGCCCTGAAGCTTAGTGGCTGAGCGGGGATTTAGTAGTACCACTCAGGGTGATCATCCTTCCGTGAGAATCACTGGGGCCCCTTAACTTTCATGCACCTAAGAATTTAAAAATGTGGTTTCCCAACCCCCATTTCAGGAAAGCTAATTCTTTGGCTTAGAGTAAGGCCCGAGAATTTATAGGTTTTTTTTTTTTTAAAGATTTATTTATGCATCCAAGAACTGGGGTGCAGGCCAGAAGTGCTGGGGGTGAGAGGATTCACCAGAGACAGAGTGGGGAGCAGAACAGGCAGATTGACTGAAATACACTACTGAGGGGCACAGCAGGGAGACAGGAGAGATCTGCTGCACCAGGTGTGGGTCAGCTCCCTGGCTGGGGATTGAACTCAGGCGGTAGTGGTGAAAGCGCCGAGACTTAACCCCTAAGCCACGAGGGAGGCCTACAATGTCTAGTTTAAACAAGCTCCAGGTGATCCTGGTGTGGAGGTTCAGCATATGTTCTGGGACGCTCTGGTGTAGTGGGCCTTGTGTGACACCTTACACGTCAGTGGCTGTGATTGTACCTATGGTGGAGATTTGGGGTGCACTGGTCTGGAGGGGGGCTCCCGACTTGTAGGGGCCCCAGTGCTGGTATTTTATTTCCATTAAGTGAGGCGGGCCTGGGAGCAGTGTTCATAGGATAGACATGGCCACAGAGTCAGGGCAGCACCTCCACGGTGAGCCTATGTGCTCCTGAGGTTTAGGGGAGCATCTGCTGCCCCCTCCCCAGCTGGTATAACTTTGTTTCCCACAGTGAGAAGTGGGTTTGTGGGTGAAGCAGGATGTAGGCGCTGGCTACAAAGATGGTTTGGCAATGGAGCCAGTGAAAGGTAGGGTGGCACCCGAGCCTGGAATGGAACCCCAGAGGCTCTGGGAACCAGAGGCTGGAGGTCCTTGATCAGCCTTCTTGGCCACACAGTTTTGGGGGGTACTGAGGGCTTGTGGACACTTCCTTGTTTTGCAGAGGACTCGTTCTATCACCTTTGGAGGCCGAGCCTCGTGCCTGAGCTGCTCTGACAGGCCCTCTCTGAGGGGCTTGAGGACCTGGCTTCCTTGGGCCCTGGGCGACCCCCAAGGTGCTCTCCCCCTGACCGCCACCAGGGGTCTCTGAAGCGCCCTGCAATCAGGGCCCATCCAGCTCTGCTCTCCCTCCTTAGGCCCTTGAGCCACTTCAGCACTGTCTGGAGGTGACCCTGAGGTCATCAAGCTCCATGGAGGGGAGGGGCAGCGCCTCCAGGGACCCAGCCAGTGATCTCAGCATCAGCTGGTGGCCAAACCCCAGCAGATGCCTACCAAGTGCCATACTGTCTTCCCACCCCCACCGCAAGACAAGCGGCCTGAATGGAGGCCCCCCTCCTCTGCCAGCCCCCACCCCTCCTTCCTCATTGGCAATGCTGGGAAATGCAGGTCAGAGCTTGGGAATGTGGCCCTGGCTAGGGTGATAGGAGGAGGGAGAAGGAC
This sequence comes from Talpa occidentalis, assembly GCF_014898055.3. Taxonomy (NCBI): domain Eukaryota; kingdom Metazoa; phylum Chordata; class Mammalia; order Eulipotyphla; family Talpidae; genus Talpa; species Talpa occidentalis. The sequence continues at coordinate 137,792,886 of NW_023603184.1, forward strand.
ATGTGACTTCCTCGCCTCTCTCCTTTGGTCTCCAAGCCCCTTCGTACACCCAAATACAAAAGGAGGCTAGTTGTGTGGGAGGGGTCATTACAGGAAGGGGCTCCTGTCCTCCTGACAGCCCTGGTGGGGTGACGGGGTGAAGGACGGCTGCCAGCAGGTGCCTGGTAGCGCCTGTAGGAGAAGGGCTGGGCGTGGCTCGGTGCCCCAGGCGACTGCCCAACAGGAGTAGAGAGGTAGAGGTGGGACTCAGGGCCCTCAGGCTTGGGGGGCATCTCTGGGAAGGAGCTGAAGGCCCAGGCATTTCTCTGATTCTCAACACCAGAGAAAAGGGGGTTTGCCACGGCTCTGTATTCCTTGAGGCTGGCTGGGCCTGCCCATGGGGACCTTGGCGTCTAGGTCAGAGAAGGGGCGTCATCGGGCCATCTGCCATCCTTTCCTCCTTGGGGGACATGTGGAAAGGGTGCTGGAATTCAGTGCCACCCCCATCTTCCCAAGGCCCCACACTCTGAGTTAAGGTGCCACTGAGGGGGCTTCGCTCTTGTCAGGGACCAGAAGCTGTCAGGAGAGAAAAGGCAGATCCCACTGCTGGGAAAGAGCAGGGCTGCTAAATACAGCCCGTTGGCCTGGCCCCTCCCCTCCCTTCCCCCTCCATCGGCCCTAGCTGCTTGTGGTCTCTGCAGGCACCACCTTCCCCGGCCAGCTGCCTGCTGCCATCCAGCTTGTCCCCGCCCAGCCAGCCCCCACCTCCTCCTTCCCACTCCTCAGCGCCCTCCCCTCCCCCAGGTCCTCTGCCCAGCCTCAGCAGGGTCAGCCAGTGAGTGGGGCTGGGCAGGCTGGGCTCCTGCTCCCTGGGGAGCTGGGTGGGGTGGGCAGTGGGCAAGCAACAGGAGGGCCTGGTGCCAGGGCAGAACCTTCGGGACAGGCGCAGGCTGGGGTCTGCATGCAGAATCTTGGGGTGAGTTGGGGTGCAGCTCTGTGGGCGGGTGGCTGGGTCACAGGAGCTTGAGGTGGGGGGACCAGGAGGAGGGGCAGGGGCTGTGACGGATTCATGTCTGTATTTGGAAGTCGGATAGGAGCCAACTCAGTGAGGCTGGGCCCCTGGCCAGTTGTAGGGGAGGGCGTCAGGGCCCTGGGGACACCCCTCCCCCCAAATGACGTGGTGCCCCCCTTTTCCCCAGCCTGAGATGCCCTTCTCTGTGTATGACTCAAACTCTGCCTTCCCTTCCCCTGAGAGCTTTGGGGTCCATGCTTTAGGGCTGAGGCCAACAGGTGCCCCTGGGGTGTCTGGAGCAGGAAGCTGAGAAGGGAGGGGGAAGGGCCAGTTGGACAGAGCCACTTCATTGGCCCTGGCTCTGAGGTCAGGATGGGGCTTGTCTGAAGTGTGTGTCTTTCTGCACAGGCCTAGCTCACCCAAGAAACGGGTGTCCTGGCTGTGCCACTCTGGGGTACAGAGAGGTGAGCCAGCTGCATTTAGCCCTTGTAGTTCCATGCTGGGAATGTGGTTCCCTGCTCCCATAGCATTTCTGGTCTCTGACAAGGCCCAGGGTAGCTCCTCTGCTTCCCAAATCCTTTGCTCCAGGCCATTCTCTATGGCCCCCACCTCCCACCCCTCTACACCCCCCACCCCCACCCCCCCTCAGGAGGAGCAGCAGTGTCAGTGTTGGGAGTCCAGAGCCAAGCAGGACTCAGGGTCTAAGGGACAGGAAACACCTGGGTAAGTTCACGCAGCAGGCAAGTGGGAACCCCAGGAAGGGAGGTCAGGGTAGACTGCCATTGCAGACCTCATCAGGCCCCTGTCCCCAGGGTTCGCCCTGGGGTAGCACCTCATCCTTACCCTAGCGTTCTCTGCCCGCCCCCCTGGTTGCTCTCTCTGTGCCACTGTCTTACTTCCTCTCTCTCTCCTCCAGGTGGGTCCACATCTCCCTTCAGCAGCCCCATCACCTCTGACGAGGAGTATCTGAGCCCTCCAGAAGAGTTCCCTGAATCTGGGGAGACCTGGCCTCAAACTCCCACAATGAAACTCAGTCCCAGCCAGAACCGCCGTGCCTCAGACAGTGGCTCCAAGGCACCCCCCACCTTCAAGGTCAGCCCCCCGAGGTCAGCCCCTGAGTGCCCATAGTCTTTCGTGTATCACCTGGTTTTGGGGGCCATGCCAGGCTCCAGCAAGATCTAGAGCTTGGCCCCATCAACCCTCCTTAACCAGAGCCAGCTTCATTCAATCTGGTACAGAAGAGGTATCTGTCCCACACCCCCCAACCACCAGGAGACAAAACTGGGCCCTGTCTCCCCTGACACTTTGGGGTCCCCTTTAGGTCTCACTTATGGACCAGTCAGTAAGAGAAGGCCAAGATGTCACCATGAGCATCCGTGTGCAGGGGGAGCCCAAGCCTGTGGTCTCCTGGTGAGTAGCAGCCCCGCCACTGCCTGCAGCATTCCCGGTCCAGGCCTGCCTCTGGGCGCAGGGAGTGTACTTCTCCTTGACTCCCCGGGCCTCATCCCAGGTACAGTGCTTTCCTCCTCTCGCACAGCCCTCCCCTGGCCCTGCTCTTCCAGGCTCATCCAGGGCTCCCCCTTTTGGGGAAGGCCTAGGGGACAAATGGCCGCCTGTCTTCACTTGGAGTTCTGGTCTCTCACTCCTGGAGAAGCTGCCCAGCCCCACACAGCCCACCCCCAGCCCAGTGGGTTGACAGCAACAGTGACTTTTGAGGCCTGCTTTGTACTCAGGTGTCACCATTTGTGTCCGAGCTGCCAGCGCCTGGCCTCCAGTGCGTGCCCCTCGACAGCACCTTATCCTGGTGCCTGGGACTTTGATCACTGGGCTTGTAGCTTTTCATTGTTTGTGGTCTATTTTCCTTTTTTTTTTTTTTATTTTTGCAAAGAAGAACTGGAGTGTAGGCTAGAAGTGCAGGGATTCACCAGAGACAGAGTGGGGAGCAGAACAGGCAGACTGACTGAAATACACTGCTGAGGGGAGCAGCGGGCAAGACAGGAGAGGTCTGCTGCGCCATGTGGGTCAGCTCCCTGGTCGGGGATCAAACTCAGGCCGTAGAGGTGATAGCACTGAGACTTAACCCATAGCCCACCAGGGAGGCCCCTATTTTTCATTTTTAATTGATTTCTAATCAGTGTGATTTTTTTTTTTTAATTGTAAGTCATTTCATATCCTTTCAGGAAGTAGGAAAGCTGGTTGGTCATTTATAAACAAATGAAAATAAAATAAGAGGAGATTAAAGAATGATCAAGAGCTGAATAGGTTCTGAGGAGGGAGAGGTTGAAATGGGCAGAGGTAGTCCGGGAAGTCCCACAAGGGGTAGGATTGCAGAGTGGGAGTGAAAGCCCAGACCTGGACCACAGACGCACCCCTCATTGGCAGGACAGATCTGGAAGGTGGACAAATGGTGTGAGGATGGAGCGGCCTGTGATCGGCCTCTGTGGTCCCACATCCTGTGGCATGCAGGCCTGGACCCTGGTCCACACTGAGTTCTCTCCGCCCTGCAGGCTGAGGAACCGGCAGCCCGTGCGCCCGGATCAGCGGCGCTTCGCAGAGGAGGCAGAGGGTGGGCTGTGCCGGCTGCGGATCCTGGCGGCGGAGCGGGGCGACGCTGGCTTCTACACCTGCAAAGCGGTTAATGAGTACGGTGCGCGGCAGTGCGAGGCCCGCCTGGAGGTCCGAGGTGAGTATCTTACCCTCACCCTCTCCATGAACTCCCACGCCAGCCCTGCCTCATCCCTGCCCTACTCCCAAGGCTCACACCACCCCAGTTACAGGATACCAGAATGGAAAGGTCCTCAAGGAGCCCAAATTTAGTGGCTTACGTTGTAGTTGAGTAAACTGAGAAGGACAGTGACTTGCCCAAGGCCACACAGCAGATGGTTCGGTGCTCGGCTTACAACACAGCACTGCCTTCCCCGAGCTCCTCGCACCTGCCCCCAATGCCAGCCCAAGACCTTTCCGGCCCCCGCTGCCCTCGCCCCACACTCCTCCAAGCCTTTGTCACCTTGTCCTCCCAGGCGCTCCCTCACACTCACTGCCCGCTCTCCTCTTGTCCTTTGCCTGCCTCCCCTGCCATTGCTGCGCAGAAGCTATTGTGGTTGGGGATGTGGCAGTGGGAAGAGTCTGACAGTTGGACCCGTTCGGAGGGCCCTTGGGGTGACTTTGGGCATGGAGCATCGCAGGGACCCCAGGGTTGCCAGTGAGCAGAGCTATGAAATGTTGAGGGGCCTGAGCCCCGGAGTTGGCGCTCGAGGGCAGGGGCCTCTCAGGCGGCGGGATAGCAAGACCTAGCCAGGCTGCCTTGGGGACTGGTGGGCTTTCCTCCCCAGGGCTGGCCATTCGCCTCAGCTCTACCTCACTCTTCCATGTGGACGGGTCAGGCCCAGGAGCCCCTCCCAGCTCCATACTCAGCCATCCTCCCTCCCTGCCTCCTACCAGGCTCAGTCCCTTCCAGACTGGCAGAGTGCAGCTCTGAGAGCTCCCAGGACACCCCCAGGCCATGCTGGTGTATGGACCCCAAAAGCCATGGGCACCTCCACTGGGCCCTGCCTGCCTCAGTTGCTCTGCCCTATACCTCCCTTTTCTGGGGTTGCCACCTCTTCTGAATTCTTCAGCCCCCCACCCCCAACCTATTGCCTGGCCTGCTCCTTCCCCTCCAGGCTCTGCCTTGCTTCTCTGTTAACCTTTGTCTCGGTGCTTCTCTCTCTTTGGGTTTCCTCCGACACCTCCCAGGCTTTGGGATGCTCCTGCCAACTGTGAAAGTCTCTCCCCTGGTTGCCCAGGCACCCGAGAGACCCAGCCTCTGGCTGGCTGCCAGGCCCCCAACCCCAGGGCTGACCTTGGGGAGCTAAACGTGGCAGTGCCACCTAGCAGTTTTAGAGGCAGCTCTCCACCAGAGGGGCCCTAGCCAGGTCTGCGTGTGTGTGCATGGGTATGTGTGCCTGTGCGTGCGTGTGCTGCACTAACCTGCTGCTTGCTGACTGAGGTTTTTGTCTGTACACAGGCGAGTGAGCTCAGGGGGCCACCTGCGCTCCCCCCGCTACCCTCCGAGCCGCGCCCCTGTCTCAGGCACCTCTCGGACCTCCTCGCTGTGTTTCACTGCCTCCTGCCCACAGACCCTGCCGGCCCGCCGGCCTGGACCCCGCCCCAGCCTTCCTTCCCCTTCCCACTCCACACAGCACCCTGGGATAACCCATGGGCTCCTGTGAACCTTCCCTCCCTGAGTGGACATCTGGCTGGGCAGGCTGGGAACCCCCCATGGACTGAGTGCCAACAAAGGGTGGCCATGAGGGGAGTATCAAGACCCCCCAGTCTCTCCCCATAGGGGAGCACCCAGCAGTGCATGTGCTAACGCGGCTACAGGCCCTGTCTGTCTCTCCGTTTGTTTGTCTGTGTGTCTGTGGCAGTGAGGGAAGGGTGTCTCAGAGCTGACAAGGGATTAAGGACAGGGCATGGCGTCTGCAGGGTCCTGGGGGTTGGGGCAGAGGGTTCACAAAGAGGGGGGTCAGGGCACTGATCATTCCAGAAATGGGTTTCCAATGGCACAGCACTTTCTATTTCACAAGAGACCAGCAGCCAGAGGCCCCAGGGCGCAGTGCTGGTGAGGAGGCCTGGCAAAGCCCTGGCTCTGGTGGGTTTGGGGCCCATTCAGGCTCCCTCCTTCATGGTCAGGGCCAGGGATGCTATCTGGGAAGGAGGGAGCTGTCCAGGCTTGGTGCAGAGGGAGGGGCTGCTGTAGGTATGTGGAGATATTCAGAAATACCTGTTTCTTAGCTCAAATAAAGTCCAGTTTGTACCCAGCTGGTGTGCTGTGTTTTGTTTTTCTCCCCGCCGCCGTCTTTGTCCCCACACAGCCCTCTGTTTTCCTGCCCTCGATTCCCTCTAGCTTCTGAGCTCACACTCGCGAGCCAGCCGGGGTCGCCATCCTGAAGCCAGGCCTGGGAGCCCCGTGCTGTCCCGACCAGTGGGCGGGTGGGCGTTCCCTGTGTCCAAAGGAACAAAATGCATCTCTCTCTCTGTGTCTGTCTGTCTCTCTGTGTGTGCGTGTGTGTGTCTCCCTGCCCCGTGTCTCTGCTCCATGCGTGCCCCCCGTGGCCGCTTCCCCCCAGCACACCCTGAAAGCCGGTCCCTGGCCGTGCTGGCCCCCCTGCAGGACGTGGACGTGGGGGCCGGGGAGATGGCGCTGTTTGAGTGCCTGGTGGCGGGTCCTGCCGACGTGGAGGTAGACTGGCTGTGCCGCGGCCGCCTGCTGCAGCCCGCGCTGCTCAAATGCAAGATGCATTTCGATGGCCGGAAATGCAAGCTGCTGCTCACCTCTGTGCATGAGGACGACAGCGGCGTCTACACCTGCAAACTCAGCACGGCCAAAGGTAACTGCCCACTTGGGCCCTTGGGCGGCCGTGGGCGCCCACCAGCTGGAGGGAGGGGGCCGGAGGGAAAGAAGCTGGGTGCAGAATAAGAAGCCCAGGAATGGGGCACCCTCTTGTGGGGTGGGAGATAGTGCAGCCCACTTGCCTCAATGAAGTCGCATGCAGAGTGGCACCTGGCGCAGGGCAAGTCCTGTTCTGTGCCAGTGGCTGTCCCGAGTGGGGAGCCAGTCTGCTGAGGCGTAGCTAACAAAGCTGGATGTGGGCTGCAGTTCCTGCCCTGCCACGTGCCAACCGCGTGACGCAGGAGAGGCCACTGTCTCTGGGAACTTCAGACTGTGGGTCTGTTGAAGGGGGATGGTGATGATACCCACCTTGTCGGGGGTGGGGGGGGGGTTGGGAGATAATGAGATAATGTATGTAAAGAACAAAGCACAGCACCTGGCACTAATAAATGTCAGCATTATGATTATTAATGACATCCCTGACCTGGTCCCCGTCCTCATTTGAAGAACAGAGATAATACCTCACCGGGTTGCAGTGATGAGCGTCTAAGGTGACACTGGAGGGGCTTTGTTAGCAGGAAGGTATCAGGTCAGCGTAAGGAGCTGCTGGTTCCCCCAGAAGAGCCTTGGTGGTGTGATGGAATGGGGCAGGGGGCAAGCTGTGGACTCCAGGTGGGTGGGAGGGGGTGTGAGTAGGCCCCAGATGCAGAGGTGGGGATCCAGAGCTGGGGGGTGAGGTTGAGAAAAGGTGGGCTTGGCTGCTCAGCCCCACTCTTAGGGCTGGACTGAGCCTCCTCCTGGGTGGGTAAGGTGAGGTGAGGCAGAGGCCTGGGGCCAGGCCCTGCACCCCTTCATCTCTCCAGCCACGGCAGCAGACTGCCACCCTCTCTTGCTGGTCCCCATCCTCCTAAGAAGACCCTGCCTTTGGGTCTTCCCCTGCCTCACTCCCAGGAAGCAGCCTGAGTCCTGCCAGACTGCAGCTTCTGCCCAGTTCCCCTTTCCTGCCCAGCATTAGGATAGAACCTGCAGGTTGGGGTGCCGGGGGCTCCATGGCCTTCCCTACCCTAGGGCTGATCCTTCCCTCCCAGATGAACTGACCTGCAGCGCCCGGCTGACCGTGCGGCCCTCGCTGGCACCCCTGTTCACTCGGCTGCTGGAGGATGTGGAGGTGTTGGAGGGGCGAGCTGCCCGCTTGGACTGCAAGATCAGTGGCACCCCACCCCCCTCCGTTACATGGACCCATTTTGGTATGACCCTTCACCTGCCGATGTCGGGTGGGGGGGGGCCCCAAGGGTCCTGGGCCGGGTGGAGCGCTTTCGGAGGGCCTGCTCTGCATTCCCACGCCCCTCCCCAGGCCGCCCTGTGGAGGAGAGTGAGAATTTGCGGCTGCAGCAGGATGGGGGTCTGCACTCGCTGCACATCGCCCACGTGGGCAGTGAGGACGAGGGACTCTACGCGGTCAGTGCTGCCAACACCCATGGCCAGGCCCACTGTTCAGCCCAGCTCTATGTGGAGGAGCCTCGGACAGCGGCCACGGGCCCCAGGTACGCCCAGGACTCCTAGTACTGCCTGCGCTGCCTCCGCAGTGCCCCAGCCTGGTGGGGGCTGCCGCTCAGGACCTCTGGGCAGCGGTGTGGTTCTTACAGCTCGAAACTGGAGAAGATGCCGTCCATCCCCGAGGAGCCAGAGCACGGGGAGCTGGAGCGGCTGTCCATGCCCGACTTCCTGCGGCCACTGCAGGACCTGGAAGTGGGGCTGGCCAAGGAGGCCATGCTAGAGTGCCAGGTGACAGGCCTGCCCTACCCCACCATCAGCTGGTTCCACAACGGCCACCGCATCCAGAGCAGCGAGGACCGGCGCATGACACAGTGTACGTGTCCCAGAGCGGGCCCTAGGGAACGGCCCCTCCGGCACCCTCTTGTTTTTGCATTGTCCACTGTTCCTACCCCCAGGGCCTCCTTTTTAAGCCTGGTCAGGGCTGTGGCACCTGCAGGAAGGGAGCCCAGGGGGGCCATGTGGTCATCACCTCCTTCCTCCAGCCCACTCAGCACCCTGAGTCACTGCTCTGGGCCTCAGTGGCCCCATTAGCACGTACTGGGCAAGTGGTACAGCCTGTCCTGACCAGCAGCAGGACTGCCGGCCCCTGCACCTCCGTTTCCTTATCTGTAATAAGCTTGTTTTGGCAATTAAGTCATTTAAAACATCTACAGCATTTCGAGCAGACCAGGTCAGCAATGTTAAATCTATTCTAATTACGGTTGCTGCTATCATCATCGGTAAAGCAGGGTGCCTCACAGCTCAGGGAAGTTTCAGCGCAAAGACTGGTGTGGGTAGTGACTGGCACTGGAGAGGTGGTCCAGCGATGTCAAATAGTGAATAAAGAAGGAGCAGGCAGGCGTGGGGGGAGAATACAGAGGAGCAGATTTGGGATCGTGTCCCCCTCAGTCCGGGATGTCCGTATCTCAGCTCCATCCTTGGCGGGCCTGAGTCCCGAGGTCAGACAATGCGTGCCACACGTCGGCCCATGATGGGCTCCTCTGTGCTGCGATGTGACCAAAGCTCGCTTTTATTAAGCGCTTCCTGGATGCCAGGTCCTGAGTGCTGCAGACCTGGCCTGGACCTTCTCATTTTCCTCACCAGGGTCCACTAAGGCAGGTACTGTTGTCACCATTTACAGATGGGGAGACAGGTTAATAGAGGAGCAGGGACTTGCCCCAAAGCAAGCAAGGACCATCTGACTCTGGACCCACCTCCTAACCAGGATGTCCCCTGTGCCCCACATTCAGCTCTCCACTCCCCATCCCCCACCTCCCCTGCCACCCTGCTCCCGCCATCAGCCCCTCATGACTCCTTGCTCAGCCTTCCGGCTGGCTCCTCTCTGCTCTGAGACCCTGGGTGGGTGTCTGTCTCAGAATCAGAGCCGCATCTCTGCTTCTGTCTCTGTCTGGGATCAGTGGCAGCCCGTGGCTTCTCCACCTTTATAAATAGTGTCAGCAGAGATAAATGAATGGGTGACTGTTCCCTGCAGAGATAACCGCTGAGGGAGGGAGGGTGTTGGGGCTGGTCCTGACATGAAGGAGGAGAGTACAGGCCTCCTTCCCTACGTGTCCCTGCCAGAGACAGCCTCCTGATTATCTTCCAGGGGCACAGTATAGGGAGAGAGCTTTGGGTTCCGAGGGAATCAAGTTCAAGCCAAGGCTCCATCATTTATTAGCTGGTAACCTTGGACAAATCTGGGATGTCTCTGACCCCACTGGTAAAATGAAGATAATTTTGCAGGCTCACTGAAAGGACTATGGGGGAAAATACATGTCAAAGAGTTGGCTTAGGCTAGGCACAGGGCAGGCAGCTCTTATTGTTATTTATAATGTACTTGGCACCTACTGTATGCAAGACATCAGGTTCTGGGCTGGGCAGGATGAGCCAGCTCTGCCTTTCAGGAGCTTGCAGGCCAGGTCAGGAACCACGCCACATGCCAGTGAGACAAAGGGCCACCCACAGCAGTGTGAGCCCAGCGCTGGTGGTCCTGGGGAGGGGGTTAGGCATCTGGGTGGGGAGGGGGGCTTGGCAGAGGTGACTTCCCAGGCTTGCCCTCACTTGAACTGGATCTGAAAGAGGAGGCTTTAATAAAAGTCCTCGCAAGAGGAGGAATTGTGTGAGCAGAGACCCGGAGATGGAATTCATCTGGCTTGTTCAGGGACCTGATGGCTTGTCAGGGTCAGATGCAGAGGTGTGACGGGGGCACAGTGGATGGAGTTTGGACTGAGGGCTTTGGATGCCACCTGCTGTGTGGCAGGAGCCATTAAGGTTTCCAGTGTGCACTGCTTTGTCGGAGTGTGGACTACATGGTGGAGGGCTGTGCTGGAATTGGCACTGGCCGTGGCCATGGGGCTAGAAAAGACAAGACTGGGGGCGTGGAAGCCTGACAGTAAGCCTCATCAGAACTTTGGCATGGGTAGGGTCCACAGAGGAACCCAGATGAAGCAGTGTGGGAGGAAGATGAGAAGTATCTAGGCTGAAGTTGCTGGAGGGACAGGCAAGAGAAGTCCGGGCTGAGTGCAGGCCCAGCAGCCTGACCCTAGGGCTCACCAACCAATGCACACATTTCTTGCTGTCTGCATCCTCCCCCTTGCTTCCTAGCAAGTGGGTGGAGGTAAAGGGCCAGGGTGGGATGGGCTCAGCCGCAAAGAATCCTCCTAGCAACGCCCAGCGTCATGGTCCCTCCCCTACAGACAGGGATGTCCATCGCTTGGTGTTCCCTGCTGTGGGGCCGCAGCACGCCGGCGTCTACAAGAGCGTCATCGCCAATAAGCTGGGCAAAGCTGCCTGCTATGCGCACCTCTACGTCACAGGTGAGGCAGGTACCCTTCAGGTCAGGTGCACCCACAGCCCAGCCTCTGGCCTACCTGGGGGGCTGGGTGAGGGAGGGGCCTCCGCACCATCTCCCTTCCCCCTCAGTACCCCGGAGCGCCCTCTGTCTTAGCCCCTGCCCCGTGGTAGTGCCTCCCATTCCCAGCCCACTGGCATGAGATTGATGCTGCAGAGCCATTGGGCCCTAAAGGACTGGGGACAGCCATCCAACCTGTGCCTTTCAGACGTGGTCCCAGGCCCCCCGGATGGAGCCCCACAGGTGGTGGCTGTGACTGGGAGGATGATCACGCTCTCGTGGAACCCACCCAGGAGCATGGACATGGCCATCGGTGGGTCAGGCTCACCTAGGGCTGTGGGGTGGCGAGGGGGTATGGACAGGACAGGCTCAGGCAGGGGCCTAAGGGAGCTGGGAGGGGAAGGTTAGGCCCAGGGGAGCACATGAGTGGGGTGGAATTTGATGGCACACTGGGGGCATGGGCAGGAGCAGTTCTGCCTGCCCTCTCCCTTGGCTGGAGGAAGCCCCTCTTAAGTCAGGAGAGGAGAAGGGGTTTTGGGGACCTGCCACATTCTCTTTCTCAAAGGGAGTGGGTGGTCAGGTAGTGATCCTGAGAATGCCCTTTCCTTCCCTTATTCACTCTCGCTTCCTGCTCTGAGCCTCACTTTCCCTGCCTCAGGTAGTAGCAGGGAATTGGGCTCCAAATCAGACTTCCTCCAGGCCTCCAATAGGAGCCCATGCCCAGCACTTGTGGTGCCGAGCTTTGGCCAGGCCACTGCTTAGGCAAAAGCACAAGGGGGCAGCCACAAGCAACAGGAGAAACTGAGGCAACTCCTCAGAACCAACTAAGGATGAGATCCTGTACCTGAGCCTGCTGAAAGGGAGTGGGGGGCACCCCAGCAATGCCCATTTCTAGCAGCTGCCTCCCCGCAACCAGATCCCGATGCCCTCACCTACACCGTGCAGCACCAGGTGCTGGGCTCAGACCAGTGGACAGCGCTGGCCACAGGCCTGCGGCAGCCTGGTTGGGCAGCCACAGGGCTGCGTAAGGGGGTCCAGCACATATTCCGAGTTCTCAGCGCCACCATCAAGAGCAGCAGCAAGCCCTCCCCGCCCTCTGATCCTGTGCAGCTGCTGGAGCACGGTGAATCTGGCTGCCCTGGGGGTGGAGGTGGGAGCTGCTGGGTCGGGGAGCTGGGTCCCCACAGTGGAGGTTCAGTGGTCGGTCTGGACATTATGGCGGCACAGCCGGTGGGTTTCCTTCTCACTCCTGAAAGCACCATGCATGGGGTGGGCGTGAAGCTAGCAAGCTGGGAGGTCCAGTCCCAGCTCTGCCACTTCCTGACTGTGTTCCCTAGACAAATTGCTAAGGCTCTCTGAACCTCAGCTTCCTCAGCTGTGAAATGGGGTTCGGGTGACAATTAGGAGAGTTCCTGGAGAGGTGGGTGCTAAGCATCTGGCATTAAGCCTGGCACCGAGCCTGTGCTCTCCCTGTCCCAGGCCCGCCCCTGGAAGAGGCACCTGCCGTGCTGGACAAGCCAGATGTCGTGTATGTGGTAGAGGGACAGCCCACCAGTGTTACTGTCACCTTCAACCACGTGGAGGCCCAGGTCATCTGGAGGAGGTGGGCCCCACTTTTCACCCCTGCTCGCCACCGGGGCAACTCAGCTGTGGCTGGGTGACCTCCCTGTCGTTTGTTCCTTAGCTGCCGAGGGGCCCTCCTTGAGGCTCGGGCAGGTGTGTACGAGCTAAGCCAGCCAGATGACGACCAGTACTGTCTCCGGATCTGCCGGGTGAGCCGCCGGGATCTGGGGCCCCTCACCTGCACTGCCCGCAACCGCCACGGCACCCAGGCTTGCTCAGTCACCCTGGAGCTGGCAGGTGAGTGACAGCGGCCTCCCTCTCTCTCCTCCCACCTTCAGGTGCAAATTCCCACCTGCCTCTTCCAGCTCATCTTTCCATCTGGTGCCCCTAATTAAGCCCCTGCATTAGTCCTCTTTCCAAGGTTTCACTTTGCATAGTTTCAATTATGCCATGGCCTGAAAATATTACATGCAATAAGATACTTTGAGAGAAAGACCACATTCACATAACTTTTACTACAGTATACTGTTATACCTGTTCTATGTCAGTACTAGTAATTATCGTAATCTCTTACTGTGCCTGGTTTATACATTAAACTTTCTCATAAGTGTGTAAGCACAGGATAGAATGGAATGTGTCCAGTTTGGTATCATCCATGGTTTAGGTATCCACTGGGGTATTGGAACATACTCCCCATGGAAAGGAGAGTACTAAGATGTGGATTGAGAACCTAGTATGGGTCAGGCTCAGTACCAGGTACTTTACATGCATCACCTCATTTAATATTTACATCAAGCCGGTGAGAAGAGATCAGTCATTGTCCCCATTTTACAGATGCGGACACGGAAGCTCAGAGAGTGGATGGAGTAACAGGCCCAAAACCATACAATCTAATAAGCATTTGAGCCAGGATTCAGACCTGGATGCCCGACTCCAAAGCCAGACAGTGCTCCTAGCTCCTGAGTTAAACGCAACGGGAAATAGTACCTTAATATAATAAGGCCAGGGAGGCCAAATTGATTTAGAAAAGAAAAAAGCCCAAGTGAGCTCATCTTATCACCAGACTCCAGCCCTGGGCTCCTGGTGCCCCAGCACAGCCTGTGCCATTGGCTCCCACCCTTTGCAGCCAGGACCCGTTTAATAATTTCTCCTCTAAAGACGTAGTCTCTCCATCCTTCGCATGGATTAGGTAGTAATTGTCTCGTTTTCCGGTTTGTTAATTAACTAGACATATGTAACTGCCACTCAGAACTTGGTGTCTGCATGTGCTGAGCAGTGCTACCTGCTGAGTAGATGCAATCCCAACCAAATGCAAAGTGACATTTTACTTAGCGCAGGAGCTGAGTGTGTAAATGTACATTTCCTGGTGCTTTAAAAAAATTGCTCAAATTTACTTGAAACCTTCTGGTCCATTGACCTCCATAAAGCCATCCCAGCCTCCTCTCCCCCACCAGCAGACGAGAGGCTGGGTTCCTAGAGAGACAAGGCACCTTTAAAGTGGAAGAGAAGTGGCAACAGGGCGTGCAAGCAAAAGGAGAGCCCTACAATTCCTGCTGGGGGTAGGGGTGGGGGTGGGGAAGGCCACAGAACTTCTGGGCCCCCGACCTCCCTTCTGGCCATCACCCTTGACCAGTTTCCCCTCACCCCACGCAGGACACTTCCTACTCAGCCACCACTTTGCTCCTTGACAGGACCCTCCACAAGACTCATGTTTCTTCCCAGATATAGGAGGTCCCCTGGAGCTTGGGGAGGCCCTGGCCAAGGGTCCTGCTGCCCAGCTTGGCCGGGACAATGACAGAGGGCTACTGTGGGACATCCTTCCCACATCATCCCCCAGGCAGGGGTGGGGGGGACATTGGCTCCTGTCCCCCACCTGTCCCAGGGACACATCCTCCTTAGCCCCCTTTTTGTCTGTGTGAAAGTGAGCTATGTGCCTGAGAGGGGCGCTGGTAGTCTCTGTCCAGGGTCCCTGCTGTCCCTTGATCACCCCCAACACCTTAAAGCCGAGACCCTCACACATGCTCAGGAGGGGCACCAGGAAGCCACATGCTCCTCCACAAAGCACTTTGAAGTATGTGTTTAATTCCATCCTAAGAATTAGACGCTGTATTGCAGGAAATAATATGACCGCGTGATATGTGTAAAGAATGAAATCAGTCACATGTGGGAAGACTAAACAGAGGATCGGTACCTGTTTGTTCATCTTGCCACATGGTGGAATGTCCCTTAAACATTTATATAAGACTCCAAGACAAAACTTCAAGATAGAGGCAGTGCCATGGTGAATGTGAGGCTGGGTCACGAGCTGAGTGCCAGAGGCTCAGGGAGGCTAGAATTGGCTGTGGGACTGTGCAGAAGGGCAGTCACCCACGGGGGGCAGTGTCGAGCCGCCTGCCACCAGCCCATTAATGCAGGGAGGGAAGCGGCTGGTGCTGATTTTCCAAGACAGGCAGGAAATCCAGATTTCTTTTGTGTGTGAAAATCTCCTAATTTCAAAGCTGACAAATGAGCACTGAGGGTCAAACAAAGCCAGCTGCACCCTCTGCCTTGGGTTTTCTGAGATTTGGAGAACATCACGTTTGGATTTGTAGGGAGAGTGCTTAGTCCAGGCCAGGGCGTTCCCAGGGGCTGTTTGAGAACCCCAGTGGGTGAGGTGCTGGGGAGAGGGGTTGGAAGGGAGAGTCTGGTGTTCTGCCAGAGCCAGTTGCTGAGGGACTGAAGAGGCAGGCCCTCTGTCCCCCTCCCTCACCCACCTCCACCTCTGTATGTTTCAGAGGCCCCTCGATTTGAGTCTATCATGGAGGATGTGGAAGTGGGGGCTGGGGAGACTGCTCGCTTCGCTGTGGTGGTGGAGGGGAAACCACTGCCGGACATCATGTGGTACAAGGTCAGTCAGAGGGCAAAGGTGGCCTCTGTTGAGTCCTTGTCTGAGACTGGCCAGGAGCCTGGGTGGAAAGGAGGGGTCTGGGCAGAGAAGAGGAAAGGCGCTCCTAGAGGTGACATTGGGAGGAGAATGAGGGACCCAGGGGTGCTGGATGACACTGGTGGAGGTTCGGGAACCAGGAGACCTGTTAGAGGAATTAGCAGGAGATAAGGGTGGAGACAATTCCGGTCCTTGGGGGAGCAAGGTCCCTGGGCTGGGCAGGTTCCTGGGCCTCAGTGGCAGGTGAAGCAGGCACGGGCTGGCGGTGACGGGTGCCTTTGCAGGATGAGGTGCTGCTGACAGAGAGCAGCCACGTGAGCTTCGTGTACGAGGAGAATGAGTGCTCCCTGGTGGTGCTCAGCACGGGGGCCCAGGATGGAGGCGTCTACACCTGTACGGCCCGGAACCTGGCTGGTGAAGTCTCCTGCAAAGCGGAGCTGGCTGTGCTTTCAGGTGGGCTGGAGTGCAAGGGGAGCAGAGCAAAGCTCACCCTCAGGAATCTGATATGAACCCCTGGCTGGGAATCACTCACCTGGCCCTCCACTCCTTCACCATCGGGCCTCTCGCCCCAGCCACCCTGCCTCCAACCCCCAAATTCTCGTTCCTCTTCCATCTTCTCTATCTGCCCCCCTCTCCCAGTCTCTGCTCTCGCTCCTCTCGCCCTCCCCACTAACGCCAGGCATCTCTTCCTCAGCTCAGACAGCTATGGAGGTGGAGGGGGCCGGAGAAGACCAGGAGCAGCGAGGAAGGAGACTCAGTGACTTTTACGACATCCATCAGGAGATCGGCAGGTGTGGGGCTGGGAGGGTGCAGTGCTGGGAGCCAAGAGAGGCGGATCTGAGGCCAGGCGGGCATGGAGAGCCAGGGCTGCCAGGACACCTGAGCTCCGTCTCCTTCTGTATCACCCAGGGGTGCCTTCTCCTACCTGCGGCGTGTGGTAGAACGGAGTTCTGGCCTGGAGTTTGCAGCCAAGTTCATCCCCAACCACGCCAAGCCAAAGGCGTCGGCATGGCGGGAAGCCCAGCTGCTGGCCCGGCTCCAGCACGACTGCGTCCTCTACTTCCACGAGGCCTTCGAGCGGCGTCGGGGACTGGTCATTGTCACCGAGCTGTATCCTGGGACGGACTGGCTGCTGGGGGGGGGGGCAACAGAGGGGACGAGAAACAAGCAGAGTCTGAGTAACTGGTCCTGGTGACAGCCCGTTAGCAGCATGTCAGCACTGGGCTGACCACCTGTACACACGTTCCCTTTGACAACTGGGAATTCTGAAGGCATCTTATAAATGCTTCATAGATTGGGGTCTGGAGATTTCTACAAAAATCACCATTTTTTATCACCTCCCCTTTTTAGTACTTATGTGTTCTTTAGAACACTTTCTAAGCTTTTAGTAAGTATTAGTGTATTTAGTCCTCATATATCCCTGCCTCATGGAATTTTGTTCCCATTTTACAGATGATGGAGCGGAGGTAGCAAGAGGTTTAGTAACTCATCTGAGGTCACACAGCTGGCAAAGGATGCTGTCTCTCAGGGCTGCAGCGTAGTATGTCTGAACATTTGACATGACCGCATTTCATGAACATCAATACTTGGCTTTATTTGGGAGGCTGTTTTCATAAAGAGTAGAGTTATCCTTTCCTGAGAGCTATGGCTAAACAGAGGCGCCAGGTGACTCCCACTAGCAGGGTAACCATGTCCTTCCTACCCACCAGCTTCCCAGCCTAGCTGGACCCTCAGAACCCCAGATTCAACAAAACCCCAGATTATTCCCTGCCATCCACAGTCAAAAAAAGCTATGCTAACTTGGCCCTTATAAGTATTTTGCAGGGTGGACAAGAGACGTCACCCCCATTTTACACCTGAGGACACCGAGACTCAGAGAGGTTAGGTGACTTGCCTGAGGTCTCACAGCAAGTGAGATTTCCAGCAGGGTTACCCCATCTATGCACCTAGATGATTGGGGGGCAGATGAAGGTGTCAGGTGTACTTTAAGGGGCAGGAGAACCCTGCGCTAAGCTGGGACCTGAGGGAGGAGGAGGGCAGTTGGCCCGGGTACTGTTCTCCTTGATTCAGGACACAGCTGCACAGAGGAGCTGCTGGAGCGAATGGCCAGGAAATCCACCGTGTGTGAGTCTGAGGTGAGGGCAGTGGGTGGCAGGGGCCAGGTTGGGTACTAGCATTCACCCACCTGAGCTGTGAGAACCAAGGGGGTGGGGCCCGGGCATGCCATCTCTGCCCACAAATAGGCTAGGGGTGGTGGTGAGAGCACTTTTAGGTAGGAAGCAGAACTCCTCACCCCACATCAGGCCGGAGCCCCATGTATTTGGGATTTGCATTGTCCTCTTTATATCTCTGTTATTTCCCAATCTTCCTCACATAAATATCCCCAAACATTTCTCCCAGAAGGAGCCCCGCCTAGGCTCTTTTCATTCTCACTGCATGTAGGACTGTACACGTTATATACTGCATGATTCTATAATAATGTGACTGGCTCCCTCCTATAATTGTACAGTGCCCAACCTGAGCAGCTGTACATGCAGACCCTGGATCTCAGCAATCTCAAACCTATGTTTCAAGCCCCTCCACCAGCTATCTGAAGGTCACATCCTTGGCCTCGTCTGGCCTCTTACCAAAGATCTAGTGATATTCCAACATAGTACCCCATCCTACCCCTATGGACGCTGGGCCCCTTGTTTTCACAGATCCGGGCCTATATGCAGCAGGTGCTAGAAGGAATATGCTACCTGCACCAGAGCCATGTGCTGCACCTGGATGTCAAAGTAAGGGGAAGATGGAGGGGAGAGCAGGCCGCCCCTGTGGAAGCCAGGCAGTAGGATATCCTCCCCTTCACTCAGCTTCTGTTCCTTGCATTGTGTCCTGCAGCCTGAGAACCTGCTGGTATGGGATGGTGCAGAGGGTGAAGAGCAGGTGCGGATCTGTGACTTCGGGAATGCCCAGGAGCTGACCCCGGGAGAGCCCCAGTACTGCCAGTATGGCACACCGGAGTTCGTGGCACCTGAGATTGTCAACCAGACCCCAGTGTCTGGAGTCACTGACATCTGGTAATGGCATACCGGGTACTTGGGGAGGCTGGGGCAACTTCCCGCCATGCCGTGCTGGGGACCTGCGCACAGTGTCTCCTGCCCTGTTACCACCTCCCCTCATAACTGGGGCTGATCCAGCCACCCAAGGCCTCAGCCCTGGTAGTCCTTGGCTCCTTGTTTCCCCTGGGTACTAGGTCTCCCCCTCTGCAGCTACTGTGTCTCCCCTAGTGAGGCAGGCCCCATCCCTTGGTTCCCAGACTCCTCTGGGCTTCCTGGGACAGCCTTGCCATGACCCTTGACTTTCCCAGGGATGTCTGGAGCTCTGGGTTCAGGGTCCTCCCCAAAGGAGACATCTGTACCCATCTGTCCACCACTCTGGTCTCAGAGAGAACTGCTAACTCCCTGTGGGAGGTGGGCTTCCTCTTACCCATCCACTTTCCTTTCCCCACAGGCCCGTGGGTGTCGTTGCCTTCCTCTGGTAAGAACCCCTCTGTACTGAGGACCCCAGTCTCCTAATGATCTCCTAGCAGGCCCACCTCTAACATCTTCAGGACCTGGGATGAGAGAGCTGTTCAGGATGTGCAGTCACCCCTTCTCTTCTACACCTCCCATCCCTTCCTGCATTGCACCGGCCTCTTGCACATGACTGCAGACACCCTGTCTGCATGTCCAAGCTCTGCTACTACCACAGCCCTCCAGAAGGGGCCCACTAGCAGCATGCTTAGGAGGCTGGGTCCAGAGAGGCCAATAGGAGCTCAGTGCCATTCAGGCAGGAAACTGCAAGGTCCTGAGTGTCCAGGCATGGTTCAGGGGGGAATACCCCCTTGGCACAGATTCTTCACTTCAGGGACAGAATAGATCCTCTCAGTACAGGCCCAGGGCAGAGGACCTGGTGCCCAGGCCTCCGGGCAACCCTTGCCTCCCTGACATCCAGGTAGTAGGGTAGGGGCAGGACAGACAACAATCTGAAAGACCACCGTGTGCCGGAGTCACCCAACCTCTGCCTTCCCCACAGCCCTGTCCCCAACACCACACCCCCAGTGGCATCCCGTCGCCCCTCTGCATCAGCCCAGGATCCTGCTCTCCTCTCACCACTGCCCTCTCCATCCCTGCAGCCTGACGGGAATCTCCCCTTTTGTGGGGGAAAATGACCGGACAACACTGATGAACATCCGAAACTACAACGTGGCCTTCGAGGAGACCACATTCCTGAGCCTGAGCAGGGAGGCCCGAGGTTTCCTCATCAAAGTGCTGGTGCGGGACCAGCTGTGAGTACCTGACCCTTGGGAACCCCCATCTGCAGAGGCCCTCAGGGCACCCCAGCTCCTCCTCAAGCCTGCACCTTCAGACATTCAACCCCCCAACTCCTTGAAGGCACCCTTCTCTCATAAATGCATTGACAGGCTGAGTGAATGAACAAATGCTAACTGCCTTCTTAACCCCCTTCCTTTACAGGAGGCCTTCCGCAAAGGAGACCCTAGAACATCCCTGGTTCAAAGTGAGTCTGGCCTGTAAAGCCGTGGTAGGAGGGTGAAGGGAGCGAGAGTGTTGGGCACAGCTCCGTGTGAGGAGCACCTGCTGTGCATGGTAACTAGGATGGGCACCTTATGCAAAAGTGACTTACTGTCCTTACAATAGCTCTGCAGAGACAGGTATTAGTTTTCCCATTTTGTTGCTAAGGAAAGTCAGCCTCAAGTTGGGGTATCATGTACTCCAAGGCACAGGTCTGGACCCCTCATCCTGGGGGTCATCCTCAGGGATCACCCTGGCTCTTGAGACCAACTCTGGTCTCCTCACGCCCGTGTGCCCGCCTCCGAGCTGCCTGGGTCCCACCACGGCGGTGGGTGAGTGGCCTGGTTGGCTCAGCCTCCCTGCATGAGCTCCCTGTGGGCAGGGTCCTCACTCGTTCATCTTCAGACCTCAGCATCGCCAGCCACAGAGGGGAGCTCAGCAAATGGTCCAGAAAGAGCAACTGAATGAACTCCCTAGGGCACTGTGCTGGGTCACCTGAGGACTCTGGTATCTGACCTTGGAGTGAGAGCCTTGTCTCTCAGAACAGACACCCACTCTGAAAAGGACAGTCTGGGTGGGTGGCTGGGGAAGCATCTGCCTGGGTCTGGCCCACGGAGGCGCCACATGTCTGGGGTGCTGGCTCTGTGTTGAGACAGGCAGTGAGCTGGGAAGAAATAAGGGGGTGTTGGCAGGTGACTAAGCACAGGCCTCCAGGGCAGCCAGTATGCTGGGATGGGGCCTTTGAGCCCTAGTGAGGCCCCAAAGCCCACCTGGGGAGCCCTAGGTTTTCTGCCTTTCTGCTAAGTTTCAGGGAATTTGTCCCCCTCTGGGTACCATGGCTATGGGGGATGTTGACAGGTCCAAAAAGAGGTCTCTTAGGAACCCTGATTCAATGCACCACTGTCTCCCTGCTGTGGCCCTGTCTCCCCATTGCTAACCTTGATGGGCTCGGTGGACAGAGGGCTTTCTCTCACACCCTCCTTCTGGGTTTGCAGACACAGGCAAAGGGCGCAGAGGTGAGCACGGATCACCTAAAGCTATTCCTCTCCCGGCGGAGGTGGCAGGTAAGTCTGGCGCAGCCCCGCCCCGCCCAGCCTGTTCTGCAGCCCTTTCTCTCCCCCGCCTGCCTTTATCTGTGTGCCTGCACCTGTTCATCTGTCTTCCCACTTTCTATTCATCTGACCCCCAGCTTCCCTCTGCCTGCCTTGGGTCTCCTCCCCCAGGGCCAAGGTGGGCACTGAGTGGGTCAGTCCTGCCCCAGGGCTCCCTCAGGGCTGACTCTGGCACCCTGTCTCCAGCGCTCCCAGATCAGCTACAAGTGCCACCTGGTGCTGCGCCCCATCCCTGAGCTGCTGCGGGCTCCCCCAGAGCGGGTGTGGGTGGCCGTGCCCAGAAGAACACCCCCCAGCGGGGGGCTCTCGTCCTCCTCAGACTCGGAAGAGGAAGAGCTGGAGGAGCTGCCCTCAGTGCCCCGCCCACTGCAGCCTGAGTTCTCCGGCTCCCGCGTGTCCCTCACTGACATTCCCACTGAGGATGAGACCCTGGGGGCCTCAGAGGCTGGGGGTGCTCCGCTCATGGACTGGCAGGACCAGGGAAGGGTCCCCTCTCAGGATCAGGATGCCCCCTGCCCTCAGGCCCTCCCCTCCCCAGGCCAGCAGCCCCCGGCTGGGTCCAGCCCCCAGCGGGGAGAGCTCAGGAGGGGCAGCTCCGCTGAGAGTGCCCTGCCCCGGGCCTGGCCGAGGGACCCGGGCCGGGGCCTGCACAAGGCAGCATCCGTGGAGCTGCCACAGCGCCGAAGCCCCAGCCCGGGGGCCACCCGCCTGGCTCGGGGAGGCCTGGGTGAGGGCGAGTATGCCCAGAGGCTGCAGGCCCTGCGCCAGCGGCTGCTACGGGGAAGCCCTGAGGATGGCAAGGTCAGCGGCCTCAGGGGTCCCCTGTTAGAGAGCCTGGGGGGCCGTAACCGGGACCCCAGGCTGGCGAGGGCTGCCTCTAGTGAGGCAGCTCCCCACCACCAGCCTCCACCTGAGACACGAGGCCTGCAGAAGAGCAGTAGCTTCTCTCAGGGTGAGGCTGAGCCCCGGGGCCGTCACCGGCGGGCTGGGGCACCCCTAGAGATCCCCGTGGCCAGGCTTGGGGCCCGCAGGTTACAGGAGTCTCCCTCCTTGTCTGCTCTCAGTGAGGCCCAGCCACCCAGTCCAGCAAGACCCAGTGCCCCTAAACCCAGCACTCCCAAGCCCAGTGGTGCCCCCAAATCTTTGGAACCTCCCGCCACCATGCCTGGTCAGGTCCCTCAGCCCTCGGTGCCCCAGCCTCCCCAAGAGAAGGTCCTAAAGTCCACCCCAGAACCAGTCCCAGCCCCCAAACCCACTAAAGCCCCTGCAACTGTGCAAACCCCAGTGCCGCCTGCCACACCCTATGCCCAGATCATGCAGTCGCTCCAGCTGTCGGGCCACGCACAAGGGCCCCCGCAGGGCCCGGCCACACCTCTGTCAGAGCCCAAACCCCACCCAGCTGTGTTCGCCAGGGTGGCCTCCCCACCTCCCGGGGTCCCCGAGAAGCGTGCGCCTTCCGCGGGGGCTCCTCCGGGGCCTCCCCCGGGGCCGGCTGAGAAAGCCCAGGTGGTGCCCGCAGTCCCCCGCAGGCCAGGCAGTAGCCTCAGCAGCAGCATCGAGAACCTGGAATCCGAGGCCGTGTTCGAAGCCAAGTTCAAGCGCAGCCGTGAGTCGCCCCTCTCGCGGGGGCTGCGGCTGCTGAGCCGCTCGCGGTCGGAGGAGCGCGGCCCCTTCCGCGGGGCGCAGGAGGACGGCATGTACCGGCCCAGCCCGGCGGGCACGCCCCTGGAGCTGGTGCGCCGGCCCGAGCGCTCCCGCTCCGTGCAGGACCTCCGCGCGCTCGGGGAGCCGAGCCTCGTGCGCCGCCTCTCGCTGTCGCTGTCCCAGCGGCTGCGGCGGACCCCGCCCGCGCAGCGCCCCTCCGCCTGGGAGGCGCGCGGCGCCGACGGGGAGAGCTCGGAGGGGGGCAGCTCGGCGCGGGGCTCCCCGGTGCTGGCCGTGCGCAGGAAGCTCAGCGCCACGCTCGAGCGCCTGTCCAGCCGGCTGCAGCGCAGCGGCAGCAGCGAGGACTCCGGGGGCGCGTCGGGCCGCAGCACCCCCCTGTTTGGACGGCTGCGCAGGGCCACGTCCGAGGGCGAGAGTCTGCGGCGCCTGGGCCTCCCGCACAACCAGCTGGCCGCCCAGCCCGGCGCCACCACGCCCTCCGCCGAGTCCCTGGGCTCCGAGGCCAGCGGCACGTCGGGGTCCTCAGGTGAGGAGGGGCAGGGACAGGGGCCTGCGAATCAGTGGGGCGCGGGTGGGGTTGAGGGATAGGGCTGAGGTGGCAGGTGCTGAGCCCGAAGAGGGTGAGGTGCGCTGGGGAGAGGCCCTGGGAGGAGGAGGAGGTCAGGAGGGACACCCCGAAAGACTGAGGGGCGCTGGAGGCCCTGAGGGTGGAATTGGCAGGGCCTGAGGGGCAGTTCCCTGAGGGACAGAGGCTGCCTGGAGCGTCCAGCGGCGGGGCTGGAGGTCCTCGCCTTCTCTGGGCTGAGGGCTGCAGGGAGGTGGGAGTTTTCGGGGACTGGCTGGACACGGGCTGTGGGCCTGGGCCTTCACAGCGCCGGCGGAAGGCCGAAGCCGCCTGCGCTGGGGCCTCTCTCGGCCACGGAAGGACAAGGGGTTATCGCAGCCAAACCTCTCCGCCGGCGCCCAGGAGGATTCGGGTCACCCCTACGTGCGCAGCGAGTCAGGTAAGAGAGGCCAGCTGCGTGAGGCGGCCCGGCCCACCCCAGGAGCTGCCCTCGCTGGGGGGAGATGAGCATCCTGAGCTGCACCCCTCCGGGGTGGACGGTGCCGGGAGGCAGGAAAGGACAGTAGTGAGAGCAGCAGCTGCTGTCAGCCAGGCACTTAGCACTTCGCAGGCTCCGTGTCACCCAGCGCTCCCTCAGAGGAGCATAGGTCTGGAGGGCTCTAGCCTCATCCCTGTTTCAGGTGAGGAAGCAGAGGCTCAGCGCTGCTAAGTAGCTTGTCTGAGTCACAGAACTGGTGGTTAGTGGAGCAGCCAGAGAACTGGACCGTAGGACCCTCCACGGCATGTCCTAGAAGTGGCTTCGGGACACCACACTTGCTTGGCTAACCTTTGTCCTCTGGGAGGTCCTAGAGGGTCTCTCTTACTGGGCATATTTCAGGCGTGCAGGCAAGGCCCCCCTAACTGCATAGCCCCACCAGATGTGTGTACGCTTAAATGCGCACCCAAAGACACTTTCTCAGCCTAGAAGCTTCCTTTCTGGACCCTGCCCCCAATTTTCTATTCCTGACAGCTTGAACACCAGCTGCCCCTCCCTGTCCCCTCTGCACCCCAGCAGATACTTGTGCAGGGACACGGACTTTAGGGCTTTTTGCTGGGGGCAGGGGGAATTGGGCTATGCCCTTCTGCGTTTTTCTAAGGCCACGGGGAGGGAGGTGTCACTCATCTAGGGTCACCTCAGTTCCCCATCTGAAAATGAGGCTTCACCCAAAGACCTCAAGTCACGGTTTCCAGGCCAACACACAGGAAAGGAGCAGGCTCCCAGAGCCAGGCTGAGTGTGGGATCTTTATTGGCCCCAGTTCAGTTCTTCCCCAGTTTCCTGATGAATCTCAGAACTGTCCCAGCCACACTCAGCTGGCCTGGAGGGGATTATGTCTGGCCTTGACCAGGGCAGCTGGGGCATCAGACTCCAGGCAGGGACAGTGAGAACTATAGTGAGTGAGAGGAGGGAGAGAGGCCAGTTGGAGGGGGCAAAGGTGGAGGAGGGGGAAAGAGAGAGGGAGAAGCCAGCACGGAGGTCTGGGGCCAGCTGATCCCTTCCCACCTGGGGGCCTCCCTCCTGGCCCCATCTTGCTTGTGCAGCTGACTTCCTGCTGAGGCAGAGTCCCCTTCTCACCCTCCATCCCTCCCTGCAGGAAGAGGGCTGGCCCCTGTCCACTCATCCTAGGGATGGCCCCAGGGGAGTGGGGGTAGGACTCAAAGAGCTGGGGCAAGGTCACCTCTGCTCCTCCCCTCCCTCTCACCTCTGAACCCCCATGCCTCACCCCCTTGGTCTGGAGCTAGCCCTTGATGCCACTATACTCAGTGTTTTTGGCACCTTGGTGTAGGACCCCTCCTTGGGGAACACTGGGGTACAGTGGCAAGTGGGGCACACTGCTGTCCTGACCCTCCATTCCTGTGAGCATTCCTCTCCTGCCCAGCTCATCCCCAGCCCCGCTCCCTCCTGGTTCTCTAGACAGGCAGCAGCTGGGCTCCCAGGGATAGCTACTGCTCCTTCTCTCTGCCTGTGAGAAAATAATTACATCCTCTTCCCCCTCCTCCTTGCCCTGGTGGCCAGGCCCAGATTAGGATGCTTCTAAAGAGACATTCCCAGGGAGCAGCAACACACCAAGGAACTTGAGGCTGGCTTCCCTGGAGGCAGGCCCCGGGCCCGTCCACAGCCGGGCGGGAGGCCCCGTCCCCAACCAGCTGGGAAGCCAGCTTGGCCACGGCAGCTTTTTCCTCTGGGGGTCTGCGTCTGGCTTCTCTCCTGGGCATGTGTATGAGACAGGAATCACGACAACAATCCTATGAACACCTATTCTGTGTTAGACACATGTCAAGCATTTTACATGCCTCTTGATTTTCACAACAATTCTATGCGCTTGGTGTTATTATCTCCCTCAATTTATACCTACCTCCCCGGATCCCAGGTGGAACAAGGGGTGGGGGAGCTGCCACCCTTTGGGTTCTGCTTGCACTTAAGACCTTTTGGGACTGCCTATTTTGATTGGACACCCTGTCCTGTCATGCCTCAGAGAGGAGGTATTGTGGGATCTTAACTATTATAGATTTTCAAGATTTATTTGTTTTTATTTTATTTAACAAATGCTCAAAGGGCATTTCCTTAGTGTCAAGCCCTGCTCTGGGCAATTTACAAATGTGCTAGCATCTTCAACAGGCAGTGAAAGGGTAAGATAGCTCTGCGTACAGTAAGTGCCAGGGCAGTGTGAGGCTCACCCCAGAGAAGATTCGGGAAGGTCTGGGAAGAGACAACCTTTTGCTTTACTCCCAGTTCTCATACACCTCCTGCCCTCCCTTGGCAGCACCTGAGCCAGGGTCCCCACAGACCCTTAGCTGTCTTCACTCTCCCTCCAGACTTCCCCCCAGTCTTCCACATCAAACTGAAGGACCAGGTGCTGCTGGAAGGAGAGGCCGCCACCCTACTCTGCCTGCCAGCGGCCTGCCCTGCACCCCACATCTCCTGGATGAAAGGTAAGGCGAGCCCTTCTCCCCAGAGAGGAGTAAGCAAGAGGCCCTTCCACCAGGGGATGCTAAGGGAAGGGAGCTGTCAATGGAAGGGCTCGTAGGACCACATCTGCTGCCTCATTCAGCAGTTCTTCCTGTTCCTCTGCCCCCAGACAAGGAGTCCCTGCGGTCAGAGCCCTCGGTGGTCATCGTGTCCTGCAAAGACGGGCGGCAGCTGCTGAGCATCCCCCGGGCGGCCAAGCGGCATGCCGGGCTCTACGAGTGCTCGGCCACCAACGTCCTAGGCAGCATCACCAGCTCCTGCACTGTGGCTGTGGCCAGTGAGCCTGGAGCAGGGGCCATGGCGGGCAGCGATGGGGTGGCAGGCAGGGCCACATGGGCCCTAAGCTGGGGTACAGGGGCTCACTGGGGCTCTGCCTCCTCTTGCCAGGGGTCCCAGGAAAGCTCGCTCCTCCTGAGGTGCCCCAGACCTACCAGGACACGGCGCTGGTGGTGTGGAAGCCAGGAGACGGCCGGGCACCTTGCACCTACACGCTGGAGCGGCGGGTGGATGGTGAGGCCCTGAGCCAGCATTTGGGGTGGAGGTGGCAGGCGAAGGCAGAGAAGCTGGTGTCTTGGGCCACCGCTTCCATGGTCTCAGTCCCTCCCCCATGCTGCCCACAGGGGAGTCTGCCTGGCACCCCGTGAGCTCAGGCATCCCTGACTGTTACTACAACGTGACCCAACTGCCACTTGGCTTGACCGTGAGGTTCCGTGTGGCCTGTGCCAACCGTGCTGGGCAAGGCCCCTTCAGCAACCCTTCTGAGAAGGTCCTCGTCAGGGGCACACAAGGTCAGGGGGATGGGGGGAGGTGATCCAAGAGGGGCGGGGCCCAGGTCCGCCTCTTCCTTGGTGACCTCCCAGTGGTGACCTCTTTTCTTCCTCCACCTAGATTCCTCAGTTCTGCCACCTGCTGCTCACCACCACGCCCCTGTTACCTCAGGGCCAGCCAGGGCCCCACCTCCTACCTCACTGGCCTCACAGTCCACCCCAGCCCCTGCTTCTTCAGCCCCCCAGTCAGCTGCTCTCAGCCCCTCATCTCTCCCGACATCCCCCCACCAGGCCTTGCCCTCACTCAAGGCTGTGGGTCCACCACCCCAGACTCCCCCACGAAAGCACAGGGCCCTGCCGGCTGCCAGGCAGACAGAGCCCACCCCACCCAGTGCCCAAGCCACCCCAAGTGAGCCTAAGTCTTCCGTCCCTGGCATTGGGACCCCCACCCTAGCCTCCACCCCTCAAGGGGTTAAACCAGCGTCTTCCTCAACTCCCCGGTATATGGTGACATCCTTTGTGTCTGCACCACCAGCCCCCGAGCCCCCAGCCCCTGAGCCCCCTCCTGAGCCCACCCAGGTGACTGTGCGGAGCCTCAGCCCAGCCAAGGACACAGTCAGTTCCCATCGGGGTGGTTCCCCCAGCTCTCCTGGGCCAGAGGCCACCACTCTTCGACAGGGCCCCCCTCAGAAACCCTACACCTTCCTGGAGGAGAAGGCCAGGCAAGTGGAAGGGTGGGAATATGGGGTGGGGGGTTGCGAAGGGAACACAGGGACTCCGGAGAGGGGAGCAGACTGCCTCAGACGGGGTGGGGGGGTAAGTGCCAAAACCCAGGTCCTTAGCACTCGTGATTTTGAGTTTTCCCTGTACCAGGCACCTGCTAAGCTCTTTAGCCTTAGGCACATTTAATTTTCACAAACTAGATGGAGAGAGAGAGACTGTATTATTATCATCACCCTTTTCACAGATGGGGAAACTGAGGTTAGAGGTCACGGGCCTTGCCTAAGGCACAAGAGCCAGGACTGAACCCCCGTTACTAGGGTTGCAGTCCAGAGCCCCCATTCGGAACCGCTGCACTCTTGCCCCCAAGCCCCTGCTCCCCGCCCTGTAGGTCGCAGAGTGGGGTGTGCCCTCCTCTCCTCTGAGCCTGTGGTGTGCCCCCAACACATAGAGGCCGCTTTGGTGTCGTGCGAGCTTGCCGCGAGAATGCCACAGGGCGGACATTTGTGGCCAAGATCGTGCCCTACGCGGCGGAGGGCAAACGGCGGGTCCTGCAGGAATACGAAGTGCTGCGGACGCTGCACCACGAGCGGCTCATGTCCCTGCATGAGGCCTACATCACCCCGCGGTACCTTGTGCTCATCGCTGAGAGCTGTGGCAACCGGGAGCTCCTCTGTGGGCTCAGTGACAGGTACTGGCAATTCTGGGGTAGGGGGCAAGGGGCGAGAGTGGGGAGAGCTGGGCTGGCATATCACTCGCAGCACCCCTGCTCACCCCTGCCCCCAGGTTCCGGTATTCGGAGGACGACGTGGCGACCTATGTGGTGCAGCTGCTGCAAGGCCTGGACTACCTCCACGGCCAGCACGTGCTGCACCTAGACATCAAGCCGGACAACCTGCTGCTGGCCCCTGACAACGCCCTCAAGATCGTGGACTTTGGCAGTGCCCAGCCCTACAACCCCCAGGCCCTGCAGCCCCTCGGCCACCGCACGGGCACGCTGGAGTTCATGGGTGAGAGCACCGTGCCGGCTGGGAAGGCAGTTGGGGTCGAGCCAGACAGGTAGCAGCCAGGGAGCACCCTGCTTCCTCACAGATAGGCTATTCGTCGAGTGCTTCCTGTCGGCGAGTGCTGAACCAAGCTAACCCTATTCCTTAGGGTTCCTCTGCGAGCCACCCTTTACAGCCCAGGAAGGGAGAGCCAGAAGGTTTAGTAAATGGCCCAGCTCCCAGGAGCTAGAACAGCAGCCTGGGAGTCGAACTAGCCAGGCTGATTTCAAAGGCTCTTAATCTTAGAACTGGTCTCTCTTTTTGTGACTGAGCATCCTGCCTTGGAGCTGATCTGGGGAAACTAGGGACCCTGGTTCTCCGCAATTCTGGGGACCCCTACCATTCAGTACTTGTGCTCATTCCTCAGGTACCCCTCATCTCCCTTGAGGGTCCCCCCTACTCCAGGGCCAGGGCCTGCTGCTCTGGTTGTGCCTGGGCATTGTCCTGCACCTCAAGCCCCCAGGGACCTCCCCTGCCTCTCCCTGCTCCCCTGCCACGAGTAGCTGGTTCAGCCTGGTCTCTGTCTCCTGTCAGCTCCTGAGATGGTGAAGGGAGAACCCATCGGCTCTGCTACGGATATCTGGGGAGTGGGTGTGCTCACTTACATCATGTGAGTACCCCAGGGCCCACCCTGTGCCTACACCCTCTCCCATCCCCAGCACACACATGAGCACGCATGAGCCCCAGGAGCCGGGGGCCCTGCCCTCGAGCGTTGGGTCCTTCAGCATCTCCACGCTAATGTCTCTGCCCTGTGAGTTCTCTTTTAACCTATGTGTCTCTACCACAGGCTTAGTGGCCGCTCCCCATTCTATGAGCCAGACCCCCAGGAAACAGAGGCTCGGATTGTGGGGGGCCGCTTTGATGCCTTCCAACTATATCCCAACACCTCTCAAAGCGCCACCCTTTTCTTGCGAAAGGTCCTCTCCGTACATCCCTGGTGAGTGGGCCCCATAACTGCCAGCCCCCAGCGCCACCTGCCCGTAGCCCAGACTGCCCTGGCTCAGCACACACCCAAACTCCCGGGCGAGTCCAGGATTGGCACAGGGCCTGTGGGAGGGCACAGCCCCCCAGCTGCAGGAGCTGTCCCTCCAGACTCACTGTCCCTGGCCTGGCCTGGCCTGGCAGGAGCCGGCCCTCCCTGCAGGACTGCCTGGCCCACCCATGGCTGCAGGACGCCTACCTGATGAAGCTGCGCCGCCAGACACTCACCTTCACCACCAACCGGCTCAAGGAGTTCCTGAGCGAGCAGCGGCGCCGCAGGACCGAGGCCGCCACCCATCACAAGGTGCTGCTCCGCTCCTACCCAGGCAACCCCTAGCGGCCGCCAGGACCACAGCCGGCCTCGGGCTTCGACTCGGGGTTCCTGCTGCTGCGCGGGACATTCCAGGGCCCACACTAAGCCGGGTGGGCCTGGGGCTTCGGACACCACCAGCAGCAACATCCGGCCGGGCTATTACCTCATGGACCCACAGGGACAGAGGCCCCGGCTTTGGTCAATGCCACCCTGGCCAGACCCAGAGGGGACCCGTTGGCCAGGCTGGGCTGTGGTGGGAGCAGGAAGAGGGGCAGGAAGGGAGGGGAAGTGATGAAGAGAAGAAGCTGAGGGTTAAGGAGGGAGGCTCTAGGAAGGTTCTGAGGGTGAGAGGAAGAGCCAGCTGAAGAGGGTGTGAGTGACTGGAGAGGAGGAAAAGGAAAGCGCCGAGGGCCGCGGGCTGGGAATGAGGGTCAGCGGGGCGGGGACAGGACAGGGACACCATGCCAGGGAGTCGGGGCCAGCATGTGAGAGGGCGGTGAGCTGGGGGAGGGCGCGGGGAGCACTCAGGTGGGCGTGGCCGCTGCCGGCATCCCGGAGGAGAACTTGGAGGGCTGGAGGCAGTGGTCACTCAAGCCAGCGCTTGCCAGTCCCAGTGGCTGAAGCTCTGGGCACCCTGTGCTGGGCCCCGAGTGTCTCCACCACCCCTCTGTGGCCTTTGTCCTTCCCATTCGTATTTATTTATTTATTGACTTTTACGAGGTTTCCCTTCCATCTAATCCCTATCACCCATGTTGTCCTGACCACCCCCCCACCCCAGCCATCCAGCTGTCTGTGCAGCTGTCTGTCTGTCTGTCACGAGGAAAATAAAAACGACAAGCAGCAGGGACTGTGTGTGATCTATGGAGTGGGGTGGCTGGGGGTGCAGCGGCCAGCATTTTAGACCCCCTGGGCCAGTGGAATAAGGCCGAGGAATAACAATTAGCACCTTCGGTCCCTTCTTCCTTCCCTGGCCCTCCTGGTCTGTGACTTCTCCTGGTAGGGCCACTGAAACTGCCTCCCTGCGTGCACCCCCAAGCCAGACTCTGGTGCTCTTCCTCTTCCACATTCCCTCATCACAGCTTAGAAGATGCTGGCTCTGGAATGGGGCCTCCCACAGCCCAGTCCTGGCTCAGCACCCCCGTCACTCGGCCCGGGTGTCAGGCAGCTCATGGTGACCCCTGGAGCAGAGAGGTCCTCACTATGATTAGTGAGAACAGGTGGTGTGAGGAGCCGCAAGGAGAGGCCCTCACCCAGGCTCGGTGTCAGAGCATTATGGAGGCACTTGGGCACCATGCACCAGGAGTGCTCTGGTCAGCGTGTCTGGTGATGGAGACAGACACGAGCATTTTCTTAGGGACTAGAGACTTCTATCCCCATGGCAAGCAGTGGGGGCTGCTGTGTGCTGAGGCGCTTGACTCTAGCCGCTCTGCTGCCATGCCACAGAGCGGGCCCTGGGTCCTAAAACTGAGTGGCCTTTCCTGAGGTGGGGGCAGGAGGAAGCCAGTTCTCCTTGTGTCCAGAGAGGGACTGCACCCCTCTCCCCATCTTGAAACTGTTCTTGGCAAAGTGAAAGGAGTAAAGCCTCCCGCTAGGAGCCGAGAGCTGGCGCTGGTGTGTGCTGATTGAGGTGGAGGGCGCCTTGGCTGGAGTCCAAACAGCCCTTCGCCCAGCCCAGTCCAGCCTCTCCAGCTTCTCAGGACCCCCCAGGGAAGAGGTAAGCCCCATCATCATAAAATAACAGGCTGTTAAAGCCAGCTGGAAGGAACCAGAGAGATGCCTTGCCCACCTGTCATTTTAGCGATGAAGATCTACAGTTTGCCTGTGAGAATCTCTAATCCCCTTCTCACTGCAAGTGTTTTCATATAAAAATGAGGTGCCTGAACTCATATCTTGATAAATGGTAAAATTCCTCTGCTGTTCCCCCTTGGATCTTGAGCTCCCTTCGCATCTCCATTGGAAATGGCGTGTGAACTGCCTGTGCCAAACCCGGAGGAGCACAGGTAATTTACGGCAGCAGAGCTGTGTCAAAATTGCTCTGATCAAAAGGTGACCGCGCGCCACACCTGAGCGGGCAGTTAGCACGACTGCAAGAAATGCTTCCTACCTGGAGCCCCGCCTGGACAGACTGGACTCCAGGCAAGCCCAGAGGGGTTCACTGACCCCCTTCAGATCCCTGCAGGTGAGCTGATGCTCCTACAGACTCCTTTTTGCCCCCAACAGGGACTTGGACAGACCTAGATTTGGGGAGTCAGTTAGTGGCAATCCCCAGGGACAATGCAACCCACCAGATTTACGGGGTCACGGGGGGGGGGGGGGGGGGGAGTGTGAATGGGGGTGGGGACAGGAGGGAAAGCTATTCTCAAAAACTCTTTCGTGTCCCAAGTTTGCCTCAGTTTACCGCCAGGGGGCACAGTGAGGAAAACACAACCGGAGACTCCGGAGGGGGGGCACGGGGAGGTGGGGGAGGCACTTCCAGATTGGTCCTGTCAGCACCTGGCACTCTCATCATTGGCTGCATGGACAGTGAAGTCACAGATACTCTCCCTCATTCAGATACTCACGCCCTTTACCTGATGGCATCTGGACAAGGGCGTGATTTCCAACTGTCCAGAGACTGACTCAAGTGTAAACCTGTCCCATTAGGGAACTGGAGCTGAATTTCTTGTCACCTGGAGCCATGTCCTGCGGGAGTGGATCCTCTCTGCCCTGAAAGGGGCTGGGACTGTGTCTGGCTGTCCAGGCACTGACATGTGATGTACCCCAGAGCCACTCAGTTTTCCCCCCTGGCCTGTCTCATAGGCTGAGCCAGCATCCCGGGTGTCCTCAGGCTGAATAAGGAGTCTGCTTGGGGCAGGGGGTGGGGGCTGAGGCCCCAGAGGATTTGGGGCAACCACATCAAACAAGGCAAGAAGGGGAGAGATGTATAAAACGAGGGCCCAGGGCTGAGTACCTGCCTCGCCCCTACTGTGTCAGTTGGAAGGTCTTGCCGCCTGCTACCCAGCTTGGCCTCCCAAGTCCTGAAGTTGACGCCCCGCCCCCACCATGATGAGTCTGGATCCTCAGATCAACCCCAGACACTCCCACCCTGGGATGTTCTGAGTCTGCAGGGAAAAGTCTGAAGCCAGAGTTTCTGTGTCCGC
Source organism: Talpa occidentalis (assembly GCF_014898055.3). Classification (NCBI taxonomy): domain Eukaryota; kingdom Metazoa; phylum Chordata; class Mammalia; order Eulipotyphla; family Talpidae; genus Talpa; species Talpa occidentalis. The sequence continues at coordinate 137,825,994 of NW_023603184.1, forward strand.
TTAGACTCATGTTTGCTTCCCCCTCCCCAGATGTCTAAATCAGGTCCCACCAGAAAAACCTTCTGCTCCACCTCCAGGATGCACTCTGGAAATCGACGACTCCCAGGTCCAGAGTGCTGCTACTCACATCCAGTCCTCTCACAGGGGCCACAGGTGAGGGAGAGGCCAGAAGCCCTGGGAAGGAGGAGGCTCCTGCGTGGGGAGTTGAGGGGGGAAGGAGAGGCTGAGCACAGTACCATGGAGGGCTGGAGTCACTGGGGAGCGCAGTTACTGCGGTGTTGAAGGGTGCAAGACAGGAGTAGATCATTTTATCTGGGTAACAGTCCAGGAGGAGAAGTTCTCCCTACCCCACCTCCTGCAAGGGTTTAGTAGGCCGAGGGGGCAGAGGGGAAAGTGTGAGGGTGGACAGGGTTACAGGCAAAAGCATCATTGGGGAGCCCTGGGCCCTGACCCAGCCCATGGGTAGGTCCCCAAAGGAGCTGGGAGAGAAGAGGCCGCAGTGAGAGCTGGAGCTGCTAAACAACGTGCTGATGGAGGGCAGCATAACTAAGCTGACTTGCCGCATCTCGGCTTTCCCGGACACACCCCTGCTGAAGCAAGGATGCATGGAGCTGCACAAGGGGCCCTAGTATCGCTGCGTCCTTGAGGGAGGATATAGTGGCACTGGTGGTGTGTGATGGAGAGCTGGCAGACCTGGGCCAGTACAGTATAACGTAGCCAACCCCTTGGCCAGTGCTCCGACTCGGCATGAATCCTCGCAGAAGGTAAGGGCAGCTTGTGCCCAGTGCCATCTTGAAGATCAGCACCACCCTGAGGGTGCTTGCACCAGGACGAGCCGCACACATATACTGCTGGGCCCAGCTGAGTCTAAATTGAGTTGTAACCAGTGCAACTCCAAACACAACCCCGGGCACAGACTAGGGCACAGAGCCATGTGGGCGGGGTACATATTCCCTGTGTCAGGATCCCCTCCCACCCAGGCTGAGAAGGCCCCTGTGGGCTTCACTTGTGTGTCTCCAGGGCCCCAAGGTCACAGAGCCAGGGCTAGAGCCCTGGTCTTCTTGCTCCCAATCCAGGGTAATTTCCACGACCAGGAGACTTGCAAGACACAGCGAGATGTGTGGCCATTCCTGAGCTTTCACCCTCGTCTGTCTTTGACCCCCAGTTCCATCCTACCAAGTAAGAAAGGCGGCCATCGGTCGGGTATAAATAACTGCTGAGGACTGAAGCCCCAGAGAGGCGAAAGCCTTGGCGCCCCTGCTCAGGGCCAGGTGCTAGCTGGAGAGGAGATGCCGCTGCCCAGCCTCACCTCTTGGCCTTGGGCTGGGTCTCGCTCCCTTTCCCTTCTTCCTCTAGCCCCGGCTAAGATGCAGAAGGGACCGGCGAACACTAAGGCGCGCAAAGGCGCAGGCGACGCTGACTGCTCTGACCCCGGGCGAGCCTGCGGCCGGCGGGGGCAGGTCCAGAAGGACGCGGAGGGCGGCAGGTAAGGGCGGGGTCCTGCCGCGGGGGCTGGGCCTGGAGCTGGAACTGGGGCGGGACTGGCCCAGGAGCCGGGCGAGCGCGGGACGGGGCGGGGAGCGCGCGGAGGAGCCGAGCCGGCTAATTAGCCCCGCAGGGGCGTCGGCAAAGGCACCCACGGCCCCGCCCTTGCCACCCCAGGGTGTCCTTCGAGATCGGCAGTGCCAGCACCCGCCGACCCCTCGCCGGGCCGCGCCCAAGGACCCCGGCAAGGACGAGGTGTCCGTGGGGAGCACCTGGCATGGACAGAGCTTTGCTCGCGTGGACGTGGCCTGAATGGGACCTCCAGAACTTTCGCTCCGGCTCCAAGCCCGGCGGTGGGTGAAACCGACATCCCTCCTCAGTCTGCTAAATAAAGTTTCTATGCCCCTCCGCGTCTATTCTGTTCTTTTAAGGCACCCTAGCCCCCCTCCCGCACCCACTCACTCCCGGGGCACACCAAAGGCACCGCGCCTCGTGCAGGGCTTTATTCTACAGGCAGCAAATCCGAAATCGCTTTCTCTCAGGATCGGGCACTCCCCTTCCCAGCGGGACTGGCAGCAGCCTGGGACTCCGCCCTTCCTCGCTCGAGACGCGGGGGTCGGGCCGGGGGGTGCACACCCCGTCTGGACTCGAGCCCCACTTTCTCCCTGTGACCTCTACTCTGTATTTCCCTACTAAGGCTGCGTCTGGTCCTATTCCCAGATCGTTCCAGGTCCTAATCTTAGGTTTCAGCCTCTGCTTCTTAGACTAATTCAGACCTTCCTACTCGGTCCCTTGGACACGCCCCCATGTGTACCCCTTGGTCCCACCTCGCTCTTCTCTCGCAGCAGGAAGGGGAAGGCGTGTGAACTACAACTCCCGGCAGGCTCTGCGAGGGACTTCTCGCGAGTTGCGAGAAGACACGTGCGCGGAAGCAGCGAGCAGTAGCGAGCGGCAGAGCTGGCATAAAGGGAGCTGGTGGTAAAGGGAGCCTATGGAGGGGCGGCGAGAGGCTCCATGACGGAGGGTCCCTGGACGAAGGGCAGACTCGGAGGGCCCGCCTGGCTCTCCGCACGTTGGCTCCTGTGTGGGTCCCACAACCCCCGGCTTCGCGAGACTAGAATTATTAGACTGTCAGTGGTGGGGTTCACAGGGCCAGCAGTCAGTCTCCCGAATCCGGAGATTCAGCGCTTGTCGTCAGTGTTGGGACTCAGGGGGTTGGTAGGTTCGGTGTTCGGGACGCCTGGGAATCTGCCATTTGATTCAGGGTTCGTCACCTAGAGGTTAGTGTGAGGATGCAGGGTCAGCAAATAGAGGGGTTTTGCTAGGATATGGGGTTCATCAGATCCGGATCAGCGTTAGTTCAATACTTGGCATTCCCTATTAGGATTGGAGTTAAATATGTGAAGCTCATTGGGATTTGAAGTTCAGTACTCTGGGTTCAGGATTTAACATGTAGAGGCAGGGTGCACTATTGAGAATAAGTGGGTATGGGGTTTCGGCTCTTTGAGGATTGGGGTCTGAGAAGGGCGCCTGTCGCTGAGTGTCTAGTGTTTGAATTTGTGGCCGGAGGGCAGAAGTCTGCTATGGATCAAGTTGCAGTGTGTGAATCTCATAACTGGGGAGAATTGTTGGGTTTGAAGGCCCACTGGAATCAGGGTTGGGGTCTGAGGTGAAGGATTTGTGAGGTGTGATGTCCAGGAAGAGAGTCCCAGATTTACGTGGTGGGAGAGACCTAAATGTCACTATTTGGGGTTTGGTTGGCATGTGCGTGGGGGTCCTGATTAGGGTGTGAAATCTGAGTCTGATTTCTCTGTTGGGATTTGAAGTTTAGGGGGCCATCACCATCATGCTCAAAGCCGTGATCCTGATTGGAGGCCCTCAAAAGGGTGAGGAGTTGGGGGTTTGGGTGAGGAGGTTGGGCACTGGGGTGGTTGGTGGCATGGGGCAGATGAAGACAGGAAACTGAAGTGTGTTTTTCTGTCCTCTCCCAGGAACTCGCTTCAGGCCTTTGTCTTTTGAGGTGCCCAAACCCCTGTTTCCAGTGGCAGGGGTCCCTATGATCCAGCACCACATTGAGGCCTGTGCCCAGGTAACCTCCTAGGCTCCCCTCTTCCACCTCACTTCCTGCTCATCTCCTTTTAGCTGCATTTCCATTTTCCCCCAAGCATGACTTGTTCCCACCAGGCATAACTCCAGGAACTCCCCTTTACAAACAGCATTGTGAGAGGTGCCCCCTGGAGTTGTGCAGGGCAGCTGCCCAACTATCCTCCCCAATCTAGTCTCTTTGGCTTCACACCTATTTTTAAAGCATGTGCGATCAGATGGGAATCTTAGAGACAATTTAAAGCTGTAGCATGGGGAACCCTAATAGATAGCAAAGCACAGACCTCCTATCCTTTCTCACTCAGGAGCTCGTTTCTTTATTGCTTTTGGGATTGGGACTGGCAAGGTTTTGTATGAATCCAGTCTCTGCTGTTGGGACTTGAGCAAATTTCTCGCCCTTTCTGAATTTTAGTTTCCTTATTTGTAAACTGGGGATGATTAGACCTACTTTGTAGGATGATGAAGCTTAGAGGTGATGTTTGTAAAGTGCCTAGTCCAACATAGGCATTTGATCAATGGTACCCTTACCTCAGCCTGATCGCAAGCTCAGATTGACAGACAATAAAGATGCGGGGAAAGCATGGGTTCTCCTTTAATGCAGCCTAGTAGGCAAAATGTTCCCCCAGGGTGTTGGGTGGGGAGTGGCTGAGACTTCCTTCAACTTCCTCATTGTCCAAACGAACAAACAGACCAGAGTGAGTGCCCAGAGCCAGTCCAGCTGAGACTGACACTGATCTCTGGACTTTTGGACCATTGCCAGGTACTGCCCAGCATTGCCTTCCCTCATGTTTTTGTTTCTTCCCATCTCTTCCCTTGTCTTCAGGTCCCTGGGATGCAGGAGATTCTGCTCATTGGCTTCTATCAACCTGATGAGCCTCTTACTCGGTTCCTAGAAGCTGCCCAGCAGGAGTTTAACCTTCCAGTCAGGTGTTTGTGCACACTTGCTGTACGGGGGGCGGGGAGCAGTGCCTGAGGCTTCCTGGTTCTCAGGTGTGGATTGAGTTGCTGTGTTGAGTTGCTGTTGCCGACTTCCTCATGCACTGGGAGGGTACTTATTTGGGTATCTGAATTCCTGAATACATTGAGTTTCTCTGTGGGTCTTGGGCATAGCCCCGGGAGCAGGAGGGGTCAGATGCTCACACCCATGCTGTCTGTCTTTTCTCATCTTACTGAGCTGGCTGTGGGGTCCTGGGACAGGTACCTGCAGGAATTTGCCCCCCTGGGCACAGGCGGTGGTCTCTACCACTTCCGGGACCAGATCCTGGCTGGAAGCCCGGAGGCCTTCTTTGTGCTCAATGCTGATGTCTGCTCCGACTTCCCCCTGAATGCTATGTTGGATGCCCACAGACTCCAGCCTCACCCTTTCTTACTCCTTGGCACCACGGTGAGGAGGTCAGGAGGGCTGGGAGGGACAGAGGGGGTCTACACCCTGATCCAGTAAGGTTCCTGGAATGTAGGTTGTTGGGGAGGCAGGGGCAGCCCGGGGAGTTGGAGGTGGAAGGGGCATCAGGAGGGATATGTGCCAGAACACCAACTCCCCCCCTTCAGCCCTTGGCTGCTCCATAGTAGGGAGGGGGAAGGCAGCTGTCAGTTCTCACCCCCGCTGAAGACCTGTCAGTGGCTGAAGACCTGTCAGTGGTGGAGCTGCCTGCCAGGTGCCACAGGAGAGGGAAGGAAGAAAGAGAAAACAGACCTTGCTGCTCTGCGGCCAGCAGGTCACCGTCTGGCTGTGTCTGTCTTTCAGGCTAACAGGACGCAATCCCTCAACTATGGCTGCATCGTAGAGAATCCACAGACACATGAGGTGAGAGGAAAGCAGGGACTGGCTGAGTGTCTCCTCAGTGTCTTGCCACCCCCACCCCCTGCCTCTAGAGAATGCTCGCATGCTGTGGGGTGGGCCCCCGTATTGTCAAACAGGTGGGACCCACCCTCACTTGTTGATCTTCTGTCCCTTTTAAAGACATTGGCGGGGGCCTCCCCGGTGGCGCAGCAGTTGAGCGCTGGGTTGCGAATCTGCCCGCAGCCTCTGCAGCGCCTGTTCAATCCCCGGCTGCTCCCCGGCCACCGGAGGAGGGTCCCGCATGGCGCGCAGACCTCTCCTGCCGCCCGCTGCTCCCCTCAGCAGTGTACTTCGGTCCTTCTGCCTGCTCTGCTCCCCGCTCTGGCTCTGGTGAATTCTCTCACCCTCCCGCGCTTCTGACTATACCCAGTGCTTGTGTAAATAAATAAATAAATAAATAAATATGTTGGCGCGACAAGGGGGTGATGGTTAATTTCATGGGTGCACTGCTGCAGAGATGTATGCACAGTGAACTGTGGGAGCACAACCTGGCCAATCCAGCCTGGCCCGGGTGGGGAGGGGAGGGGAGGCAAGGCCTGGAGGGGGCCAGGTCTGCGCTGTGTTAAATTCGTCCAGATAGAGAAGGAGGCGGGAATGCATTGCGGGTAGAGCAAATGGGATGTGCTAAGGCACCGAGGCAGGAAACAGCGTCATGGGCCAGGCAGAGGCTGACGTTTGTGCGTTTGAGAAACGCCTGCCCCTGAGTATGCAGAGGGCCTTAGGGCCTCATTGCCGTGACCTGTCCCCCAGTAAACTCAGCCTCTGCCGTAGGTCCTGCACTATGTGGAGAAACCCAGCACTTTCGTCAGTGACATCATCAACTGCGGCATCTACCTCTTCTCCCCAGAAGCCCTGAAGCCCCTTCGGGACGTCTTCCAGCGTAATCAGCAGGATGGGCAACTGTGAGGCGGGCCCCATGGCCCTGTAACCCCAACTACCCCTAGTCACAGACCACCCTCCCCCACCAAGTCTCTGCAAACTCCATCTCAACCTGCTCACCTTCCTCCTCCCTCCTTTCCACTTGTCATCTCCAGCTGAGCCTCCCCAGCCCCTCCCCTTCTAACCTCATTCTGTCCCTCTTCCTTATCCATCCCAGTTCTTCCTCTGTCACCGCCTGCCCACTCCCCTTCTGGTCCATTTCTCTCAAGCCCTGAGTGTCCCAGAGATGTCTTTCAGAACAGACGGCAACACACACACTTGGGTGCACACGCCTGAATGTAGACATACACACTCATACACACACGCACTCTCTTTCTCTCACACTGAGGCTGAGGATCCCTCAGAGCCTTGCACGCCATGAGCCACAGTCCCACCCAGCTTATTGTCCTAGGCCCGGGAACTGTCCCGGAGCTGCCTTCAGCCACCCCTCCACCCAAGTCCGCCCCCCCCGCACTGCACCTCATTCACTTACTCCCACCCACATCTCTGCTTCTCTCTCCATCTTGCCTGGCCTCTCTGTCTGTTTCTGCTGAGCTGGCATCTCTACCATCTCTCTCTCCTCTCTTTCTGTGACTGTCTCTGCCCTCACCAGCTGCCTTCCTCTGGGGTGAGTCTGTCTGTGTTTCATTTCATCCAGTGAGAGGGTGGGTGACTGGAGGTGGGGTTTAGAGGAGTAGATGGGGAAGAGAAAATGAAAATGGGGGGATGACAGGTCTGGTCAGACTTCTTCTGGACCTGGGGGGGATGGGCAGCAGATCTGTGCTTGGGGGTCTCCTGGGAAAACACCCCAGCTGGGGGAGTGAGGGGTGGTGGGGGTGAGGTGATGAGGGAGCGGATCCTGGGATGTGATCTGGGAAAAGATCTGACCAGTGCTGAGAGGTATTGGGGTCCCTCCCACCTGCATCCCTGACACCGTTGGCCCCTATATCGGCCTCAGCTAGGGAACTGATGTCAGCTTGTCTTCTTCGTCTGCCAGGGAAGACTCTTCAGGCCTGTGGCCAGGGGCAGGTACCATCCGCCTGGAGCAGGATGTGTTCTCAGCCCTGGCTGGGCAGGGCCAGATTTATGTGCATCTGACTGATGGTATCTGGAGCCAGATCAAGTCTGCAGGGTATGGGGAGAGCTCTGATGGGGTGGCTGGTTCACCTAATGGTTGGGGCTTTGGAGTGGTGCACAGGCCCTGCTGGCCCCTGAGCCCCTGCTCTACTTTGTGTGGCCCCTAGCTCAGCCCTCTATGCTTCCCGCCTCTATCTGAGCCAGTACCAGCTCACTCACCCAGAACGTTTGGCCAAGCACAACCCAGGGGGTCCGCGAATCCGAGGTACCCACCTGATCCCAATTCCTAGCCTTTGTCCCCCTCCCCAGCCCTCTCTGCTCTCTGGGCCATAACTCCTGATCTCAGGTCCAGAGGTGATGTCTCAATCCCTGCCCTCCCTGAACCAGAGATGGTTTGGGGTATTTGCCCCCAGGTCCTCTCTTCTGCTTCTAGGAAACGTTTACATCCACCCAACGGCTAGGGTGGCCCCATCGGCAGTGGTAAGTGGCGGCCAGCCCCAGGGAGAGGACAGGGGCTGTCAGGACGGGCGGGGCACTGCAGACACGCACCCAGAATGCCGGTCTGCTTTGTCACTCTGTCCTGTGGCTGCAGCAGGTCCACTTGGGAATTGGATTTGGGGTTCTCCAAACCCTCCCGGGACTCACCATGCATGTTTTTCTTCACAGCTGGGCCCCAACGTCTCCATCGGAGAGGGGGTGACCGTGGGCGAGGGTGTGCGGCTCCGAGAGACCATTGTCCTCCACGGGGCCACGCTGCAGGTAGGCACTGGCACAAGAGGCAGTGGCTGGCGCCCCAAGAGGCTGAGGGGGGGTTCTGTGCTTGACCCCTCTTCACCCCTCACCTCATCCTGTTTGGCAGGAGCACACATGTGTTCTGCACAGCATTGTGGGCTGGGGAAGCACTGTGGGCCGCTGGGCCCGTGTGGAGGGTACCCCCAACGACCCCAACCCCAATGACCCCCGTGCTCATATGGACAGTGAAAGCCTCTTCAAAGATGGGAAGCTGCTGCCTGCCATCACTATCCTGGGTATGGCTTCCCGGGGGACCTGAGCAGGGAGAAACTGCCATCCGTGATGGCCATGCCCTTTGGGGCATCTGTTCCCGTGTGCATGTGTGTGCACGTGTGTGTATGTGTGGCAAACATTTACCCAGTGCCTGCTGTGTGCCAGGCCCTGTGTGAGTCATGGGGTGGGGGGCGTCACGCCAGAGAGCACAGATGGGCAGGGAGAGATCCCTCCCGGCAGGCAGTGGCCCCTGACTGCTGAGCCCTGGCCTGCCCACCCCAAGGCCTCCTCCTGGTGCCCTCGTCCATGCTACAGGCTGCCGTGTCCGGATCCCTGCTGAGGTGCTCATCCTGAACTCGATTGTTCTGCCACACAAGGAGCTGAGCCGCAGCTTCACCAACCAGATCATCCTCTGAGGGGGGCTGCCACAGGGCCCCCCAGCTCCTACTCACTCCCCTGGAGGAGACTGCCTGTGTGGTCACCTCTGTCCAGAAGGGACTGGAGGAAGCCAGGCAGGATCTTCATATGATGGGAGCGATGTGGGTGGCCCACGCCGGGCCTCTCTCTCCACTCCCTAATAAACCCCGGTGAACCTTGGAGCCAGCACGGACTCGCCTGTGCCTGGGCTGGGGTGAGGGTGGAAGGGGGGCAGCTGAGTCAGGCCCCCCCACATTAGCATTTAAATTGGAGTCGTTGCTGCGGGCTCATGAATAATGAATCTGGAGCCTGGTAAATCTCCCCCTCCCACTGCCTCAGCCTCACACACGGCTCCAGAGCAAGGCCCTCAAGGCTCCCGGCCTGCCTGGCCCCCGCCTTCGCCCCTACTGACGCTGCCTGCTTGCCCGCCTTCCTGTTCCTCTTCACTGGGCCTGGCTCAGGCTCAGAGTGGAAGGATTCCGAAGGGAAGGGTGAAGGATTTTGGTTGGGCAGTGGGGTGCGGGTGGCGGGCACGGGCCCTGGGAGCCACAGGCTCAAGATTGGCTCACCCAGAAGCCACTCTCAGTTCCTGCTGGGCCCCAGCCCTGGCCTGTTTTCCGCTTTGCCAGCTCCATCTGCTGCTAGCCCAGTTTTTGGTGAGGTGGGGGTTTCTCCCTCGAGTCTGTCTCCTACTCCCCTGGCAGGCGGGGCAGCGGGAGCTGGTGCCTCTCCAGAAACACAATGGAGCCTCTGTTGGGGAGGGGAGGGGTCCTGGCCCTGGCCACCTCCCACCACCCTGGCCCTGCCCTTTGAGAGGATGCAGTTCACTTCTCCACATTCCTGGAGCCCCAGAGGAACCCAACCACCTCTCCTGTCTGTCCATGACCCCCATGTGCCCCTCTTGGCACCCCCCCCTTCCCCAGCTGTGGGTGCGGAGCTTAGTTGCCAGATGAGCTGGTAATGATCGTAATCTGCTAATTGAGAGGAATCTAATTACCCGAAGAGAATGGGGGGGTAGGGTGTGGGTGGGAGAGAGGAGGGGGTCCTGGCAGCAGGCAGGGGTGGCAGGCAGCAGGGTGCTGGGGCCTTGTTATCTGCACCCGGGTCTGGGTCAGAGCCCAGGATCTCAGAGCTTCATCCCGGCAGCTCAGAAGACGGCGTTTCAGGAGCAGGGCTGAGGGTGACAAGGGGACTGGGCCAGATGTGACCTCCTAGCCTGTGCACGCTCTGCAGGATGAAAGCCTCCAGGATTCTAGCAGTCTTGACTACTGGGCCCCTTTCCTTGGGTCTCTGCCATCGCCTCTGGGATTGGGAGGGGCTGCTGACACCTATTCTGCACCTGGGGTCGACTCCCTGAGGAAGAGGCTAGTGGGCCTGGGGCCAGGGCCCAGGGCCCTTCCTGCTCCTCCCCCAGTCCTGACCCTTCTGTTCCGAGTGGTTGGCAGAGGCCATGGCAGCTCCATCATAAATATGATAATTTAATTATTTTCTCAGCAAAACACCGTGAAATCCAATAAGTCTGTGTCAGGCCCTGGCCCCCGGGACCCCCCTCCTAGGCCCAGTGGGGGTGGGGACATGTTGGGGAGGGGAAGGAGAAAGGGTCAGTGTTGGAAATAGGAGGGGCCAGTGACACAGATCTTTGTAACATTGCCCCCCCACCCCCTCACCCCCCACCTCCGGCTGAGGGAGTCACTGTGTGCGTGGCTGCACACATGCTGGGGGGGGTGTTCAAGGAGAGAAATTGTAATGCCCCCCTCCTCTCCACCCCTTGTCTGACCTAGGAGGGCCCTAGCGCCCCACCCACCTGAGGGCACAGCTCAGGGCCCATGATCTGGAGCTGCCTCTGGAGGGGAGAGCAGGGAGGCCCCTTCTTTCATCACCTCTGGGACCTCCTTGGCCCAGTAGGGATAGGAAGGTGCTGGCCCCAGGAGGGGTTTCAAAGCAGAGAACCCAGGGAGCTGGGGTGGGAAGTGGGGGATGTGCTGGGGGAGGGATGCGGGGGAGGGGTGCGCTCCTGCCATTAGTGCTTTTTTTGGTTTCCATAAAAAGATTATTCTGTAAAATCAGTGAGGGGGAGCGAGCTGGGGGCCGGGGTGGGGGGGTGGTGGGCGGGTCCCTGGCACCAAGCTGGATAGGGTGACTGGGGAGGAGAGCTGGGGACCGAGTGTGGAGAGAAATTTGGATGGGCTTCAGGAGCCATTGAGGGGGAGAGGCCGAGCCAAGAACACAGATTGGGGGGATGCTGGCCAGGACGAGGTGGGGTGGGGGCAGTGCCCACATCTCCCTCCAGCCCCTTTGGCAGGGCTGCCCAGGGCTCCAGTCCCACCCCATCTCCGTCCCCTCCCCCTGGCACTTAGCAGCCATTATCGGGGGAGCAGATTGCAGCCCCCTCCCCCTCTCCGGGAAGCAGGCACAGCTGGGGCCCCGCCACATCTGCCGCATCAGCACGGAGCACAGCTGGGTGTGCCCAGAGCCACGCTCCCCAAAACACAAAGGGGGCGGGCGACTGGGAGAACCCAGACCCCCGAGACAGACACACTGACACCTCTGCCAACAGACACACTTCTCTTGGCAAAGCTACACCCACCAGCACTCATGCTCCCTGTGTGCAGAGACAGGCGAACTGACAAACATGCAATTACTCTGCCCCGCCTGCCACCCCCGGTCCCCTCCCCTGCCCCTCCTTTCACCAGGCTCCCCTTGGCCACCTCCGAAGCACCCCAGGCTTTTGCTGTCCCGTGTGAAAGGGAGCACACCCCTCCGGGAAGCTTGGAGAACAGGACGGGGAGTGGTAGAGGAGTCTGGGTGTGGGGCATGAGCTTGGGGAAACTACCCGCCTAGACTCCCTGCCCATACCCCTCCCCACAAAGAAGCTCCCTCTGACTCCTCAGTCCTGGCCACCCGGGGCCTGCCCGGGGGCTGCAGCCCAGGTGGGCTGGGCACCCTGGACTTGTTCCCGAGACACCGTTCCACTGACTTCCTCAAGGGGGCGCTGTGTGCCCTCAGTCTCCAGCCGGGAGCTCAGTACCTCTCAGGGCTGGCCCCTTCCTGCCCCCCGGCCCCCCAATAATCTGCCAGTCTTCTGCCCCAGCAGTGTATCCCCCCACTCAGCTCCGGTGCCCTTGACACTTGCAGGATGTCTATGGCGGCTGTCGGGGTAGAGGAGCCCCCTCCCAGGGGGTGACTGGACTTCCTGCTTTCCCAGGCGGCGACCACCTCGGGCCCCTGGTGAAATCATGGCCCCTCTGCAGCCTTGCCCTGTCTCCCCCCACCCATCTCCTTGGTCCTGGAGTCTTGTCCTCCACCCCCTCCTCCCTCACCCCTCCCCAGGCCCACACCGCGCCGCCCCTGCCCCTCGGAGCTTTAATCCCTCCCGCTGCTGTGCCGCCTTATCTGCTCCCAGCAGCTTTCGCAGTTGCAAAGCCCTCTCCCCCTCCTTCCCTGGATCTTCCCCCCGCCCCCCTGCCTTTCCCAGCCCGCTTCTCTGCGACCTGCACACCCCCCAACCTGTCTCCGGCTCAGTGCCCCGTGATGGGTTCCTGACTGACACCAGGTTGGCACCCCAACGTCCTTTGCCCTCTCTCCAGCCTCAGCTCCCGGAGGGCCGGCGCCCACCCACTCCCACACTGGCCTCCCCTGCCCAGCCCTCCCCTGCAGGCCCCATGGACTGGGTCAGTTCTGCCCAGCCAAGGTTTTTCTGCTCTGCCCTCCCTTTCCTCGCCCCCTCCCCAGTTCTCCTGCCACCCCTCGGTGTTAGACCGGCTCCCCTTCAGCCCCATGACCTGCTGCCTGGCCTTGGGAAGGCCTGGAGGAGGCTGGAGGGTGTTGGCTCCAGGGACTCTGGAGAGGGGTCCGGCCAGGCCATGCTTGCCCTCGGATGGGGGCGGGTACAGAGGGCTGTCGGGCAGTGGGGGCTGGGCCCGCGGTGGGTCGCTAACCCTCTTCAGTCGCCGCAGATCACGTCTGGGCCTCCCCACCCCCTTCACTGGGACTCTCATTAACCGCTTCTCCTGCCTCGTCCGCGGCATAAATAACCCAGATAAATCAGCCGCCGTCCGCCCCCCGCCCCTCGGCCCCCGCACAGCCCGTTTGTCACCGCTGCTCGCTCACCAGCCAGGCCTGGCCCAGGCCGGCCTCCGCCCCCCCATCCCTGTCCCTTCCCGCCCACATCCGTCCCGCACTGGCTCATCCTTGGTCCGCACCGGAGCCAGACCTGGGGCAGGTGTCAGGGCTGGGGAGAGTGGCCAGGAGATGTCCTTCAGAACAGGGGAGCGGGGGACCATCTCTCTAGGAGAACGGGAAGAGTTCGGGGACCATGTCATTCATGAATGGGACCAGCAGGCAGGGAGTTGGGCCCACAAAGCACGGAAAGGGGCAAAGGCGGCCAGTATGGACTCCCCTATACTGGGAGAAGCAAAGCCCCAGAACCAGGGTGCAGAAGGGGCCTCAAGGGTGCCCTGGGAGCCCCCCAGCTCCATCTTGGGAGGACTGCTTTGGGGGCATTTTGCCCAAATAAAGCCTCCATGCCTCCTGCTAGGTGCTCAGTCAGAACCCTCTGCCCTCCCGCACCCTCTGCCCCCATTCGCATGCAGCGGCTGTAGAACCACTGCCTCTCCACCATCCTTCCTCGCTGTCAGGAAGCCTAGTTCAGTGCCTGGGCCGGGGGGGCCGGGGGGGGGCGGAGAATTGGACTGGGGATTAGTGTAGGGAATGGGGAGAACCGGAGTGCAAAGGCTGGTCGGCTGAGACTGCACCCACACCCCCCCAACCCCTCCCAATCCCCTACGCCTGCACCCACACTCCCAACCCTCTTTGCTCACGCTCAGCTCAGGTTCTGGCCAGCCACACCGGACCCCAAGGCTCACTGCAGGGGGCAGCTGGCCCCGGGGGAATGGGTGGGGAAAGCAGGAAGGGACTGGGGGAGCTTGGGCGCGGGGCTGGGGTGGGGGTGGGGAAGAAGCTGGGCCGGGCCCCAGGGACCAGCTGGGCAATGAGCCGGGGAAGCAGCCGGGAGGCTAAATGAGGGAGATTATCACCCAACTGCAGCCGGGCAGAGAGGGAGGCAGGCAGGGAAGCGGGAAGAGGGAGGGGGAAAAGATGGGGGCCAGAGGGGAAGGGGGTGCAGGATAGAAGGCTTGAGGGGGACAAAAGAGACTGGAGGCGTGGGGGGAAAGGCCAAGGAAAGGGCTGTAGAGACGGGGGTATGCCCGCTGAACAGAGCCAGGGGGCCCGGGGGACCGGAGCGTCGGGGCTTGGGGACAATTGGAGACAGCTGGCTGGGGCAGGGGTGGTGCGAGCAGCTAACTGCCTTTCCACTTGCCAGCAGCCTGGAGCGCCCCCCACCCCCCACCCCCACTGGCTCACCACCCAACTCTTTCCTCTTAGAGGCTGGAGGCTTCCTGCTGCGCCCCCGGGACCCAGGGTGTGATTTGGGCTCCGAGAGGCCAGTATGTTGGGGGAGGATGACCCCATGATCTCAAAGGATGGCAGGGCAATTGGGGGACATGCACTGAGTCCAAGGCAGTAATGAGTGCCCTAGAGAGCTTGGGGGGCAGCTCCCCGCTTCTTGGCAGAGCCCCAGACTGAAGTAACCTTAAAAAAGCAATTAAATCACCTTTTTAAAAAAACCCAGTAAAGAAAAATCAATACTAGGAGAAAGGGGAAGAGAGAGGCTGGAGGGGGTGGTGAGAGGGGGTGGGAAGAAGGCACTGGAAGGGGCTGGGAACCTACCAGGGAGAGGGCAGGAGGGGGCTGCCTGGGCAGGGGGCAGGGAGGGGGACCTACCGTGGTCATCTGGAGACTCTTAGTGCTAACTCAGCAGCTGCTTCATTGCTCCCCCCTCCCGAGCCAGATGCAGCCCCTGACCCCAGGGGTCTTATCTTCCCAGCTTGGGGAGCTGCTGTGGGAAGCCCAGCCGCGGGGTCCCTGAGGAAGCTACTTCGATGATAAGAGGATGGGAACAACCCATGCAGGGCACCGCGAGCGGCCAGGGCGGGGTGTGGGTGGGCTCCGCGCTCAGGTGACCCGTGACTGATGGCCTGACCTGGCCTTGCAGCCCAGGCGGGCGGAGCAGCTCCCTGCCCCCAGGGGGCCGTCCTAGGCCTCCTCCCCTGGGCCAGGCTGGGGCTGTGACCGGACCAGCGGGGCCAGGCCTGGCGTAGGGGACGGGTGGCCATTGGGCAGCGGGTGGACCTCAGGCTCTCATCCCCAGCAGCTGCCGTTTCCCTCAGATCGATTCCCTTCTCACTTTTTTTTCTGCTGCTGGTTCCTCAGCTCAGATCGATGGAGCCGCCTCCCCCGCCCCTCTGAGCTTCCTCTCCCTGCTGCTCATTAGCGCCCCGATTAATCAGGGCCCCTTTCCTCTGGGGGACAAGCGCTTCCTCCCCCGTGAGGGTTCACGCTCTCCTTTGGCCCCAAGGGCACGCCCCCACCCTGGGGACCCCAAACCATGTCCAGGCGTCCCACCCTGCCTGTGCCCACAGCCCACCACTCCTTGGAGACAGCAGCTACCCTGGGACGCCCCAGCCCACTTTGCTGGGAACCCCGCCTCTATTTCTTTGGGGTCGCACCACCCCTTCCTGGTGAAGGACAGCACAGTGGCCCCCCTCTAGTACTCCCACTGGGACGCTTCCCCTCCCTCTACCACACCCTCTCCCCCTACTGGGGGTCGCTCCCCCATTTCATCCCGCCTCTCTGCTCCCTGCACTGCTTACCCAGTGCTCACCCCCACCCCCTGCCTGGCTGTGGCCACGGACTTGGGAAACCCTGAAGAGCAAAGTGACCACAGAAGTGCCAGCCAGGATGCCCTCAGCCCCAGACGCGTGGTGGCTGAGTTTGGGGGGTGAGGGCAAAGTGGGGGCGAGGGCAGCCAGTGACCCAGTGGGGGCTGGAGTCCGATGGGCTTTGACGCTGGAAGCAGTTCTGGGGAAGTGAAGGATCCTGGAGGCATCCGCGGCCCCTCGGCCCCTCGCCCTCCTCCGCCCTGCCCGCCCTCACTCAAACAAGTGGCTCCCATGGAGTTTCTGGAAGCTACTGTGCGTGGGGTGCTGGGGTCAGAGGGTGAGTGGGTGCTGGAGATGGGAGTCAGGGAGGCCAGGCGGTGGGGGACAGAGCCGACTGACCTCTCCTGGGGTGAGGTCCAGAAAAGCGGCTGGGGACCCCCGGTGCCCCACGTCCCCGGGTGGCCTGGGAGCGGGGCCATCGGGGCACCCACTAGTGCCTGCGGTGGAGTAAGAGTTCGGGAGGCAGCCCGACGAGGTCTCAGGCAGGGCCGGGGGATCCCTGTCCGAGGCCGGGGGCCGCCCCCGCCCCGGCCCGGCTCCTGCCGCCCGGGCTGCCGGTGAACGCTGTTGACATGTCCTGAATTATTAAGCGCGGGGTGGGCTCCGGAGCACATGCTGAGCGGAGCGGCTGGGGCTGCGCGGCGTGGCGGAGCAGCGCTCGCTCCCTCGCTCACTCGCTCGCTCGCAGGGACACACGCAGGGGCTGACAGCTGTGCTGGTGCTGATAAGGGAAGCCACAAGGAGACGATCGAGGAGAGAGACAAGCGGCAGAAGAGGCAGCGGCGGCAGAGGCAGCACCAGGGCTGCGGAGCTGCTGCGAGTGGGAGGGACGCCCCCACCTCGGGCCCCCACCCCGTCCCTGTCCGCCACCCGCTTGCCCTGAGTTTAGAAGAGCCGCCGCTGCCACCACCGCCACTCCAGAGGGCACCGAGGGCTGCTGGCCAGGGAGGGACGGGGGCAGGAAGGCGCTGGCCAGTCCCAGCAGCCGGGGACAGATGCCGATCGAGATTGTGTGCAAAATCAAATTTGCAGAGGAGGATGCGAAACCCAAGGAGAAGGAGGCAGGGGATGAACAGAGCCTCCTGGGGGCTGCGCAGGGGCCAACGGCCCCCCGGGACCTGGCCACCTTCGCCAGCACCAGCACTCTGCACGGGCTGGGCCGGGCCTGTGGCCCAGGCCTCCACGGACTGCGCAGGACCCTGTGGGCGCTGGCCCTACTCACCTCGCTGGCTGCCTTCCTGTACCAGGCGGCGGGCCTGGCCCGGGGCTACCTGACCCGGCCTCACCTGGTGGCCATGGACTCTGCCGCCCCCGCGCCAGCGGCGGGCTTCCCGGCCGTCACCCTCTGCAACATCAACCGCTTCCGGCACTCGGCACTCAGCGACGCCGACATCTTCCACCTGGCCAACCTGACCGGGCTGCCCCCCAAAGACCGGGACGGGCACCGCGCGGCCGGCCTGCGCTACCCGGAGCCCGACATGGTGGACATCCTCAACCGCACCGGCCACCAGCTGGCCGACATGCTCAAGAGCTGCAACTTCAGTGGGCATCGCTGCTCCGCCAGCAACTTCTCCGTGGTGAGTCCTGCCAGCTGGCCTGCCTGGCCTGGGGTGGCCAGCGGCGGGCAGGGGCGGGGGCTGTGCTTGTGGGTATCCTCGACGGCAGGGCTTCCCCTCCTTCCGCCACCAGAGGCTGGCCTGGTGTCTCCCCCAAGCCTGGTGTTTCCCTCTGGCTTCCCAGCCGTGGAGCAGGGACGCTCACAGGGGCTTACCCCGGCGCGGCTGCTGCTCCTCCTCTCAGCGCTGCTGCTGCTGCTGCAGGGCTGGGGCTGGGGCCGGGGTCCTGGAGTGGGCTGGGGGGTCCTGAAGCTGCCAACTTGCAGGGAAGGGATGCCCCATGCCAGGGTCAGGCCCACTGGCCCCCACTTTCCTCTTGTCCCCTTTTTCTTCTGTGGCTACTAGATTCCTGTCCCCATCACAGAAGGGTGATGGGGAGAGGGTGTTTGGGGGCTCCAGCCAGGGCTTCTCTGGGGGAGCTGGCCCGACCAGCAGGCTGGATAGAGATGGTCTTCGTGGACACTGGGTGCCAGTGTCCCTTCTGTGTCTGTGTCTCTCACACACACCCCCTTTCACAGACTCCCTCACACATCCCTCTTTCATGCCGCCCCTCTGGCTGCTCCCCCCGTCCCTCCCTCCCTCCGTCCGGTTCCTGCTGCTCCCTGGCCCGGCTCTGGCTCTTACACTGAGAACCACTCACTCACTCTCCCGTGCAGGGCTTACCCTCAGCGTTGCACGCACACACATGCATGCACAGGCACACGTGCACACACACCCCTACTGCTCAGGGACAGTTTCCCACACACCCCTGCTCTCACACGCAGTGTCCCTGTCACTACGCTCACGTGCATACCTGCACACCCACACACCCTGAGAGCTACTCGCCCGTGCCCACCTCCCGGCTCTGACTTAGCTGCCAGGGACAGGGTCATGCTGGGGATGCCACCCCCTCTTGTAGCCCCCTCATCTACCTCAACCCTACTCCCCACGCGGGGACGGCTGGCGACAGCTCTCACGTACGTGTGAACACATACACACATACTATCACTGGAGAGGAGCGTCAGCTTGGGCTGCCTTCCCGTGCACACCTCCCGCGTCAGGTGTGTGAGTGGAGCGTGTGTCTGCTAGACAGTCTGTGTGTCTGTCAGGGCTCCGTGCCCACCCCAGGCACAGGCTATCCATTATTCCTGTGCTTGAGGTGTCTGTCCCCCGGCCACACTTTACTCCCAGCCTTGTGTACGTGTGTTTTCATCCTTGTTACCACTGCCTGGTGCAAATGCAAATACATGGCATTGACACGGTGCCTGATCCAGTCCAGCCTCCAGCGGCCAGCCCCAGAGATGGGGGGCCTTCCCCACTCGTGGCCAGCTGCCCCCACCCATGTTCTTTCGCTCACTGTCTCAGTATCACCCAGAAACATGCTCCAAGCGGGCTGCTGGCCCCCATCATACCTGCAGCCTCTGGGACCCCTTGCTTGGGGGGTGGGGGAGTTGGGTAGAAGTGGAGGAAGGGACAAGTGGGGGAGGATTGTGCAGGAGAGGAGTTGGGGTCACTGGACTGTCATCTGGCTATACACCCCCTCTTTTAAGAAAAGCCATTGCTCCCCAAACCCAGGCTGGGAGAGTTCCCAAAGAGGAGGTGGGGCACAGTGTGGATGTGGCCTTCCCCATCCATGGGGCTCCCATCTGACATCCTCGCCCACTGAGAGGGGGGACAGAGCCCAGGCTCAGCAGGTGCTGTTGCGGTGATCAATGGGGGCTTTGTGTCCCCGCACCCTGTGTGGGCTCCGGCTAGGGGTGGGAAGGAAAGGGAAGAGATGGAGGGGGCCGAGGCAGGGAGGGGAGAGGGCAGGGGTTTCCCACCTGGCCTTGGGAAAGGGAAAGGAGGTGCCTGGGGGAGAGGGAGCAGGGAGTCCCCTGATCAAGGCTGGTGAATCCCTGTGAATCCTGAGCATGGGGCGGGCAGAGGGGTGGACCTCCCCCAGGCCCTTTGGTACCTGAGAAAGGATTGTTGAAGTTTGTGGATCTCAGCTCTGGGGCTGCTGCAGGAGGGTGAGGGCAGGAGGGGCAAAGCTAGCATTGGGGGTCTGGAATCCCCTTCTGGACGCTGATTTCCTTGACCCCCTCACCCCAGCCTCCATCTGCTGAGAGCTGCTTTCCCTTGGGCCTGGCATCCTGGGGCTGAGCCTGCTCCAGATGCACAAGGGACTGGGCTGATGGTTGGGATGGGGCCCATGGTCCCTGGCCTGGGGAAGAGAGAGGTGTGTGGTGCAGGCAAGGATGGACAAGGGCTATGGAGACAAAGACACAGGGTCTCTGATGAGGACAGGAGGCTCATGACAGCCTGTGCGGTAACATGGAGCCCCCGATGGGGATTTGGGGCCTGTGGTGGGTGACGGGGCTGAGGCCCGAGGGTGGCAAGCTGGTCAGTGACAATGACAGGCTTTGGGGAAGGGGCTGGTATGTGTTTTCTGTCGCTTTCCCTGTTTCCTCCTTCCCACTCCCCACTCTGCTGTGACCTTTCCTCCGGAATCCAAGTTAATAAATGTCACATTTTCCAGCCTATTTTTACTCCGGGTAATGCGCCCTCCCCCAGTACCCTAAGCTGCTGCTCTTGCTTCTGTTACCGCGGTCGTCGCTCTCACCCCCACACTCCCAAATATCCCCTCGCCGACTCCCGATCAGCCTGGAGCCTGAGTGCCTACTGTGCCCACGGAGCCTGCCAGGTGCCTTGGAGAGGATCCAGGGCGGCCCGCGGCCCTGCTCCCTGTCCTCATGCAGCCTACAGTCGTGTGGCGGAGCAGGGATGGGGCACTGAGAAGCTTAACCAACCGTGCAGGAGTAACAGGCCATGCGGCAGTGTCATGAGGAGGCAGGATCTATGCCTGGGTGGCGAGAGAGCGAGGCCCCTTGGGGCTGAAGAGGGCTGGAGAGGTTGAAGGGATGAAGCCAGCGGGGTGAGGTTTGCAGAGGAGGGAAGGGAAAGGAGAGCCTCGGGTTCCTGGGTGGGGGTGGGGGTGCTCCCCTCCACCTCGCTCACCCCAGCGCTTCTCTTCCCTGCCCCCCTTACCCCGTCTCATCCAGCCCACTCCCACCACCAAAGCATAGTGGTCTATGCTTCCTCTCTCCTTCCCCAGTTCCTCCACCATCTGCTCCCCACCCAGTCACCCCACCTCTGTTTTCCCCAACGTGGCTTGCTCTCAGCCTGCCCGCTTACTAGAAGACAGAAATCACTCTCCCTAGGCTTCCTTCCTTTAGCTGCAAAACGTAGGCGTGGCCCCCCAGTTCAGCACCTCTTCTCGCCTGGAGACTGGATGGGGAAACAGTTCAGGGTGTGGGTTCTGGATTTGCACCCGGGCTCTCCCCTTTAAGCCGTGCGGCCTTGGAGAAGCCAGAAAGCTTCCTTGAGCATCAGCGACTACAGTCATTAAATGGAAGAGTAGAAGCTAAAAAGTTGAGGCGCTCGTGGGGACGAAGAGACGCCTGCAGAGAGCTTACTTAGCACGCTGCCCAGTATACACACAGCAGATTCTGGAGGCATCGGCTGTATAAACGCCGCCACCACCCCAACTACTGACTCTCAACCAGACCGGCCCCAGCACCCCGCTGATTTCCCAACCATCCACATGGGCATCCCCCCTTCTGCTGCACCTTGACCCTCCATCCATGCCTTCCCCTCCACCGTTAGGGCATTCCTGGGCTCTCCAGTCCTCGCGGGTGCTCCCGCGGGCATGCGGGGCTGCAGGCACACGCTGGGGGGCACGCGGGCCAGCACCACATTCTGCGAGGACAGTCACTAGCCACACCGGCTACTGAATCTCTGCAATGTGATTAGCGTGACAGAGAAAATGAGTTTCAATTCAAAGAGCTGCGTGTGACTCGAGGCTGCCATCTCGGCCAGCACAACTCTAGACAGCCCTGGAGCAAGGTGGGGACTGCCTGGGGCGGGCAGGGAATGCCGGCTGGCACCGCAGGATGTAAGGTAGGGGCTGTGGGTCGGGCCGGAAGTCCAGTCACCTGCTCGCTGGGCGAGGGCGAGGGCTGAGCTGAGGGCAGCCCTGTGCCTGCGGACATGGAGGCCTCCCGGAACACTACCTGAGCAGATACACAGTTTTCGTCAGGTGCTTATGACCTTGGTCTTTTCTCTTCCATCCTGTTGTCTGGAAAATGGAGGCATGGGAGAGGGAGGGGGATCCCCGAGGCGGCAGGGGTGGGACCCAGCTCCTCTCTGCGGGGACATGAGGGGTCCAGGCAGCCCCCAGAGGGACAGGTGACCGGGGACTTGAGGGCACACACGTCACTGTCTCCACGCTCTCGGGAAGCTCAGATTCCCCTCCAGTCCCAGCCCCCTTCCCCACATGCTGGTGACTGCCGTGACTATTAATCACTCGCCCTGTTCTCTTCCTCTCTACTAATCAGGCACAATTAGACAAGGCCTCTTCCAGCTGGGCAGTCCCGGTCTCTACCCTCCTCCCTCCTCTCCCAGCCCCACCCCAGCTGCCAGCCAGGACAGCGCCGACAAGGATAGCAGCAAGCCAGCCAGCCCTCCCCCCACCCCCTCCCTGGTCTCCCAGTCCCCAGATTGGAGGCGCCTCGTAATCCCCTGCCTTCCAGTCAAGCTTCCTCCTGAGCATCCCTTCCCTGCTGTGATCAGGCAGTATGTGGGACTCCAGGCACCCCCAACTCCACGCTGTTGTCACTGGCTCTAAGGCCCTGAGGTCGCCTCTTGCCCTCTTGACTCTGGGAGGGCAGGGTTTCCACTGAGGTTGCTCCAGTCTTACCAGGATGCTTACTCGTGACCCCACCCCTGCCCAGCCCTCTGAGCCTACTGGTCCTAACTTCTCAGGAATGAACCTTGAGAACATTTAGCTTGACATCTAGTTCAGGGGTGGTCCCGCCTTAAGGAGCCAGGCAGGCCAGATGGCGAGGGCACACATCAGGGAAGGGTGGGGTCTGAGGAGAAGGCAGCTCACTTATCTGCTCCTCAGCCCCGGCTTTTGCCCTCTAGGCGGGAATGTGCTGTGTTGTAAAGGGTGGGGACGGGGAGATTTTGCGATTTATCCAGAGAAGTCCCCGCCTTGAATAACAATTCCACCTTTAATATTTTTTTTTCTGATTAAAACAATCCTCAGGACTACCTACAACTCACAGATGGCAGAGCTGGATGTACTGCCTCCCTCACTTCCCATCTAGCCACTGGCTGCAACCCCTCAGGCCCTCCTGGAGGGGGCGCTCTCAGCCTGGGTGCTTCCCGCTGGGCGGGAGTTGGCGGGAGGTGAATCTGAGTGGTGCAGCCGGGCAGCCAAGGGCAGGGGCTGTTCTGTTACCCTGGCCGGGCTGCAAGGGCAGAGGGGAGGGCTGTGAGGGAGTGCCCCACCCAGCCCTACTCAGCAGCCCCATGGCCTCTTCATTAATCAGGAATCAGCCCCGAGCTGGGCTCATTATCAACTCAGCTTCTCCTGGCACTGCCGGAAGATGCTGATTAGCATTTGAAGAAATGGCCCCCAATTCCCCCTCCTGTCCGCCCTCTTTCTCCTCTGTCCTTTCCCCCCACCCCTGCTCTTTCCTGGACCCCCACTCAGGCCCTTCATCTTCCTGGGAAGAACCCCTCGCTCTAGTGGTGGCAGGGCTGCCCCTGCCAGGCCCAGGCTGAGGGGGTGAGGAGGACCAGGAAGTCAGGGCAGGGAGGCAGCAGCACCATGAGGACAGCCTCAGGGATGCTCAGGTGGAAGCTTCCAATGTCTGGGTACCAGTGGGCAGAGGGAGGGAGTCGCAGGTGCGACTGCGGATGGTCAAGGAGAGATGAGCTGCCATCCTGGAGGAGGAGGGGACGGGAGGCCAAGCTCAGGAGGGTGAGTTCTCCTGGTGCCCTTCCAGGCTCTCAGGCAATACCACCTCCTTGGCGCAGCTGGGCAGAGGGGGTGGGGACACCCTGTCAGGAAACCTAAGGGCTGATTTTTTTGGGGGGGAGGGGACAAATCAAGGTGGAGGCCCAGGGTCTTGGCGCCATCCCAGCTGAAAGCCGATGGGAAGGTGGGAGGACCAGGACCCTAGGTGGGCTCCGAGTGCAGTGTGTTTCCAGAAGGGTCGGGGTGTCTGCCCTTCTTCCGCTGGCTCCCAGGCCAGGGGCTGGCAGCCCTGGAAATCCAAACCCCCCTCCCCAAATCTTCACCATGCCCTTGGGACACCCGTTTGGGCTTGGAGGGGGAGCAGTTCCAGAGAGACAGCAGAGGCTGCAGCAGCCCAGGCAGCAGCAAGAGAGTTCAGAGAGGAGCCACGGGATGATTAAGGGGAAATGGAGGATTGATTTAGGAGGAAAGATTAAAGGAGCTAAATCCGTGGCGCTTGGCTCAGCGGTGACTAAGCGTGGACAGGATAATAGCTTACAAATGTGTGAAAGGTGTAAATACCAAGCGGGGGGAGGGGAGGCGTCTCAGCACACCAGGGGAGCGAGGACGGGGCTGGGGGGGTGTGGGGTGGGCGTCTGGGCAGGTCCCCAGGAGGGCTGGGGACCCCTGGCGACTGCCCGGTCGGGCGGGCCCCTCTCCATCAGGGGTTCCGGGGGAGCCCGGGCTTCTAAAGCAGGGCTCCGTGCCTGGGACGCAGCTTCGCAGGCTGGTGCTGAGCTCCACGTCCCACTGCCGCCCTGCTGAGGATCTGAGGCTGAGGGTTCAAATCCCACCCGATTCTCCCCGCGCCCCTCTGCGCCAGGCCTTTGCAGCTGCGCGCCCGGCCGCCCGCCGCCCGCCGCGGCTCCGCAGCTCCCGGGCCCAGCCCCGCCGTCGGGGCGCGCGGCCCCTCGCCCCTCCCGGGCCGCGGCGGGGGGCGGGGTCTCCCTCCGCGGTGGAAGCCTCTGGCGCTGCTGCGCGCGGAGGTCACTTTGCCGAGGAGCCGGGAGCCGGGGGAATGCAAATGAGGCAAACCCAGGGAGAGCGGCGGGGGAGCCGGGGAGCCGGGAGGGGGCGCTCGCGCAGTGATGGATGCCTGCCCCGCGGGGGGCCGGAGGGGGGCGGCGAGGAGCGCGGGGAGGGGCGCGGGGGGCCAGCCTGGGTGCCGGGGTGCGGGGGAGGGGGGCTGAGGCCCGAAACGGGCGCGCGCTCACTCACCACCGCGCCACCTGCCCGGGCCGGACCCCGAACTCGCGCCGCGGCGCAGGTGTGAGCGGAACTCGCCGAGCAACTTCGCATCCAAGGGCGGGCGTGTCAGGAACGGCCTTCGTCGCGAATTAAGAAATATTCCCGCCTGGAAAATTGACTTTCTGGGAATGAAGGCCTAAACGGCCGCTCTCTAAAAAGAGTTGGACCCTTTACCCGGGCCCCGAGGCCCTGCGCCCTCCTCGCCGGGGATCGCGGCGCCCCCGGGGGTGTTCGGGCTCGGCAAGGCCCTCGCGCTCCCCAGCGCCGGCCGCAGCGCGGCTCTACCCCGGCTCACACCTCTGCCTCTGAACAGACGCTGCGCCCATTTCCTCCAAAACCCACCGCCTCTGGCTCGGGGCGGAAGCCGACCTGAAAAGCACCTGGGCGCCAGGGCGGGTGGGGTGGGGGTTGAACCGTGTCTGGTGAGGGGGCGCCCTCCTGGCGGGTGACTGAGCTTGCTCTGGGGAGTTCTCTCCAGCCCAGAGCGAGCCCTGGTTCCACTCTCACGGGACAGAGCCTGGCCCCCCCATCACAGCTGTGCGCGTGGTTCCCGATGCTGAACACCTGTGCAGCCGCCCAGGGGACACTTTCAGGGCAGAGACCGTCTATTCCGCTCTCCGAGTGCCCCCCACCCCCGGCACCTCGCAGGACACCTTGGACAGGTTCAAGAACAGTGTTGGGCAAATAAGTGTTGCTTGAACACATGATTTAAAAAAAATTTTTTTTTAAGATTTATTCACAATCTGGTTGGAGTGCAGGCCAGAGGGTGAGAGGATTCACCAAAGAGAGAGTGGGGAGCAGAACAGGCAGACTGACACAATACCCTGCTGAGGGGAGCAGCGGGCGAGTCAGGAGGGGTCTGCCGCGCCATGTGGGACTCTATGGCCAGCCAGGAGTCGAGCTCACGCTGCAGAGGCTGCAGACAGCTCCACAGCGCTGCACTCAACCCGCTGCGCTTCCGGGAGGACTAATACATCATTTTCTGAGCGCAGACTGGCCCTGTCACTGCCACATTCTGTGACCCTGGCAGTTTCCTTCTCTGGGCCTCACCGGTCCTGTCTGTAAGACGGAGCTGAGAGATCTCCGGTATAGGGTGCTTGTGAGGCTAAGGAGTGACTTTTTTCCAAGTGCTTTGGACTGTGCTTGGCAAGAGTAAGGCTTGTATAAATGTTGGATGTTGCTCCACATGTCGATGATATTTCTCATAACCTCTCTGCAGGGTGCCTATTATTATTCCCAATTTACAGATGAAAAATGGAGGATCTGAATCCGAGAGGGTTGGGACTGAATCCGAGTCCCGCAGACAGTAAGGGCAGGGCTGCAGGCCTGGCCCCGCAGTGCTGCTCCCATCAAGTAGGAGAGTCAGATGGGGAGCCCGGGAGGAGCTCTTCCTCCAAGAAGCTCAGTCTCCCAAATGGCTGAGAGCACCTTACCCAAGGTCACAGTGCCCCTGCCAAGGGACCCAGTGGGGGCCCAACACCTAAAGGCTTTGCCATCTCTGCAGGAAGCTCCCTCCCAAATGGGCTCTCCTCACTGCTTCTTGAGGACCTACTTCTGCTCACTCTGAACTTCTCTCTAATCCTCACCTTCAGAGGAGGAACCCCACTTGCTTTTTGTAGATAAACAATCAAAGGCTCAGGAAAGTTCAATCACACACCCGACCATGGGCAGAGCTGGACTGAAACCTGTTCCTTCAGACTCCAAAGCGAGTGCAGGCCTGGCCATCTTTGCTGCTGCTGAGCACAATCCTAGGGGTGTCTGCGTCCGTACCCCCTGCAGTGCCCAGTCCCTGCCCCAGCTTGTTGGTCTCTCCAGCACTCAGCAGGGCTCACTCTGAGGCCTCAGAGGTGTAAGTTCACTTTGTAGATGCCTTGCACACATGCCTTCCTTCACCTGCTCTTCTGAGACTCACCACCACTCTGAGGCACTTTTATCCCTACTGGACAGATGAGGAAACTAAGTCCAGCAGTCATTAGTGGCTTCACCAACCAAGGTTGCACAGGATGTCAGAGCTGGAGCTGGGATGTGGCCTCCTGACTCCTGACAGTGGGGCATACTGGGCTGGTGGGGGAGGGGGACTGAGTTTAGTTCTGAATTGCCCCCCCCACTTTTTTCCCCTGTGTGACTTTGGACAAGACGCTTGTCTTCTGTGTTGCCCTTTGTACCCTGAGGGTTAGGCTGAGTGACCTCCGCCTTCAGAGCAGCTCTGACAGCTCAGGCGTTTTGCTTTGGTGCCCTCTTCCTTCCTGGCAAGGAGGCTTGGGCCAATCTTGAGTAAAAGGAGCCTGTTGTCCAGGTCCTGGGGTGCTAGTCCGAGCGCACGGCGCACATTGAGGGAGAGGTATCCCCTCCCACTGGCCCACTCTGTTCAGGGCACCATTGCCTTCGAGGGAGCTCATTCCAGGGCCCTGGATGAGAGATGTGGGGCCGGAGCACATCAGGGGAGGGCTGATGGAATTTGGGGGATGAAGCTGCCATGGAAAAGTGGGTGGGGACGGTGCCAGGGCTTTGGCAGAGGCAGGGTGCCCAGAAGGCAGTGGAGATAAAGCCTAGGCTGCAGATTAGCTTCGGGATTAGCCCAGTCTCGGCTGCTCCTGGCTGCTTCTTATCTCCTGGAGGCCCGAAGCCCTTTCCCCCACAGCTTCCAGCCCTCGCCCTGCTAATTGCCTGTTAACCCCGTGGGCTCCAGGACTGCAGGGAGGAAGAGGGGGTGGGGAGGGGTGAGGGAGAATGCAAGCCAGCCAGCCAAGGAAGCGTGCCAGGGGGAATGGGAGCTGTGGGTAGATGGAACTCAAGGGATGAGAGAAGCCACTGCTCACAGGGACAAGCTCTGGACAGATCTCTCGGAGGAGGGGCCAGAGAGACAGAAGGAAAGGGCACCTGGGGAGGGGTCCTGGCTTGGAGGAAGCCCTCAGGCCCAGGGAGAAGTCTCAGAGCAAGAGACAGAGATTGGACAGCTAGACTAAGGGAAAGACAGAGAGGAAAGCAAACAGGACAGGGATGTGGAAGGCGAAGGGCCAGAATGGCTCGGCCCCGGGTGGCCAGGCCAATGGGAAAGAAAGACAGAGGCTGGGCGCTGGGGGAGGAGGGAGGGCAGGCAGACTGAGGGCAAGGGACAGAGACACAGAGGCCAGATGAATAACTGATCAGATGCTGAGGACAGACGGGCCTGGAGGATGGACAGGGACTTGAGAGACTGAGATGGAGAGGGGTGGGGGGTAGATAGACCCAAGGGTCTATAGCTGCAGCCATCATTGAAAGGGGAGGTGGTCAGAGAGGGACAGTGGAGGACCGGCTGGAAGGCGGTGTGGAGGTCCAGGCGTCAGTGTGCAGTGCAGACCTACTCCCAGCTGGAAGTTGTCCAACCCAGGGCCACAAAGGCTCTCAGCCTAGGGCCAGGAGGACGCACCTGGGAGCTCAGCAGAGAGCCAGGGATGACCAGGATGAAGGTGGGTGAAAGCACAGGAGGAGGGAGGGTCTGAGAGAGGAGCCCAGGGGCAGAGGGCTGCTGCAGGGTCATCTGGAATGGCCCCTCAGCCCTTGAGGGCACATCCTTGCCTGGCACTTGGCACTTTCCACCGCTGGGCCCTGGACTCTCAACTCCTATACACACACCCTCCTTCCAGGCCAGTCCCTGGGGACAGAGCAGTGGACAGCCAGTGGGACCTTGTGGCAGAACGACC
Organism: Talpa occidentalis; assembly: GCF_014898055.3. Taxonomy (NCBI): domain Eukaryota; kingdom Metazoa; phylum Chordata; class Mammalia; order Eulipotyphla; family Talpidae; genus Talpa; species Talpa occidentalis. The sequence goes on from NW_023603184.1 coordinate 137,853,995, forward strand.
GTGCCGTCTCCATGGAAGAGGCTGCAGGCTGTGCTGCCACCAGAGTTCTGCCACTTAGGAGCTGGCGGCTCCACCTGCCACCACCTGCCTGGCCCAAGGACCGTCTCCGGGGCAACGCTCTGCTCTGCCCAGCAGTTGTGCCTGACCCCGGGCTGTGCTGGTAGCCTGGCCCTGTCAGACTGGCCTGTCCATTCTTCACAGAATAGATCTGTCAGACCAGGGTGCCTCCACCTACCTCCTGGTCATCTCCTCTCTGCACATCCCCTTGAGGGTTGGGGTACCAGGTAAACCACTCTCTCTCCACCAGTCTTCTTGGTTGACACTGCCCTACACAGGGCTGGGCTCAGTGCCATGCAGTGTGTGTGTGTGTGTGTGTGTGTGTGTGTAGGGGGTATCAGGAAGAGAGGCTTCTCCAGCCCCATCCAGGGTCAGGAATCTACGAGAGTCCTTCACTCACTGAATACCCACCAGATATGCTTTGGCACCTGACCGAGTTCTCTGTGAATCTCTGGGGTCACTGTCTTGCTGTGTGACCTTAGCCAAGTCACTTTCCCTCTCTGAGCTTTTCTTTACTATGCAGGGCAACAATATTTATTTTCTTAGAGATTTAAAGGAGAACACAGATCAGAAGCACCACCTAGCACAGGACCAGGTCACAAAGTGGGGAATCATTTGATAGTTTTTACTTCATACTCCTTCCCTTCATCTCACACTTCCTTCTACAAATTGCTGTGGGCTCTGGGGATACCAAAATGATTAAATGGGGCCCCCAATTTCAGGGGTCCATGGTTCCACGGGTGAAGCTGATTTGTGGCATTGCCCAGTGTTTGGGGCTTTGCTGAGGTGCGGGGTGGAGCAATGCCCAATGAGCGCTCACCACCAGGCAGCCCAGGCCTTGTTTAACCTCTCAAGTGGAGCGTAAGCTCAAAACTGGCTGCGTCAGCAAGAGCTGATTCCAGCATCTTCTTGGGCTAAAATAGGAAGAGAGTGGGTGCTTTGAGATTGTGGGCAAATACTTACGTGTTCCCCCATCTGCCTTCCCCACTCCACTGGGGACCTGGGAATCTCACATCCAGCCCCCTCCAGGGTTCCCTTCCCTCAGTGACATGTGGGGAGCGCACAGCCTAGAATTTCCCTGGCTCTGGTTCCACCATGTAAGATCTTCGTACTCCCAGTGTGGTCTGGGGATCAGCAGCTTGTTAGAAATGCAGAATCTCAGGTCTCAACACCTCCACCCCCCCCCCACCCCCCACCCCCGCGCAATCTACTCAGGTCGAGTCTGCATTTTAACTAGACTCCCATGCGCTCTGTGCACACCTTCAAATCAGAGGCACAATCCTGGCGATCTGGAAAATCAGCCCACCTCTCTGAGCCTCAGTTTCCTTGTCTGCGGGAAGGTGGTTGGGAGGAGTCCATGGGGAAGAGCGTGCTGGGCACTTGGTGCTGTGCCCAGGGCAGTGCTCTGGAACTGCCTGCCATACCTGTGTCTGCCCCACAGCTGGATGCACAGCAGGAACTGGGAGCTGGGGTGATGGACAGGGTCCAAGATGGGAACCCCGAAGCTGGTAAGGGTGCAAAAGGGAGGGGACAGCTGAGGAACTGAGAGGCAGCAGATGCAGAGAAGAAAGTGAGGAAGGTGTAGAGTGGTGGAGTGGCCGCAAGGAGACGGCCACACCCCACTGTCCGGGATGGACTGCGGACACAGGAGCTGGGACTTGCAGCTGGGGGAAAGGCTAGATGAGTCCTGTCTCTCTCAGTGACTAGCTCTGTGGCCTTGGACAAGTCACATGGCCTCTCTGAGCTGTGACTTCTCGTGGGTTAATAACTGGGCTAAGGAAACACAGCTGACCACAGGGTGGCTGAGAGGGGGGAGTATGGCCTCTGTCCGTGTCGGTGCTTTGTACCCTGCACCATGTTGGCTATACACACGGTTTTGTCTCAGGGTTCTGAGGCAGCGTGCTGGGGTGACAGAAGATATGAAGGCTGGGCCGCTGGAGGGGATGGGAGATTGCCCTCTGCCCCACATCAACTGGCCCCAGCCCCCAGTTCTTAGAACCCCTCACTCCCACTGCCTTCACCCGCCCCTCCGCCTTCTGCACCCCTCTCAGAAGCCAGGCGTTCAGGGCGGCTTTTCCCTTCCACACTGCCTCAAGCCTTTTCTCCCAGCTCCTGCCAGTGCGCAAACCTTCCCAAGGAGAGGGAGGGGCGCGCCAGAGTGATTGCGCGCGCCGACCCCTGGCCCCCTGGGAAGATGCTGCCTGTGATGGGTTTGACCCGGGGGCGGGTCTCCGCGGGGTGAGCCTGGCAGGGGGGAACTTGCAACTGCTTCCCCTTCAACCTTCTCCCCAGGCCGGCGGCTGCGCTGCTCCCCGCCCGCGACCTCCCGCGGGAGCCTCCGCTGCATCCCGGGGCGCCAGCGCCATCTGGTGTCGGCGCCGGGGAGCGCGCCGCAGGGGCCGGGGTTGGCGGGGGGCGCGTGGGGGCTGGCCTGCTGGCTGCAGAAACTGCTTATTGGAGCGTCCCAGGTGCCCGCGCTCGGCCAGGTGCCCGAACACTAAACAGGCTTATTGCTCCTGGGCAGCGCAAACGCTGGCGGGGGTGGGAGATCGACACTGAGCAAGAGGCAGCAAGATCCTCTCAGGTCTTGCTAAGTCCTTTGAGAAGCAAACGCTGATGGGTGCAGCGTGACGCTGTGGGCTGTGAGCAGCTCCGCGTGGGGGTTGGGAGGGAGGGAGGCGCTCGTAAGCGTCAATTTGTCTCAGTGTGCCGAGGGCCAGGAGCGGTGGGCAAGGGTCACCTCCCATGGAGACCTGCAGGCTCGGAGAGGGCAATGGGAACCACCGGCTGAGGGATTTGAACGCACCTGTGCACTTGGAAGGAGCACCTGGGTCCTCGTCCTGGAGGGAGAGCAGTCAGGAGCCCTTCCCCTTGGCCAGGTGGAGGTGATGGTGGAAGGGGGCACACGAGATGGGAGGAAAGTGCATGGACTTAAAGCAGACTTCAGAAGTAGAATTGCCCCCGTAGTTGCTGGATCGGGTGTGGGGATGAGAGAGAGAGAGATTTCAGGGTTTCCAACTTGAGAAACTGGGTAGACAGGGGGACGCTTTATTCAGAGGAGGGGAGTGGGAGCAGGGACAGAGCTGGGGGAGAGGTGGAGAGTTCTGCCGTTGGTGTTAGGCTAGGGTGGCCTTTTCATCATCTAAGGGAGGATGTGCGTAGAAGAGCTGGAATTCAGGGGAGAGGCTGGGAGGGAGATTGGTCTTTGGATTGGGGATCAGGGTGTCCAGGCAGATCTGGTGGCAATCAGGGGGACAGGGAACCCTAAGCCTGAGGAGTTGTCTTATCCGTCCTTCCGTCTCCCCTCCTCCTCTCTCACCCCCCAGGTCTATACTCGGTATGGGAAGTGTTATACCTTCAATGCGGATCCACAGAGCTCACTGCCCAGCCGGGCGGGGGGCATGGGCAGTGGCCTAGAGATCATGCTGGACATCCAGCAGGAGGAGTACCTACCCATCTGGAGAGAGACAAGTATGCCGGCAGGGAAAGGGACAGAGCCAACGTGGGGCTCAGGCCTGGGCGCCCACCTGGGACTGGTTTCCAGCCGTGTTGTCTCCACTGTGCAGATGAGACGTCTTTTGAGGCCGGCATCCGGGTGCAGATTCACAGCCAGGAGGAGCCACCCTACATCCACCAGCTGGGCTTCGGGGTGTCCCCCGGCTTCCAGACCTTCGTGTCCTGCCAGGAACAGCGGGTGAGCACCTCCAGCTGGGTCCTGGGTTGGGCGTGGGTCTGGCCTCTGGGCTCTGAGGGGGCGCTGAGCAGACCGCCCTCCAGAAACTCACAGCCCGCCAGCCCTCCCATGGACTTGGCTGGGGCGGTGGGCACTGGAGGGCCCTGTGGGACTCCTGGGCATGACCCCACCATGCCCGCCTCTGCAGCTGACCTACCTGCCCCAGCCCTGGGGCAACTGCCGGGCAGAGAGCGGGCTCAGGGAGCCTGAGCTTCAGGGCTACTCGGCCTACAGTGTGTCTGCCTGCCGGCTGCGCTGTGAAAAGGAGGCCGTGCTTCAGCGCTGCCACTGCCGGATGGTGCACATGCCAGGTGGGCACCCCCCTCGCCAGCCCTCCGTGCTGCCCTGCCAGGCTCCAGAACCTCCAGGGGCCGAGCACTGCTCATGAGCACCGGCAGGTGCATGTGTACAACTAAATGTGTGTGTGTGTCTGCACCCTTGTGAGCGTGATTTTATAAATGTTTTCACCTATGTATATGGGAAAGCACACACGTGTGTTTGGGTGCACGTTATATGTATTTCCGCACGCATGCGTTTGTGTATTTTGCTGCTTGTGTACTTTTGGGAGCTGAGTGTGTGCTTGGGCACGTGCACACAAATGGCTCCCTCTGCGCGCGCACGCACATATGCACGTTTGAGCGCACACGGTGCATTCCCATGCTCACATGCACGAGTGTTAGAAGCGCGTATGTGCACATAGACACATCGGTGTGCACGCGTGTACGTGCAAGCGTGCGCCACCTTTGGGAGTGCGATGGGGGCAAGGGGTGGAACTGCAGACTCCAGGAATAATCTTCTCTCCTTTCAGGCAATGAGACCATCTGCCCGCCAAATATCTACATCGAGTGTGCTGACCACACACTGGGTCCGTGCTGCCTTCTCCCTGCCCTCCTCACGCCACCCTTCCCCTCGTGGCTGTCCACCCTTCTTCCCCCTTCCTCCCAGTGTCTCCTGGGGGAGGGGTGTCCTTCCTGGCCTTTGGGCCTTTTCCCATGCCCCAGGGGCCTGTGGGCCTTTGCAGTGTGGATGCTTGGGTAAGTGGAGGCAGCTGGGCCGGGGGTTGCAGAGAACCCAGTTCTGAGAGGGAAGGTTTGGGCTTCCTGCTTGGACTCAGCGAATGAGCTTGCCCTATCTGGGGAAGTGAAATGGCTTCTCTCTTGGTTAAGGAAAGATAGGTGACTGGCTCTCACTGTGGATAAGGTAAACCCCATCTATCCATGGCCCGATCTGCCATTCATTCATTCATCTGTTCATTCATTCACTCAATTGACACAGCCTGTGCTAGCGCCGGAGCCAAGTGCGGACGGGAGCGCTGCTCTTGCACAGCTCACATTCCTGAGGCCTGTGCACAGGCATCACGTCCTACTTGGCTAGTCCCAGGTTGAGGAGCTCAGGGCTGCCACCAGGCAGGGAGGGACATGCCGCCCGAGGGGTGCGGAGGGCTCCTGGAGGAAGTGACACATTAACTGAGACGTGAAGGCTACAGAAGAATCAGCCAGGTGAGACGGGGACATATGAGTGGTGGGAGCAGCGTGTGCTGAGGACCTGTGTGGTCAGCAGGAGCGTGTGTATCTGGGCAGTGAGGGCAGAGAACTGAGGGCGTGTGGAGAGAGTGGAGGAGGCGCTGGCAAGCTAACGATGGTTTAAGGCAAGGCAAGAATGGTTTTTGGAAGGGGGCTCTCATTAGAGGAGGGGAACAGATGGCGGGGAGTTCATCTAGAACCAGGGTGACAGGTTGGGAGAGCATGGCTACTAGCTAGGGACAGACAGAGGGATGGCCTTGGGATTCTGGGGCCGGAGAATCACATCAGGAACTTCTCTGTCCAAACACCAGCTGCATCCAAGGGGTGGGTGACGAGTGTTTGAGAGAGGAACAGAAGTGTGAGCAGGGCTCGGGGAGCCACAAGGATAGAGGGACCCCCCCCCAGAACTAGCAACACCGGAGAGACTTTACTCCTCCAGCCCCGAAGGGGTGAGGAAGGAAGGGGTCCTGGAACCCAGAGAGATCTGTGGCATCCATGAAGGCAGGCAGGGGGGCTGCCTTCTGCGGCCCCCAAGGGACATAACCCCCGCCAACCTCCGGTCAGGCAATGGGGAAAAAACGGCCAGGGCCAGGCCTCTCTCCCTCTCCGTGCCCTCTCTCATCCCAGGGCCTCCCACTGGGCAAACCCAGCCCAGAGGCAGAGGAGGAGGGGTCTAGGCAGTGCATTGGGCAGAACGCAGCCGGCTGAGCTGAGCACAGGGCAAAGTGGAGGAGAGGGGCGAGTCGATGGGAAGGGGCGAATAAGGAAAACGCAGCATCCTGAGCACAGAAATCTTGTCTGTCCATTCGCTCTTCCATCCATGCGTCCATCCACCCCCCACCCCCACCCCCCCACCTATCCACCCACCCACCCATCAGCTCCCTCTGAGCTGTCAGGACATCTCTGCCCCAGGAAACTCCCCAGGGATAAGCCAGTGGGCGGGGCCTAGGGTCTGCCTGCGCAGAACCTGCAGCTGGTCTAGGAAAGAACCCCCAGTGGGTCTCTTCCAGGTGGGGCCACACCCGACCAGCAGAGGCCCTTGGTGTGGACGTGTCTCCCTCGGGACAGCCCCTCAAGGCCACCCTGCCTCCCACTGCAGTTGATGCCTCTGTGTTGCAGACTCCCTGGGTGGGGGCTCCGAGGGCCCGTGTTTCTGCCCTACCCCCTGCAACCTGACCCGCTACGGGAAAGAAATCTCCATGGTCAGAATCCCCAACAGGGGCTCCGCCCGGTACCTGGCAAAGAAGTACAACCGCAATGAGACCTATATACGGTATGTGCGTGTGTGTGAACGGGTCTGTGCGTGCGCGCGCGTGTGTGTGTGTGTCGGAAGCCACCCTCCACAGGTCTGATGAATGGTGCAGGCTGGCGCAGGTGGCATCTTTGTTAATAATAAGTTTTCTGCCAGGAATGCCTTTCATGAGCCTTTTCTTCTAACTAAGCCCTGCCCATCTTTCAAGTCACATCCACATCATCTCCCGGGAAGCCCTTCTTGGTCCAAACGCCTCTTATCTGAGCCTTGCAGTCCCCACGTACATGTCTCTGTTATTGTGCTAACCCGTAACCCGTTGCTTTAGGGCCCTCTATGTCTTTCTCCCCCAGTAACCTGGGAGCAGTTGCTTGCACGTTGAGTGAATGCTGTGCTGGGGCAGAGGGATGGGAGAGGAAGAAGGCGGCCTGCAGGCGGAGGCAGGAAGGGCAGCAGTGAGCTATGGGCCTGGTATGGGGCAGCTCATCTACAAATCCTGGGGGGCCTCTGGGTGCTGAGCCCAGTGCTGGGCTCTGGGGACAGAGATGGCTACCAGACTCCCTGCCACAATTTGTGCATAAGCCTGTGTTTGATGGCGTGGTACTGATTCTCAGGCCCGGGGAGAGATTGATGCGGGTAGGATAGGCAAAGCAGGGCTGATGTGAACTGGACCTCTGAAGACCCCAGATTTGGATCCACGAGAAGAGACTGGGGAGCCATCCCAGCTAGAGTACTGTGGGATGATACCAGGCTGGCAGATTGTGCAAAGAGAAGCAGATAGCAACTTGGATAAGAACGCACAGTGCTACCGATTGTGGGCAGTCTTGAACTTCTGGAAGAGGAATTTTGGTATGGACTACAGGGGAATAGGGAGCCATTGAAAGTTCTAGAGAGGTATAGGGATGCGCCAAGATGATCACTATTTGCTGCTTTAGAAAAGGCTGGAGAGAATCCTGCAGGCCTAGGAGTTTATTTTGCTCTCCTAGGCCCTTTGTTAACCCTCAAACATGAAGTCGACATGCCAGAACTGCCTCCCTGACAGCCTTGGGACTCTGAGAGTGGCTATCAGCTTCCTAGTACAGGGAGTCTCAGACCAGGATCTGGGGGGCCGGGCTGTCCCTGACAGCCTCCTCCTTGGAAAAGTGTCCCCACACCATAGCCTGCTTCCCCTCTCTGCAGGGAGAACTTCCTGGTCCTGGATGTGTTTTTTGAAGCCCTGACCTCTGAGGCCATGGAGCAGCGAGCAGCCTATGGCCTTTCAGCCCTGCTGGGTGAGACCTGGCCCTGGTCAATTCCATGGGATGGACCAGATCAGCCTGCTCCCCCTGACCCAATGTCATGCTCCCCAGGAGACCTCGGGGGACAGATGGGCCTGTTCATCGGGGCCAGCATCCTCACGCTACTGGAGATCCTGGACTACATCTATGAGGCAAGAGAGGGGCCTGGTGGGGCCACTCAGGCAGGAATTGGAGGGTGGAGGAGGGGCAGTGGGGAAAGCAGAGGAGCTGTGCAGATTTCCTAGCTGGGAGAGTAAGCCTGGGGTTCTTTACAGAACTCCCCGGCTGGTTGGAAGTCCTGAGAGGCTCTGAGGAGTTGGGAGATGAGGCTTGGTCTCAGGAGTTGGGGTTTGAGGGAGTCCTGGTGGGGATGTGCTGGGGCAGCAAGTCCTACAAGGTAGACCTGGTAAGGTTTGCTCTTTTCCTTAGCCAAATTGTCTGAACCCACTGCTGTCCCTTACCCTGAACCCCAAGGTGTCCTGGGACCGACTGAAGAGGGTGTGGCGTCGTCCCAAGACCCCCCTGCGTACCTCCACTGGGGGCATCTCCACTTTGGGGCTGCAGGAGCTGAAGGAGCAGGTGAGACCAAGCTCTATAGCCAGCACCCCCACCACTCCGGGACTGAATATTCCTCCTAACTCTGTACTAGCCTGTTGGAGGGGTTCCTGTGCGCTGATGAGCCTCTGCTCCAGGGGATAGGAAAGCCTGGCTGTGTGATTTTGGGCAACTGCTTGGTCTCCCTATGTTCCACTCTCTCTTCACCTTGCAGAGTCCCTGCCCAAGCCGGGGCCGTGCTGAAGGTGGGGGGGCCAGTAGCCTGCTCCCCAACCACCATCACCCACACGGCCCCCCAGGAAGCCTCTTTGAAGACTTCGCTTGCTAGAATGGTGCTGTGTCTGCAAGGACCCAGGAGCTGGGGAACCCTCCCTGGATCCCCAACATAGTCTCCTGCTGCTGGGACAGAAGGCCTGGGGGTGACCAGGGGGAGAGGGCGGTGCTCACTGGGAGGGTGGGGATTCAGTTCCTACTCTTGCCAACTCTGGTGCCAGCTGCTTTGCACAGGGGTCCTTTGTGCCCACACCTCCTGCCCTCAGGTTGGTGCCTAGGGAGGGCTGGAGACCAGGCCATGGGCTCTAGGGGAGGGTTGGGGAGGAAAGGAGGTAAAAGGGACCCCACAGCAGGGGTGGAAACTTCTGTACATTTGTATATATTTAGGGAGGACAGGGAGGGGGTAGGGATACAGATGTAGAAGGTGGGTGGGACTAGGGGCATGGGTGATTCAAGGACAGCCAGAATCCTAGCCCTCGAATGCCAGCAGGAGAGGGTGAGTCCCCAGGACTCGGGACTGCTGGACTGGTCCTGCTTCCCACCCTCTCCAGGCCCAGCTCTGCTTTCGGCAGGGGGAGTGGGTGACCCAGCAGGCCTGGCCCAGTTCCCAATTTCCCCTGCACCAACCCCTCCCCAGAGTTCTCGCCATAGGTACTTTCAGACCTTGGCTGAGCTGGGGAGTGGGGAAAGGAGCCTTCTCAGGTCTCTCTCCCTCCAGTCTGATTTTATAAAATGCTGACAAAATTGGGAATAAAGAGACATAAAGATTTCTCTGTGTATGTGTGACCAAGCATGTCCTGGGAGCTGGGGGCGGGGCTAGGCACAGGCATGACTTGGTCTCTGGGAAAAGGAATCCTGGCCCAGGACGAGGGGCCTCCACCCTCCCCAACCTTCCCTGCCCACACGCCTTCCTCCTCCAAACTCAGAATCACTAGGCCACACTCAGCCAGTTTATTAAGGGCAGGCAGCTTCATCAGGGGTCCAGACAGGAGAAGAGGGGAGATGGCCCACCCGCTTCTCTCTGCTACCCCCTTCCTCATGATCTAGCTACAACCCAGCCCCAGGGCCTGACCCTAGGAGGCCCGGCTGGCGTCAGGCAGACTGCACTGTATAAATACTCTGAGGCCACAGCCTGAATCGGCAGTGTCAAGGGTGCAGGGAGATGGGTTTGCATCAGGTCTCACAGGGCCCCTCCCTCAGGGCTTGTCCTGAGCCCAAGGACCCACAAAACCAGAGAGGGGCCCTATGGCTGCTGTGGGATCCAAGGCAGAGGCCAGCCCTGTCCTGCGAGGCTGGGAGGTGGCTCCAGGTTGTTGCAGGAGGAGCGGGGAGAGCGTTGCTGGGCTGGGCTTCAGGGGCACAGCTGGAGATCAGGTGCTGTTACCCTGCTCCTGCTCGAAGAGCAGCATGGCCAGCTGGGTGCGGGAGCCCAGGCCCTCGAGCGCACCCTGGCGGCAGCGGTGGTAAAGGTCCTCGCTGAGGCGTGCGCTGCAGGTCTGCGCCCGGTATCGCTGCAGCAGCGCTGGCTCCACTGCTCGCAGCACGTGCAGGCCTGAGAAGCGCAAGAAAAGCTCGTACACATCCAGGCTCTCCAGCAGCTCCTCCTCCTGCTCTGAGGCCGCCGCCAGCCGCCCTCGAGCTGCCACGTAGTCAGAGTTGTAGAAGCAGGCCTCGCTGGCGGCCTGGCGATCAAAGCGGCCAGTGTCCCGGCCCAGCTCCGGAGGCCCAGGGCCCTGTGGTGGCGCGACTGCCGGGTGGAAGGCCTGGAAGTGCATGGGAAAGAAGGCCTGCCAGCCAGAGATGGCATGCATGCGGCAGCGGTTCAGGAATTCAGGTGTGAGCACGGTGTCCGGCCCGGCCAGCAGGAACAGTGTGTCCAGTGGGTGCTTCTTGGAGAGTAAATCCATGAGGCGTAGTGGTGAGGGTGCAGCTGTCTGCACGCTGAGCCAGGGCACCCGGGCACCAGGGAAACGCCGCTCTAGCTCTGCCACATGGGCCTTGACAGGTGCGAAGACATCTGCATGGGCTGCCCGCTGGGCCTGTCGAGGCTCATACAGTAACAGGAGGGTCAGTGCTGCTGCAGCATCTCCAGGCTCCAGTGCTGCCGTCGCAAAGGCTTCCAGGAAGCCTGGGGCCAGGTCACGCTCGGCAGCAGCCAGAGGCAGCAACACGGTGAGCCGTGAGGCCTCAGTGACATAGGGCACAGGCAAGATCTCCACGCGGCTCAGTGGTCGCAGCAGCTGGACCCGCCGGGTGAGGGGCCGGCGGCCACCCTGGGGGGTCAGCGCCTCCAGCTGCAAGTCCAGCGTGTACTCCATACCCCGGGCAGGATCAAAGCGTCGGTAGCCATTAACCAGCTGCTGCTTTTGGAGTCGCAGGGCTGGGTGGTAGCGGCGGTTGAGCTCCTCCATGGCTGCCCCCAGAACGTCAGCCACATCAGCCCGGTCAGCCCCACGCAGCGGGCAGCGGGGTGAGCCATCAGCACAAGAAAAAGCATGCTGCTCTGTGAAATAGTCCCAGCGCAGCACCTCAAAACGGGAGGCTGGGCGGGATGGTGCTGGAATGCCCACAGGCCAGGCAGCTGCCTGCTCCCCATCCGCTGCCAGACGGCTGGTGTTCTGGATCTCCCACTGGGTTGGAGAAGCAGGGCATGAGCAAGGCATAGACTATGGGACAGTGCATAGCTGGGGCACAGCAGGCAGCAGGTGCCAATCAGGACGGGTTCCCTGGCCCCTGCCAACATCTACCCACCCAGGGCCTCTTCCTTTCCTTTCCCCAAATGGTGGTTGCCTAAGGGTTAAAGGGTGGGGAGAGGCGGTTCAGAAGGGGCTCCTCAGAAAAGGCAGAAACAGGAGATGGGAAGCTGTCTTGTTCTGTGACTCTAGCACGGGTTTTTGTTTCCTTGGGAGCTCTGAGACCTCTCAAGACCTGTTCCCTCCATCCCCCAACCCAGAACATACCTGCAGTTCCTGGATCTCCTGGTACGTGCGTTCCAGTTCAGCTCGGGCAAAAACTTTGTGCAGCTGGTACATGTGCACAGGGTCATTCACAGGGTGGGCTGTCAGGGCACTGCGGAAACGAGGGTCTCCCTCCTGCATCGGGTCCCCAGGGCTCAGCTCCAGGTAGCTGTAGTGCACCCCCTGGGAGAAGAACGGAAGGGGTCCACAGTGGGAAGAATGAGACAGTGTCCCTGCCTTGTCTTACAGTGAGCCTCGGCTCTGCGCACTCTCACCTGTTATAGACTTGGAGTCAGAATTCTGAGTGTCTATGTCTACCTTGACTACTTGTGAGCCAGTGGGACCTTTGGTAAGCTTCTGCCAGCTCTTCCATGAAATGGGCTTGCATCCTGTCTCAGAGCTGTCCAGGGGCTCAGAAGGATAGCCAAGAGCGATATTCGACTATATGCAAACCTCCCTTATTTTTTCTAATCTGAATAAAACCCCTGAGCAATAATCATTTCTATTCAGTGAGGATACAGATGCTCTGGCACTTCAGTAACTTACCCAAGGCCACAGGGATAGGATATGACAGAGCCAGCATGGACACTCAGGCCTATATCTCCAACCACCCGTTACTTCTAAGGGGAAATACACAAGCTCAGAGAGGCGGCACCAGTAGGGACTTCTCTTCCTACCTCGTGATCGCCAGTGCAGCCCACTCCAGTGGCATCCAGGATGCAGCGTCCCAGCCACTCATCCGGACGCGCACTGATGATATCGTTGCGGCAGCTTTCCAGATGGGGGCGCAGTTGCTGCAGGAGTGTGCGTGATAACAGCACCCCAAAACCGCCATGGCAGTAGCGGCCGGGGGCTGGCTCTCCACCAATGAAGTCCTGGGGGCGGCCCAGATAAAGGTGGGCAGCAGCAGCCAGGCTAAGGCGGCCAACTAGGCGTGCCAGTCCATGTGCTTCGGTGTAGGTGGCATCAGGCATTAGGAAGAACCAGTCGAAGTCGTCGCCATGTTGCTCCAGCAGATGGCGCAATGCCAGGTGCAGGTGCCCAATAGGTCGCTCCTCACCCAGTGTCACCACGGCCATGCCGGGCGGTGCCCGACGTCCCCGCGAGCCTGTCAGGTACACCACACGCTCCAGCCGGTGGCCCAGTGTGCGGTTCACAGCCACGCCCAGTGTAGGCAACGTGGCCTGTGAGGTCAGCACAGCTACCAGCAGCCTCTGCCTGATGCCGAGCTCTGTGCTGATGTAGCGGGTCCTGGGGTTGGAGATAGCACAAGGTTAGCAAAAACACTACAGGGCAGGCTAGAGAGAGCAAACTCAGCCTCTGGCAGGTCATGTCCTCTCTGGGCCTGTTACCTCACAGAAATACTCCCCCAAGGGTCAAGAGGATTTCCGTGAAATGTTGGCTTTCCCTATATAGTGTTTTGGGGAGATGGCAATACCCATGCAGATCTGAGGGACAAATTGTGGATCTGATTCCCTGTTTCTGATCCCTACCTAGATGTGTGTCCTTAAGCAAGTTATTTAAACTATCCAAGCCTCAGTAACCTTCACCTGTAAAATGGGCTGATTGTATCCACTTAAAGCACTTTACCAAATGTTTGGCACACAGGTACTCCACACACCCTGTGCATATTAATACTTGTGTCTATATAAATAAGTACAACAGAAACACATATTCCTTATGTAAAGGAATATATGGCATAGAGATATATTGTGTGTTTGGGGGAGGAGCAAACTAGGGCTCAAGGGTTCCTGTACCTTACTTTCCAATGCAGAAAGTTGTGGAAGTGGAAATTGAACTCAGTGTTACTCCGGAGATACTACTTCAACTTATCAGCAGCGGCAAAATAGGTGTATTTGGGACCTCCCACCCCAGCCCCCAAATTTCACCCTCAGGTGCCCCATCGAGGAACAAGAAACACAGGTAAATCCAGGCTCTCTTTTCTCTTTCTCTGCACCGACTCTGTGCATCAGTCATTTTTCTAAATCAACAGCCCAGCCAGGAGCTCTGAGGGTCTTTATGGGACCATGGGGTAAAGCTGGTTTAGGACGGAGGCGGGCAAGTTCATCCCAGGCCTGGACCGGGCCCAGAGAGAGCCCCAGTTGCGCCCCGCAGCTCCCCGGGAAGCAGGGCCATCGGAAGTTATCCCAGGCCCAATGACTTCCTGGCCGGCCTGCCCCTTCCTTCCGGAGCCTGATCCGGCCCTCAGCAGCCTCCCCAGCACACCCGTCCCGGTCGGTGCCCAGGGGGTGGGGCTGGCGGGGCTGATCCCTACCTGACGGCCTTTTTGGCGGCCTGGCCAGGCTGCGCAGGGTGGTAGGGCAAGACGCGCGGCTCCCAGTTCTCGGCGCCGGCCCCGGGCCTCTCGCGCTCCGCTGCGGGCTGCACCGAGTTGGGCCGGCGCGCTGCGTTGGTGTTGCCGCGCGGCGGCAGCTCAGAATCAGCGGGCTGGGGCGGCCCCGGGCCGCACGGCTCCTCCACCCAGGTGACGCTGAGCAGGCTCAGGGTGAACCCCAGAGAGATGCCCACGGCCACGGGCCCCGCGGGCCGCAGCACCGACAGCAGCAGCGATGCCCGCATGGCGCCCGGACCGCCGGCCCCCGGCCGGGGAGCAGCCCCAGAGCCGCCAGGGGAGTCTCCGAGGGGGCGGGCCCGGGGAGGGGGCGGATCCGGGCGGCCCGGGCCGAGCGCGCGGGCCCGCTCCCCCCCCGCCGGGCAGAGCCAGACCCCCGAGCCGAAGCCCCCGCGCCGAGCTCCGGTCCTCGCCCGGCCGCCTCAGCGCAGCGCAGGTCTCCCGGGCTCGGCGCTGGAGCCTCGGCGGCGGCCGCCGCTGTCCGACGTGTCACTGCGCGAGCCCCGCCCCGGGGAGGGGTCCGGGGCTCCGGCGGCCGGAGAGGGAGGGGAAGGGGGAGGTGAGCGGGGAGGGCCTCCCGGAAGTGCCCCCTCCTCAGGGCTGGAGACGAGGCGCTGGGGGCGGAGCCGCCTAGCTGCCCTCGGCCTGGTTGGTGCGCCCCGCGTGACGTCAAAGCAGCCCGCCCCTGCCGGGATGGTGCGCCCTGAGTGACGTCAGGAGCAGCGGCCGGAGCTGTCCATCAGCACCAAAGGCCGCGGGCGGGCTCAGGGCATGGGGCCGCGGCTCTGGGGCAACCTGAGCCCCTGCTCCCGCGCCTTTCCCTTCCCCAGGTCCGGCCTGAGTCCCCGGGCCCCGCGGGACGGGAGTGCCGCCCGGTGCTGGAGGCGGAGCGGCGACGCCGCCGCGCAGAGACCGGTGTCTCCGGCCCAGCAGCCCCTTTCCCCGCAAGGCGGACTTTTACCAGACCCCAGGGCGCCGGGGCCTCTGGCGCCCAGCAACTCCGGATCCTCCGACCCCTGCACAGCCGCTTCCGCTCAGACGCTCAGGTCGCCTCCAGCACAGGTAGATCTTGGACAAGCCCAGATTTAGCCGCCCACAGACGAGCCTTTTGACTGCCTCCTCCCCGGCAGCTGCACTGCCCTCATAGCTTCCCAGCCCAGTCCCGCCTTTGAACTTCTTCACCCCAGACCCTTCTAATCAGACACTTTAGTTTCCCTTTGTCTTCCCCCCGCCCCCCGACTTCAGGGATGCTTCCAGAAGTGCATGATGTGGGTACCACTCCTTTGTCCACTGTGTCCTTTCTCCCACTGCCGTTCTCACTCCCATCCTGTTGGAGACCCAGGACCGATTCTTCCTTGACCCTAACTTCCTCTTTGTCAGGCTGACCTGGGAGGGTGACTCCCTGTGTTCCCAGCACTATGTCAGGCACTGTGGCAACATTGCGGTTCCAGCTGCTGCCCCCAGAGCCAGATGATGATGCTTTCTGGGGCGCACCCTGTGAACAGCCCCTGGAGCGCAGGTACCAGGCATTGCCGGCCCTCATCTGCATCATGTGCTGTCTGTTTGGAGTCGTCTACTGCTTCTTCGGTGAGACCCCCATCTCATCCCTCACCTGGGCTCCCCACTGTTTCCCCAAGTTATTTTTCTGAGGCTCCCTTTCCCAAATCTCTAGAACTTCACCATCACCACCACCACCACGAATAACTCTCTTCTTTCACCCCACATATGTTCCTAGATCAATTAGAGTCTAGATCCTAGCGAATACAGATCTCTTAATTAAGCATATTGAATTTGAACTTGGCTTCATTCCTCACTAATTGTGATGCCTTGGGCACATTAACTGTCTGAGCCTTAGTTTTCTAATCTGGACAATGGGTACAGTGATGTCTGTCTGATAGGGTTGTTGTGAGAATTAGTAGACAATTAACAGTAATCACTGTGGTGAAGATGTGTTTGGGTCACTGTGCTAAATAGGCACTGAAAACATTTTGCAGGGCGATTAAACATGGTCTTTTACCACAGGGCATATTGTCTGATGGGGGAGGGACTGCTGGAATATTCACATCCATGATACATATTAGGGTGGGCTAGATGCTAATCACATACACAGAGAGATCACCCACAAGGCTCTGAACAGTTGTACAGGATGGGTGCTACATGAAGGACTTCAGTTGAAACCCCCCAGCCCATGTTCCACTGGCCAACCTCCAGGCCTTGCCATAAGGTTGCTTTGCCTTTTTCTAATTTGCACACAGGTGCCAGATAGGCTAGTGAAATAAGTGCCAGTGACACTACAGCAAGAATTACAGAACTTCAGTGAGGGGAATGAACTCTGAGTTGGGGTCCAAGAAAGCCCTCCAGGAGCGTTATAGACAACAGAATGAAATGCAAAGGAGGCTTGGAAGTCTGGGTTCCAGACCAGGCAGAGGTGGGCTGACACTTGTATTCTGCAGCCTCCCCCCCACACACACACAATGGCTGGGTAGTAGGCAGCAAGGGAACCAGATGGTCCCTCCCCTACCACCCCCAAATTCAAGGCTGAATAACTGAAGTGTGGGCAGGAAGAAGTATCCCTTTAAGGGTTCAGGACACATTCCAGGCCTCTAAGGAGTCTGTGTCACCCCACCCCCTCCAGTGTCCAGACCTATCCACTCTGCAGTTGTTCCATACAGCCTGACATTTCCTCTCCTGCCACCCCATCCCTCACCCTGGATGCCCTCACTCCCAGACTCTTGTTGTACTCTGTATCTCCACGCATGCTCTACTTCTCTTTTCAGAATATCCACAGGCTTTGATGCTTCCTGTCTCTTTGGCAATCTCCAGCCCTTTGACCCCTATCTCTGATTTCCATCTTCCTAATGGTTCAGAATCCCCAAGTCCCTCACTCTTTCAGGGTCCCTTAATGGGCCTAATGACCTTATAACCCCCAACTTCTGAAACTCCCCAACCACTATTCCCTTATATAATCCTCTTTAATTCCGTATGATGCCCAGTAAGTCCTAGTGACCCCAAGCACCCTCTAGTTATCGCATCACCTTACTTCTCTCTGACTTCCTCTGTTACTCTTTATCTCTGGTTACTTCCAACCCCCTGCCCTGTATGACCCCAATGGCTGACTGCCCTCCCCCTCACTGTGATTTCAGTGATCCCATTTCACTGACTTCAGTACTACCCTTTCTCAGAAACCCTTTAATATTCTTAACCCCCGGCAAAGACCTCGTCTCCTGGAACCCCATCCCCAAAATTCTGCTTCTCACTTTTCTTTGTAAACTTCTAATGATGTCCGATCTTGAAAGCCCTGTCATCCCTCAAAGATGTCATCTTTCTGAACCTCTGTGAGTCTCATCTCTCAAGTTCTTTCTGATTTCCAAAGACCTCATCTCTCTGAAGAAAGTGGTCCCTGAAGCCACCAGTGACCTCACTGCTCATCCCTTGTGACCCTGGGGACCTATCTCTCTGATCCCCATGAACCCAAAGACTCCATGTCCTATTATTGATCCACTCTTGGCTCCAATGATCTGACTCCTCTGACCTGGAAAGACCTCTGTTTACCTGAATGGCTCTCCAGTGCTTAGCTATCTGGCCTCCCTTGATCCCAGTGACCCCATCACTGATGCCCTCATTATCCCAATATCCCCCAGTTCTCTGATCTAGTGTCCTGTCCCTGGTTCCCCTGTGATCCCATGTCCCTGGCCCCTCTGAACTTCTGCCTCCAGCCTGGTGACCTCATTTTGGCTCCTCACTAGCCCCTGTTCTCCTCCAGGTTACCGCTGCTTCAAGGCAGTGCTCTTCCTGACTGGGTTGCTGTTTGGCTCAGTGGTCATCTTTCTGCTGTGCTACCGAGAGCGGGTGCTGGAGACGCAGCTGAGTGCCGGGGCGAGCGCAGGCATTGCGCTGGGCATCGGGTTGCTCTGCGGGCTGGTGGCCATGCTGGTGCGCAGCGTTGGCCTCTTCCTGGTGGGGCTGCTGCTAGGCCTGCTGCTCGCTGCTGCCGCCCTTCTGGGCTCTGCACCCTACTACCAGCCCGGCTCTGTGTGGGGCCCACTGGGGCTGTTGCTGGGGGGTGGCCTGCTCTGTGCCCTGCTCACACTGCGCTGGCCCCGCCCACTCACCACCCTGGCCACTGCCGTGACTGGTGCCGCACTCATCGCCACTGCTGCTGACTACTTCGCCGAGCTGCTGCTGCTGGGGCGCTATGCGGTGGAGCGACTGAGAGCAGCCCCTGTGCCCCCTCTCTGCTGGCGGAGCTGGGCCCTGCTGGCACTTTGGCCCCTGCTCAGTCTGATGGGCGTTCTGGTGCAATGGCGGGTGACAGCTGAGAGAGACTCCCACACAGAAGGTGAGAGGGGACAGGGCAGGGTGGGCATGAGAGAAATGAGTGGCTGGGGTGGGGACTGAGCAGCTGTAGAGTGAGGGACGCTGTACCCACCGGCAGCAGAAGGACTCAATGGGATCGCAGAGCTGACTCATTCAGGGTCAAGAAGATAGGACCTCAGTGCCACCATCACGCCAGCCCTGGGACAGGGGCTGTGTGCCAAGCCCACTCCAGGCACTGGGGATACAGCAGAGACCAAACAGGAAGGGCCACCCACTCTTAGGGGGTTACATTTGGATGGGAGAGACAGACAATAAACATGCAAAACATGCAAACAAACCAGATCGTTCCAGTGGTGCAGAGCAGTATGAGGGTGTGATGGGTGATGTGCAATAGAGACAGGGTGGTCAAGGAAGGGGACTTGGAAGAGGTGGCATTTAAGGCTTGAAGGATAAGGGGCCAGCCATGTAAGGAGCCAGAGACGAGAGAACAGCAAGGGCAAGGGCTGGAGAAGGAATGAGCTCGGCCTGTGTGAGGAAGTGGAGCTGGGATGGCCGCAGTGGAGTGGCTGAGCACTCTGGGCCACGAGGACTCTGGGTTTTATTAGAAGGGCAAGGAGATGCTGTTGGAGGGTGCAAGCAGGGGAAGATGTAAACTAATTAGCATTTGGGGTACAAATTCTGGCTGCTGGGTGCAGAAAAGCCTCCGGGCAGGCACGCACAGAACGGGGAGCCTGTGAGGTGGCAGCTGCGGCTGTCCAGAGGAGAGAGGGTGATAACCGCTCTAGGCGAGTCCCGCGGGCTCAGGATTGGGAGAGGGTCACAGCCAGGGAGGAGGGCCGGGAGTCTAGGAACCTCCCATAAACACTTTCAGAAGAACAAATGCAGAAAGTGCCCTCTGGGCATGGGGAGACCGGGGAAAGGAAGGGGGGGTCTGGACGCCTGGAGCCCAGGGGTTGGAAGTGTCAGGGAGGCTTGGGAGGAGATGAGGCACGTGGCCTGAGACCCTTTACTGCTCATCCCTTCCCAGTGGTCATCAGCCGGCAGCGACGACGTGTGCAGCTGATGCGGATTCGACAGCAGGAAGAGCGCAAGGAGAAGCGGAGGAAGAAGAGACCCCCTCGGGCTCCACCCAGAGGCACCCGGGCTCCTCCAAGGCCCGGGCCCCCTGACCCTGCGTATCGGCGCAGGCCAGTGCCCATCAAACGCTTCAATGGAGATGTCCTCTCCCCGGTGAGCACCCTGAGCCAGCCAACCCACATGGGGGAGAAGGCAGAGGGGCAGATCCCATCCAAGCAGGACCGCGCCTTCCCCAGGGGCTGGGCTGCCTAGAAAGCTTAGCATTTGTCTGCCTCCCTGACCCCTCACCAGGATCTGCTGGGCCCAGCTCTGGTGAGGGGAGAGGTGTCTGAGTTGTAAACGGGGTGTGGTAAGAGGTAAGGCTGTGGGCTGGGGCTGCGGTGAGGTCCTGGGCCCATACTAGTCTAGAACCAGTCTCAGGCTTGTGGGGTACAGGGAGAGGTGGCTTTTCAGGGCACAGGTCTACAGTGGCCCCCTCACACCTGTGTTTACTCGCCCACAGAGCTACATCCAGAGCTTCCGGGACCGGCAGACCGGGAGCTCGCTGAGCTCTTTCATGACCTCGCCCACAGATGCGGACTATGAGTATGGGTCCCGGGGGCCGCTGACGGCCTGCTCAGGGCCGCCTGTGCGGGTATAGCAGTACAGCTGCTCCTGCCCACCTAGACTCTGCGGTCACCAGCGCTGCCAGCTAGGGGAGGCCTGCTGGCCACCACCCAGCCGGCCTGGCCCTGTAGCCTTGGGCTGTCCCTCTTCCCACCCTGGACAGGGCTGGCCTGGGTGCTGGCAGGGACAACCTTGTCTTAGGCTAGGCCTGGCCTAAGGGGAAGGCCCCCTCCCAAGCGCCGAGGGGCTCCTGAGGGACGCGGGGTGTGAGCCCCATTGGGGTGTGCTCAGGGTTGTGAGTGTGTTACCCGTGTGTGCGTGTACGTGTGGAGGGGTGGGCTTGGAGGGGACAGTGGGACTCTTGCCTTAGATTTCTGATTGGTAGGGCTTCGCCAAGGTTGGCCCGGCCTCCTCTCCCACTTCTGGGGTCCCCTGGGCCACTCTCCTGCATGTCTAAGTGGAGGAGGTCTGCCTTCCTCCCCCATTGCTCTGCCTCTCAACCAGACTCATCTAAGGGTTCTTGTCCTTGTTCACGGGGCAAACTGTAGCACCCCTCACCCTGGTCCCCTGTCCTCTGCAAAGCCACCAGCCTGAGGGCAGTGGCAGGGGATGGGGGTGGGGGGTGCTGCTCTGGGTTGGGTTGGGGAGAGGGCTGGGGGGAGGGGGCTTAAATGCACGGTGCATGTCTGGTGTCTGTCATGCCAGCCTGGACACCTCATGCTTCTGTCTCCCCCACCCCACCCTGTTTTACATCTTTTATAAATGTGCCAAGCGGTGTGGCTTTTGCCAGGAGTGGTGGTTTTTGGTGGCCGGCACTTCCAGGGCCAAGTTAGAAGCTCTGTAGCCCTTGGTCCCCTGTGTCACTTACTACACGAGGAGGTCCAGGCAAGTCCTGCCTTCCCATGTCACACAGAGAGCCGGGGAAAGGACTGTACCACTTTTATTGTCTCCCAACACCTCTGGTTCCCCTGCCTCCCCACCCCTGCCCAGAGTAAGGGCAAGCGCCTTCCAAGCTGTCCGAGGGCCCCGCCTGGCCTGGTTCGGTCCTCCTAGCTCCCTGCAGAGGAATGACTTGCATGGGGCTGGGGAGAGAGTGGGCACCACCTTCCTCTCCCCTGCAGAGCCTGGCCACCCACACAGGAAGAGCGGTTCTTCACCCTCTGCCCCACCCCTTCAGAGCCTCTGTCAGGCTGTCTGTGGGGACAGGAAAGTGGAGGTCAGTGAGGGGTGGGGCAAGGCAGGAATGCAGGCAGAGAGCAGGGCATCTCCTATGTGGAAGATGGGCTCAGCTCAGGAGCTCACTGCTCAGGCTGATGTTGAATTCACTGAGACAGGAAGAAGCCAGCTGGGTAGAGAGCAGGAGGGGGTGAGGGACAGCTGGGGGACAGAGGCCAGGGGCCGCAGATGGGAAGGAGAGGAACTCAGGTACAAATGGGGTAATCAGGAGAGAGAAACAGGGGGGAGGGAGGAGAAGCCTGGACAGGAAGGGGGTAGAACAGCTGACCTGAACCAGATGGTTCCTGCTGAGAACAGTCGGGCTCCTCCTCTCAGTCCTGTGTGTGATCCCCTCCCCCCTCCAACACGCCCCAGAAGCAACTTGCCACCCAAAGTCCTGGAGAGCCTCCGGCAGGAATGTCTCTGCCCACCAGCATCCAGGCGACCCCTCCTGCCTGGCCAGCCAGCCTGCCCCTCCAACCTCTGCCCGGGCGGCCTACTCACCCTCCACCAGCAGCCGGGTGCGGGCGCTGTCCTGACCCGCGCGGCAGCAGTAGGTGCCCTGGTCCTCCGGCCTCACGTCATGGATGACCAGGCTGTGGGTGGGGCCGTCGCTGCGCAGCTCGTACTTGCCTCCCGGACACAGCTCGACCCCCTCCCGCAGCCAGCACACTTGGCCCCCCGGGCGGGACACGGTCACCTCCAGCACCGCGCGGCGGCCAACCAGGACCGACTTCTCGCGAGGCGGGCGGCGGCACATCTGGAGAGGCGGTGCTGGGGGCGGAGGGCGAGGGCGTGAGTTACCAGGGGCGCGCAGGGCCCGCAGGAGGAGGGACACGTCTCCCCCCCACCGCGGCCTTCACTCCTGGGCTCGCACCTCTCGCCCACCAGCCTGTTCTTCGGTGCCCCCAAAGTCTCCTGCCCTCCAGGGAACGCAGTGCCCTCGGTGACCCGCCCCAGAGGAGCACCTCGAGGAGCGGGGGGTGCGGGGAGAAGCAGACCTCCTAGCAAGGGCCGCCAACCCCGGCAGGAGACGGTGCCCCTGCCCGGCCGCCTCCCCCGACGCTTACCCTCCACCTCCAGCCGCGCCGCGGACTGGGCGGGCCGGCCTGGAAGCGCACCTCGCCGGCGTCCTCCGCGCGCAGGTCGCTCAGCACCAGAATGTGCTTCTTCCCTGGGGGTGAAGGGGCGCTAGCGAGGCCAGAGCCGCCTCCGGGGAGCGCTCGGGGGTGAAGATGGGGCCGGGGCAGGGGCCCGGGTCGGTCTCGAGGTGGGCGGACCTGCGGCTCCGAGGGGCGAGAGGACGGCCCGGGACCGAGGTCTGAGCCGGGGGTCGGGGAAAGACACCGAACCGCCTGGATGTGCCGCGGGGCGGGTCCACGGAGCGGAGGGCGGCGCTTCCCCTCGCGGGGCGGGGTCTGGGGGCCGGGGCGGGGTCTGCCCGAGCCGGGGGCGGGGCACTGGGGGGCCGGGGAGGGTGCAAGGTCGCCCAGACCTTCCTGTCGCATGCGGACGCGGCCTCCGGGCCTCAGCGGGCGGCCTCCGAGCTCCCACCTCCGGGCGACGTCGACCTCCGACACGGTGCACTCGAACGTGGCGCTGCCGCCCTCGCGGGCGCGCACCGGCCTGAGCTCGCCCAGCACCGACACCGCGCGCTCTGGGGCGGGGCCCGGGGCGTCAGGCGGGCGGGGCGCGCGGAGCGGCACCCCGCGACGTTCGCGTCCCGCCCCAATCTTTAAATGCCCGCCACGCCCCCCGAGCCACTCTCGGGTGAGCTCGGATCTGCGTCCGTCCCCGCACCCACAGCGGCCGCCCGCCTGGGGGTCACCCCGTACCCACCGCGCACGGACAGGCGGGCGGGCCCGGCGCGCACGGCCCCCACCGCGCAGCTGTAGGTCCCGGCGTCCGAGGGGCCGCAGCGCCGCAGCTGGAGAAGGCGGCGCGGGCCGAGGGCCTGGAGCTTGAGCCGAGGGCTGGGTGACAGCGGGTCCCCGTCCTAGGGCGGGAGTTTCAAAGGGTGGAAGCGGCCGGCTGGTCGGGGCGACCGCGGCCCTGGGAGGCGCCCACGGCGCCCTCTGCTGATGCCAAGAGGTCTCGAGGTGTTTGTGTTTGCGCCGCTGGGCGCGCGCTTCCGTGAGCACACACACAGCCCCACACACATGCACACGCTCAGGCTGGGGTCTGGCCAGGGGCCCCCCTAATGTCACTCTGGGAGGCGCTAGGGTTGAGAAGGAGTGCCATGGCGCGGGAAGCCTGTATCATGTGTAGATCACACCAGTCATAAGCGTGGATTCTGGAATTAGGCAAACCTGGATTCAAAAACGAGCCCCACCCCTTTACCTGCCCCTGGGCCATGCTTCAACCCACTGAGCCTCAGTCTCCTGACATAACATGGGGATATGAAGACCCACCTCTAGGGTCATAAGGATGAAAGGATTAGATGTAAAGCAAATTTTAGCACAGTGCCAGGCACATCCACATAGTGAGTATTAGTGTTTCTGCTGGGGACAGTATTATGAGGCCAAGGTGGATTGGGCTGGGGCTGGGCTCTGACCTTCTCCCAGGTGACATCAGCCAGGGCCTGGGAAAGCTCGCACTGGAACGTAGCTGTGTCCCCCTCAGTCACCTCTAGGTCCTGTGGCCCCTGCACAATGGTCACTGGGGCCTCTGGTGGTGGGAGGACAGTGCAGAGTGAGCAGTGTAAGGGCAGAATGGGGGCCCAGCACACAGGGACGAGGAGGACACCCTCGGGCACAAGGGGCCAGTGGTTGATACATTTAGACAAGTCTAGAGAAGTCATTAGTGGTGACCACTAGTGAGTGGGAGGTGCTGGGACAAGAGGCTGAAGGTAGGGGTGCTGGTCAGTGGGAAAGAGTGGGATCAAAGGGGTCAATGTGTGGCAGGCATGGTGAGTGGTGGCCACCCTTGGCTGGAGCCATGGGGTACCCGTCACAGATGCATAGGGCACAGTGACGCTGTGCTGGAGTCACCCCTAGGCACAGAGCTGCTGGTGGAGTCACCCCTGGGCAGTCTGTGGATTGTTGGGACATGAGTCAGAAAGGCACTCAGGGAGGTGGAGGGAGCCACAGCAGGCAGGTGTGGTCAGTGGGGTCACGCTCAGAGTGGTCCATGGGGCTATGGTCAGGCAGGAGACAACAGGACCTGCGCTGTCACAGGCATGCTCACAGCGGCACATTCTATGGGAGGGTCACTGGGACCACACTGGGCCAAAGGCCTGGAGGGTCACAATCTAGCAAGGAAGTCAGTGTGTGGGGGGGGTCACACTGGGACAGGTGTAGTTAGTGGGGGCCACACAGGTAGTGGGATCAGCAGTCACAGCTAGGGTGGTCAGCAGGCAAGCAGCGGTCCCCAAGGCCGCACCTCTCACAGTGAGTCTGGCCGCAGCGCGCAGAGAATCCGCCGTGAAGGAGACACAGCTAGAGTCGGCCAGGCCCAGGCCACTGAGCACCAGGCGGTGGGTGTGACCCTCTGCGTGTATGTGGCACTTGGGCCCTGGCTGCAGCCGGACTCCACCCTGGGCCCACTCCCCAGTCACACCCTCCTGGGACAGCTCCAGCTGGAAGGTGGCGCTGCCCCCCTCGATGACGGTCACATCTTCCAGAGGCCGCAGTACCCTCAGCTGCCTTGCTGGTGGGGGAAGATGGGGAGAGAGGGAGGTGAAGGCACCATCTGGGGGCAGGGGCTTCAGTGGGCTCACATACCCTTTGGCCCTGCCTGCACCACCCCTAACACCCAACTTAAGGCCCTATGGAAAGAAGGGAGCACAGCCGGCCAGACTTGGGCCAGGATTGAAGAGAGGCCATACTGGTATTGAGAGGGGACCCATGAAAGCGGGGAGGTGTGGTTAGGGGCCTGAGGTGTCTGGATGAGAGATGCTGTGACACTGAGAGAAGCGCAGAAATTGGAGGCAAACAGGACTGAGCACTTGCTCTGCACAGTTTGTGTGCTGTGTGGCCTCTGGCAAACTGCTCAGCAGCTCTAGGCGAATAACACTGAGACGTGGGTTTATTGTGAGTAAGTGCATGACTTCAGCCAGAGGAGAATTCGCATCACCACCAACAACCATTTGCCAAGCTCTGTCTGGGCACTTTTCCTGTTATCTCGGTTAATGGCCCTGAAGATCCTTGAAGCAGGGATCAGTCTCACTTTAAGAAGACTTGGCTCTGAGAGGTTAAATCAGTTGCATGAGGTCACACAGATAAGAGAGGGCGCAGCGCCAGCGTGGGGGCTGGAGGGTGCTATTGAGCAGCCATCCCTACTTCTCAGACGGGCCTGAAGGGCAAACACAGCGAGTCTTTCTGGAGCATAATATTTATGTTTATAGCAAAGCGAACTTGGACATAGGAAATGGAATGCAAAACCCACATGGACTGCTAAGGTCAATAAAAAACATTAGAAAAAGAAAAGTTTTGCTTTGGACAGGTCACACTCCGGAGGTCAGCCCCAGCTGACCTTCCTCGGTGGCGAGGGGCACTTTGGTGGGGGTGCTGAGGGGCCCTGGGCCAGCTAGGACAGGCTGTGCCAGGGGCAAGCGTTGTGTTAGGAGAGGACAGGGCACTCACGCCTCACGCTGAGCCTGGCCAGGGTGCGATCGTGGTGGCTCTCGCAGCCGTAGGTGCCCTGGTCAGCCATGACGACGCCGTGGATGAAGAGGCGGTGCACATGGCCATCCTGGGCCATGGACAGGCGGGAGTCGCAGGGCAAGGGCTCCCCACCGCGCACCCAGCGCACGGCACCCGCTGCACCCACTTGGCCCGTCTCCACTTCCAGGCACACGTCCTGGCCTTCCTCTGCCCGCACGTCCTGCAGCCTCCGCAGGAACAGCAGCTCCGTTTCTGGGGGGGAATCAGGGAGGGCCATGAGCCAGGTGGGGCCTTGAGACCGGCCCCTGCTCCCTCTCACAGTCCGGGCGAGGCGGCTGGGGAGGAGCTGGGAGAACAGGCCCAGGGAGCACCGTCTCCTCCCCGCCAGGGCCAAACCTCGCACGTGGAGCCGGGCGCTGGTGGCTGTGCCCCCTGCTCGAGCCGTCACTGTCCCCGCATCAGCCAGCTGGCAGCCTCGCACGGTCAGCGTGCGGCTCGTGCCGTTCTGGGCCATCTCTAGCTGGGGCCCTGGAGCGACAACGGCCCCATTGCGCAGCCAGGTGACCTCGGCGTCGGGTGGGGAGACCTCACACCGAAATGTGGCATCGTCACCCTCGTGGACGGTCAGCGGTGTCAGCTCCGAGACCAGCTTCACGGGTGGTGGCTCTGGGGGGTAGGGATAGGCAGTGAGGCAGGCTGGGTCTTTCCCCTCCTCCCTTTCACCCCCTCCTCAGGGTACAGGCCCTCATCCCCCAGTTACTTAACAAATCTTTCCTGAGGACCTACTGTGTGTCCACCATGGGCTGCTCCAAAGGGCAAGATGCCAACTACCTGCCACTCCCGGCCGATTCCTCTCAATCCTGGCCTGGCGCCTCACCGCTCTGACTCCCTAGCAACAGGCCATCTCCCGTGGACCCTTTTACCTCACTTAACTGTCACAACAGCTGTGTAACACATGCACCAGCCTCCCGCTTTGGAGCCAGGGCTCACAGCAGGCAACCACGTGCCAGTGTTGTCTAGCTACTAGGAGGCAGAATCCAGGTTAAACCCAGACCTCTCACCACTGGGCTGCGCCTCCTCCTATGTGAGGGTTCCCAGAAAGGGAGCCCCGAGTCCTCATCCAAGAGCTGTACATGCACCGGTTGGAGCCAGAGGCACTGAGGCAGGGAAGGGAGGAGAGGGGACCCAGAATGGCACAAGGGTGTGGTCCTTGGGGTGCCAGGACCCAAAGGGTGTAGGGGTGTACTGTTACCTTCCACGCTGACGAGGAAGATGCGGCTGTCCTGGGGCGTGTCGCACAGGTACTCCCCAGAGTCCCTGCTCCGTGCCCCCTGCACCCGCAGCACCTGCCTGGCCCCGGCCTGCTCCAGCTGCACCCGCCCCTGGCTGGCCAGTCGCTCCCCGTCCTTGTACCAGCGCACTGGGCCCCCAGGCCCAGAGAGGTGTACCGCCAGCTCTAGGTCCCCGCCTGGGGTGCTGCGAACCCTCGTCTGGGCTGCCTCGGGGGCCACTACCCACACGGGGGGCTCTGTGGGGTCAAAGCTGGGGGTCACTGGGAGGAGCAGCTCAAGGACTTTGAGGAGGGTAGTGGGAGGCAAGATGGGGAAAGGTTCTAAGAGGGGCGGGCAGGGTGAACAAGGGTGCTAAAGAAGCAGGGAGACGCCAGGGCTTTGGGGTATAACTTGGGCATTCTGTCCAGGCTTTACTCACCAGCCACTTGCACAGTGAAGGTGACGCTGGGGGCCCCCGGGGCTGCCCCACACTGGCAGGTGTAGAGGCCTGACTGGGCTGGGTCTGCAGCCCGGATGCGGAGGACATGTCGGGGACCCTCAGCGTGCAGCTCCAGGCCATCTCCCTCCTGCACCGGCGTCCCGTTGTGGCTCCAGGAGACTAGGGCGCCAGTCCGGGACAGCTCACAGCTCAGCACCACGGGCTCCCCAGGAGCCACACAGAGTGGACCGGGGGCTGCCTCTGGGGCCAGGAACTGTATTGGGGGTTCTGGACAGAGAGGAGGGGGTCAGCCTTCCGTGTCCCCTGCCTCCCTCCCAACCCCCGTCAGGCTGGACAGGGGTACCCACCAGCCAGGCTGACATTGAAGGTGACAGCCTCATCACGGGTCTCGCATACATACTCCCCGGCATCCTCAGGCTGGGCGTGGGGCAGGGTTAGGGTGCGAACCGGCCCCTCAGCACCCAGCTGCAGGGTGTCCGATGCTTCCACTTCCAGCCCATCCTTGTACCAGCGGACCTGTGACCCAACTGGGGACACCTCGCAGTGCAGCTCCACCCGCCCTGGGGCCCCAAATTGCAGGTCCAGGTTGCGGGCCACTGGGTGCACAATCCTCTCTGGCGGGGCTGGTGGTGGACAGAGATGGGGGTACTTAGCCTCAGCCAGCAGCCCTCTACCTGCCTCATCCGCCAGATGCTCAGTCCTCTCCTTTGAAGCACTGCTTTGGGGAATGGTACCGGCTACAACCCCTGGGCACCTGCGCCAGGTGCTGTGCTGAGCACACCGCAACTCTTGTTTCTGCCACTCCTGACACTGCTAGGAGATGTGCCCCTGCTGGCCTCACTTTATAGATGAGGACTTGAGGCTCTGTGAGAGGAAAGTGACTCGCCCGAAGTCACATGGACACAAAGAGGTAGAGCCAGACCTGTGCCCAGACCTATCTGAGCCTCCACTTGCCCTGCTTTGCCGTGATGCACCTATCACCGCCCGATAAACCATCTATTTACTTATTTTCTGTCTGCCCATAGTCACTAGAACGCAAGCTTCACTGGTGCACTACTGCAGCCCTCTGCCTCTAGAACAGTGCTGAGCTCACAGTAGTTGCTCACAGCCTCTGCTGACTGAATGACGAACGTTGCTAGTTACAGGGCTCTCTCCACCAGGTCTCTGGTCACGCTCTCAACCTGATGTGGACAAGCCAGGGCTTTCAGGTGGCAGAAATGAGGCAGAGGAGGCGAGGAGGCTGGAGAATGGGGGGGGCTATGAGCTACAGGTGGAGGCCCCTAAGATGTGGGAAGTGGGGGGTTGGTGTCGGTCACTCCTGCCTGTCTGCTGCCCCGGATGCCCCCATGCCTGCCCACCTGTGACGGTGACGGTGAAGAAAGCTGAGTCATCTCCAGCGTCACACACAAACTCGCCCCCGTCCTCGGGCTGGGCAGCGGGCAGCACCAGGCGGCGGCGAGGCCCGTCACTCTCCAGCACCAGGGCTTCACTCTCTTCCACCTCCAGGCCATCCTTGTACCAGCGCACCGGGGCATCCTCCCGAGTCAGCTCACACATCAGCACCACACACTCCAGGCTCACGGCGATCAGGGTCACCTCATCCCGGGGGTATATGATGCGCACCGGGGGCTCTGCAGAGTGGGAGCAACCACAGCTCGTCACAAACTCCCCGAAGCCTCCCTGGAGCCAGCCTGCAGCATGAAGTCTCTGCTGCCACAGGAACAAGAGCACCGAGGGTCCTAAGTAGTAATAGGGCCTTGATCTGTTCCCTGAAGTCCCTGGGGCAGAGGTGTGACAGAATCTAGAACGCTTCAGGGTCCAGCACAGCATGCTAAGTCCTGCCGCATCCTCCCCACCCCCAGGGGAGGTCCCAAAGGAACTCCTGAATGACCAAGACTTCTGCAATGTGACTAGATACATTTACCATAAAGAGGAAAATTAAAGAAATAGCTTCACAGCAGTTAAGCTCAGGTTTTATGGAAATACCTTTGAATACTGAACTTAGAAAAAGCCCTTTGATTTGGGGAGGGGTGTTTTGTCTTGTTTTGGAGCAGTGAATAAGAAATCTGTCATAGTCTGTAAGGCAAATACTTCTGCATCCCTTCCTAAAGTTGCAGGAACAGTCCTAGACACTTTGTACATTTAACTCTCACAGCAACCCTAAGAGGTAGGAATTGTTTTATTCCCATTTTCCAGATGAGGACATGGAGGCACAGATGGCTAAGTCACAGTTGGCTGCGGCCTACCCTCGAGCGGAAGGAAGAACTACCACCTGGTGAAGGGAAGCTCAGACTACGCAAGCAGTGGTAGGGATTCCCAGCCAACGCTCGCAGGCACTCGGTAATGATTTTAACATCTGTGCATAAGAGTTGCCAACACCTGTCCAAGAGTTCCCAGGGGTGCTAAGTGCTGATTCTGGGAGTTCCTCTCCAACTGCTGGTAATGGTCACACTTCCGCCAACAGGGAGCCATGTCAACATCGGATATGCCCCGGGCACCAAGTGCAGGCCTGCCCATGCTCCCCAGTGGTCTCCCAGGATCTTCAAGTCTGCACTCCTTAATGTGCCTCTAGCATTTGCCCCCTGGTGGCTGGGTGAGGGAACATCTAGCTTCCTGGTCTGGTTTTTTGCAGACTGGCACGGAAAGCGGAGCCCACTGGCACACACCCTGCCACTCTGCAATCCACCTCAACTGGACTTGTTCTAAGAGTCTGGAGGATGCAGACTGCTTCCGTGGGTCCAGCAAGGCAGGTGGCCAGATGGCAGCGTGGCTGTCTGCGGGGGTGGGGTGGGGGCGGTGACGGGCCAGGTGGCATGAGGACAGGGCAGGGGTAGGGCTGGGATGCCTGCACAGCTGTGGGGCCTCAACATGGCATCAGACTTGATTCTCCCTGGTCCATATCCCGGGTGGCATTTGTGTGAACTTCTCCGTGAAGATTCTGGTGTTCTGTGGGGAGGGCAACTGTGGGCCGAAATGTGTGTGGCTGGGCCATTATGTCTGTCCAGGGCTTGGGGCAAGGCGAGAGAAGTTGAAGGCACTTGCTACAGCGCAGAACACATGAAGAAAGACCTCCGTGGCTTTGTGGGTTGGTGGAGTCCCCCCTGCAGTATCTTGGGTGCAAGGAGTGGTGGAGGGGGCTAAATGGCTCAGCCTAGGCTGGGGCAGGGCAGGGGGAAGAGGAAAATAGATGCCAGGAGCAGAATGGTCAATCCAATACAACTGGCCGGGTTCTTCTGTGCCTCCCAAAGCTGCCCGGGCCCTACAACACCCATCAGCACTGCCACATGTACCCATCGGGATTGGTACTATGGACTGCAGCCCCAGTTTTTGGTACCAACCCACCATCACCTCCAAAGTCTTCTTGTGCTTTTCCTGATTTGAACATTCTCCTCCATCTTCAGCCCAAACCCCGAGCCCACTTAGCTAATTCAGTCCCTGCTGCAAGTGTCCATTTTGAAGTCACTTCCTGCATGCTGACCAGTTAGGAGCTCCCAGCCTGGGAGTTCCAATGCACCCCAACACAACGCTCAACAGCCCCCCACTCTAAGATCCTTTCCCATGTCTGGCTTTCCTGCCAGGCTGTGAGCTGTGGAGTCTCCAGAGCCCAGCTCAGGGTTGGCACCGGCGGTAGCCTGCAGGCTCTCTCCGAGGCCCTCCCTGACTCTTGCTCTGCTCTCGTGAGTCCTCTGCCCTCATCCCTCGAGCACTTGTCACAAGATGTCACTGTACATTTATTTGTGTGTTTATTGATTTAACACAGGGGTCGCAAACTCAAAT
Organism: Talpa occidentalis; assembly: GCF_014898055.3. Classification (NCBI taxonomy): domain Eukaryota; kingdom Metazoa; phylum Chordata; class Mammalia; order Eulipotyphla; family Talpidae; genus Talpa; species Talpa occidentalis. Next base: position 137,885,299 of record NW_023603184.1, read on the forward strand.
GCCCACAGGGGCCAGGTAGATAAGGTCAGTGGCTGAAGCAGTCTGGGGAGAGGCAAAAAGGAATGGCGGGGAGGGGGAGTCAGAGGAATGTGGGCCCCATATTATAGGGGCAGCTGCTACTCAGCACCAGCTGTTCGTCGCCATGGGGGGAAGCGGGACCAGAGGCGCCGGGTCTTCGGCTTTTTCAAGAGGACGCATAACTCCGGATTGCTATTTGAACTGTCCTGACTTTGGTAAGACTCTGCAGGCCAAACAAAACACATCTGTGTGCTGCATGGGGCCCGAGGACACCCGTTTGCGACCCCTGGTTAACAGCTTTCTCCCCAGTTGGACGGGCAGCTCTCCGAGAGCAGGAACCGGGTCTGTGTATCAGTTCCCAGCACGCAGTGCCCAGTCCGGCACACAGAAAATGCCTGGCAGGTGAGCCGGTGAGCACAGCTATTCTTGGCTTTGGGCAGTGGGGAGAAGCCTGCTGATTTGAACGGGGCTTGGGGCTCATCTGGCCAGGGACCCCAGGTTACATGCACCCGCAGCCGCGCCTCCCTCCTCCCCATGTGCTAGCTAGAGGGTACATGGTCGGCTCCCCCAAGGGCTCAGGACTATCCTCCGGTGACCCTGGGCAGCTGGGGTGGGCCCACACCTGTGACAGTGACGGTGAAGGACGCTGACTCGTCATCGATTTCACATAAGTACTCGCCGGAGTCCTCCAGCTGGACGGCGGGCAGCACCAGGCGGCGGACAGTGTCCTCCTTCTGCAGGAGCAGCGCTGGGCTCTCCACCACCTCTTCCCCATCCTTGGTCCAGCGCACCTCGGCCCAGGGGCGGCACAGCTCGCAGGTCAGCACCACGCGCTCCAGGCGCACAGCTGCCACATACACTTTGCCACTGGGGTACACGATCCACGAGGAGACGTCTGGAGGACAGGGACAGCACAGCTGGGCATCAGGGGGCCGAGGCCCAGGCGCCCTGCTGCCCTCCCTGATCCACACCAATCCTTTGCTCCTGGAAAGCGGACCCTCGGCCGCTTGGAGAGTCGCTCACAGCTGGAGACACAACCACAGTCACCAAAGCACACCAGGGACCAGGGAGCAGTCACACCGTGGCCGCAGAAACCCCGTGCCTGCTCGGGGCTGGGGCAAGGACAGCGAGAAGGGTGAGATGCTGAGGGGAGCTTGGGTGGCCCGGGTGGGGCTGGGGCCTCTTCCCACCCCTCTCGCACCTGTACTCAATTGCTCTGATCCCACCCAGCAGAACTCATGTTCCCGAAGGTTCCCCTTGGCAGGGGTCCTCAGGAGTATGGAGAAGGCAGGACTTCCCCGTGACTCATGTAGCCCTAGCCAGTGGGTTAATGGCAACGCATTTCCTGTGTGACTGAACCTCAGGATAGAGCTGGGTCAGGATAGGGTCTGGGTCAGAGGGAAGGGAGCATCCGATCAGCTGGGAGGCAAGCAGGGGTTGGGATTAGCAGCCCAGGAGTGAGACCATTACAGCTGCCAGGGAAGCCAGGCCGGACCCCCACCTGTGATGGTGACGGTGAAGTAGGCACGCTCATCTCCAGCGACGCACTGAAACTCGCCCCCATCTGGGGGCTGGGCAGCAGGGAGCACCAGGCGGTGATGGGGCCCCTCGTTCTCCAGTACCACAAAGTCGCTCTCCTCCACCTCCTGCCCGTCTTTGTACCAGTGCACAGGGGCGTCCTCTCGGTCCACCTCGCAGGTCAGCATGACGCACTCAGAGGTGATGGCATGCACGAACACGTGCTCCTGGGGGTCCAGGATATGCACCGGGGGGTCTGGTGGGGAGCAGAGATGGGGTTACCCCACACGTGGGAACCAAGCATCCATGCTGCTCAGGCAGAAGACAGTTTCCTCCTGGGAGGACAATGGGAGGGCCAAGCCCATATTGTGCAGGGAACTCTGGGGCAGTGGTACAGGATGCTGAGGTGTGATGAGCGAGACAGAATAGGTGATGTGGCACCTGCATGCACCATGGGTCCCCAAGATCAGAGATGGCTGAGTGGGGACCCAGGAGGGAGGGAGGGAGGCTTGTCTAGTTGGACAGGTGACTGCGACAAGCCACGGCAGGGCCACACTTGCTGTTGCTTTTAAACAAAATGACTAGCATGCCCCAAAGGGACCCGCTCCCTATAGGTAGTGAGCTCCTGCCACTGGGACATTCAGGCAGGGGCTAGAAGACCTCTTGGCAGTGGGGCTGGAATAGGTTTTCCACTTAAAGTGGGATGAGCCAGATCAGTGGCTACCAAACTGTCCTTCCAGAATGGAACCCCAGGCTCTGCCCTGGAGATCTTGGCTTTGGAGGTGCGGGGTGCCTGGGTACCTGCATTTATGTCAGGTTTCCAGGATGGTTTTGAGGCAGCCAGACCATGAGCTGCCTTGAGATTTGTCAGACCTCTGCACTTAATGCTTCCCTTTGACCCTGTCCGCCTGGAGCAGCAGGGGAAGCACAGTCTTGGGCATGAACCCAGACAGGGAGTCTGCCGGCTGTGACAATGAACAAGTCACAGAACTCTGATGGGCTCGTTTCTTCACGTGTCAACTGGAGAGAGTGTGGCCCATCTATCTGTGAAGATTACACATTTGCATGATCCAGCTTAGTACCTGGTTCACAGTAGGCACCTGGTAAAAGTCGCTCCTTCCTCTCCTCCCCTTGATGGAATTCCGTTCCCCCACCCTCTCCCCAGCAGAGGGCATTTGGGGGCAAGTGTGCTGGAGGGTGAAGGTGCAGGGGGGATTCAGAAGCAAGTGCAAAGTAACCTGAAACCACGTTCTGTGGCCCTCCCTGGAAGGGACCCCTCCAGCAGGCAGCCCAAGGGGCAGGGGTTGCGCGGCCCCAAGCCAGCCCCAGGGGGAGGAGCACTGTTCCTGACCTCGGACGGTGACACTGAAGAAGGCCGAGACTCCTTCTGTTCTGCACTCGAACTCGCCGCTGTCTCGGACTTGGGCCTCTGGCAGGATCAACCGGTGTTTGCGCCCATCGGCCTTCACCACCAGCGACGCGCTCTCTTCCACCTTCTGCCCATCCTTGTACCAGCTTGCCGGGAAGTCCACCCGGGAGAGCTCACAGGTCAGCACCACCCGCTCCGAGGTTGTGAATGTCAGCGACACCTTGTCCTGCGGACTCAGGATGTGCACGGGGCTCTCTGCAGGGAGAAGCACGGTCACATGGGGCATTGTGTGTGTTGCACGCCAGCTGGGACAAGCACCCCCTCTGCTGCAGGTTATCAGGCATATCAGGCCAACAACTGCTGCCTGTGCGTTTGTTGGAGTTTTACAAATAGTTTTAGGCTTACCCAGCAACTCTTAAGATTAGTGCTCTTGGGGCCTCCCTGGTGGCGCAAGGGGTTAAGCACAGCACTGTGAAGCCATCGGCTGCCTCTGCCGCACGAGTTCAATCCCCAGCCAGCCAGGGAGCTACCCACATGGCACAGCAGACCTCTCCTGACTCATCCGCTCCTCCCTCAGCAGTATACTTCAGTCTGCCTGTTCTGTTCCCCACTCTGTCTCTGGTGAATCCTATTCCCCCTTCCCCCGCACCTCTGGCCTATACCCCAGTTCTTGAATGCATAAATAAATAAATCTTTAAAAAAAAACCAGAGCAGTGGTTTTGGTGTGTGGAGGAATTCCAAAGGAGTCTGCTAGAAATGCAGGTGTTTAGACTGTGCCCCCCGCCAAGGGTACAAGGGCCAGGGAATCTGCATTATAAACTAGGCATCCAGGTGATGCTGATGTCAGTGGTTGGGGCTCCCTTCTGGAAGTGCTGCACCAGGAGCTGGATTTTCCTTACTTACTCTGCTCTCTTCCTGGAGTGCTGGTGGCCAACCCCTTCAAGACCCTGGGCTTGGGCACCGAGGAATCCTTTGGTTGGCCTCACAAACCCCAGCAATGACAGTGAGAAGGCAAATGCCAGCATTCCTGCCGATGACTGACCTCCTCCTTGGGGGTGCCTCAGGTGGTACAGTGTGACTCTGGAGCCAGACGGCCTAGGTTCCTAGCCCGGCAAAGCTAATGAGAGCTTAGCTTTGCAACTCATTAGCTTTGCGACTTTGGTCAAGTCACTTAACTGCTCTGTGCCTATTTCCTCACCTGTTTAATGGGATGACAAAAGACTCTATGTGTATGGGGCTGTTCAAAGGGTTGTGTTAATATACAAAAAATGATTAAGCTTGGTCCATAAGAAACCGCTCCAACAGATAAACTACAGGGCAGGAAGCAGTTGAGGACGAGGGGTCAGGGGCCATGTCTCTGAGATGACAAATGTGACAGAGTTAAGTCACAAATTTCCCTGAAGAATTTGGATATGATACTGTGGACAATAACAAGGGGCCCTGTATGTTGCATGTGGGTTGAGACTGGTCTCTAGAACACTGAGTCCTATACATGTACCTTACTCTCTGAGCCTAGATGTGAGATTCGGCAAGAACATTTGTCTTATCTTGTCCACAGGACACGTGTGTTATGACCCTATCCACCCACTCTGGTCCCACTCACACCAACCTTGGATGGTGAGGGCGGCTGAGTCCTGCACACCCGGGCAGCTGAAGCCAACCAGGGCCCCACTGTCCTGGTGTTTGACAGCCTGCAGGATGAGTCTGTGCTGCAGGCCCTTCTGCTCCATACGGTATCTCAGGGCCCCAGGCTCCACTTGGCCCTCTGGCTCACTGCTCTTGAGCTCTTCCCCATTAAGGAACCAGGTGCCCTGAATGATGGTGGAGAGATCGAGGGAGAAGACAGCATCTTCCCCATCGTATACCTGCACATCTTCTAGACCTGCTACCAGACGAGCTGTGGGTACTGAGAAGGGGGCAGAACACAGCCATCAGAACCAGAGGGGTGGCAGAGGGCAGGGGATGGCAGGTGAAGCAGAGGATGGGGACCAGAGGCTGGGGAGGGAAGGAGAGGTGATGGGCAGAGCCCCCCTTGGGGTACAGTCACTGATGAGCTGGGTCTGGCAGGACCAACTCACCGAGGTGAGCAGACCCGTGGAACACAACATGTGGACTGCGGCCATGTTCGCTGACGGTGCAGACGCGGAAGCGATAGTCGCCCTCGGAGGGCACGCAGTCTCCCGGCACCTCCACAGCCCCAGCTTTCTCAATGCTGAAGCACTGGATCCAGTCTTCCGAGCCCACCTCCTGCCGCTCCAGCCGGTAGATGAAGGGGGTCTCGGGAGCTGGCTCAGGGGGTTTCCAGGTCAGCAAGACTGTGTTCTTGTGGCCCTTGAACATCTCTGCCAACACGGGGGGCCCCGGAGGATTGTGCTTGACACCTGAGACAGAGGCAGGGTCTGTATCCGAGCCTTGCTCCAGTCTTCCACAGCCCTCCCACCTTAACTCCACTTTGCCCACCCAGGCTCTGGTGTCCAGCACCCTCCTGCCCTGGCCCTCCTATCCAGCCCTGAAGAGCCTGCACGGGGGCTCTTGTGCCCTCACATTTGACTCTGAGCAGAGTGGTGGTACGTGAGTTGTCCAGGCTAAAGGTGACCTCGCCAGCATCTTCTCGGGTGACTCCTGGAAGGACTAGGGCATGCATGTGGCCAGAGCTGCTCTGGCAAGTGGCCGGCAGGTCCTCCCCATCGCGACTCCAGCGCCCCTCGACCCCAGCCTCTCGAGTCTCCACCAGCAGCACCGCATTCTCTCCCTCCAGGACATCGAGCTTCCGGGGCAACCGCTTCAGGATGGGTCCTGGGAGGCAGACAGGAGCCCATCAGCCCAGGGTCCGGGCACCTACCGTCGTGAGCCTTCGCCTCCTCCCCAGGCCAGCCGACCTTTGACTGTCACATTGGCCACGGTGCGCACCCGGCCCCGCATCTCGCACAGGTACACGCCGTCATCATCTGCCTTCAGCCTGTGGATGATGAGGCGCCGGACGGTGCCCTCCTCGATCTGCTCGTATTTGCGGCAGGGCAGCAGCCGCTGGTCCTCGCGAAACCAGGCGGTTGGGATGCGGGAGTTGGGGACCTTACACTCCAGTACCACGATCCCATGCTCTCGGCCCTCCACGTCCTGCAGTGGCCTCGTGAAGCGGAGGCGGGGCTCTGGGGGAGGACAGAGACCAGGGGAGGCTCTGGAGAGGGCCAGGCTGGGTGAAGGGTCCTCCTGGCACTGTCCATTGCCCAAACCCACATGAGCTCATGCCAGAGGCTCTTTTCCCAGAGCCAGCAGGCTTTGTGGAATCACAGAAAAACCACCAGGAGGGAAGTCGGATGGCCTACATCCCTAGCCACAGCACCTTGAAGATGGCCAAGGTGGTTCTGGCCTTTCAGTGATCCTGGGCCTCAGCTTCCTTTCTTGTAAAGTGGTAAGAGGGACGGTTGGGCTTGAACATCAGTGATGTTCAATCTGGCTGCTGGGGCCCTCAGAGGCACACATTCTGCTAGGGTCTGGGTTGAATTTCACTTTTAAAGTAGTTAAAGCATTTCAAACTGCATTTTGAAGGGAAGAAAGCATGATGACAGAAGGGCCGTGGGTTAGTTGGGCTTAGGAGAAGCCTGAGGGCCTTGCGCAGCTCTGGAAAGCTCCTCCCGGGTCTTCCTGCTGAGTGAGCTCCTCCCTCCTGCCAGAGTTCAGCTGGTCTGGCCCATCTGTGCACATCCACCCATGCCCACCAGGCCACCACTGCGACACAGGTGCCACATGCTTGACCCCGTGCCAGGCAAGGCTCGGGACATCTGCCAGCATTTTTTCCTATGAGGGAAACAGTTGGGCGATAACCAGGGAAGGTATAATCCGGGGAGCTGAGATGAACTGCTACTAAGGAGAGCCTTAACTTCCAGTGTGAGTTTAGGGTGGTTTTCCAACCCCCCTAGATTTTCTGTTTAAGGGCAATTGAAGTATTTATTGACTATTATTGGTGACTCAACTTTGAAACATAAATTTCCTCTCCTTACTTTTCCTTTCTTGCAAACATGGAGCAGTTTAATGGACGACTAGTCAAAACTTGCCTGGGGGTTTCCTCCCTCACGTTTACCTTTGGTATGAATCTGGAATGTCTCAACAAGCTGTGGGCGGTGGGACCTTCCCCACTGATCTAGCCTGGGATACGCAGGCAGCCTCCGCTTCAAATAAGCCTATCCTGTAAAACTCCCCCCCTTGTACTCACTGGTTAGCTTCACGAGTGTACACTGCAAATCTGGGCTTAGAAACTCACACCCATAAATCGCTCCCTTTATCTGTCTTAGGGACTGGGGCTCCGAATGAGGCCCCGGCCCTTGGGGGAGGGGAGTAAAATAACAAAGAAGTGAAAACCACCACTTCTCAAAGCTGTTTATCAACCAGGGTTTTTCCACCATCTGCCTGTGAATCACTTTGGGGTTTGCTAAGAAGTTCCTGGGCGCCCTGGCACCTCTTAAATCTCGGTCCCAGGGCGCGGAGGGTGGGCAGCAGGTGGTATTTGAATTCCGCCTCTCCTCCCTCCCAGCAGGTCTGCTCTGGGCACCGAGGAGGGCCGGACTCAGGGCTCCAGAGGGCGCCAAGGTCCCCTCTCCAGCGCCCCAGCCGCCCGCGGGGCGACGAGGTACCTTTGACGTGCAGCTGGACGGCACTGAGCGTCTGGCCCGCCGAGTTGCGCGCGGCGCACACGTAGAGCCCGCGGTCCCTGGCCTGGCAGTAGAGCACCTTGAGCACGAAGCCGCCGTCGCGGTCGCGGTACATGAGCCGGCGGCGGTCGGGGAGCAGCGGGCGGCCCTCCCAGTGCCACTCGATCTCGGGCTCCGGCTTGCCCATCACGTAGCAGCGGAACTTGGCGTGCTTGCCCTCGTTGACCCAGAAGGTCTTGGGCGCGCCCTTGCCGGGCTCCACGGCCGGCGGGGGCGCCTCGTCGGGGTCCTCGGGCGGGCTCTCGGGGGGCTGGTGCACCTGGAGCAGCGCGCCGGCCTGCGCGTGGCCGTGCGCGTTGCGGGCGTGGCACACGTACACGCCCGAGTCGGGCAGGCGCGCCGCCAGGATGCGCAGCGCCAGGCGAGCGCCCCGGCCGCCCTCGGCGCGGCCCGGCTCGAGCGCGAAGTGGCCGCTGTCCCACACCTCGCCCAGCGCCATCCCGTCCTTCTCCCAGTGCAGCGCGGGCGGCGGGAGGCCCCCCACCTGGCACGCCAGCACCACCTCCGCGCCGCGCAGCACCCACTGGGAGCGCGGCCCCGCCAGGAACACCGGGGCGCCCTCGCCGGGGGCGGGCGCGGGCGGCGGGCGCGCGGCGGGCGCGGGGGCGCGGGGGGGCGCGGGCGGCTCCAGCACCGTGACGGCGGCCGCCGCGTAGGCCTCGCCGGCCGCGTTGCGCGCGCGGCACACGTAGACGCCCGCGTCGTGGGGCCGCGCGCCGCTCAGCAGCAGCCCGTGCTCCGCGCCGTCCGCGGGGAAGCTCAGGCGCTCGGAGGCCGCCAGCGGCTGCCCGCCCTTCTCCCACGCGACGGTGGGCGGCGGCTCCCCCAGGACCACGCACTTGAGCTCGGCCTCGCCGCCACTCACCACCCGCACGGGCCGCGGGAAGCGCAGGAAGCACGGGGGGCTCCCCTGGTCCCCCGAGCCCGCCTTCATCGCGGCGGCCGCAGACGGCGCCGGGGAGGGCGGGGGGCTGGGGGCGGCCGGCGGGCGCGCCGAGGCCGGGAGCGGTCCCCGGAGCCCGGGAGGCGGGGCGCGGCGGGGCGCGGCGGGGCGCGGGCCCCCGCGGAGCTCTGCCCTGGCCGCCCGCTCCCGGCTCGCCTCCTTACCCTCGGCCCCGGGCTGCAGCTCTGCGGCGGCGGCTACTCCCGGGCGCGGAGCCCGGCGCGCAGGGGGCAGTCCTTCCTGTCTGCTCCGCCGCGAGGGGCCCCGCGGCCCGGCTTCCTGCGCCGAGCGCCTCGCTCTCCAGCCCCCTCCCACAGCCCGGGCCTCGCTCCCCTCCTCCCTCCCACCTCCAGCCGCCAGGTCCCCTACGGCCCGCCTGGCTTGGGCCTGAGTGGCAGAGGCGCCTGCAGCTGCCAATCCCAAAAATATTCTCTGATGACACAGCTGGAGGACAGGAGCCCAGACGGGCTCCTCCAGGCTAAGTATAGAGCAGGCAGAGACCCCCCCAGCCCCCCGCTGAGCCCGGGGTCTAGCCCCAGCCCCAGCCTGGGCCCTGCTGGGTTGGAAGGGGCCCCACAAGGTCTGTGGGGCTGGCTCGCAGAGTTCTGTCTCCCTGATGAAGAACGCTTTCGGGAGCTGGAAGACCCCATACCGCCCCCCCCCTGCACCCCCCGCCTTGACCCACGCACTATCACCTCTGTACTGGGTGTTGGGATGGGACTCTTAGCAGTGTGTGTGTGTACAAGCGCCTGCATTTGTGTGTGTGTGGGGGGAGGGGTTGTATGTGTGGGTCAGGTCACTTGGGGTGAAAACCCTCACCAGCCCCTCCCCCACATTCCTGGCGGGAGTGGGAGATAAGGCTCAGGGCCACAGACATCTGCGTCAGAGATAGGAGGTCTCAATGCCATGGGCAGGGGCAACTGGGACAGCAGGGCGTGGGAAGGCCTGGGGAAGCCTGGGGTGAGGAGGGTAAAAGAGGGCTGTGGTAGGATGGGGAGGGGAGAGCAGGGAGGCCCTGGGCACACCCTGACAGAGGGGAGCGGGACAGGGTGTAGGTTCACCCTTGCTAGGTGAGCTATGTTGCCCCAGCTGCCTCTGCTGCTCCTCTTGTTGCTGGCCCCCCATGGTGGGCATGGCTGCCAGGAACCAGAGCTTGACCGGGAACTGGTCCTGGCCAAGGTGAGGGCCCTGTTCCTGGATGCCTTGGGGCCCCCAGCAGTAACCCAGGAAGGTGGGGATCCTGGAATCAGGATACGAAGACATGCTGTGGGGGCCTTCGTGCGCCGCCGGGGCTCTGAACCTTTGGAGGAGGATGTCTCCCAGGCTATCCTTTTCCCAGTGACAGGTAATGGAGAAGTGGGGGTGGAGGCTGCCTTGGGGAAGCACTGTGGTGCAGCAGCCTTGGGAGCCAGGCCTATCTGGGTTTGAATCCCAGATGTGTCACTCAGCCAACGGACTTTACAACAAATGGTTCAGTTTCTGAACCTCCCTGAGCCTCTCTGTCTCCACATCTGTCAAATGGACAATAATGCCCAGCTCTCAGGATTAAGGGACATGGTCTCTAGAATGCGTGGCTCCTAGGAGACGTTTGGGAGAATTCTGGGAGGCCAACGGGCTCTAGAGATATCAGGGCCCAGGTCCCTTCCTGCCCCTTTTCCGCCTGTCTCTGCCTCTGTTCCCCACTACGAACCCTGTTTCTTTAACCCCAAGTACCTGAAACTCGAAAAGATAGCAGGGATGCAGGAGAAAGTTAGTTGGAAAACTAGTTTAACTTCTCTTGAATTCCCTTCTCACCTCCTTATATATGTCCCCAAGTCCCAGTGGCTGATGGAATAAAGCCCTTCTTGTAATCTGGCTGAACTTTCTTAGAAAAGAACCTCTCCCTCCCTGCTCTTTAGTCCCCAAGAAGCACAAATATGACTTTGGGATCAGGCAGACTCCCAGCCTGAGTACTACAGAGGTAAATGTCAATTCACTTTTCTTACCCTCAGTTCCCTTATCTGCACAATGGGTCAACCATTATGAAGTTTATAATGACATAAATCCATGTAACAGTACAGATCCAATTGCCAGTCTTTTGGCTGATGCTGGTCTGTCATTCTTTAGTATAATCTAGAAACACCTGAGGAAAAGCATGTCAAAGACACTTTCTAGAAAGTTCTGTCCTTCATTCTGAGTTATGCCTTTTCTTCTCCTTCTGTTCCTTTTTGGTGTTAACCTGTCTTTTCAAACAACAATTATTTTAGAGAATTTGTCATGCAACATTGCTGTAGTCTAGGAAGATACAGAGTAATAGAACAAATACCCGTGGACACCCCGGTCAAGGTATGTGTCACACATTCAGATGAACGAAATGTAAGTCTAACTCCCAGCTCAGTGTTTGGTGAAGGGACAGGCAGGGCCTCTTTCACATTGCTGATGGGAATATTAATTGGCAAAACCACTTCAGAGAGAAGTTGGCAGTGTCTTGTATTTTTTAAGTCCTTTAATGATGAAATAACAGATGGGCGCCTCTGTTACTTCTTTCAAGACTGGAGAGAGTCCCCGAGTCTGGCAGAGCACCCAGAGTGTGCTTGGCAGGCTCATGAATGGTAGCCACATCTCTTCTGCTGAGGAAGAGGGGTCCCGCGTTCTGCTAGTCAGGGCTGCCCTCTGCCTCCCTCTGTCTCCTGCAGGTGCCAGCTGTGAGGATGAGCCAGCTGCTGGAAAGCTGGCCCGGGAGGCAGAGGAAGGCCTCTTCACCTACGTGTTCCGGCCATCCCAGCACACACGCAGCCGCCAGGTGACTTCGGCTCAGCTGTGGTTCCACACGGGACTGAACAGGCAGGACACAGCAGCCTCCAATAGCTCTGGGCCCCTGCTAGACCTGCTGGTGCTGTCATCTGGGGCTCCCGTGGCTGTGCCCATGACACTGGGCCAGGGCCCGCCTCGCTGGGCTGTGCTGCACCTGGCAGCCTCTGCCCTCCCTCTGCTGAGCCACCCTGTCCTGGTGCTGCTGCTGCGCTGTCCTCTCTGTTCCTGCTCAGCCCGGCCTGAGGCCATACCCTTCCTGGTGGCCCACACGCGGGCCAGGCCACCCAGCGGAGGGGAGCGAGCCCGCCGTTCCGCTCCCCCGCTGTCCTGGCCTTGGTCTCCCTCTGCCCTGCGTCTGCTGCAGAGGCCCCCAGAGGAACTCGCCGCCCATGCCAACTGCCACAGAGCAGCCCTCAACATCTCCTTCCAGGAGCTGGGCTGGGACCGGTGGATCGTGCACCCTCCCAGCTTCATCTTCCACTATTGTCACGGTGGCTGTGGGCTGCCCACCCCGCCAGACCTGCCCCTACCAGGCCCTGGGGTTGCCCCTACCCCGGTGCAGCGCCTTTCGCTGGTGCCAGGGGCCCTGCCTTGCTGTGCTGCTCTCCCAGGGACCATGAGGCCCCTCCGTGTCCGCACTACCTCGGATGGAGGTTACTCGTTCAAGTACGAGACGGTGCCCAACCTTCTCACGCAACACTGTGCCTGTATCTAAGGCAGCCTTGCTGGAGGTCTAGCCCCCAACCCCATCAGCTGGGAAGAGGACAGAATTTGGGGAAAAGGGTTCCCATTGCTCCCCTCCTTCTGCATTTCTGCCTGAGGGCTCCACCCCCACCTCATGCCTTGCCATGGGTAATGTGACAATAAAAGCATAGTGCATATGACTCGGCTGTGTTCTCAGCCTTCTCTGATATGGTGTGTGGCGGGTGGGGGACAGAGCATGGGACTGTGGGCTCTCTAGTTGCTCCAGCCTCACTTGACCTTGGAGACCTGAGGTTCAAGAGCTGTAAGTGGACGCCTGGGGATGACACAAAACTGCTCCGAGCTCCTGACAGCCACTTGGGAGACAGAACTGGCTTTATGCAAGATGAGCCTGACGTGCCCATCACATTGCCAGCACTGCCAGTCCTAAACGCCCCTACGGCAGCACAGTGCCCACATCCCAGGTGCATGTACTCCCACCCTGGCCAGGTTCTGCCTCGATACTGGTCACCCGCTGAGCTCAAAGTCAGGTGATTCACAGACTCAGAGATCATGACTTTGGGGCCCCACTGAGACAGACATTCGTCGCTGGGCAGATTTGAGGTTTCTCAGGAGCTTGGGTGGAAAGTTAAGGGAAGGATGTATGAGTTGACAGCATCTGAGAATTGACAAGGGCAGAGAGGCAGAAGAACATAGACCTGAGGATTTCAATTTGCCAAGAGTCCCGGGACATACCCATTACATAGTTGTTGTTTTTCTTTTTAATTTGAAGATTTTTTAAAAAGATTTATTTATTTATGCATACAAGAATTGAGGTACAGGCCAGAGGTGTGGGGGGTAAGAGGATTCACCAGAGACAGAGTGGGCAGCAGAACAGGCAGACTGTCTGAGATACACTGCTGAGGGGAGCAGCGGGCGAGACAGGAGAGGTCTGCTGTGCCATGTGGGTCACCTCCCTGGCCGGGGATTGAGCTCGTGCTGCGGTGGTTGCGGATAGCTTCATAGTGCTGGGCCTTAACCCCGTATGGCACCAGGGAGGCCCCCCATTACGTAGGTTTTTGGCGTAAACACAGCAAGGCTGCCGATGCTGGGACTGAGTTCTTCACATCTTGGGCTCCCAGGGTGTGTGCTGTGTGTGGTTATGTAGCCCCTTAACTCAGTCCTTAATGCCAGATGGTGGGAAGGCAGAACCTCCTGCCAGAAACAATGTGACTTTGCGTGAATTTGCCAAAGCACTGAAAGGCGAGTGGGTGCCAAGATCCCTGTCCTTCTCCCCTTGCGTCTCCTCTCAGTCCTTCCTGCCCGGTCTTGATCGGGGCCCTGCGCCCTGGCCTTCCTGCAGTTTTCATTCTCCCTTTGGTCTTTTTATCTTGCTGATAGAAAGAGGGGAGAAGGGGAGAAGCGGGAGGGATGGGGAGCTTCAGGTCCCCCTGGCTGAGCAGGGACAGCACCGTCTGGTATTTACTGAACAGCTGCATGGGTATGTCTGTGTGTGTGTGTGTGTGTGTGTGTGTGTGTGTGTGTGTGTGTAGGGGGAATGAGGGTGTGTAGTTGAGGAAGGTGGTTGAGGAAAACAGAGTTAAGGATTTAGATCCTATGTCCCAGCCCTGGGTCCCAGAACGTAAAGTGTAAGGGTTAAAGGTGACTAAAGGTAATGCCTCCCAAACAGGTTACAATAACTACAAAAAGGTGGGGTAGCTGAGAGGCAAGGACTGTTGGTTCCTCCTCCTAATTATCTTGCAGATCCAGCCCTTTCTCTGTCCCTACATTCAGAGGACTCTTCATTTGCAGGACTACCTGCCATTTAGAGGTACTTCATTTAAAAATTTTTTTATTAAACTTTTTTTCTTTTGAGAGTCTTTTTTCTTTCTATATCTCAAAGGATCCCTAGATAATTCCATATTTTCCACCAATTTCTTTTTCTTCCCCCATGACCATCCTTTATAGCACTTGGCCCTTCCGCCTTTGCTGCTCCCTCTTAACCCCAGAAGCTTCTCCATTTATTAGTGTCAGCTAGTTTTTAATAAGCATTTCCTTTATCAGCTTGTCTGCTGTGTAAATGTCCAATATTTGTCTTCGTTATTCTAACTTGCTTTACTGTCCATAATGACCTCAAACCCCTTTTATTTTGCTGTAAATGGCAACATTTCATCTCCCCTTAATGCTGAATAGTATACCTCATCTTCTTTTTTTAATTAAATGTATTTACTTAAATATATATATTTTACATCGTTGTTCATTTTTATATAAATGTGTGTAATGAGTGTGTTTCCATGTCCTGGCTAAATGGTAAACAAACCTCAGTAAACATAGTCAAACATGATTTTTTGAGTTGATGGTTTCATGTTCTTAGTTTAGAAGCCCAAGAATAGGATTGCTGGGTCATGTAGTATTTCCATTTTTAGTTTTTAAAAAACAGGTCCAGGGCCTCTCTGCTGGTGCAAGGGGTTAAGTCTCAGCACCATGAAGCTATCTGCAGCCGCTGAAGCACAAGTTTGATCCCTGGCCAGGGAGTTACCCTTACGGTACAGCAGACCTCTCCTGTCTCCCCGCTGCTCCCCTGAGCAGTGTATTTCAGTCAGTCTGCCTGTTCTGTTCCCCACTCTGTCTTTGGTGAATCCTGTCACCCACCCTGCTTGTCTGGCCTACACCCTGGTTCTTGTATGTGTAAATAAATAAAAATAAATATTAAAAAAATAAAAACAGGTCCATATCATTTTCTAAAATGACTGTACTCCTTTACATTCACACCAGCAGTGCAACAGGCTTCTCTTTCTCCAAATCCTCGCCAGCATTTGTTGCTGGGGGTCTTTTTAACAAGTACCGTTCCCACGGGTGTGAGATGATATCTTATAGGGGGTTTCTGGATCGGAAAAGACGGCATCCTCCTTAGACAGTCTGTAAGCGGTCACTCTCTAACTTTCCAGTTCATCTGCTACCTGGCAGCCAAAGGGTACCTCTGATGTCATCATGTCACTTAAGTGCTTTAAAAACTTATCTACACAGAGTCTCCCCTGGTGGCTCAGGCGGTTGAGCGCCACACTGTGAAGCTGTCTGCAACCTCTGCAGCGCATTAGATCCCGCCCAGCGAGGGTCCCACCTGGCGTGGCAGACCTCTCCTGCCGCGCCCGCTGCTCCCCTCAGCAATGTATTTTGTCAGTCTGCCTGTTCTGTTCCCCACTCTGTCTCTGGTGAATCTGCTCACCCTCACACGCATCTGGCCTGTACCCCCGTTCTTGTATAAATAAATAAATAAATAAATAAATAAATAAATAAATAAATAAATAAATAAATAAATCAATCTTAAAAAAAACCCACAACTTATCTACGCAAAGTTCAACCTCCTTTGGATGATGTAATAGTTCTTAAAACCTACCAACTTCAGTTTGATCTCAAACTCATCCTTCCCTTCCTCTTCCCACCCAACCACACACACCCCAAACTGCTCATTTTGCTCTCCAGCTGCCACGTCTTCAGCTTGTCTCCTTTTCTCAGGCAAGGCCGCTGCTGAGATCCAATTCTGATGTCATCACATCTGGACTGTTCCCTTGACTCCAGGCCCCTCCTTTCTCACTACTTGGCAGGTACATTGCTTTTTAATGCAATCTTTCCCAAAAAAAAATTAACTTTTTTTTCATTTCATATCCAATATTTAACATAATCCAGTATTTAACATAATGCTGCGGTTCTCCATGATCATGATTATTTCTCCCAATTCCAGTCTCCTTGGAGGTAAGAATCTTGCTAGACATATTTCAGTGAGTTTACTTACATGCATTATCTTGTAGAAAATAGTGTCTCCTCACTGCCCCCCCCATAAATGATGTCATGCTTTAGGTATTGTGCTACAGTTGTTTTACTTGATGTTCAGAGAGTTTGACTTTATTTTCTAGTCTTGCTTTTACATATATTTTTTCTTGGCAATTATACTCTGCTCCAACCCCAACAAATAAACTCCCCCCCCTTTTTTTAAAGATTTATTTATTCATGCATACAAGAGCTGGGGTACAGGTCAGAGGTGAAGGGGGTGAGAGGATTCACCAGAAACAGAGTAGGGAACAGAACAGGCAGACATATCAAAATACACTGCTGAGGGGAGCAGCAGATGCAACGGGGGAGGTCTGCTGCACCATGTGGGTTGCTCCCTGGCGGGTCGGGGATCGAACTCGTGCGGATTGCTTCGTAGTGCAGTGCTTAACCCTCTGCGCCACCAGAAAGGCCCTTCCTTTGTTAATTCTATTATTTATATAACAAACACTACATGCCAGGTGTGTGATAATTCAAAGCTCATGCTCTCCTTATCACAACTTTGAGTTTGGAACTGATATTATACCCACTGTACAGACTAGGAAATTGAAGCACAGAGAGATAAAACAACTTATTCAGAGTGATATCGCTAGTAAGTGTTGGAGCCAAGAATTGGACACTAAAAGTCTGGCTCCAGAGCCTACTTAACCCCCACTCACTACATCACCACACCCATCTCCTCGCCTCTGTTCTTCAGGTAGATGTCAGTGTTCACGTCTCTAGATAATGGTGTTCCCAGCCCCAGGACACCTCTGGAGACAGCCATCATTTTAAATCTCTGAAATATATTGTCGTCCCCCCCAGTGAAATTATTTTTATTGGTAAGCAAACACTTCAAACTTTTTGATTACACATGACATACAGAACAAGCAACCTCCCACGTTTCTCTACCCGCTCATGGTGACATCACCTTTTCTGAGAGAACCATACATTTTAAAATTACGGTGACTGCTGTGGTGTAAAGAATTCAGGAAAATGATGACATGGAGCAAAACTCTGTAGCACAGGTTGTTTACGCCTTTGGACAATTCATTCTCTTCCCTAGTGTAAGCCTCTACATTCCAGAAGACCATTACAAATAGCAGGCTCTGGGAGGGATTGAAATTAGCCAGTTTTAAAGTACTTCTCAAGGATTGATGACCTTTTTATATTTTTGTTTCTAGTTCATGAGGGTCCTAGCTCTATAGAATACAATGCTAACCTGTATTTTTGGAAACACCTAATATAGCTAAATCAAGAAGCAAAAAGGATATAAAATCTTTTTTTTTTTTTATAGAGGCATGTTTTTTATTTATTTGTTTGTTTGTTTGTTTTGTTTATACATGCACTGGGTACAGTCAGAAGCACGGGAGGGTGAGAGAATTCACCAGAGCCAGAGCGGGGAGCAGAGCAGGCAGAAGGACCGAGGTACACTGCTGAGGGGAGCAGCGGGCGGCAGGAGAGGTCTGCGTGCCATGTGGGACCCTCCTCTGGTGGCCGGGGAGCAGCCGGGGATCGAACCGGGGCCACAGAGGTCGCCGGCAGCTTCGCAACCCAGCGCTCAACCACTGCGCCACCGGGGAGGCCCGGATATAAAATCTTAATAGGAGAAATAATTATAGTATGATTAAACTATTTCGAAATCAGAATACAGATACTTTTCAAATCTCAACTTATTTGATAAAAAGTCTTCTTATGGCTGTTGGTCAATATAGCATCAAGAAATTTTAGTGCAAATTCTACTGATCACATTGATCTGAAGAGGGATTTGTTATTTTCTCTGCAAACAAATATTGTTACATTAACACTGAGCATTTAACAAATTGGTTTGCCTCCATAGTAAAAGCTATCCATTTCAGGTAGCTCTGCAACAGAAAACTCAAATACATTTATCTCACATTCTATCTCGATCTCTGATTCAAATTCATCTACACTAAAACTGGAGGATAAAATAAGAATAAAACCAAAATGTGCCTGTAAAAGTAATAAAAATAACTTGGTTATTTTTATGCTGGAAGTATTTTGTTTATGAATACAGCATATTGTCTTTCCTACCTGTTACTGCATGAATAGAAATAAGATTATTTTAGTTCTTGGAGTATCACAACATTAAGAATATCTGTTGCTTGTGTCACGCTTTCATCAGTCAGCTCTTTGTTTGGAAAGGAAATCACAAGAATAAAGTCACAAGAATGCAAATTCAAAAGGGGAGTGTACAATAGTGTCCCAGACACCCAGATCCCTGTGTGTTCTTTTTATCAAAAGGATCTCATCAGGTAAATGGCTTTGAATTTTTGTCATTGGCACTGAATCATCAATAGGAACAATTGCATTAAATAACTTCTTTTCTGAGGAGGAAGGAGTACTCAAGATTTCATGGGTGAGCCTTCCAAGTGTTTGTCCTCTTCTAAAAGCCCTGAATCCGATTCTAAGTTTTATGTGTTGTTGATCTTGATGCCCCTCTGTGCCCAAGCTCCACCACCGTGAACCAGCCACTGAAGCTGCCAGCAAATCTTTTTGGAAAACGTCTGCCAGCAGTAAAGGCTCTTTAAAGGGAATCTAATATATGTTGTCAGACATTCATTATCCCTTGTGTCCAGAGTAGACCTTTTCCAATATGTGTCACCTTAGTGTATGGAACTTAGGTCAACTGAAGCCCTGGACACCTTGGGAGAAGTTGTTATCATTATTTAAAGAATGTAGATCACCAAGATTTAGGGATAGCTCCAGAAATAACAATTTTTTTATGGGAGAACCTGTCTTAAGGCAGGGCAAGCCTCCAAAGGCAGGGTTTTGTCAGAGGAAGTAGCACCTCTTTCTCTTCATCATGTGAAATGCTCTTATCTCTCACCAGATATAAACCCCTGCTTTGTTCCATTTATTTTAGAATTGACAGCCATGTACATTCTACATAATCTACATATACATATAGATTCCTCCCAGCAATCTGTCTGATGTTAATTTGCTTGCTTATTAGTCTAAGAAGAACCCAGAGAGGTGGGGGAATGTTCCCCTGTGCCTGCAACAGTCAACCTTCTCTTACGAGACTCCAGAAATCGAACACTTATTGGGACATTGTAAGGTTTCAACTCTTCACCATCTAAACTAAAACTTCTGCTCGAAATTTAAGCAAAATCTAAACATCTTGCAGTTGATTTTCTCCATTGATGTATCTAGACTGTTTACAAAAAGAATGATCCAGTCTGTATCCTACACCTTTAAATGACTTAGATTTGTCATTGTCCAAGCTCTTGTGATGCTGTTCAGAGGGACAGTCTCATGTTCTTTTGCTCTTTAAAAAAATAATTCATAATTTTTCCCAGTGGAAGTGTGAACTATAGATAATCCACTGTATTCATCTTCTCTCGAACAGAACCTCACAATGGAATAATGGTGTAGTCAGTACTTTAATCATAAAACACATCTCAAATATGCAACATGTGGGAATATCTTGGAGGTGGTTCTCCTGAGCTTTGAAAGACTGTAACCTTAGTCTTTGGAATATTTGCAGTTCATTTCATCTTTATATAATTCTGTCAAGGCCATTGTATTTCTAGATACATCACTGCTTTACAAGGTCTGCATTTTTTTAAAGATTTATTTATTTATGCATACAAGAACTGGGGTGCAGGCCAGAGGTATGGGAGGTGAGAGGATTTACCAGAGAGAGCGGGGAACAGAACAGGCAGACTGACTGAAATACACTGCTGGGGGGAGCAGCGGGTGAGACAGGAGAGGTCTGCTGTACCCTGTAGGTTAGCTCCCTGGCCGGGGATCGAACTCATGCTTTAGTGGCTGGAGATGGCTTGATAGTGCTGTCTTTACTTTAACCCCTGTACCACCAGGGAGGCCCCGCTTCTCTTTCTTTCTAAATGTCACCAGCCATCCTATTGTCCTTTCTTTTTACACCTAAGGATCTTTTAAGAACTGCTCCCACTTGGGGAGATAATCCTGCTAGAGTTTCTTGGCCCTAGGAATCAAGAAGAGGGAGTATGTGGCCCCCCTACTTTGGCATCCTGAATAATCAGTGTTCTATTGTTTGCTCCTGAGCCCAGGAGTTCCCAGAATCCATCCTCTTTGGACATGGTGTGCTGTTGGTTCTATTTTTTATTCCTGTGACACTCTAGTGCTAAACACATACTGGGCTGTGGTGTTCTTCCCTGACAGTTCCCACCTGCCATGCTGCCATCCATGTTTCAAGGACTCACGATTTCCATTAACCAAGGTCTTTCCTTGTTGCCCAGTGTTATTATGAATTTAATTCTTTATTTTTGTGTCTTTTCTATTATTCCAGTCATCTGGTATGGGAGGGAGTGGCTGCAGGATGTAGTTATTTGCAATCTTGGGCTGGAACCACCTCCTATGGTACCATCTCTACCATAACACACATCCTGATTGTGGTAGGCAGAATAATGACCCCCTCCACCAAAGATGCCCACGTCCAAACCCCAGACCCGGTGGTGACATTATGCTACGTGACAAGGGAGAATTAAGGTTGCAGATGGAATTAGGGTTGCTAATTAACTGACCTGAAAATAGGGGGAATTTTGAGTCATAATTAGGCTAAAATGGTAGACTGCTAATTTAATGAAAGTGGGAGATGAAGTAGAGGGAAAAAACAAGGAGGACACTCCTGTTTCAGTCTTGTTGGTCATGTGAAATGGGAGGGTGTCTTAGATTCTTGGGACTCTGGTTTCTTGTCTGAAGAATGAAGGCAATAACACCTACTTGGCTGTGTGTTTTGAGGTTAAACTAGATAAAGTAAACAAAGTATCAAGCACCGGGTTTAGCTTGTAAGTGGTAATTCCCTTCTAACTTCCCACATAGGAAGAAAGATTTAAATGTAAACTCCTACTGGAGAATCAAGTAAACTGTAGAGGAAGTTGGGTTTTCTCTGTCTCCAGCATTCACCTTCCCTGTTTCTCCGCCCCCATCCCTTTTGGTTGTTATATTGCAGGCGAATAAACACACTTTTAACTCAAAAAAGAAAATAGGGAGATTATCCTGGATTATCTGGGTGGGCCCTTACATGTGGAGAGGGAGGCAGAGTGTCTGAGTGATACAGTGTGGGGCCAACTCAGTCGGCTCCTGCTAGCTGTGAAGATGGAGGGGGCATAAGCCCGGGAAGTGGGCAGCCTCTGGCAACTGGAAGAGACAAGAAAACACATTCTCCCCTGGAGCCTCCAGAAAGGAACACAGCTTGCTGATGCCCGAATTTTAGCCCAGAAAGCTTCATTTTGGATTTCTGACCGTCACTTCCAGAATTTAATAATGAGTTGTATCAAGCAACTAAAATGTGTGATGTGTCACAGCAGCACCAGGAAAGCAATACAACGTTGAAACGTGATTGTTGATGTCTGTCTCTTCCACTGCACCGCTAGCTTCTTGAGGACAAGAGTCACACTGTTGTCTATTTATCCAGAGTCCAGCACAATCTGGCGGGTAGGTAGGATTCAATAAATATTTGAAGAATGAATGAAAGACTGCTCTCACTTTGAGGTTTTACAGAGGCTCTGAGATTCCAAGGCAGCCCTGCCTTTCCCCTTCCTCTGGAGCTCCCAAGCCCTCAGGTCTCAGGTTATTCTAGATTCCTCTTCCACTGGCCACACGTGCTAGGAGTCACAGGCAGCAGATTTGCTGCTTCTTCCTTGCCGTGACCCGTTCCCTCCTCTCTCAGCGCTGTGCAGGGAGCACTGAGAGCAGGACCCATGACACATGTATCTGAGTTTGCCAACAGGTCTTCTGCAGGTTGAAACAGTGGCTTTTCCTTTTTTTCTAGAATTCCGCCTGTTTTCCTCTCTTCTTCATAGCTGCTTCCATCCACCTTGCCTTCAGCAGATAATGTAGTCTTCATCTCATCTCTTCCTTTCTGTGTTTTGATTTTTTTTTTTTTTTTTTTTTTTGTGGGACCCTTGCTGGCGGCCGGGGAATGAACTGGCGCTGCAGAGGCTGCGGCAGCCTCGCAGCCCAGCACTCAACTGCTGCGCCACCAGGGGAGGCCCCTTCCTTTCCGTGTTTTGAATTCAGCACCAGGCACCAGGTGCCCTCTTTCTTTTTTTTTTTTTTTAAAGATTTATTTATTTATTTATTTATTTATGCATAGAACTGGGGTACAGGCCAGAGGTGCGGGGTGGGAAATTCACTAGAGACAGAGTGGGGAGCAGAACAGGCAGACTGACTGAAATACGCTGCTGAGGGGAGCAGCGGGCGAGATGGGGTTGGGGTCTGCTGTGCCATGTGTGTATCTCCCTGGCCAGGAGTCGAACTCGTGCTACGGAGGCTGTGGATAGCTTCACAGTGTTGTGCTTAACCCCATGTGCAACCAGGAAGGCCCCCAGGTGCCCTTTTTCTTACATGTCTTCTTTTTTTTTTTTTTTTTTTTTTTTTATAGATAAATTGGGGTATGGCAATTTATTTTTATTTTTATTTTTTTTTTTATAGAGGCATGCTTTATTTATTTGTTTGCTGGTTTGTTTGTTTGTTTTGTTTATACATGCACTGGGTACAGTCAGAAGCGCGGGAGGGTGAGAGAATCTTACATGTCTTCTTAACCGCCTTCTCTGGAAATCCCTATTTGGTGCAGAGCTGCCAAGCGCTTGTGGGGAGGGGCACACAGAGCCGCTGAGGAAGGGTGCAGTATTGTTATTTTGTTGCTTCATTTCAGGTCAGCCATCCTCAGCAGCTCTGATTTCACATTGGACTTGGTTTCTGTCTTTTTCCCTCTCCCTCCATGTGCTTCATGTTCCACCCCTCCTGGAACCAGACTCTGAAGGGCTTGCTTACCATGGGTCTAACACAGAGTATGTGCCAAAACTGCTGATTTGTCCCAGATGCTTCATTCTGGCGACTGTACCAATTCCTGGGCCAATCTTTGTGTCTGGCAGCAGAGCCAAGAGACACAATGTGTGGCAATTTATGTAGAAAGAACAGCCTCTGACCGCTCAGTCCTGGGGCCGTGGGTGCCAGGAACATAGACCCTTCTCTAGTACATATATATTTTTTTTTTAAACGAAACCTAGTTTTGTATGAAAAACAAAAACAAAAAACAAAACAACTAGCCAACCAGGCAACTTTAAGGATGTTATGAATGATCTAAGTAAATGAAAAGATGTCATGGCTTCATCCTCTTCCATTTTGCCTTCTTTTTTACATCATGAAATTATCTAGTTGATGAAATATGGAGATGATCCAATTTCATTCATCCAACCCACAACACAATTTCAAATGTGGAATTTTCGTTTTGGAGGAATCCTTGGTTCTTGATCATCCCTCCTGCTGCAGGAAGCTATACCTCCATGAAAAGGTGTAGATCCAGGACAGGGGCTCCTGTCCTAAAGCTGAACTGAGTTCCCCTCTGGGAAACACTCTGGGGCCTTACATGCTCCAGGGCATCAGAAACAAGCAGGCTTTGGTCCCAGATTCTGAGCTGTGTGTTCTCTGCTCACAGACGTTGTCATTTGTGTACGAAGACACCCTTTTCCCTATTTCTTCCCCCCAGGGAACTTAGGGGTGACAGGGAAGCTTCCAGTAGCACCTGCTTAGAACACATTTCTCTCCGACACAAAAGCGTGGGGATAGAGTCTGACGATGAAGAGATGTGTGTCTCCAGGACCAGATTCACCAAGTCCTGTGCTTGGAAGCTCCAGCTACCCATTTCTGTTTTTAGATGGAGTGTCAGGGAACAAAACACAGAAGAGTGTTTATAATTTAAGCATCGTAGCATCTCTTTGAAACATATAATTTCATTAGTGGTTATATGAAATTATGCAACAGAGACCATACATATTACTTTGTAAAGATTTTTTTTTTGAAAATGGCATTACATGCCTTCTTAATAAAGATAATAATTCTTTAAGAAGTGATATCGCATTTCAAACTTTAAAAAGTTCTTGGACTTTATTATTAAAAAAAGGTTTAGCTCTTTAATCCTTCTAGAACTAAATGTGGGTGGTATGAGGAAAGGAACTTAGCTTTTCCCAGATAGACAACCGGTTGTCCCAAAACTAACAACTCACTGTTTATACCATTAATTTAAAGTCAGCTTCATCAGGTATAGTAAAAACAAACAACCTGTGCGCCATAATTGTTTTTGTATTGTGTTCCATTGATCTAGCAACATCTGTCTATCTCTTTGTCAATAATCATGTTGCTTTGGTGTCTGTGGCTTTTATAAAACATTTTGCTATCTGGGAGGCAAGACTCCTGTTTGTGCTGCTATTTTTTTTTTCCCCCTCAAAACTTCTTGGTTGAGCTCATATGTTTAGTCTTCCAGAGGAATTTTAATCAACTTGTCAAGTTCCAAAACCTTTCCATTGGAGTTTTGATGGATATTGCCTTAAATTGACATCATTATAACAATCTTCTCATTAGGAACATGATCTCTTTTCATTCACTTAGATTATTTTTAATGCCTTTAAAGTTGTCTGGGTTTTTATTCTCATACTGGCATATTTCTCAGAATATTCTAGGTAAACATTCCTTTTTTTCTGTAATGGTGAATGGGATATTTTTCCCTTTCTGATTTTTATTTTTAAAAAAGGTTTTGTCTTAGTTAGGAGTCTCATGGTAGGGATTTATAAGAAATACACTCAAACTAACTTAGGCAAGGAAAAAATGCCCAGGGGAGAATTCTCTGGAAGGTCGCCAAGGCCTCCCCTGCAGACCAAGGACAGAAAGGGGAGTAGCCCTCACAAGGGGGCTGGAAAAAAGAACTGCTTAGTCTGCTGTTGCTGCTGCTCTGTGGATGTGTCTCTCTCCCTCTGTAGTTGAGCTCTGCTGTTCCTTTGTCCCACTTTCACATTTCTGGGAAGGGAGTGTGTGACAAATCTGACTACAGGGGCTACCCTTGAGAGTGGGTGAATTCTCAGAAAAACTCTGGGCTGCCCAGGCACCCCTGAAACAAACCTCAAAGCACTGCAATGTCCAGAACTTCAAAAGAAGCTGTCTCTTCTTGCCAAAAGGGTTGGTGTTGGTAGTTACAGAATGTGAGGATCCTCCCTTCCTGGTTCCAGGTGACTGATAAGCACAGGCTGACAATCATCATGGTTATGGGATTAATAATTCAACAAAAATATATTGCAGCCCTACTTCTACTTTAGATTGTGTGTTGCTTTTGCCCTTCATGATGTGCCTCCACTTTTTTAACTGCCTTTTAGGTTTTTGGCTCAGATCACACATAGTGTACCAGAAATGCTGAATTGTGTGGTTTAGGGGCATAAATTGCCATTTCAAATAGTATGGTTCTAGAAAACAAGGGCCTTCAAATTTTGTAATTTGGGATAATTTGATGTAACCCTGTTTCTGTCTCAACTGGCTTACATGCATTTTTGAAAATGAACTCGAAAGGGCACTTTATAAAAACAAGCCCTCTCAAAAACCAGAGATTTTGTTAAAAGACATTTTTTTCTTTATCTAGTTCGGTACTTGACGTCCGCATGTGACTTGGAGCCAGGTGAAAGCTATAATGGGAACTTAGGCCCCAGGAACTTTGGCTGTCTTGGCACCATAGTTACTAATTGAATGACCTTTGCAACAACCTAGCCTCTGTGAGCCTGTTTTCTCACGTTCACACCCCGGGGTAATAGTTGCAGGATCCGGGTGTGACGAGACAGAACAGCGAGGACAACAGGGCTAGGCACACGTGGGGCCTCGCCGCTCACTGCTGTGAGTCTGCCATCGCTGAAGGAAAGCGACTTTGGATGGAGACTGAGAAAAAAGTGTGCAGGGGACCCCAGAAGCGGCACCTCCGCCCGCCCCAGCGCTCCCGAAGATTCTGAGGCGCTGGCTTGAGAGCGCGCTCGCTCGCGACGAGCCCTTCCCTACTAACAAAAATTCCCTTTCTCCAAACTGCTTCCCCGCCCAGTCTGCAAACAGCGAGTCAGGTTTTCCTCCCAGGCCCGGGAGCGCGCCCAGCGGGCGTCCCAGGCTGCAAGGGGCCCCGGGCGGGGCGGAGGCTGTGGGGGCGACGAGGGGCCCAGCGCGGGGACCGCTTGGCTCGCCGCCTCCGGCCGGGCCCCGACGCCCCGCCCTAACCAATGGGACACGCCCCCAGACACGTTTGCATATCTTAGGGCGTGGTTCCGCCGGCGGAGGCGGGCCTTCCGGTCGCCCCCCCAGCTCGCCTTCCTTCCGGGGCGGGACTTCCTGTCCCTTATTGATAGGTGCCCGGTTGCGGAGCTGGTCGGAGAACGACACAGGAGGGTCAGTCTGGCTAAACCGGCCTTCAGCGCCTTGAAAGGGCACCGGAAGGACACCCTTCCTTGCTCTCTTCTCGCCTTTTTCTCCTCGCGAAGCCTTGGTTTGCGCGGAGGTCCTTCTCGGGCTCTGGGCATCACCTCCCACCTGAGGCGCTTCCGCTTCCTCTTTTCCTAGGCTCCGCCCCCAGCGTCCCGTGGCCATGACGACCGCCCCGCGAGACTGCCTGGTGTGGAAGCTCGCGGGGTTGCTGCGGGAGTCGGGTGAGTGGCCTTCCGATGGAGCGGAGGCTGGGCCTGGTGGGGTTGCTTCCTACCTTCCAGAGACACGCCCTCTTAAGAGTCACGGAGTGACAGCTCTGAACAGGTTACGGGTGTTTTGGTGTCAGAATGAATTTCTTCTCTGGGGTTGGTTTGCTATATTATACATTGGCCAGCAGTTTCTTGTCTTTGGCAGTCTAAGCCTTAGCTGTCATTGGAAGCCAGACTCTAGTGCCACTTCCTCCACGTTCTCTGAGTCAGGGACTGGTCATAAATCTTGTGACAATGTACTTCGTCTAGTTAAAAGCACGAGATTTGGAGTCAGAACCACCCAGTTTTTTGTCCAACTTGGTGAAGTTGCTTACGTTTTCTGAGCCTTACTTTCCCCTCAGTAGCAAATAGGTGTAATGATTGCACTTAATTCAAAGCTTGTGGGGATTCATTTTTAAATCACAAAAAGCATTTAGTACAGTGTTTGCATATGTAGTAAGTGCTTAAAATTGGTAGCTGTTATAATTTTTCCCTCAGTGGAAACCCCACGAGCTTCCACACCAGGGCACAGTGGAACCACAGTAGTTCCTGAGTGAATGTGTGGCTGGCTTTAGTTGTGCTGGAACAAGCCTTGGCCTTGAGATCATGCAGAAGTAGCAACTTGCTACTCTAATCTCTATAATTGCATTCAAGATTCTTCACTTCTCTGTGCCCCAATTTCCATATTTTTCTTATATTAGAAGAGCAGATTTATTAGGGAAAGCAACAGAAGAGTTAAAGACACTTGCATAGCTACAAGCAGGCAGGAAGAGCTGCCCCGAAAGGGACAGGTTTGCGGGCAGCCTTGAGGAGAGCTGCCTCCACTGAGGGAGGTCAGTGAAGAGAAGTCCCGGCAAGTCACGGCAGGCAGGAAGCTGCTGCCTGTGGAGGGAGAGAGTTGGTGAAAGGAAGCACCTGCATAGTCACAAGTGGGCAGAAAGATTGCTGCCAATTTCCGTATTTTTAAGAGGCAGTTAATAGTACTTCTGTTTAGGAGATTCTGATTTAATTTAAATAAGATAACCAAGTCTGGCTCTTATTACCCAACTAACATTGGCCGCCTTCTGTCACTCTGCATGCTCATTGATGAGATCTGTGGAATCTCTTTATAGCAGTTTTACTTTTTGGCTTGCATTATTATCTGTTCACATGTCTTAGCTTCTCTTCTAGACCTTCTTTGAAGGTGCGAAGAGCCCTTGAACCATATCTGTGTTTATCCTCAGTGTCTAGTATATTGAAAATCTTTCATGAAGGTTTGTTCATTTATTCTGCAAAGTCTGAAATGGCTCCAGAGGCTAAGGATGATAGAGGTAGCCAGAAAGAGATTTTTGTGGTGATGGTGATGAAATAGATTTGTATCTTGATTTGTGGTGGTAGTTAGCTATGTGTCAGACACAGGTGACAACATGGCATAGAGCTATGCATTCATATACCATTGTCATGTTTATATAAAATGTAACCATTGGGGGAACTGGGTGAAGGGTATAGGGTATTTGTGTTCCGCTTCTGTGACATCCTGTGCCTCTCCTTTTTTTTTTAGATTTTAGAAAATTTTTCCATGTCTACCTTCTAGCCAAACTTATTTTAAGTGTAGTGATGATTACTAAGGTGACTGAAAGATGCCATTAAAGGTGACAGTCTCATTGGAGAGAGCAGTTTTCTTTTATTATCTTTTTTTTTTTTTTAAAGATTTATTTATTTATTTATTTATACAAGCACTGGGTACAGCCAGAAGCACGGGAGGGTGAGAGAATTCACCAGAGCCAGAGCGGGGAGCAGAGCAGGCAGAAGGACCGAAGTACACTGCTGAGGGGAGCAGCAGGCAGCAGGAGAGGTCTGCGCGCCATGTGGGACCCTCCTCCGGTGGCCGGGGAGCAGCCGGGGATTGAACCAGCGCTGCAGAGGCTGTGGGCAGCTTCGCAACCCAGCGCTCAACCGCTGCGCCACCAGGGAGGCCCCGGAGAGAGCAGTTTTCATAGGGAGCAGTAATAATACTTCAGGGCTTTGATGCTGTAATGAGTGGTTATTTGTTTCATGAGATGCTTTTTATTTTTGTTTGAAAGTTTCTGTAAGTGTGCTATTACTTTTGCAATCAGAAGAATAACGAGAAAACACCAGTTGACTTTCATGCAAAATGAGTGATTGGCTCAGCATTGTTGCGTATTGAGAAAGCTTCCAGGAGGAGGCAATTCTCCAGCTGAACAGAGGAGAAGGGCAGTTATCAGAAAATGAGGGAGCTGTGAACCAGGGTATCTACATTTCTGGCACTGAGCAAACCAGGCTCTTCTGAGTAGAAGATAGAAGAAAATTTGGAAAAGCAGTTTGGGATCATGTATTAAAGTAATCTGATAAATCAGGAGGGTTTTTTTGAAGATAGAGGGAGGTGTTGAAAACTTTGAGCTGGCAAGAGATTGAAAGTTTGATCTTGCAGTGGAAGATCTATACTATGTGTTAGAGTGGGTGGATACAGGGGTCACAAAGGCTTAGAATAAAGGGGAAGACCCTTTCCTTTTCTCCTGTCTGTCCCTCTCGCTGCAGGAGACGTGGTCCTGTCTGGCTGTAGCACACTGAGCCTGCTGACTGCCACGCTGCAGCAGCTGAACCATGTGTTTGAGCTGCACCTGGGGCCATGGAGCCCTGGCCAGACTGGCTTTGTGGCGCTGCCCTCGCACCCCGCCGACTCCCCCATCATCCTCCAGCTTCAGTTCCTCTTTGATGTCCTGCAGAAAACACTTTCTCTCAAGGTTCTGGCCTGGGAACGGGGCAGGATGTATGAAGAGCCCAAGAAAGTAGTGGAGGCTGGGGCTAGGGCCGGGCCATGGGTGCAGAAGTCTGCAGGGCCCTGATCCACAAGATGGGAGGCACTGGTGGCTGCACTGAAGAAATGTTTAGGAAAGGGAGATGTGCCTGGCTTCAGTAACCGGAGTGGTTTTTCTTTTAGCTGGTCCATGTCCCTGGTCCCGGCCTCCCAGCTCCCATCAAGATTTTCCCTTTCAAGTCCCTTCGCAAACTGGAGGTATGGGGTGTTGGGGGATATTGTTGCACAAAACCCAGTTTGAAGCAGCCTTTTGGGGATGGGGAAGGAGATGGCCTTTTTTGGGGGGTGGGGGCAGGCCTGAGTGTGCCCATGTCCCTGCAGTAATGTGACATTCGCTCTCTTCCATTTAACCTGAACCATAGTTGGCTTTGTCATCTTTTTCCTTCTCCCTGTCAGGGGAAGTGGGGATGAGACCTCTGTTTTCTGTGAAGTTTTGTCCTACTTCCTCCCTCCCTTCCCTTGCCCCAGCTCCGAGGTGTCCCCCTCCACTGCCTTCGTGGCCTCCGTGGCATCTACTCCCAGCTGGAGACCCTGATTTGCAGCAGGAGCATCCAAGCATTATCAGTAAGTAGGGCAAGAGGTGGGCCCTGATGCCTTGTCCTGAGAAACGCAGGAGCACGCACTGATGTTCCCCTTCATGCCTCCTGCTAACAGTGCCCCCACGCCCTGCACCGTGCTCCCGCAGCACTCAGCTCCTGTCCACATATTCACCCTCACACCTACTGTCTTGTATTAAGTAGTCTGCTGTATTCTAGTGTCTCCCCACTGTGAACTCCTTGGGGGCAGGGCCATGGTCTTAAGTCCGCATCTTCAGACCGGACTCAGTGCACAAGGAATGAATGAATGGCTGGGTGAAAGAGAGAGCGTGGGTAGCCTTGGCAGAGGGAGGAGGGGAGAGTGGGGGGTGATGGCGCACCTGTCCCCTGCTCAGGAGCTCCTCTCAGCCTGTGGTGGCGACCTCTGCTCCGCCCTGCCCTGGCTGGCTCTGCTTTCAGCCGACTTCAGCTACAACACACTGACTGCCTTAGACAGCTCCCTGGTGAGGCCTCAGTGGGAAGGGGGTTTGGGCAAGAACAGGGATGGGCCCTTAGGGAGGGGAGCCAGTTGGCTTCTTTGGGGAGTCTGATTCTCCACCTCCCTTGCCCCCAGGGTCTCTTATCAGCTCTTCGCTTCCTGAATCTGAGTCACAATCAAGTCGAGGACTGTGAGGGCTTCCTGATGGTGCGTCTGAGCAGCCTGGCCGGGGTCTGGCACTTGGGCCTCTGATCGTTCTGCTCTGACTCTCTCTTCTGGATCCGGTTGCTTCCACCTTCTCTTGATCCCCAGATGAACCACATGCCCTGGGAGGCAGTACTGTTTGGGGGCTCAGGCGCTATCATAAGAAAAACCAGGGTTCACATTCCAACTCCCGATTCCTCTGTCACTTGGGGAAAATCACCCCACCTCTCGGCTTTTTCACTGTAAAGTGGGGTACCTACTTCTGTGGCATTGAAACTGATAATGCTTAGCCCAGTGCCCAGCACAGAAAAAAGGACCCTTCTCCCTGTCTATGTCTTTCTGCTCCCCATCAAAGAGAAACAAAGCTGAACACTAATTCAAGTGGTAACAACAGGTGTTTTGCAATAAGAATGGTTTATTGTACTAAATCATTGTGACATTTAATCAGTAGTAAAACTGTTTTAGTCATTAGCAAGCATCAGCATGAACTTAAGTTCAGTTTGTTCAGAGGTGACTGTTTTACAGGGAGCATGAGGGAGCGGGGGGCTGGAGGCGTTTTAGGAATGGGAACAGCAGGGACTTTAGGGGGAATGGGAGTTTACAAAAAGCAGAAAGGGGGGTGGGTCTGAGTGAAACCCATCTGGGTTTGCTAGCTGGTGCTTGCCAAGTTAGGCTCCTACCCTCCATGACTAGGGCCTTAGGGAGAGAGGGCCCTGTCTTCGGGTGTTGGCTGGAACAAATGTCCTTCTGGCAGCCTCGAGGTTTTCTAGGTGGGAATGTCAGGGGGCTGGAGTTGTCATCCTAGGGATGTGGCCTTGAGCTGTAAGGAACTACGCTGGTATTTGTTCAGGTCTTTGAATGCGTGTGCACATGTACATGTGTGTGTTCACACACACACTTGAGATCATTTATGCTGAATGCAGTCTTTATAGGCCAAGATCGAGGCCTAATTAAGAGTGCTCAGAGGAGCCTGACTTGAGTTTGGTCACAGAGGGCCTCTTTGTCACCCCCGCCTCCCCTTAGGACTTGTCTGAGCTCTACCATCTGGACGCCTCCTATAACCACCTGCGTTTTGTGCCTAGAATGGGTCCCTCAGGGGCTGCTCTGGGGACCCTGATACTGCGCGGCAATGAGCTCCAGAGCTTGCACGGTGAGTGGGGGAGGTGGAGGGCCAGGGAGTAGGTGAGGGTGAGGCAGGCATGGAGGAGCATAGAGGCAGCGTGAGGCCTGGGGCCCGGGAGTCCTGTGCCTCCAGAGCCTCATGTGGTCTTAGGACAGGTCTGAGGCTTGGCTTTCTATGCACCTGCCCCCAAACCCCCCTCCTGCCATCTCCAACCTGCCCCCCGCCTTCCCTCCTCCCTGTCCCAGGCCTGGAGCGGCTGCGGAAACTGCAGCACCTGGATGTGGCGTACAACCTGCTGGAAGGACACAGGGAGCTGTCTCCGCTAAGGCTGCTGACGGAGCTCCGAAAGGTGAGCCAGGCGCGTCATGTGACTGGGGGGCTTTGCACCCCCTCACCTCTCCTTTCTCCCTCCCCCAGTGCCTGTCTTCCCTCTGGAGGGCAGAGGCCCAGCTCAGTCTCCTCTTCCTGCCCCTCAGCTCTACCTGGAGGGCAACCCTTTGTCGTTCCACCCTGCGCACCGAGCGACCACTGCCCAGTACTTGTCACCCCGTGCCAGGGACGCCGTGCCAGGCGTGAGTGACCTTCCTGTGTCCACTTTGCTTCCCCTTTTCTTCCCAATCCTACCTTCATGCCTGCATCCTCTTGCCTTCCCACCCCATCCCCAGGCCCTGGGCTCCCTGGAATCCCCCAACCCGCTCCTGGCTTGGAGCTTCCTGGGGCATGCACCCCACCACCAATGCTGCCCCTTCCTTTTATCTTTGCTCAGTTCCTTCTTGATGGAAAGGTCTTGTCGGTTACTGATCTCCAGGTTAGTGCGGTGGGGGCTGTCCGAAGTGGGACAGCAAGGACATGTGGGGGGACCCGAAGGGAGGGAGCTCCTGAGGGCCGTGGAGGGTTTCAGGGCAAGGGTCTTCCTGGTCCCTTCCTCAAGGGGGTCCCATCTCGGCTACTTGGTAGGCCAGAGATGCTCCCTGGCTCTTACCTGTTTCTCCTCCTTGTCACACGCCAGACCTCCATATCCTCGGAGCTTGGCTCTGCAGCCCCCTCTGTGCCCTGGCCGGTGGGGACTACCACCGAAACCTCAGGGGGCCCTGACTTGAGTGACAGCCTCTCCTCGGGGGGTGTTGTGGCCCAGCCCCCGCTTCGTAAGGTTAAGGTAAGTCGTGTCCTGTGAGGTGGGTGCCTCGTGGGAGCTCTAGGTTGTGGGTGGGCTGGAACTAGTCAGGTCTTTTCTCTGTCAGGGAAGGCCCTGACCTGAGAGGCCTTTGTCCCTCTACCCACCCTCAGAGCCGAGTCCGTGTGAGGCGGGCAAGTATCTCGGAACCCAGTGATACTGACCCAGAGCCCCGCACTCTGGACCCTTCCCCAGCTGGTAAGTCAGCCCACCCCCTTCCCCAGCCCAGCACCCCCTCTAATCAAATTACAGTGGAGGTGTGGTGCCAGGGATTCTGCTTTGAGGGGAGTAGACATGTAGAGGGCCTCTTCCTCGCTCCTCTTGCCTTTTAGTTTGGGGAGAAGACACTGCTCCTGAGCAGCATTTTCCAAAGTGTTTACAAGGGGCGTTCATTTTGGGGGTTGTTAAGAGGCCATGTGATGAAAGGGCTTGTGGCCAGGACCCAGGGAGTGCTGGGTTAAACAGTCACCCGGTGTCCTCCCTGCACGACACCTCAGGACTCATGTGCCAGCATGGGCGCTGCTCTCCCCAGCACACTGTGTAACCCTGCGGCTGGCAGC
This sequence comes from Talpa occidentalis, assembly GCF_014898055.3. NCBI lineage: Eukaryota > Metazoa > Chordata > Mammalia > Eulipotyphla > Talpidae > Talpa > Talpa occidentalis. The sequence continues at coordinate 137,918,514 of NW_023603184.1, forward strand.
CCGTGTTCCGTAGCATGCGCTTGGGACAGGCTGCCAAGGGGAGCCTTTGCCTCGCCCCCGCAGTTCCACACCCCTTTACTTCACCCTGAGGAGCCCCCACAGAAGAGGCTGGAGTTGTCGGGTGTGGTGGGGTATAGGCCCAATCAACCTTGTGCTCCCCTCTTGCCCAGGATGGTTTGTGCAGCAGCACCGGGAACTCGAGCTCATGAACAGCTTCCGGGAACGGTTTGGCCGTGACTGGCTGCAGTATAGGAACCACCTAGAGACCTTGGGGACTCCCGTTCTGGCTACCTCCCCGAACCCTACCCTCCGCACACGGCCTCTGGACACCCTGAGCCCAGAGCCAGTGCCGGACCCTGCGCCCCCAGAGGAGTCACTGCAGGAAAGGGCAGAGGAGATCAGGGTGGGGCCGGAGCCACGGGAGGAAGAGGAGATGGAGGAGCAGGGGAAGGAGGAGGAAGGAGCAGAGGAGGAGGAGGAGCAGAATGAAGTGGAAGGTGAGCACTGGGCCATGGGGAAGGCCTGGGCAGGATGCCACCCCCAGCAGGGCAGAGCCTCGGGTACCCTTCCCTCCTAACAGGGCCCTCTCTGGGTCTCCTCAGCGGAGCTCTGTCGCCCAATGTTGGTGTGTCCCCTGGAGGGGCCCACGGGCGTGCGGGGCAAGGAACGCTTTCTCCGGGTCATCGCCGGCCACCTGTTGGAGGTGGAGCTCCAGGCAGCTCGGGTCCTGGAACGGCTTGAGCTGCAGAGTCTGGAGGCAGCTGAGACAGAACTTGAGGCCCAAACCCAGACCGAACCAGTACCCGAGGTGAGTGGTGGAAGTGGGCTTCTGGAACAGGTGCTGGGCTTTCTCAGGGGGGCCAACTCTGGCAACACAGCTATAGGGTTTCAGGCACCAGACTTGTTGGCCTCTGGTGTGGAGGAGCGGAGCTGTGGGGCGCAAAGGCTTGACCCCGGGAGACTCAGGAGGCTGTGCCGAGGAGTAGCGATTCTGGGCTAGGTCTTGGATGTCAGCAGCAGCATTTCAGGGCTCCTGGTTTTCCCTCTGCTCTCAGTAATTCCCAGTTCCTCTGGCTCCCTCTGCTTTTTCACCTGGTTCCCCTCTTCCTGCTCAGGGCTCAGATCCGTCCCCCCAGACCCTCATCCTGGTTCTGCGCTTCTCCTACATCTGCCCCAACCGACATTTGCGTCGCTATGTGGTGCTGGAGCCTGACGCACAAGCAGCTCTCCAGGTGATGGGGCTGGAGGCTGGGGGGAGAGCGGGAACCTGAGGGCTGGGGTCTCTGTGCTCACGGCTGCGTCCGGCCTGTCCTGTGTTAGGAGCTGCTTGCTGTGCTGACCCCGGCAGCCATCACGGCTCAGCACCAGCTGGGGGGAGCAGGAGACCCACTGGGGGGCCGACTACAGTGTCTCCGCTGTGGCCATGAGTTCCAGCCAGAGGTGCCCAGGGGCGGGGCGGACAGTGAGGGAGGCCGGAGGTCTCTATTCCAGAAAACAGGTAGGTCCAAGCCCAGCCCTTGCCTTCCCTGCCACACACCTACTGCCATCTCAGGGAAAGTGGTTGTGAGGGAGGGAGTGTGGCCAGGGGCCCCCCGGGAAGGAAGGAGTGGAGGAGCAGGGGCCCAGCTCTGCCTAAAGGGAAAAATAAAGCCAACTGCATGCTGCATTTACAAAAGACAAAGAAGAAATTATATCCCCTTTTTTTCTCTAAAAGGCAGGAAATAGTCTCCATTTACATGGCTTCATTACTTTTTCATGACTTGAGGGCATTTTCCCTTCTTTTGGTGACATCCGAGAGAGCTCAGGGGCCTGCTGAGCACTGTGGTGTGGGGCAGGAGGCCGCCCTCTGAGCACTTTCTGCTGCTAAGGTGCTTTTCCAGTTGGCTTGGGTCATCCTCCTTAGACTGACCTTGTAAACCACGGGGCAGCTCTTCTCATTCTCTTCCTAAGACGAGAGATTTCCCCACTGCAGGCCGGTCAGCACAGTGTCTCTGAGGACTTGAAGACACAGTCATGGTAATGCCCGTGTGGACTCAGAGCCCTCTGTAGGCCACTGTCCTCTTTCTTGGCACCAACTGGTGCAGGAGTTTGAATTTTGTTTAGGGAATGGGGCCTTCTCCCTCATCCTCCTCCCTGAGCCTGCCCAGGGGGCTGTGGTGACCCAGCAGCACAGCCTACACCGTGGAAAGTGTCCCCTGTCCCCTGCCCCGTGGGCTCCTGGGGCCCTTGGGGCCCTTTTGGTCCCTTTGGTGGAGGTGTTGTGACTGGACACGCTCATGTGCTACGTTCTCTTCCCTAGCGCCTCCGTTATTTCATCTGAGCTCAGAAGAGAATGGCCTTGCCTCCTGGTGCTGTTAGGAGTTAAAATACAGCAACAAGCCACTGAGCCTGGTGCCTGGCACAAGGGCCTCTGTAAATAGTGGCTGCTGCCTCTCTCCGACTGCCCCGCTTGGGCTTGTTGGTGATACATTTCTGCGTTTCTCATTTGCAAAACCTGCCAGGGAGATTTTGACACCACTGTCAAAGGGTCCAGCACGTGCCCAGCACGTTGGAGAAACAGAACGTTTCTTCTCTCACTGCTGATCCCCGTCCTGGCTTTTTGCCAGAACAATCAGGATTCCAGCCCTGATTCCACTCAGCCTGACAGCCCTAGGAGATCGATACTGTCATCACCTCCATTTTACAGATGAGGCACCAGGCACAGAGCTCGCGGGCCTTGTCATTGCTTCCATCACAGCCTTTAAGTGGTGCAGACAGAGGTGGACCCAGGTCTGCAGCAGAGTCTTCCCTGCCCCCGTCTGTTGGTTTGAGATTTTCCCACATTGCTGCTACGGAGCACTGAAGTCCACAGCCAGCGCAGCTCTGTGCGGGGGCTGGAGAGGGCTGCCTGGAGTTTGGCCCTCTCTGAGAAGGCCTGAAATTAGAAGGGGGATGGGTTTTGAGGCGGTTGTGGGCCACTGGTTGGTTTGGCTCAGCCCTCCTGGAATGGGAGCCCAGTGGGTTGGGAGAGCGGGCAGTGTATGAAGCTAGAGCTGTGGGCCCAGGCGAATCATGAGCATGTGGGGTTGTGGTGCTGGAGAGGTTCATAGGTAGGGACTGCTCATGTCTCTTTCCAGATTTTGCTGCTGTGTGTCCGAACTGTGGGAGCGATCATGTGGTTCTCCTGGCACTGTCTGTGGCAACCCCTGACAGGGACCAGCGACAGGGAGAGCAAGCCCTGGCTCCCTCCCAGTCCCCCAGCTCTGGCCATGACCCTCCCGGGCACAGCGACTCCAGCAGCAGGACTGCCAATGTGCCATCTCAGGCCCCAGTCTCCCACGACTGCCAGAGTTGGAATTTCAGTCCCTGTGAGTACAGGTGAACTGAGATGGGCTGGCATTTTGTGGAGGGAAGGGGCACTGATGAGGGGTGGCCAGGATACGCTGACTGCTTCACCTGCCCTCCCCCCACCCCCCCAAGCCCCTGAGCACTGTGACTTCCGCTCTGTGGACCATCGACTCCGGCTTTTCCTGGATGTGGAGGTGTTCACTGATGCCCAGGAGGAGTTCCAGTGCTGCATCAAGGTGTGTGCCAGCCTGGCAGTGCCCATGCCCCACGGTGCCCCTTGCTCCCACCGCAGCAGAGTCAGAGTGAGAGGAGTTGCTCTCGAACCACCTGGTCAGGCTTCCGGTTTCGACTCTGTAGCACCTGCGTGGCGGCGAGGGTAATACCTCCCTCACTGTGCGGCAGCCGTGGTGAGGGCCTGTGTCTGGCCCAGCCCAGCACTTGGTACCCAGGCTCTGTCATTATCAGAAAGCCACAAGGTTATCAGACCCACATGCTTGCACCTAGCAGGACTAGTCACCAAGGGTCCAGAGAGAGTTCATTTTGCCCTGGATATCAGTTTCTGGTGTGAAAAACAGACCTCGATTGAGTGCTAAGATAGTGCTAGAATCAGGAAGAAGCCCTTGAGGGGCACCTGAATGGGCCAGGGAGGCCCTTCGTGAGGAGATGATGGCTAGAGCAACCTGAAGGATGAGTTATGGAAGAGGGAGGAAAAGAATGTTCTAGGTAAAGGAAGCAGCATGGAACGGAAAAGTAGTGAGTGGGAAACTACCCGTGATTGGGGGGGCAGACTGTGGGGTGGGGGACATGGAGGGAGGCTGGTGTTTGAGGGGTGGCTGAGGAGGCAGGCCAGTGCCAGTTCACGAGCAACCTTGTGTGTCTGCTAACGAGTTTGGACTTGATCCCAAGGGCTGAAAGAGCCTCTGAAGTACTGGAAGCCAGGGGTGGCAGTCAGTTTTGTGCTTTGGAACAGCCTGGCAGTGTGTGCGAGGTGGGTTGGATGGGCGAGAGGATAGTGAAACCAGCTTGGAGCATCACTTGGGTGTGAGTGCAGGTGGAGGCTCCGGGCTGGAGGGTGTGGTGGGTGCCCAGGCTGAGCAGGGGGAGGAGTGGCTTAAGGTGCTCATAGGTCACTTGGCTTTCAGTCAGCCAGTCACCTGAGGCCTCTCTTCCTGTTTCTTAGCAACTTCCTCTCCCATTAGGTGCCACTGGTTCTGGCAGGCCACCCTGGAGAGTGTCCGTGTCTCGTGGTGGTGTCTGACCACAGGCTTTACGTGTTAAAAGTGACAGGGGAGATCTGGTGAGTGAGGGGGGCCATGGCCGGGGAAGGGACGGGCCCATAATGGGTCTCACTCCACTCTCACTTACCCATCACTCCACAGCGGACCCCCGGCGAGCTGGCTACAGCCCTCCCTGGCTGTTTCCCTGCGGGATCTGAGTGGCATCGAACTGGGCCTGGCAGGACAGAGCCTGCGGCTGGAGTGGGTGGCTGGGGCTGGTGGCTGCGTGCTGCTGCCCCGAGACGCCAAGCGCTGCCGGGCCTTCCTCAAGGAACTCACTGGTGAGCGAGGGGAGGGGTGAGGCAGAGACGGGGCGGGAGGAGAGGGCTGAGTGGAAACAGGCAGGTAATGGTGTGCCTTCCTTCGGAAGTTTCTGAAATCTGGAACTCTGGAGGATGGGAAGGTGTCGAGAAGTGGGAGGTTTGGATAGACAAGCTGGAGTCTTTGAGGGCCCCTGTCCCTGCCTCTGTGTCCAGATGTCTTGCAGTCTTTGCCCCCCACCCGGAGGAGCAGCGTCAGTGCCACAGAGGAGGAGGTGACCCCGAAGCACCGGCTGTGGTGAGGTGATAGGGGGCTGAGGCCAGGCTTGGTGCCTTGGGAGCACAAGCCCCTCTCCACAAGCCCAAGCCCCGTGGGTCCCCGAGTACCTGGGGCTGCCGCCTGTGCCCTGCCTCCTGACCCAGGCCCGCCATTCCTCTGCTCTCCCTTGTGGAATGTCCCACCCCCAGCTGATTGTCCCTTTCTGGGGCTGCCACCTTCCCTGCAGGCCATTGCTGGAAAGAGACTCTTCCTCGGAGCCTCCCCGGTTCTTCTATCTTCGGGTGTTCCTGGTTGAAGGTGAGGCCTCTGAGCCCCATCTTGTCCCAAGCCACAGGTCAGGCCCTCAGCATCTCTTTGTGCTGAGTAGCCACTCTTGGTTCCTGGAATCGGGATTTCCTGTCTCTCTTGGGCATGCCTGAATGTCAGTGGCACAGTCTCCTCTCTGGGTAGGGTCAGGGGTACCCCCAGCCTCAGTCACCTGGACGCGTCTGCTTTCATGTCCAGGCTTTCTGTGACCTTCTGCTCCTCATTCTGTTGGAGGCCAGAATGGGGCCTTCTTTCTGGGGGTGGGGGTGGGGAGTAGGTTACTTTTGTTAGAGGTTTTGGGGCCTAGAGATGCCTGGAGTTTGGAAAGAGAGGGCTTTGACCCCCCAGGGCCTGGGCTGCTTTGTGGCCACTCAGATGGCATTTCCCTCCTCTTGTGAAAGGGACTCTGGGCTGACCTAGGGGTCAGGGCTCCTCTATGACCTTCCACTCTTTCCTCCAGGCCCTGCTCCCTGCCCTGTATCCCTGTTGCTGACCCTGTCCACCCTGCACCTATTGGAGGAGGATCCTGCAGTGCCTGGTGCAGAGCCCCCTCTTCCCTCAGCCTGCGGTGAAGCCTCGGAGAAGGCCTCAGGCCTGGGCCCTTATGTGCGAGTCCGGGAGCAGCAGCCGCTCAGCAGCCTGAGCTCTGTGCTGCTCTATCGCTCTGCCCCAGAGGACCTGCGGCTCGTCTTCTATGATGAGGTGAGGGTGCAGTGTGTGTGGTGGGGCTAGGAAGGCTCAAAATTGGGGGCAGTAGGAGGAAGAGAAAGTTACGGTGCTGTGAACTGGGCGGTTCCTTCGGCTGGACAGGCCATAGGTAGAGAGGGAGGCAGCTGTGGGCAGGATAGACACCCCAGTTTGGAGCCCAGCCTTGTGTTAGCGGGGAGGCCTGAGTGAGCACCGGCTGCCTCAAGTGTGTGTGGCACTGACTGTGTGCCAGCCACTTCATCTTGATCTCCACAGAGCAGGTCCCTGTGTTAGTCCTGTTACAGAGGGCACTGGGCTTCGCCAGCTTGCATAGGCGGTAGTGCCAGGAACTGAACCCTAAGCATTCCTTGGGATCAACTCTAGAGTGTGTTCTGGGAAACGGGGAGGTTAAAGAAATAAGATGCTAAATGTGGAAGTCCATTGGGACCTTCAGTGTTGATCCTGCTCTGTCTAAAAAGCACCAAGTCAGGATCTTTTATGAGGTGTGACACAGGTTTGGGGAGGGGATGAGGCCATGAGCCAGCAGGGGCTCCCCTCCTCTCAGAGATCCCCCTCCTTGTGCTGTGTGACCCTCCGTGAGTCATCTTTCCCTCTTGGCTGCCAGGTATCCCGGCTGGAGAGTTTCTGGGCGCTCCGGGTTGTATGTCCGGAGCAGCTGACAGCCCTGCTGGCCTGGATCCGGGAGCCCTGGGAGGAGTTGTTTTCCATTGGACTCCGGACTGTGACCCAAGAGGCTCTAGACCTTGACCGGTGAGGCCTCCCCGCTGGCCCCGGGCTCAGGAGCCATGGCTGCAGATGTTTTCTCTCCAGACCCCAACTGTGGACTTCCGCAGCTTTGGGGCCTGGGCCATTGAAGTCCCCAGTGACCTGTGGTCCCCAGGCAGGACAAGAAAAGTGGGCAATCTGGCCTTGGGGACAGGCTAATGGTCAGTAGGACCATTAGGACCTGCACTCTTCTCAGGTATCAATAAAGCAGTTCCATGCCAGACGTTAGGGGTGTTCAGTGTGTCACGCGCAAGGCCTGTCATTCCTCCTCTTGAAACAGAAACCGCCCTGCCCACAGCTCTTCCTTGAGGGGCAGCGCAGGCAGCCTCACTTATATGGTGAGGCCCAGCCTCCAACCCTGCTCTGTCCCAGATGAGGGGGTCAAGTGGGGCTCCTGACCCAGGGGCTCTGGTCCTCGGCCAGCAGCTCCTGGCATGTGGCCTGGCATGGAAATTACTGCCTGACAAGTCCTGGGCCAGTTGGAGTCCCACTTTCTCCAGTTGCCATTGGGAACTAATGTGGTGCTCCGCCTGTGGGGGATGAACAGAAGAGGGCCTGGGGAGCGGGCATGTGGAGCAGGCTGTGGAGGGATGGCGGGCATCTGGCAGCTGCCACTCCTGCCTTCTCTGCTCAGTCTCGCTTGGATCGAGCCCATTCCTTGACCTCTCTCCATGGCTACAGCGATCGGTTCAAGATGCTCACCTGGCCTGGTTTGAACCACCAAGGCCCAGCCTCGGGTGTTTTTGGTGCACCCCAGAAGGAGGCAAGTTTCCCCCCACGAGGGTTGCTGAGAGGATGCCCCTGGAGCCGCTAGGCCTGGGGAAAGCTTTCGGGAAAGTGGAAGCCAGCAGAGAGAGGAGGGCAGCTGAGCGGTGGATCGAGCATCACAGACCCTGGTGGGGTCTCTGGAGTCCCTGGGTCCAGTTGGGGCTGACGGGAGGTAACCCTGGGGTTTGTGTGAGCTAAAGGAGCCCCCTCTTATTTTTTTGACCTAAGCTAACTTGAACCGAATAATGAAAGTGTCCTGAACGCACTAGCCTCATCTGGTCTGTGCCCTCCTCAGCAGGGAGCTGGTGCTTGCACCTGAGTGTGGACACTTGGGCAGGGATGTGGTGGCCCCATGTATTTCTGTAGAGGGACCCTGAAGAGGTCAGTCACGCTGCCCTTGTGCCTCAAAGCTGTGCTGGTCAAGTTGTGTGTATGTAGTTTGGGCACCGGTGGGTGACTTATTTCTGGAGTATTTATTTGCCAGGTGCTGAACCAAGGGCTTGACATGGTTTGCTCCTGCCAGGGGTCCGGGAAGTTGGGTAGCATCTTGTCACAGCTGAGGAAATTGAGACTTAGAGAGTGAAGTGACTTGTTCAAGATCACACCAGTAAGTAGAAGAGACCTGGTGGGTCCACACTTGTTTGACTCAGTGACCAGGGTGTCAGCCACCACTTGGCCACACTGCCTCCCGCTTCCTTGCAGTGGGCCGGCCTCTGCTGAGAGGAAGCATTGCCCACCCTGGCCTGGATGGGGCTCCCCCAGATCATCCTAGATTTGCCCCAGGACATGCGGGCCCAGCTGCACTGTATTTAAAGCCTCTCTGCTCCTCAGGGTATGGTGAGATGTTGGACCGAGTGCTAGTGCAGGGGTGATGTCACCTCTCCCAGCTGAACTGGACAGAAGGAAGATGTGGATCGTTAGGTTTTAAGTGAAGGGGTTAAGCTGTAAGAAGAGGTTTGATTGGGCCCATGGACAGACCAAGAGCTCTGGCGTGGGAAGAGGGAAGGGTTTTTAGAGAAGAGCAATTCCCTGGACCTTGCCTTGTTCCATGTTTGGAATTAGGGGGGACTGTCAGATGCTCCCCGTGCCAGCAGGGCAGATGGAGAAGACTATTTGAAAGGATCTGGCAGCATGGACTGGGAACAGTTGCCTGAGGTATCGCTTGCCCGAGGAAGGGAGGTGACTCAGGAGACCCTGTGTGCCCCCAGGGGGCACAGAAGTCAGCTGAGAACATGCTGCCAAGGGTGCTGGGGTCACCGCAGGAGAAGGGACAGGCCTCACCCTGAAGGGGGGATGTGACCGACTTAAACTGAGTTGAAATCACTGCTTGGGCTGAGTGTACTTGAATGTTTCCAGTTTAACTTTTCTGGTGGTTAGAAATAGGGGTTCATTACAAGGATTGAGTTACAGAGAAAATTACATTTTGCATTCCTGAATTTGAGAGACTGCCAGGTTTCTGGAATTCCCAGCCATCTCTATTGGAAAGGCCAACATGGAAGGTGCTGGAAGGCTTGATCTAGTGAGCAGGAGGCTCCCTACAGAATTATCCCTTTCCTCTACTTGAGGGCCTTTGATTTAGGACTCTTGGGAAGATGTGTGTTCTGATAATGTGGGCAGGCTCCCTGGAAAGCTTTGTTTTGGTGAAGTCCAAAGGGGAGCCTGGGGACTAGGGCGTAAGAGACTGGAGAAGACTTAACCCCACCCCCTCAGGCCCCATTTATACCCTTGGCCCAGCCAGCCCTCCACACACTCGGGCCAGGAAGGGTGAGTCCATGCTGGAGGACATGAAACCTCAGGCCTACTCACCAGTGACCTGAAGTACAGCAGAGAGGCCCCTGGATTCCAAGGGGGGTAAAGAACAAGACCTCTGCGCCCCAGGCGGGAGAAGGCTGCCAGGTCATTTAGGGCATCACTTACGAGCACTTGCTGAAACATGGTATCGGGCCAACCAGTCACAGGACAGGCAGCTTCATTGCTGACTCAGGCAAATGGATAAGGAATCTTGGAGCCCTCAGTAGACTTGACAGCCTTTCATGCTGAAGAGGAGACCAGACACAGGCAGACTGGCGGCAGGCGGGCGGGCTGGCAGGTGGGCAGGCAGGGAGGCAGATAGGCTGGCAGCAACCAAGCCTTCCACCCCCTCCTATCTCCATGCTCTCTCTGGCTTTTCTATCTCTTCGTAATGATCTCCCAGCCCTGGCATCCGCATTTATAGGTGTGCTTGCCTCGTGCTCTCTGGCCTCTCAGCCCAGGAGTCTGTAGTTACAGGAGCACGTGCCCTGTGCCCAGGCTCCCAAGCACTTTTTGCACCAATATGATTCACACGTGAACAGTGATACCCAGGAGGAAAACCAGGCTGCAGGTGGTGGCCATAGAGGCCAGCTACTCCAGCTTCCCTCCGCATGGTCATCGCGTAAGTACACTGAGTGCTCTTGGCAGAGTGAATGGACACAAGTCCTCCTTCCGCACAGACCATTAGAACATGTCAGGGCAGGGGGGGTCCCCACTTATCCCCCCATGAAAGTAGTTACCATTTCTGGGCCAGGACAGTGGGGAGGAGGGGGCTGGTGCCAGTATTTGAAACTCCCTTGAAGACAGACAAGGCACATCTGAATAGGTGCTCAGCCCGCTGTGGCATGGTGCACCCTTGCGTGGTCGAGGCAGTGGTGAACACAGCTGCTCTCCCAAGTGATTCCCATTCCTTCCGTCAGGAGACAAGAGACAGCCAGTTAGCTTGAGAAAAGAACCTTCTGTGTATAGACATGACCCAGACCTGGCGGGCTGGTGCTCAGGCCCCAGAGACAGGGTTTCTCTTGTCTTGGGAGGCTGCCTGGTTCTCCCCTCCCCAGCTGGGCCCTGGTCTGGCCTGGCAGGAGGGTGGGAAGGAAATGATGTGTGTCTTGGAACCGACCAGTTGGGAAATGCTGGCGGGGGCAGAGGTCCCTGGGTGTCAGGCCAGCCAAAGGGGGCAGGGGCCCAGAAAGGACTGCCGAGGTTGCAGAAAATAAGTTCACCTACTTTGGTTTTGCTCGGAGCTGGCCTGAATTTTTAATTGAAGCAAATTAAAACTTCCCAAAAATATTAGTCCACTTTCCTGGCAGTGTGCACACCCTCTTCCTCGTCAGTGATTTTGTGCTGCTTGCGAGTTAGAGCCAGTGGTGGTCCTGAGGAAGGCCTTCCCCGGCCTGCAGCCCAGAGCCGCCCTCCATGGGGCTGGCCGTTTACAAGCCCTTTCCCGGAAACCTGCTCAGGTCATGGTGCTGGCCCGGCAGAGTCATCTCCATTCCTTTTAGGGTGATTTCAAAGCAGCTTGAGACCTGGGGCAGCGGAAAGCAGAGCTGCTTTCCATTTCTTTGTGCTTAAACATCTTTGACAGTTCAACCAAGTCCTCTGCCCACTTTGTCTTGGGGGTGTCTTTCCTTTGGGGAGCCCAGGAGTCAGAAGTGGTGGTGTCCCCTGTCAAGGAAGTGGCCGAGAGGGGAGGCCACTTTGGGGACTGTTTAGCTGTGCGGCTCCCCCCCAGAAGGTGCCAGGACGTGCCTCCTCCTCCTCAGGCCCTGCGGCGCGGCAGATGGAACTGCTTCCCCCACTGACACTGCACAGATGTCAGTCAGCAGGAACTTGCCTTTCACACCCAGGATTGTCCCCGGAGATCAATTGGTCCATTCCGGCTGGGCTTTCCCTCCAACAAGTGCCCATCGATCGTCTGGCCTTGGGCTCACTGGCGGTGGAGGCCTGAGGCTGGCTGTGAGGAGAAAGGATTCGCTCCCTGAAAGTACAAAACAAGATGTATGTTTCCTGTAGAAAGAGGGTGGGAGGGGGCTACGCATTCACATTTGTACAATAAATTCTAGAGGGATGATCAGAAATTGAAGGTGGGGCGTGGAGAACAAGGCAGAAGGGAATCGGGTGGAATTGAGGTGGCTTAACTTTTTATTTCAAACACATTTTTAAAGCCTTTTTTGTATTAAAATTCAAACGTAATATTTAAAATTTTATGGGAGGCCCTAGGGAGTCTGTGGCGAAACTGAGTGGTATTAGTACTGATTCCTCAGACTTTGGAAGTGGGGGAGCTGATCAGCTTGAAGGACCCTTTTCCAATGGGAGAGGGGCCCACCTGGGCTGATATTTTACGTGGAGTAAGGGGTGATATCTTTTCCCAAGATCTGTGGTGGTGTAGGGTAAATGGAAGTGATCAGGCTTCTTCTGCCCACCTCTCCTGGCCATTAGCATCTATGATTGACACCTGCGGTCTTACCCGCTTCGAGGGCACCTGGAGTAAGGTGTGGGCGTGCGTTGAGCAGGTGGAGGCGTGTGTGGCGTGTGTGTTGAGCAGGTGTGGGCGTGCGTTGAGCACCTGGAGGCGGAGCCATAGGGCAGCAGCAGAGGGCAGGAGGAGGCAGAGAACTGTGTGGCAGTGTGGTAGAGACCAGCGGGGAGACCTCGAGAGAACACCAGAGAGCCCAGAGGAGTGAAGATTCGCTGGGGGCTGGGAGTGCTGCCAGCTTCTTGGCCCCCTACCCCCTGCCTGCCCTGCACCTGGTTGCTCGCTACAAATGGTGTAGGAAGATCATTAAAAGCCTGAAAAAGCTACCGGGGGTCCAGGACTCCTCCTTTACCCATCTGTCTGGATCATAGAAAACCTGCTCTGTGCCTAGCTCGCACCACAGGTGGTTTCTGAGGAGACCCTGCCCAGATTGGTTTGCTGTAACTGGAAATTCAGCCACAGTTCTGTGGGGGGCGCTGGGGGATGAAGGCAGAATTTTGTAGCCACTTTCTCAAGAGTCTGTGAGGTGAGATGCTTGTTTAAGAGGCACAGTGGATTTACATCTAAGTTCTGGGATTCTGTCTTAGTTTTGCAGCTCACCGTTTAACCACGAGCAAGTAACCTTGCTGATCCCTGGTGCCTGCACCTCTAGCCAAGGGATGAGGCAGTCAATACCTTGCCCGGTTCACACGGCTGAGTGCAATAATGAACGCGGAAGTGCTGTGTCAACCGTAATGCAATAAATAAAAGCTGGTTAACACACCTCCCTGTTATCACAACCTGCTTGTTGCCTGGAAATGCCCTTTGTGATCAGGAGGGCCGGCCTGCATCTTACTGCCCGTGTGTTCACGGCAGCCTCCCAGGCTCCCAGGCCCGCTGCGGATGCGAGCAAGCCATGGCATGTAATTTTCTTGGCCCATCCTCTGTCATTTGATCATCTTGGACCCAATGACTCCTCTGTCCTTCACAAAAACATTCTTCAGTTTATTAGTTGCTATAATTACTTGTGCATTTGCCTTCAAGCCCACAGGCATTTAATGAGCTCATCAAGTATTGCAGGCTCCTGAGGGGATGGCGGGTGGGTGGGGGAATCCGACCGTGCCTGCTTTCAAGGAGCTTTCAGTGCAGGGAGGGAGAGGGCCAGGGCGCCCAGGGCTGGGCCCTGAAGGACGGCCGGGTTAGAGCGGGAGAATCACGCCGAGAGCCACCGACCTTGCTCTGGTCTCTACCAATTTCACTGATATTCTCTCCTGTGGTAGAGGTCAGCCAGCGGAGGCTGGGGGTCTCCAGCAGGGGGGTCCTTTCTCTTTCCCCTAAACCTGTTGCCCCAGAGCCCTTCTCACATGCCCACTCTGATCCACCTTCTAGTTCTTTCTGTATCTGTCCAGCTCCCAGGAATACCAGCTCCCAGGAATACCACATCCTGAAAGTGAGAGAAGCATTACCCAAACCCTCAGCACCCCAGTATCCACACTGATCCCGTTCTTTCCCATGGGGTCTTCTCCCACGCTCTTCTTTCTGCCCAAATGCTCTGATTCTTTTATATCCTTCCCATCTTTGCTTAATCTTGTCCTGGCAGAGCACCTCCCCAGCTTTGCTCCTGAATATTTTGTGAAACTTTCCCTCCATGGCGTCTGCTCCATTTGTAATTATAAATGAACGTGTTAGCCTGTTCGCTGCCTATAAGTTGCCCAAGGCAGTGACCCTGTGAGTTTTGCACGCCAATGTCTGCCCAACACCTGGTGTGGAGTGTGGACTGATGTGTGGGTCTCAGCTTGCACGCTGGGGTATGCATGACACGTGCAGTTCCAACATTTTCAAACGGACCTTTTAGTTCAAACCTGCATGCCATGGGGTTGGCAGTCCTCACTGACGTCTTTCCCCACCCCCACCCCACATTTTGGGGGAAACTCCTGCTTTGCTGACTGGAGAGTCTGCTCCTCTCAATTCCCAGCTTTCCGCTGACAGTATTGTTGCTACCCTGCTTTTCCCTCCTCCATAAACTGCCCTAGGTTTCCTGAGACTACAGGCAGAAGGACTTGCAGGCTTTCTGTCCTGCCCACTCCCTGCAAAGCGTGCTACCTGCTCTGGTGGGGTTGGGGTTGCAGAGCAAAAGGACATGATTCATGTGCCAAAATGTCATCCTAGCTGAGAGGTGGGCTCTGCAGGGCTGGGAGAGTCTTAGAGGCTGGCGGTGCTGTCCTCAAAGCTGAGTCCAGGTTTTCTGAGGGACCCATGCATTATGATGGGTTAAGCCACTGCAGAGTAGCATCAACAGGAAATAAGATGGGTGACATTTATTGAGGACCTCTTTTGAGTCAAGCACTGAACTGATATTTTTTTTTTTTTATAGAATCTCTATATAAAGAAGGAGTCTGGGCTTCTCAATGCCATGTTACCTATCTCTTATGAAAATAAAGTTGTCCTCACTCTGTGACCATTCAACAGCAATTTGCCCGTTGTGCTGCTCTGGAGAGCAGGGAGGGGACTCTCTTGCAAAGGTAAATTCCTGGCCAGTTTAAGTAACAATCTGAGGCTACCTGACCCCCTCCCTCTTCAGTCTGCTGGGTTAGCATTACAAATGCAAAGACTGGTCCATTGGCTAAGGAGTGTCTGGTAGAGGGAAAAGCCCTTCCAGATCTGTGCTCTCTGAATTTGCATGGTTGATATGTTCAGTGTGACTGGAAGACTCACTGCCCTTGTAAAGGCAAGTCAATTTCCACTTCATGTATGTACATTTTATCATTTTCATATGGGAAGTTGCCCAAGGGCTTCTGGTGCTTGTATATCTTTGACGTGTGCTAGTCGTGAAACCAGTTCACGTTTATTAACACTATGTGCCAGGCACTGTTCCCGGTGTGTCACATGGATGGACTCATTTATTTCATTCTCTCAGCAATTCTTTAGTATTGCTGTTTTACAGATGGAGAATCTGAGGCTCATGGAAGATAAATAACTTGCTCAAGGTCACACAGTGATCTAGTGGCACAGCTGGGTGAACTCAGGTCGCTTGGCTCCTGATGTCTCATGCTTAACCTCCAATATGGAGGTTAAGCAGAGATGTTGTCTCCTTAAATAATTAGTCTGGGAAGGTAGCAGTATATTTCAGTCTGTATTCTTGTCTGGAAGGTTTAACATTTGCAGAAGGGTATGGAATTAGGGTGGTTAGGGGCAAGGAAACTGGTATATGGGGATAGTCATTAGACATGAAGCCAGAATTGAATTGATTTCAATTCTTGGCCATGCTGCCTATGACTCTTAAACATTAAACTTTCTGAGCCTCATTTTTCTCACCTGTCAAATGGGATTAAGATGCTCTACCTCAGAGCTCATGAGAATATGAATATCAAAGTGGCTTGTAAGCTGGAAAGCACTTCCTAAATTTAAGGATGTGATGAAGTTATCATTTTGTTAATTGCAATTAAAGGTGGGGAATGACATAGTAAATGGAGAGCCTGGGGCTCCCCAGACTGGTTAATGAGTCCATCTTTCATGCTCCCTCCCAGCAACTGATATTGGTACAGCTCAGTGAAGCTGAAAAAAAATAATGACTATTAGTTGGTCTTGTGGGGAGGAATAGAGAGCTGGGAATTATTGGCTACATCACCAGAAACACTAATATCATGGGGTACCAAAGCCTCCACTACTGCCACTTAGAAGAACACATGCCTCACTCCCATGCACACAGAGGAGAAGTGCCTCGTGTGCATGGATCACATGTGAATTCAGGTCTTGCTTTGGCTGAGTCTGACTGGTGGAATCCAGGTCATGTGTCTGTACTCTAGCTGCAAGGGAGTCTAGGCACTTGGCTTCTACCTGGGATAGACAGGAGTCATGGGAAATGACTGAAATGTAGACAAGGGTTTCAAAGCTGTGGGTGGCCACAGATGAAAAATATCTATTACATGCATCTAGTTCCCATGTTTGGCCCCAAGATAGTGACTCCTGAGAATGACCATGAGAAGAACCCACCCCAGAGGACTCCTGACTCACTCATGAGGGACCCAGGCACAGTGTGTTTGTGTCTGTACATTTGCAGGTGGGTGGAGTGATTCCTGCTTCCTTGGTGGTGCTACACGTGTCAGCCCAGCACCCTGGGGCCTTGGTTTGCAGACTGGGGTTTGTTCAAGTCAGACTGGGGTGTGGAGAAAGTGCAGGAGGTGCTCTGAGCTTCTTTCTGTCTTTGCTGTTATCTTTCTTGTCCCCATCTGAGCATCTATAGGCTCAGAGCTGGGAGCTGATAGGGCAACCACATACACATTCTCTCTCTCTCACACACATACTGGCTGTCTTTTGTGACAGGAATGAAGACCTCCCATCAGGAACACTTTATAGGGCTTGACAATTATGGGGGGCAGTAGGACATAATGGAAACACCTCCAGGATGCAACAGAAGGATAAAAACATACATGGACACCTAACAGGATGAGCTGGTATGAAACTAGTAGTGACTGTCAGCATCTCCACCCCCATCCTGGAAGGAGATATCCAAACACCCTTTCAGGGAGATTTAACTCCACTGTCCTGAGTACTAGGGCCAAGAGGAAGGGGCTCTCAAGGGACCAAAGCTGCTAATAGTGGGTGGTGTGGGGAGTGCCCAGCTGGGAGGCGGATGGGAGACTGAGGGCCCCAGGAAGAGGAGCACCTTTGCAGTGTGCTGCCTAGGGAGGGGCAATTACAGAGGACGATCATGGATCAGTGTCCAGGGTCCAGTTCATGGGGTCCCAGGTTGGCAAGACTCTCCAAAGGCTGTCTGGGTATTAAAGGAGCTGTTGTCTAACTTCACAGGCTAGGAGACAGGGCCTGGAGCTGAGGCCAAGCTGCAGGCAGGGCCCATCCCCTCTGCAGGTTCCAGGGAAGGCTCTGCTCCAGGTGTCTGGCTCAGCTGCTGGTCGGTTCTTGGCTGGCGCAGCCTGACTCCAACCTTCTTCTCACGGTGTTCTCCTAGAGTGCATGTCTGTGTCCAAGTTTCCTCTTTCATAAGAACATCAGTCGCGCTGGAAAAGGAGCCCACCCTATCCCAGAAGGCCCTCATCTTCACATCTGTAACTGTACTATTTCCAAATAAGGGCACATCGGGAGGTCCTGGGGGTTAGGACTTGAACTTGTGGATTGGGTGTGTGTGTGTGTGGGGGGGTGGGCACAATTCACCCACAGCAGAGAGGTTTCCTATCCTGCATTTTGGGGCACAGTTCACATGCTCGCCTTACACACAGCTGACTCCAGCTCTTGTCTCACCCTCTCAAGCACATGTGTTTCGGGGAAGGAAGGCCAAACACCTCTATTTTGGTGAGGGAGCTACAGTCCTTAAATGGCTGTGGCTCCACTTGCAACATAGCAACGAGCCTGCTTCCCAGCTGTGACCAATGACCAAGGCAGGTCACGCGCTACAGTGGTACCAAGGCTGAGCGTGCGTGTGTGTGTGTGTGTGTGTGTGCGCGCGTGTGTTGGGGGGGGGCTAGGGGTGCCTAGCATGGGGCTGTTGGTGCAAAGCAAAGGTGGGCTGCCCTCCCTGGCTCCCTTGTGTAGCACTGAAAGTAGAAAATCTCCTTTTGGGTTGAGCTGAGATCCAGATAAGGGCAGGGGTGCGCGAGGGTGCCTAGCATGCCCACGGCACGGGGGAGATCTCTTCCCACAGCCTGCCCGGGCTGGTTCCACCTTCTCCTGCAGCAGTTCCACCCCCAGGCGTCCCCCACAGCCGCTTAGGTTTTTCTTAAGATTCGGGGTAGTGATTTTGGCAGATGTCGCTCAACGGGCCTTGCCTTTGTGTGAGGTGCCCAGTTTTGGGGAGACCCCAAAGGGTCAAATTGGGATCCAGTAGTTCCTTCCAAAGGCTGTTGCCCTTGGGGAAGGAGATAGGACCTGAAAGAGGGAGAGAGGGAGAGAGAGAGAGAGTTGGGGGGCGGGGAGGCAAGAGCGGGGATGTGGAAACTGAGTCACACAATCTCAGAGCTGGGTGGGACCCCGGAGCGCTCCCATTTCTAGCCCCCTTCCCCCCCAGATGCAGAAGGCAGACGCGGGAGAGGAGGTGATGTGCCAAGGTCAAATGCGGGGTGGTGCCCGGGGGCAGAAGCCCGGCCTCCCGGGCTATATTGTGACGCGGCGGGCGGAGGGGCTGCGCCCCTGGGTCTGCGCGCCGGGTTCCCAGGGCTGGAGGCGCCGGGCCGGGGCGGGCGGGGAGGTGCCGCCTCCGGGACTCCCGCGAGGCGCGGCGGGGGAGCGAATAATCCCGGGGATTGTGGGAAGGCGGGGCCGTGCGCCCCGGCGCCGCGTGGGACGCGCGGAGAGGGGCGGCGGGCAGGTGGGGTGCCGCGGGGGCCGGCGCGCGGGGGCCGGCGGGCCGGGGCGGGGTGAGTCACCGCCCGCCGCTCCATTGTGCGGCCCGGCGGCGGCGGCCGAGCTGCGGAGCCGCGCGCGAGGAGGTGGAGCCGCGGGCTGCGGGCTCGGGCGCCTGCGTCCGCCCGGCCGGCTCGGTGCGCGGTGCGCGGTGCGCGGCCCCCGGCCTCCGGCTGCAGAGCAGGCGCGGGAGGGGATGGGGCGCGGCGGCCGGGCCCGGCCCCGCACGCTCCCGCGCCCCGAGGTACCGCAGGGCGGGGCGGGCCGGGGCGTCCCGGGCGTGGCGGGCCGCGGACTCGCGCTCGGGCGGCGGGTCGGCTCCGGGGAGGAGGGGGCGGCCGCGCGAGGCTCTGACCCCGCCTTCCTCCCCCAGGGATCCCCGCTTGGCGCCCGCAGCAGCGCCCCCTTCTCCGCGCCCGGGCCCCGGGCCCCTCGGTGAGCCTGCCCGGCCGCCTCCCCGGCCATGGCCAACGGCGTGATCCCGCCGCCCGGGGGCGCCTCCCCCCTACCCCAGGTGACTGACGCGTGGAGGTGGGGGCGCAGGAGGGGGAGGGACCCCAAGGACGAGAGGGGTGTCCTCTGGCCGACCGCGGGACCCCCAGAGCCAGGATGCAGCTGGGCTGGGGGCGTGGGGAACGCGAGGGCCTTTTGGCATTTCCAGCTCCGCTGCCCTCTGCTCCCCAGCCCCGGGCGCCTGGGCTGCTGACCCCCGCCCCGCGGGGAGAGGGGGCCGTTGAGGAGCCCGCTGCTCGCCCGCTCTCGCACAGGACTTGGAGTTGGGGTGGCTGTGGGGCCCTCAGGGGTCTCGGGTGCTTAGGGGAGGCTGTCTGGGCCTGCAGGTCCGGGTGCCCTTGGAGGAGCCCCCTCTGAGTCCAGACGTGGAGGAGGACGATGACTTGGGCAAGACCTTGGCTGTGAGCAGGTTTGGGGACCTCATCAGCAAGCCCCCGGCCTGGGACCCCGAGAAGCCCAGCCGCAGCTACAGCGAGCGGGACTTTGAGTGTGGGTAGTTTGGGGACCCCTAGAGCGGCCGCCCTCACCACCATCACCTTCATTGCCACCATCACTGTGCCCCACACTGCCGTGGTCACCGGTGCCATCTTGTGCTGGATGCTGTGCGGGAAGCTGTGCGGGGCCACCATGCCGTGTTGGGTCATCCTGCCTCCCTCACCCATCGCTGTCCGCCTGCCCGGGAGCGGGCCCCAGTGCAGGGGGGATGGAGGGAGCTGGGCCCCGGGGTCCTCTTGCCAAGGCTGTGCCACAGCTCTGGCCCTGGGCTGGTCTCAGGTCCCTGCCTCAGCCCTCCTGGCTCCACCTCTCCCTTCCTTGCTGTGTCCCGTCTCCCCACCCCACTTCGTGATCTCCCCTCTCCATGACTCCCACCCCGTACTCTGCCAGGTGTTGGGGGGAGCCTGGCTCCAGAGGAAGGACTAGGGTGCTCTTATGTGAGGGCTTGAGTAGCATAAGGTGTGTGCTCCTGGGCGGGTAGGTGTGGGCGCCCGTCTCTTCTGGGGACCCCAACCAGCTCTCCTGCTCCTGCAGTTCACCGGCACACATCCCACCACACCCACCACCCGCTCTCCGCACGCCTGCCTCCACCCCACAAGCTGCGTCGGCTGCCCCCCGCCTCTGCCCGGCAAGCCAGGAGGAAGAGAAAGAAGGAGAAAACCTCTGCTCCCCCCTCGGAGGGGACCCCGCCTATCCAGGAGGAAGGGGGAGCTGCGGAGGAGGAGGAGGAAGAGGGGGAGGACGAGGAAGGAGAATCCGAGGCCGAGCCCGCAGAGCCCCCCCCCTCGGGGTCCCCACCGAAGGCAAAGGTAGGGGGTCTGCCCCAAGAGGGGCCGGCTGCTCTGGGAGGGTGCTGGAGGCCGGGAGAAGGGGCCTGGGTGAGACGGAGGGGGTAGTTTGGGGCTGAGTCTGGGCAGGGGCCCAGGAGGCGTTTGGTTTGTCCACAGTTCTCCATTGGAAGCGACGAGGATGACAGTCCCCACCTCGCCAGGAGGGCTGCCTGCGCCAAGGCCCTGCCCCCCGTGGGGCCCCGCGCTGCCGACAAGAGTCCCCAGCACTCCGTCAGGTACTGGCCCCTGGCTGGAAGCGGGGGCGTGTCCCCAGCTCTCACCCCAGAGCAGAGGAGGAGCCGCTGGGGGGCAGGGGGCACACCCTTCCTGTCCGCATGGCTGACAAGCAGGAGAGACCCCCCCGGGGGGACAGAGGGAAAAGGGCAGCGCCCCGGGGAGCCCTCCAGGAGAGAGGTGTCAGGGTGAAGAGAGGGTGGGATAAGCAGAGGAGGCTGGAGCGGGAGGAGGCTCCAGTGTGATGGGGCAGGAAGGTGCAGGTGAGCTCCCTTCCCGCCCGGGAGGGGCCCGCGTCTGGTGCCCAGGCGTGTACTCCACACCGTCTCCCAGCTGGGGGCCGGCAAGGGAACCCCTAGCCGGGCCTACCTCCCCGTGACTGCCCGCCAAGTCCAGGGCTCACTGTCGCCTCCCAGCTCCCCCAGCCCCCGCGCCCGGATCTCCCGTCTCGCCGGGGACAAGAGCCGGCCCTGGAGCCCATCGGCCAGCTATGACCTTCGGGAGCGGCTGTGCCCAGGCAGCGCCCTGGGCAGCCCTGGGGCCCCGAGCAGCAGGTACCCACGGACGAGGCAGAAGCACAGATGCTGGGCTCCGCAGACCTGGACGACATGAAGAGTGAGTGAGGCCCTGGGAAGCCCCAACTGTGTCCCAGCCTCGAGGGGCCTTGGAGAGGCTCTGCCCTCCCCCACCGGTGCGAGTCCCCTCCATGGGGTCCCGTCTGCTGCACGTGGCCAGTGACAGGAGCTCACCCCCTCACCCAGCTGAGCCTTCCCTTCGGGACACCTCTTCCTCGAGGAGTGACATTTGGGACATCACTATGTTCCCCTACCCCATCGGGGGAGTTCGGGGCACACTCTTTAACCCCTGGCTCATTTCGCGCCCTTCCAGGGGGTGCCCTCAGCCAGAGCTCCTCCCGGCGTGCTGGGCCCTCGCTCCTGTCCCGCCACCCTGGCCCGCGCCTGGCTGCGACCTCGGCACATTCCTTCCATCTTATCAGTGCCCTGGTTTCTGTGCCACCTGTCATCACCCATGGGGCTCTGTGCCCAGGCCAGGGGCATCGCTGACCCCTCCCTGCTCCCCCTTGGAACCACAGTGTGTGGGTGGGGGTGGGGGTGCGGGGAGGGCTTTGAGCGCAGTACGTCATGGAAAGTTGCCAGGGCCTGAGGACAGGGACAGGAACAATCCGATGGCAGAGCAGCGGAGGTGGTGGCGGGATGGGGGGCGGGTCAGGAGAAGGGCGTATTTACAGACCCAGAGTGGGGGCTGGAAGCAGCTGGGAGCAGGCCTGGGACGTGGGGAGCCCGGGTTGGAGGCCCGGCCTCTTCGAGCGCTGCGCGGACCAAGACCACTGCTGCCCAGGCTCCCAGCTCCTAGGAGCGCCGGGGCTTTGGGACGGAGCAGGGGCTGAGACCTTCCGCCCCTGGGGCGACGATGAGCTGGCTGGAGGTCATCGAGCCCGGTGGGGCGCTGAGCCCTGGGCTGGAGGATGCTGAGGTCCAGGGTCCTGGGAGGACTCCAGCCCTCAGCCCTGGTGACTCGCTGGTCTCAGAAGACATAGAGATGTTTGTGCTAGACCTTGAGGACTGTGACCCAGGGGAGTCCTCCAGGGGCTGGCTGAGCCCCATGGCAGGGGGACCAGCTTGTGAGTAACCGGGCAGCTGGCCTTCCCCAGCTGCTGGCTTGGGAGAGGCAGGCCGGGAGGATGGGGGAGAAGCTCTGCCCCTGTGTCCCTGTGGGGGGCAGGGGCGGTGCTGGAGGCTCGGGGCCTGGCCACTTGATGTTAGTTACTGTCATGAGGCGTGAGGGACCGTGGCCGCGACGGGGTTGGGTGCCGCTGGGGCTGTGGACCTTGCTGGGGTCTGCCTTTTTACTGTGGCTTGGCCAGGAGCCCTCACTACCCCTCTCTGGGCCTCAGTCTCCTTATCTGTGTAATGGCCACAGTGGACCAGACAGTGCTGTTGGCAGAGTGCCCATCAAGTAGGCTGCCTGGGTAGCGCAGGGGGCTGGAGGGCTGGCTTTGACCCCAAGGCCCCAAGCTGGATGCCTATGACTGCCAAGCCCACCTCCCCCCAGGTCACCGGCTGGAGGATAACCCTGGCATGCGGCGGCATTTGGTGAAGAAGCCGTCTCGGACGCAGGGTGGGAGGGGCAGCCCCAGCGGTCTGGCCCCCATCCTGCGCAGGAAGAAGAAGAAGAAGAAGATGGACCGGAGGCCTCACGAGGTACAGGACCCCAGGATGGGCCCAGAGCTTCCTCTCGCCTCTCCTCCCAACCTTGCCTGTTGTCCTGTCCCAAGAGGGCCAGTCCCACCTGCCGGCCCCCGGGCCCTCACCTTTGGCACCATCCCAGGTGTTTGTGGAGCTGAACGAGCTGATGCTGGACCGCAGCCAGGAGCCCCACTGGCGGGAGACGGCGCGCTGGATCAAGTTTGAGGAGGACGTGGAGGAAGAGACCGAGCGCTGGGGGAAGCCCCACGTGGCCTCGCTCTCCTTCCGCAGCCTCCTGGAGCTCAGGAGGACCATCGCCCACGGTAGGGACCCTGGAGCCTGGTCCTGGCTGCACGCCCTCCTCACAGCTGCAGGGCTCAGCCTGCGCCAGGCTGCCCGATCCTCGGGCATTGGCCCTGCTGTCCTGGGCCCAGGCAATGTCTGGTGCCCCCTGGGGACACGGAGCCCGCTGCCTGGGCTGGGTCACCCAGTGCATCGCCTGGATGCATTGGGTGCTTTGCTCACCCAGCACCTTTGGGGAGCAAGGCACCCTGGGGAGTGTTTTTTTCTAGTTGACAGGACTGTGTCCCCTGCCTTAACTGTGCTCCAGGAGCTGCCCTTCTGGACCTGGAACAGACCACGCTGCCAGGCATTGCACATCTTGTGGTGGAGACCATGATTGTGTCCGACCAGATCCGGCCAGAGGACAGGGCCAGTGTCCTGCGCACCCTGCTACTGAAACACAGGTGCCAGGGTGGGGCGCCCGGGTGGGGGCTTCTGGCCTGTTTGCCCTCAGGGAGCACAGACTCTCTTGAGAGGCTGACCAGCCTCTGCTTGAATACCGTAAGTGGCAGGGAGCTCATATCTCATCTTTGGATGGAGTTAACCGTTACAAAGTTATTTCTTACATGGAGGCAGAGGGATGAATTCTCCGACCCTCCATTTCTCACTTCTTATGTCTTCAGTCCGCAAAAGGCTTCTCCTCCTCACCCCTCTGTCCCCCGCTGCCCTTCCCACAGCCACCCCAACGATGACAAGGACAGTGGCTTCTTTCCCCGGAACCCATCCAGCTCCAGCGTGAACTCAGTCCTGGGGAACCATCATCCCACCTCCAGCCACGGCCCTGACGGTGCAGTGCCTACCATGACAGATGACCTGGGGGAGCCAGCCCCACTCTGGCCTCATGACCCCGATGCCAAGGAGGTCAGTCCCCCTGCTCTGACCCTGGCTGGGGACGGCGAGGGCGCCTACTGCCAATGGAGGCCGCTGAGTGTTTCAGCGAGTGGGTCACTGAGCGTCACCGCAGACACGTGGGGGTCTGTAGGAGGGAGACACGCACGAGGTAGGCGGTTTGCGTGGGAGGAGTGCAGACCCTGGAAACAACATGGGGAGCCTGAGGTGGTAGTGCGGGCCTTGGAGCCGGAGTCCAGGTTGCCGCCCCGTGCTGGTGTGCAGCCTCCACGCCGGCTGGGAGGCAGAACGCGTGGCCCAGATCTAGAGGCTGAGGGCAGAGTCCGTGGCTGGAGCAAGGGCGGGAGGGTCTGCCATGGCCTTCGGTCTGGGTCCCAGCCCTATTCCAGTTCTGCGTCCTCAGAAGCCCCTCCACATGCCTGGGGGAGACGGTCACCGGGGGAAAAGCCTGAAGCTGCTGGAGAAGATTCCTGAAGATGCTGAGGCTACTGTTGTGCTTGTGGGTAAGAGTGGGGTGCTGCTGGAGGTGGGGGCTGCAGGGCCTGCCTGCTTCCTCGGGGATCTGCTTGTTGGGGGCTCTTTAATCCCCCACCAGCCCTCTACCTGTCTGCTCACAACCTTTCTGCCCCCAATACTTCCTTCCTAAAAGACCCATGGAGTTTTCAGTTATCTTGGACTGCTGCTCGTCCAGGTAGCACCTCGGTGAGAATGAGCAAAAAGTGCCCCTTCCCCGAGGTCCTTCCCCGAGGTCCTTAACTTCCACCTGTTGGTAAATTATGACTGGAAATACCCCAGAGCTTAGGGCTTCAGCAGGCGAGGGTTTCTCTAGGCGGTGCACAGCCTACTTAGCTGCACCCATGGCCCCAGACAGCCCTCCAGCCCCTGCCTCGACTGTCCCCTTGGCCCAGGGCCCTGTGCCTTGCTCTTCCCCAGGCTGCGTGCCGTTCCTGGAGCAGCCGGCGGCGGCCTTTGTGCGACTGAACGAAGCTGTGCTCCTGGAGTCGGTGCTCGAGGTCCCGGTGCCGGTCCGCTTCCTCTTCGTGATGCTGGGGCCCAGCCACACCAGCACCGACTATCATGAGCTCGGGCGCTCCATCGCCACCCTCATGTCTGACAAGGTGGGTCCTGCAGCCCCGGGCTGGGCTCTCTGGGCCTGCTCCCGTCCCTCTCTCGGCCCAGAGCGGTGGCTGCGAGGGCAGGGGCGCTGGCGGCACGGAGGGAGGGCAGAGGCCGCTCTGGCATGGTGGTGGAGGCGGGTGTGGCTGGAGGAAGGAAGGAGAGGCCTGGCTGGGGCTATGGGAGGGTGAGTGGGTCAGGGGCCTCAAGTTTGGGGCCTGACGTGAGGCTGGAAGGGGAGGGCTGCGTAGGTTGGTTTTTGCCGCGACTTCCGGGTGCGCGCAGGAGCGTCTTCTGACCAGGATGATGCTGGAAAGGGTCACCCGCCTGTCTGCGTGGGCAGCCTCCAGTCAGAAAGGCCTGGCGGTCTGGCCAGAACAGGCGTTACCCTTTTAGTTGTTGCCTCGTGGGAAAGTCCGGAGGCTCCCAGGAGAATAGAGGGCGCTCGGGTGGGGGTTTGGCGCTGTGGCTGCCGGTCGGCCAGCAGGGATGTGTCAATATTTTGAGCACTGGCCTGGGCCTGTGGCTGCCACCCCCGCCTTTGGCCTCGTAATAGCCTGCCACCTCCCGAGCCCTGCCTCTCCTTCCCCCAGCTGTTCCATGAGGCCGCCTACCAGGCAGACGACCGGCAGGACCTCCTGAGCGCCATCAGCGAGTTCCTGGACGGCAGCATCGTGATCCCGCCGTCGGAGGTGGAGGGCCGGGACCTGCTGCGCTCCGTGGCCGCCTTCCAGCGCGAGCTGCTTAGAAAGCGGCGGGAGCGCGAGCAGACCAAAGTGGAGATGACCGCCCAGGGAGGCTACGTGGCCCCGGGGAAAGGTCTGAACAGCCCCTGCACGCACCCCCACACACTCCCAGCTCCAAGCCCCCACCCCCATCTGACCCCAGGTGTCTGCACCCTGTACCGGGGCCCAGGCTGGAGAGGGTGACCCCAAGCCTCCGGGAAGGAGGGGGCGGTCTGTGTTCCAGCAGCCTTTTGTTCCCCCAGAGCTGTCTATGGAGTTGGGGGGCTCTGAAGTGACCCCAGAAGATGACCCCCTGCTGCGGACTGGCTCAGTTTTTGGGGGGCTTGTCCGGGATGTGAAGCGCCGGTACCCGCACTACCCCAGTGACCTGCGGGACGCCCTGCATTCCCAGTGCGTGGCAGCCGTGCTCTTCATCTACTTTGCTGCCCTCAGCCCTGCCATCACCTTTGGGGGCCTGCTAGGTGAGGTGGGGGTGCTGCAGGCAGCCCAGTGTTACCAGAGTTCTGGGTCAGGGTGTCAGCCCTTAGGGGCTGACTGGTGAAAGGGGCCAAGCTCCA
Source organism: Talpa occidentalis (assembly GCF_014898055.3). Lineage (NCBI taxonomy): Eukaryota > Metazoa > Chordata > Mammalia > Eulipotyphla > Talpidae > Talpa > Talpa occidentalis. Next base: position 137,944,697 of record NW_023603184.1, read on the forward strand.
CTGTCACCATCTTAATGACCTGCGTGGTGAGAGGTTCCCAGGGGTTGCCTTGAGGGTCTGGTTGTGAGGAGGCCCCAGCTGTTGCTCTGGGGGTTGCTGCGTTCTTGTTGGGTTCCTAGATCAGGCTAAGTTAGATGTGGAAGAGGGGCAGGAGGGAGCCTCCCCTGATGGCTCAGTGGTTGAGCGCTGGGTTGCGAGGCTGCCCGCAGCCTCTGCAGCGCCAGTTCGATCCCCGGCCACCGGCGAGGGTCCCACAAAAACAAAAAAAAAGAGAGGGCAAGAGGGAGGAGCCAGGCCAGGCCCATCTCGCTGACCCCTGCCTGCCCCAGGGGAGAAGACCGAAGGCCTGATGGGCGTCTCTGAGCTGATCGTGTCCACGGCTGTGCTTGGCGTCGTCTTCTCTTTGCTGGGGGCTCAGCCGCTGCTGGTGGTTGGCTTCTCTGGGCCATTGTTAGTCTTCGAAGAAGCCTTCTTCAAGGTGACAGCCCTGCTCTACCCTCCCTAGGGACCACCTGTCCCACCCCTGCCTCCACCTCTCCAACCAAGCGATGGCTTCCTGCCGCCGCCCACTTCTTCCCCTTGGACTTCATCCCCGCCCACCCGTGAGGCCCCAGTGCCAGGGCAGACATGTGGGTAATCAGCTCTCCCTCTGCCTCTAGTTCTGTCGAGCCCAGGACCTGGAGTACCTCACTGGCCGGGTGTGGGTTGGCCTCTGGCTGGTGGTCTTCGTTATTGCCCTGGTGGCCGCGGAAGGCAGCTTCCTGGTCCGCTATATCTCGCCTTTCACCCAGGAGATCTTTGCCTTCCTCATCTCGCTTATTTTCATCTACGAGACCTTCCATAAGCTCTACAAGGTGGAGTTCCAGAGAGGTCTTGGGGGTGGGTGTAGATGGGGGGCCCTGGGGAGGAGAGCAGGGGAGGGGCAGTGCGGAACATTGGGGACAGAAGTGACAAGGAGGGGGCTGTGCAGAGGGTGGCCCTGAGCCCAGGGATACCCTAGGTCTGAGCTGAAGGGCAAGAGTTAAGCCTGGCCAGGCAGGTGAGGCCCCAGGATTCACCTGCACAGGTATGTGATGGAGCAGGAGCGGTCAGCACTGCAGGCCGGGTGTGGCCGGTCCCCTTTTATGGGAAGGCGTGCGTGTGTGAGATGTCGCAGGAGGTTCTGTGCTCTTGCCTGCTCAGGTGCGCAAGGGGCCAGCCCTCTGCCTGACAGGTGTCCTGATGGTAGTCGTGTCAGGGTCTCCTGCCCAGGTGAGCAATAGGGACCCCTTGTAACCCACACAGGTATTCATGGAGCACCCACTGCTGCCATTCTACCCCCCTGAGGGGGTGTTGGAGGTTGGGCTGGACCTGAATGGGAGTGCCCTGCCCCCTACAGAGGGGCCTCCAGGCCCCAGGAACCAGCCCAACACGGCTCTGCTGTCCCTCATCCTAATGCTGGGGACCTTCCTTATCGCCTTCTTCTTACGCAAGTTCAGGAATAGTCGCTTCCTGGGTGGCAAGGTTTGTGGCTGCCGGGCATGGGGTCTGGGGTGCCCCCGGGTTCCCCTCAGTTCCTTGGTCACAGCCAGGCTCCACTCCAGAGGAGGGCTGCCTCCTTCCCTGGGCCTAAGCTGAGTCTCTGCAGCCCCACCCTTGTCAGAAGCCTCCGCGTTTAGCCAGGAGAGGAATACCCTCCTGGCATGGGTAGGTTGGCGCCCAGGGGCTTAAAGGGACAGGTCTGGGGACTTGGGTCCAAGATAGTTCCTGTAATAAGCGTCCTGTTAGTTTCCTAATCCTCATTCCACCTGCTCCCTGCCTCCTGGGCCTCCGTCCCCCCAGGCTCGCCGCATCATCGGTGATTTCGGCATCCCTATCTCCATTCTGGTCATGGTCCTGGTGGATTACTCCATTACGGACACCTACACACAGGTGAGTGAGCCCCAGCCCCCTCCGTAGCACACTCTCACCCGGGGCCTGAGAAGGGAGGGCACAACATGTGCTCTTGCCCCGAGGTGGAGATCAGGCTGGAACCAGCTATCCCAGCGAAGGGGCAGCTGCGGGTGCCACAGGCAGCCATTCAGTCCAGCTGACTCACCCTTGGTCGAGACTCCTGGGGGAGCAGGTTGGGGCTGGGGGTAAAATGACCAGTGTCCCTGCACTAGGTCACATCTCTGGGGTCTGGGAGAAGGTGGATCATTCCCTGCCCTCTGCCGGACCTTTCAGGGGACATTGACTTTGGAAGATGCAAACTGAGTTCTCTCAAACCTGTCCACACCCGAATTCCCTGAAACCCTGGCTCTGGGGACACAGAGTTTGGTGGGAGCAGCTCCTTCACGGGCGGGGTTCCTTGGATGGGGTGACTGTGTCCCTGTCTTCCTTCCTGCGGTGCAGAAGCTGACAGTGCCCACGGGGCTCTCAGTGACCTCCCCCGACAAGCGCACGTGGTTCATCCCGCCCCTGGGCAGTGCCCGTCCCTTCCCCCCCTGGATGATGGTGGCAGCTGCTGTCCCTGCCCTCCTGGTCCTCATCCTGATCTTCATGGAGACACAGATCACTGCGTGAGAGGGCTGGGATGGGGTCTGGGGCAAGAGGTGGGGGGGAGTGGAGGGCAGTGGGCTTGGCAGCAAGGGGGAGGCGCGTGGGCCCGAGGCCCGCTTTTCCTAGGGTGCCTTGACGTGATGCGGGTCTGCTGCCACCACCACTGGCAGGGTGGCACTTGACAGTCTCCAGATCACTCTGGCAGAATATTCTCTCATCCAGAGCTGCTCACATGTATCTCATTTTGGTTAAACCACAACATAGTGAGATCTGACATCTGGCTTTTGTGGTGGTTTAAATATTCACAGTGTGAGGATTTGGCTCCGTTTTGCTTAAATGTGAGAACTTCAATTTGGGAACTTGGGAAAGGAAGCTGGCAGGCCCCGGGGAGGGTGCTTCTCTGCATGAGCCTCCCTCACTACCTGGCCCTGCCGTGCCGCCTCCCCCTGCACGGCCCTCATCCTCTGCCTGCAGGCTCATCGTCAGCCAGAAGGCCCGGAGGCTGCTCAAAGGCTCCGGCTTCCACTTGGACCTGCTTCTCATCGGCTCTCTGGGGGGGCTCTGTGGACTGTTTGGGTTGCCCTGGCTCACAGCCGCTACCGTCCGCTCCGTCACCCACGTGAACGCGCTGACCGTGATGCGCACCGCCATTGCTCCCGGGGACAAGCCTCAGATCCAGGAGGTGCGGGAGCAGCGGGTGACCGGAGTCCTCATCGCCAGCCTCGTGGGTGAGAGCGGCCACTGGGCCAGGCCTTGCCCTCTCCCCCAGATGTGCCTTCTGGGCCCCGGGACCTTAAGCCACTGTATCCCAGGCTTGAGCAGGCCCTTTCTGAATCTCTAAATGGCATCTAGGGTCTGCTCTGAGCGCAGACCTGCTTCTTGCCATTCCGTGAACCCTGTCTTCCCAAGCCCTTCCCTGCCGCTCCGGCCTCCATCTTCGTGTTCACTTGGATGCCCCTCAGTGGAGCAGGCAGATGGCTCACGTCCTGTCCCCACCAGGCCCATCCGTCCTCCTGGGGGCTGTTGGAGGGGTCAGGTGGGTCTGTGTCACCTCCTCCAGGTCTGTCCATCGTCATGGGGGCTGTGCTGCGCCGGATCCCCCTGGCTGTGCTCTTTGGGATTTTCCTGTACATGGGGGTGACCTCGCTGTCAGGCATCCAGCTGTCCCAGCGCCTGCTGCTCATCCTCATGCCAGCAAAGCATCATCCCGAACAGCCCTATGTGACCAAGGTAGGGACAGGAAGCATGGAGTGGGGGTGATAGCGAGATGGGGAGGGGTTGGAGGGATTCCTGGGCTGTAAATGGATGGACGGTAATGATGGTAGAGTTGGGACCCGGGGAGCAGAGTCCCCAGATATGTGGACGGAGGCAGTCTGGGCACTGTTTGGTGATACCTGATGCCCATTCCCCAGGTGAAGACGTGGCGGATGCACCTGTTCACCTGCATCCAGCTGGGCTGCATCGCTCTGCTCTGGGTGGTTAAATCCACGGCGGCCTCGCTTGCCTTTCCTTTCCTGCTGCTGCTCACGGTGCCTCTGAGGCGTTGCCTCCTGCCCCGGCTCTTCCAGGAGAGGGAGCTGCAGGCGGTAAGGGGGGGTGCTTGGAGCAGTATCAGGACGCTGGTGCTGGGTTCCAGTCTGGGCTTTGCCTCCTGCAGATGTGTAAACGTAGGCAAGTCACCTAACCTTCTGAAATCTTATTTTCGTGAGTAGAATGGGGCTCATAATCTACCGTATAGGACTAATCCAGATAAAGCACTTGGTACAATGGTTTGATGTGAGGTAAGCGCAGGGCGGCCGCAGACAGCTGTGCCTTGCACACAAGTACAGGGCAAGGGATGGGTGGGCCTGGGGTGGGGTCAGAGTCCATCCTGAGCCCTGTTTTTGTCAGTTAGAGAAAGGCATTTTGTTTTTGCAAGTCATCTACCCAAAATGCAGGTACTGCAGGAGTTCAGAGTGGCTCCAGGACAGTCCTCCCTCTGTAGTCTGGCTGTCATTTCTATTTGAGGAGGTGCCAAGAGTCTAGGGGACCTGAAGATTTTGTGCTTGAACCTGGGGTCGTGGTCCCTGCAGACAGTGAAGCTAGCGAAGTCTGGGTGCGGGGAGGAGCAGAAGGGGCTGAGTCCACGCCCCTGCCTCTCCCAACCTTCTGCTCCATCTGCAGTTGGACTCGGAAGATGCTGAGCCAAACTTTGACGAGGACGGCCGGGATGAGTACAATGAGCTGCACATGCCCGTGTGATTCTGGAACACGTGCCCCTCAGACCCTGACACTTTAGTGATCGACACCTGGGCCCCACTCGCGCCCAGCCCCAGGGCCAGCGGGCTCCTCACAACCCAGAGATGTGCCTGGAACCCCCACTGATGCCACGGCCAGAGCAGCCCCGACTCCACCCGGGCGCTGACCTTTCACAGACCAGACTGGCACAGGCTTTGAGCTCATTATAACCACACTCCTTGTCTTGTGTCTGCCTCACTTTCTTGGTTTCATCTCTGGTTTCTCAGGTCATACTTATCCTTCTGGAATTGGAAGAATTTTGTTTTCAGGGTCATCAAAACCAGTAAGGACAGAGTCCTTGAGGGAAAGGGAGAAAGCCAGGACCACAGAATGTCACAGCTGGACCTTATCATCACCCCCCCTTCAGCCCCCTCATATACAACTGAGAAGCTGGGGGCTCAAGGTCTGGCTCAAGGTCACATACCCAGCCTCTGCTTAGGAGGGGGAGGGGGGCAAAAGGAAAGGGGAGAGGCTGCTCTGCTTTAGCTGCAGGGACATCAGAGCCCGCATCGGCTGTGGGGCTACAGGGAATGGAAAACGTTAGTCTTCTTTCTCGGATAGCTGGCATTCTGAGGAGCAAGGACAGTAAGTAACCTGTTTGCCCAGAGGTCCCAGTGGTGCCACATTTGGGGTTCCTGGACCATTTTAGATGCTCTTGGTTTAAAAGAGAGGCAGTTGTGGGATTCCTGAGGCCACTCCTTGTGCAACAGTCTGTTTTGCCAGAAATAACCTGGGAAGCCTGGAGGTAGGGGCCAATGGAACCCTTTGCGTCACAGTTGCTAGGCAACCAGCGCGTCGTGTGGCCATTTGTCCATGTGCTGCCACCTACCGGTCAGTCTCTCACGCTGCAGGCTCTGTCGACCCGGCAGGAGTGGCACTGCCACCTGGTGGCCTCGCTTTGGTCGAAGATCCCATTCAAACATTCAGTCCTTGGGAGACGGGGGGCCCTGAAAGGTTCTGTGCGGGTCACAGCCCCGGGAGGCGTTGAGTATCCTGGACCGGGATCCCTCTGCGCCACGTTAGTGGTTTCCTCCCGAGCTGGCCCTGCTTCTGCCTTGCGCTCTTCCCAGTGCCTCCCAGGTGTTTGGGGAAACTGCTGCTCTCCTGCAGGAGAGAAGGAGCAGCCCCCTGTGAGGGTCTTGTGGTCGCATAGAACATGCTGGAAGAGACGCTCCCTTCCAGCTGGCCCCGCCTGGTACGCAGCTTTCAGCATTGCAGCCCGGTTTCTGGCACCTCTGGCTGTCTCCCCTAATCTATGTGAGGACAAAAGCTCTTCCCCTTGAACTTGGCCAAGGCCAAGGCCAAGGCCATTCCAAGGTGGAATTTCAGAGTGACGGCCAAGGAACTAGGGAACAGCCAGGAACAAGCTAGAACATGGGCGTGTGCAAAGCAGATTCCAAATGCAGGATTACGGGGGCCTCAGCCTTGACAGCGAGGCTGTGCACCCAGGACTGCCGTCCTTCCCTGAGCCCTAGATCAGTGTCCTGCTCCCCGTCCAGGCCTCAGAGTGACCCCTGTTGGGTTTGGGGGATTGGGAGATGTCACCGAGGAGGAACCAGCATCCTCTTGAGCGCCTGAGAGGAAGTGGCCCGGAGCCCCTAGGGCTCGGCTCTTCATTGGACACTGGTTTTGTCAGTCATCATTGTTTAGCAAATGGCAGAGAGGTGTGGCGGGAAAAGGAAGAGCAGGAGAGCAGGGCTCCCTCAGCGGAGAGAGTCCCGGGCCTGGCTGTTGGGTGGGGCAGTGCCGTGCAGTGCAGTAGAACTGAGCACTGAGGCCTCGGCCAGAAAATATGTGAGCAAATTTCAGTGAAAAGCAGACCTCTGGCTAGTGAACATGTTTCCCAGTGTGGAAGGACATAAATGAGGCAAGAAGCTGGACTGGGCAAGGCCAGAGTCCCAGACCCCTGTCTGACCCCACACCTGAGGGAGGCCAGCTGCAGTTCAGTAGCACCCGAGCCGGACTTGGTCAAACACCCTGAGCCGGACCTTGTTAGGGGGGCCTCTTCCTCCCGAGAGTGTGGGCCTGTGGATGCTCTCAGAGGACCCCAGGGTGGCAACAACCCAAAGCTTTGTCAGGGACACAGACCTTGAGGGCTGGTCGAGGAGAGTGACGGGGTGCCAGTGTGGGTGTGGAAGAGAAAGACAAGGAATGATGAACAGTAGCAAACCCATAGGACCGCAGCGGCCTGGGCAATCTGAGGCCATCTTATTGGGGGACATTTGGAGTTTGTCCTGGAGCCTCCAGTTTCTTTCTTTTTCCTCTGACTTTCTCTTCACTGATCCTGCACCCTTATCCTGCCGGGGTGCTGGGCAGCTTGACCAAAGCCAGCCTTCATGTGTAGAGAGGTGCCAGCGGAGAGGAACCCATCTGGCCCTGGTGGTTTGGTTCTGGGGGACTAGTGAGGGATTGGAGGCCATGGCAGTTTTGAGTGGCAGGCCCCATGTCATCTGCTTTAGACCAGGGCAGCCAGGTGAGTGGACCTGGACAAGGTGGCACAGGGCCCTCTGATAGGAGGGTAGAGGGCCTGTTGCCGTCTCACCCCTGATGGCTTTCTCCTGGGCAATTGCCCCCCCAATTTTGTTATCCTTGGACATGGTTGAGCCCACTTCAGGCCCAGAGAAGAGCTAGCTCATCCATGCATTTCAGCAAAGCAATTGGCAGGCATTTCCTTGTTCCAAGCTGAGGGCCCAGCTTGCTTGTGGTGCCCTTGTGAAAGCATCTGCTGTCAGAACTCAGACACTGTTTGCTTGGGTGCCCTGGGCCCTCTTTTAGGGCATAGAACCTGGCAATCATGTGTCCTGCGTGGCAGCCAGTGTCACATCTCTTCCTGTGTCGGATCAGGGGACTCAAGCAACGGCCGTGCCTGTTGACACTTGGGACGCAGAGCAGCGGAGAAGAGAAAGGCAAAGCGGCACCCAGGACTGGTGCCAGCACGACCCACACGGGGACGATTAAGCCAGTGTTGAAAACAACAATAAGACAGGGTCTGGGCAAGCGCCGGAGGGTGGAGAGAATCCAACACTACACATAGGAAACCTGAAGTGAGGAGCTTGGTTTCTAGCTAAATAAGTTACATAATAGTCTGTGAGAGAACTGGATTCGTTGCCTGACTCATTCCGTGTGCAAAGAGCAAAGAGCAGTAAACTCCCAATATTTGTAGGATTTATGTTCTGGAAGAAAGATTTATTATTTGAGACCTCTGCTGGGATTATTTTTAATTTAATTGGAAAAGCTTCAACCCTTTATCAAGCACTGAGTAAGCAAACAGCCCTGTGGATGATGGTGGTGGGTGGGCACCACTGAAACTTGGGGGGCCTGAAGAAGGTGCAGAGAGCTCTTGGGGCCAGGGGGTATGAAGGACAGCGAGGAGAAGGGCACAGCTGGATGATGGAGTGAAGGAGAAGGGGACCCTGAGGAGGGTGCCAGACAGGACTTTGAGGTTTCCTTCGCCTATCTGCCTTGGTGACTTTCCCACCATGCTCAGTGTCCTTGACGTGTCTGTCCCCTGCCTAGACTTGCTCTTCTCAGTCAGAGACCCAGCCTGAGTCTTTTTTTGTACCCACATGTCTCCCACAGTGCCTAAGTCACAGTAGTGTATGGAGGGCATAGGGGTGAGCAGTGACAAAGAATGAAGGGCCAAGAGGTTGGGGCTGCAACCCCATTCAGGATCCATGGAAGGTCAAGGATGACACCAGTAGAACTCTTAAAGAATCCTGACAAGGTGTTGGTTCTCCTGTTTATTAGTTTCAATGAGAGTTGTTATTTTCTCTTAGTAATGATACCCTTAAAGCCAAAAGAAGCACTGCACATTTTAATCCGAGTGAGCAGAAGGAAGAGAGGTTGGGGCCACCATCTTGCATAGTAGGCTGATGAGTTGATACTGGAAGGTGGGGAGAGAAATTTCCAGCAGTCCTCAGGAGCCACCTCTGAGGTTGGTGATGGAGTGTGAGCCCAAGAGATGGTCCTGGGGCTCAAGCCTGTGGGAAGGTCCTGTTCCTGCTCCCTCTGTGGTTCTCAAAGTGCTAATGACACAGGGACTTGGGTTTCTCCTTTCTGGTGTTTGGAAGCCCACTGAGTGCAGGACTTTTTTGGGAAGAGATTTTCCCAAGGCTGGGAACCCTGGAGGCTGCCCTTATGCCCCATTTCTCTCCTTTAGTCTCTGCTCTCCGGGACCCAGCCCCAACCCACTATTTCTGCTATAGTTGAAAGTTAGCGTATTATTGATTCTTAGCATGGAAATTCAGATACACGCTGTATCTGAATTTAATTTAGGAAGTCAGGTCAAGGGAAAAAACATGCCTATTTCTAGTCTGTTTACCATGCCACTAAAATACTGTCTGTAGCAGTTCTCTGTGTGTGTGTGTGTTTGTGTGTGTGTAGAAAAACTGGGGTGTAGACCAGAGGTATGGGCAGTGAGAGGATTCACCAGAGACAGAATGGGGAGCAGAACAGGCAGATTTACTGAATATACTGCTGCGGGGAGCAGCAGGCAAAACAGGAGAGGTCTGCTGTGCCCTATGTGGGTTAGCTTCCTGGCCGGGGATTGAACTCAGGCCTCAGCGGTGATAGCACAGAGATTTAACACCTAGGCCACCAGGGAGGACCCTGTCCATAGTAATTCTGCAGGCTTATGAGCACCATGATCCATGAATTCCTTCCTGCCTCTGCTAGTTTTGTGTCCTAGAGGGCATTGTGGTTGAGCGGCCAGAGCCTGGGGTAGAGTCCTAGGTTCTCTGCTCAGCTTATTAGGCCTCATCTCTCTCCCCCGGAGTTTAGGGGCTTGGCCCCAGTGCTTCTTGTGTGGACCTTGTTCTTCTAGTGCCTGCTGTGGGAAAGGTGGGCAGCAGGAGCTATGGTGCTATGGTGCTATGGTAACCCCCAAACAACCTCTGGGTGAAGTTACTAGGCTTAGGAACTTTTTCAGTGGCCTTGCTAAGTCAAATGGAATATAGGTCTGGGGGAAGCCCACCTTTCCATTCCCTGGGGAATTATGAACTCATGATGAGGTAGGGTTTGGGAGGGGGTGGCGGCTGAGAAATGATTTGGGAGTCATGACTCAATATTAGACAAAACTCCAAGAGACAACCAGAATCCAATGAGATAGGAGTCAACTATCTTAAGAATTGCACTCTTATCGAAGGGGTAAGATGTATATGAAAAGAGAGCAATTCTTTAGTTACATGCTACAAATACATAGTTTTATACCTAAAGGTCAAATAAATGCAAAAGTAGGTGTGGGGTTCCTGAACAGGGGCTATGGACTGGACTCTGGTTTGAAAAGTAATCACTCAATCACTCACCCTCCTTGTCCACCTTTGTCTTGAAGTTAGAAAGTTAGAGACTGGAAGTAGGACTTGACTGGCCCGTAGGGTCACCAACGAGGAAGCAGCACCCCACCCCAGATCTCTGTTGATTAGCAATCTCAATTAGCTGAGAAGGAAATTACCTCCCTTATGGGCAGACATTTGAGTAGCCCAGGGGAAATATAAAATTTAGCACATAAATGTTTAAAAGAATCAAAACAGTCATTTTAATAATTTCAAGTTAGAAGAATTTATGCACATGTTATTGTCTTAACCCATTTAGGTTGTTAATACAGAATACCATAGACAGGGTGGATTGTAAACACCAGAAATTTATTTGTCACAAGTCCAAGGTCAAGGGGCTGTTGGTTTGGTGGCTGGTGAGCCCACGATCTGGTTTGTAGATGGCCGTCTTCCCTGGGGTCTCTTCCATCAGGGAACTAATCCCACTCATGGTGGGGGGTTCTATCCTTATGATATAATCACCTCTCAAGGTCCCCCACCTCCTGATATCAATATATGAATTTTTGGGGGACACAAATATTCAGTCTATAGCAATGATATTTTATGTATGTGCAATTTTAAAGAGAATTTGGCTATTGGAATAACAAGCCACTCAACATTCCATGTTCATGCTTGTATTTGAATAATTGATTGAGATTTGTAATTTTAAGTTGAAATCTAAGTATATGTATAGATTGGAAGTTTAAGAGAATTTAGGTTTCACTGTTTTTTGAATGCTTAATTTAGTAAATCCCTAAGAGTCACTTTGTACTTGGGAAGGTTTGTCAGTCAGATGAAGTACTTAAAAAGAAATTGAATATATTAGATTTATAAATGCTGGCTAAAATGTTAAGGAGGTTTAATTAACTAAGTGTATAAATGGGGCTAAACATTAATCAAAATTCCTCTTAAAGTGATTGTTAATATTTGCTAGACTTAGAAATAGGATAATAAGATTCCTAAGCTGATTTTAAAAGCTTAATTCAGCCATAAATTCCTGAATCTATACATTTAATAAATCAAATGCTAATTTTCAAGACCAAGCTAAAACTAGAAGTGGTCTTTTCTGAGCACACAGCTACCTTCAAGGACATAAAACTGTCTCCTCTAACTGTTAAGTGGGTCTTCAGTGTAGGAGGGAGGAGGGCCAGTGAGAAGTGGAGAAAAGAAAATTAAGATTTTAGTATCACTGGGCTTGTTTTTCCCCCAAGGTCAGGCTAGTTAGTGTATTCCGCCCAATGCCAAATTGCTCATCTCATAGGGAGAGACTGTAATTAAGTGCACCCCACTGTGTGGGAGATCAGAATAGCTGATGAGGGTGTTTGGCAACTAAGATAGCTGGTTCAGTTGTGATGGCTTTGGACTCTCAGTTGCCCCTCAGCCTATCCTTCCAGGCAGAGTCCCGCTGCTGTTGGTTGGCATTTCTCAGATCACTTTCCCTCAGCAAGAATAAGGACACTCTGCGGTGGAGCCTGAGGTTTTTGTTTCCTAGAGGGTTTGCAGCTGAAAGCCAGTGGATAGGCATCAATCAGAATTATTTGCACCCAACAGAAGCCAGCACTTGCCAATTTAAGCTGAAACAGAGCTGTTGAGAAACCACTCCCAGAACTACTGGGAAGGTTGGAGAAACCAGTTCAGAATTGCAATTGATCAGAACCACAAGCTGGTTTTAGAAACAGTTTGGTGAGAGAGTTGTTGCCACCGCTGAGCAAGAGATGCCCTGTTCGAGCCCTTGTCGATGCTCCTGCTCCCGCCCCTGGAATGGCCTCCAGGGGCTTCTCCACTGTCCTGCTCTGCGTGACTAGGCCTGGCCCAGGCTCTGGTGGATGCACCTGCCTGGTCACCATGCAGAGGACGTTGGGAAAGACAGTGGTGGCCTTCTGTGGTTGGAGGTGAGCTCTGGTGCCCTGCAGCTTGTCCTTTCTAGCTAATTTCCATTTTTGCCTGAAGCAAAATCTAGTTGAGAATATTTTGGCACACGCAGCCGAGAAATTTCTATATTAGCATACCTTCCTTATAGAGCTGCTCCTGGTCTGCACGGATTGTCTTTGCCGCTGAGCCCTCTCCTCTCCATCTGCAGTTTATATATGCCTAAAGCCGGGGAAACCCTCTCTGCTTAGAGATCCAGTTAATGGACAGTGAATTGTCCAGTGCCCTGAGCCGGCTACTTTTCTCCCCTGGGCATCTTTGGGTACTGCAGCCTCTGAGCTGAGTCAGAGTCAGGATAGCAGCCTCTGAGCTGAGTCGAGGTTCTGCTGTTTTTTTAGCTGGAAAGAAACATGGGGGCAGGATTACACTTCTTTCCCACATGAAAGAAACATCGATGTAATGTCAGGAATGGGCACAGCGCAGGTTTTCTATGATCCGAGCAGACCGGGTGAAGGACGGAGTGAGTCCTGGAGCCCTCGGTAGCTTTTCAGGCTTTTATTGGGATTTACTGGGTACACAGCAGGCAGGGGTGCTGGGGGCCTGGAGGCTGCCAGGCCTCCCAGCCCCCAGCAAGTCTTCACTCTTTCTGGGCTCTCCGGCCTTCTCTGCTTCTCTTTTGCTCTCTGTTTCGCTCTCATTCTCTCTGCTTCTCTTGTGGCTCTTCTTTGTGGTTGTAGGGTAAGGTAAAAGGTATCAGGCTTTTCTGCCCTCCCGCCAACAGGATAGATGAGGGAACCCTGTGATCCTGAATGCCTGCCTGATGGCGGGCACCTGAAGCGGGTACACCTGCGCTAAGACTGTGCTTTTAAGGGCAGCGTCACAGGGACGCCAGAAGCCAAGAAGCCGAAGCAGAAGCCGAAAGAGAAGCCGAGAAGCAGCAGAACGAACGCCAGAGAGCCCAGATAGAGTGAAGACACCTGGCACCCCTGCCTGCCATATGCCTGGTGAACCCCAATAAAAGACCTGCAAAAAAACCACTGAGGACTCTGACTCCTCCTTTACCCGGTCTGCATGGGATCAGAAAACCTGCACTGTGTCCTGTCCTGCCCCCTTACAGTGGTTCTGCTGGCGTCCCCGTGACGCCGCCCTTCTAAGCTCAGTCTCTCAGCCCAGTTGCACCCACTGAATCATGCCCACACCCTACTCCAGGTGCCCACACCCTACTCCAGGTGCCCGCCATCAGGCATGCGTTCAGGACCGCAGATCCATCGTCAATCCTACTGGCGGGAGGGCAGAAAAGCCTGATGCTTTTTCACTTACCCTACAGTCAAGAAACCAAGGCAAATGCTTTTGAGAAGGATTTTGAGATGGGAAACCAACTGGGCGCTGAGACACCTCCCTCTTGGGCTCCCATATCCCCTGATTTATGTTGGCACCAGAACGTCTTTGGGGCCACATTCTAGCCGCATGTTAATTTTGTGTGTGTGTGGGGAAGGGTGTAAAGTGCATATGGTTTATTTCAATTAGCTTAATTGTTTTTGGTGTTTAATAGCTAATTGTCTTAATTAGCTTCCAAAGCACAACCATCCCGGCGACGGGTAACGACTACATCTTATCCATATGGTTACAGAAGACGGATGATTTTCGCCTTCCACACCCTCTCCACCCCCCTATCCCCCACCCCCATTCTTCGGGCAGTGGGGGTCCCAGAGGGAGGAGCCGGCAGATGTGAGGGGGGCGGAGGGAAGTCCTCCTGAGAGCCGACCTGGCCTTGAATGCCAAGCCTGAGTATTAAGAATAAATGAGGAGGTGATGGGCAGGGAAATAACATAAGAGAATGAAGGGATTTATATGGGACTTGAGTCATCTGTTTTCTTAATGTGCACACCATAGAGCAAAGCTGGATGAATAATAATAACAACAAATTTCACGGTGCCAGCAGGCGATATCGGCTTGGATGTGAAGAGGCCATGTGTGAAGACCAAGCTGTAGGACACTGAAAGTGAGAAATGCCCCGTCCTGCCATCTGTCTTAGGAAAAGCTGGTGTCTGACACAGCCTGGGTGACATTTCCTTGGCCAATCTGACTGGGAAGGAGTTTGGAGCTGGGGATTAGGAGTTCAATGTATGTTTTAATCAGCACCTGTCAGGAATGCCTGTGGGCTCAACCTTCAAAAAAGATTTAAACATGGACACTTAGCACCCCCTTGATGGCCACTAGCCTGCTCTGATCAGCCACCGTCTTTGACCTGGCTGACTCCCCAGCCTCCCCACTCATCGCCCTGCGTCAGCCCTGCGGTTTATTCTCCATGTAGCATCCAGAGGAATCTTTTCAAATAGGAATCACACAGCATCACTGCCCTTTCGGCACCCTCCACTGGCTGCCATCTACTTGAAATAAAAGCCTATGGTTCTTACTCTGCTGAGCTCAGTGCTCCAGGTTCCCCACTCCCTCCACTGCACCCCCACGCAAATGTCCTCACAGGTCCATGCTTAGGGCTGTGTTGCCCAATTCCATTGTCATGTGGCAAATGACCACCATGGCCA